>NC_053394.1:169245911-169908313 GCF_905171765.1 Bufo bufo | reverse complement strand
GGCGGGGTGCAGGCGCAGAAGATTGGGCATGAACGATGCCCGGAGGATTGAATTGCGCAGGCGCAGGATCGGGACTGGGGAGAGTTCTAGCCGCCGCCCAGCGAAGTGAATAATGATGAGCTGGGCGGGGCTTAAGAACAGCAGTTGGGAAGGCTGGCTGGGCGCATTTTCACATGAAACGCCGCCCCTTGGGCAGATTGCTGACCGGAGAAGCAGGTTATAAAACTTTATATTTCGCTCTTTATAAGGTGGACAGGGGGGATACTTATATGCTTTTAAAAGACTGTATAAGACTTGTAATGTGATATATCTAACTATATATGCTGTTTTGGCCTGTCAGTGTCCCTTTAAGGACGACGCTTTGCATGTGAAAGAGGTGGAAATGGGGTAAGACATTAAACAGGGTGATAGCCAGACCACCCTCAGTTCGTCTTCTCAGCGCGAATTGGACAATGAAGAGGAGGAGGAGCAGGAGACGGTTGCCTCCGCTACAGAGGGTAGTGCCCATAGAAGTTTAATTCCATCTGTTCTTCGTGGGTGGGCAGAAGAGGAGGAAGAGGATGAGGAGATTGAGAGTCATCCTCCTTATGATGACAGCGAAGTCTTGCCTGTTGGTACTCTGGCACACATGGCTGACTTCATTTTAGGCTGCCTGTCCCGCGACCCGCGCGTTATACGCATTTTAGACAACACGGATTACTGGTTGTTCACCTTTCTCGACCCTTGCTACAAAGAGAACTTCTCATCTCTCATTCCTATGGTGGAGAGGATGAGCAAAATGGTGCAATACCAAAAGGTCCTTGTGGAAAAATTGCTCCAAAAATTTCCATCTGACAACGCTGGCGGCAGAGTCCGTAGTTCCTTGGGCAACCTAGGAGGGGAGACAAGGTGAACACACAGCAGTTCCAACAGAGGCAGGGCAACACTCTCAAAAGCCTGGGACAGTTTCTTGACACCCCGCCAGCACCCTCACCCTGATGCGTGGCCTAGTGTCACAAGGAGGGAACATTTTTGGAAGATGGTGAAGGAGTACATAGCAGGCCGTTTCAGCATCCTCAATGATCCCTCAGTGCCTTACAACTACTGGGTGTCCAAGCAGGACATGTGGCACGAACTGGCACTCTATTCCTTGGAGGTGCTGGCCTGCCCTGCCGCCAGCATTTTGTCTGAGCAGTTATTTAGTGCTGCTGGTGGCATTATAACAGATAATCGTATCCTCCTGTCAACTGAAAATGCTGACAGGTTCACACTTAAAAAAATGAACAAGGCCTGAATTGACCATGAGTTCTCGACTCCACCAGAGGAAAGCTGATAAACAAAAATGCACTTTAAATGATGTTTATAATGTACTGAATACACTGTATTCCCATACACCCTTTCCACCAAAAACAAGGGTATATGGTTGAATCTTCCTTTTCTCATCCTCCTCCTCTTCCATCATATCAACATGCTTATTTGTCGCATATAATGCCCTCGCATATATGCCCTCGCATATTATGTTTTACAGGGTCAGCTCACCTGCAGGCCCTTGCATATAATGTTTTACAGGGTCAGCTCACCTGCAGGCCCTCGCATATAATTTTTTAGAGGGTCAGCTCACCAGCAGGACCTTACCTACAATCTTTTACAGGGTCAGCTCACCTGCAGGCCCTCGCATATAATTCTTTAGAGGGTCAGCTCACCTGCAGGCCCTTGCATATAATGTTTTACAGGGTCAGCTCACCTTCAGGCCCTCGCATATAATTTTTTAGAGGGTCAGATCAACAGAAGTCCCTCACCTACAATCTTTTACAGGGTCAGCTCACCTGCAGGCCCTCGCATATAATTCTTTAGAGGGTCAGCTAACCTGCAGGCCCTCGCATATAATGTTTTACAGGGTCAGCTCACCTGCAGGCCCTCACCTACAATCTTTTACAGGGTCAGCTCAACTGCAGGCCCTCACCTACAATGTTTTACAGGGTCAGCTCACCTGCAGGCCCTCGTATATACATTTTTAGAGAGTCAGCTCACCAGCAGGCCCTCACCTACAATCTTTTACAGAGTCAGCTCACCTGAGGCCCCCACCTACAATCTTTTACAGGGCCAGCTAACCTGCAGGCCCTCACCTACAATCTTTTACAGGGTCAGCTCACCTGCAGGCCCTCACTTACAATGTTTTACAGGGTCAGCTCACCTGCAGGCCCTCGCATATAAATTTTTAGAGGGTCAGCTCACCTACAGGCCCTTGCATATAATTTTTTAGAGGGTCAGCTCACCAGCAGGCCATCAATCATAATTTTTCAAGGGTGTATGATGCCCTCCTTCATGTGTAATAAAGGGTGTATTGGAGTGCCGGTTCCTTGTAATTTTTGGCAGCACTTGCACTTTATTTACAATTAAATATACAGGAAAGAATGTTTCCTAACAATTTTTACTCTAAAATTGATTTTATCTTACCATTCCCTGGATTTTATGTGGCTGTCATGGCCCATGAACAGGTAGGAACAAGAGTTAGGGACCACTCATGAGACAGCCTTGACGCGGTGAGTGGCTTACTATGCTTTGGCCAAAATATAAACCAATGTCTCATCCAGCATGGAGGGCAGAGTGCTGGATGTAGTGTGCGATCACATTTGCATTTTCCGATTTTATCTTTGGTTTTGTGCATATAAAAGTGGTGTACTACAAGGACAACATCGTTCCCAGCAGCGACCTGGGAGTCCAAGATGCATCCAGACATCCTCTTTATGCTGTTCCCGAACCATTTCAGTGGTGTCTCCATCAATTTCTGACCTTTTCATGTGAATCAGACACCCTCCCCTCTTCAGAGCAGGGGGTGCCGGGTTTAATGCTCGGGTTCTCCCTTTGACTTCCATTGTGCTTGGGTGCTGGTTAGAGCACCCGAGCATCCCGAGGTGTTCAGCCCGAGTACCTGAGAACCCGAGCACTTTGGTGCTCGATCAACACTAGTATGCATATGTATGAGATACATATTTGTATATACATATAAGTAGTAGTGTGTGTGTGTGTATAAATATTATATATATATATATATATTATGTGTGTGTGTGTAACAAATCTTGTGAACTCATATATTGATAGATAGTCATGTGGATGAGATAACATGTACCTCAGGATGTCACGCTTTTCGTGCGTACACTAATTGCCGTTCAAAGGTTGCATTCTCCTTTTATCTCATTAGTTGTGTGCCTTTAAGAATTATCAGTATCATGAGACAGCAGTAAAAAGTAGAAAAAAGATTAAAACCATGAATGTGAGCAAGAACCTTCAGAGTGAGAAAACAGCAAGCCAAAGGCACAATAATGTAAGTAAACAGTGTTTGTGTGCTACATGTTCCGCTGCAGTGTATTGGTACAATATATAGTTTCTATAGTTATGACTTTCCACTAATTACATTTGTTATGGTACAAATTGCCTGGTCGAATGCATAAGTATACAATAGGTGGCATTTCTATGATTCAGGGGTTACTCATCTCAGCATTTTTATGACAATATTCCATGATTATTTATTGTGGTTTTTGTACCTTGCTTATTTTTCAGCAGACTTTTCATGATGTCTAAACCAGAGAAGACATTCGTTACACCAGTAAATGGTTCTGGTCAGTGTTCTTTTCCCCCTGGTGTCCTTTCTCCTCCAAATTATACACAGTCTCAGTTCCAGTGGAGCATTGTTCCTGGACCCAATGGAACCAATGTGCTTTCAACTGCGTCTCCATGGAATATGTCTGTTGGACCGCAGAATTTTACACCAAATTTTCCAACCTCACACCAATGGAATACCCAACCTTTTTCAACAACCCATCAAATCCAAAATGATGTAATACCCCAACTTACAGGTGTTACATCTTGTCATCAGACGTTTTTGAAAGGAAAACCAAAAGCTTTAGGGGTAAGTTTTGCATTTTAATAGTTAGCAGTGAAAAAAAATATCTAGTTTTCCCTCAAATTAGTTATAAAAGGTCATGGTACACTGCTACTGTACAAATAATAGTTATGGACACTAGAAAACATGTTATGTAGCCCACTAAGATTAATAAATAGTTTTGCCTAAGGTCTATGAAGAAGGTTATGATGGGGAAGCCATTTAGGCACAATTATCTTGCTGTCTCACATAAATTGTCCTAACTCCATTGTAGAACCCATCCTTTCTTCTCCACTGTAGTATGGCCCCTTATTTTTTTCTTTCTACCTTGCTTTATACTACCTGTGACATCTAGGGCTGTCACTTTCTATGGGTCTATTATATCTTTCATGGATGACTGGGCAAATCTAGCGGCCAGTGCTGGTATTAATGAGCCATGCTTACAAGGTCAGGAAGCTAAAATGGTGAGATACAGATAGTTTTGCAGTTCCTATAGTTATAAGTAGAGATGAGTGAATTTTTCAAAAATTCGATTTGCCGGTTTGCTGAATTTTTTTGAAAAAATTCATTTAGATCCAAATTTATTCACTGCAAATTGCGTAAAAAAACGGCTATTTCCTGGCTGCAGAGAGCCTGTATAGTGGTGTAGAACACTGTGCCTTGCAGTAACACGCATAGGGAGTCTGCTGTGGTAGTAAAATTATACTGTGAGTCAGTATGACATGCAGATGACAGGCGTCGCTCTTAGAATCACTGCACACTTCACTTATTTGGGCAGTCACAGGGCCAAAACTGACCAAATAACTCAAGTATGAACTCAGCCTTACAGGTTGATGTTAGCATCAAAAAGACGCGCACTCCTTTTACACCATTGTCAGCTGATTCCACATAGATGTCTACAAAACCTGTTCTATTAAATGCTTATACAAGTAGAGCCCTCCGACAGAGTGGAGAGGGTGTCAGCAGTAAGTTTGTGTTGATGTCACTGATTATATTGCCCTTCCTCTGATCCATCAGAACAATAACCCACAAAAAACGGATCCTGTCTGTTGAGCATCCACCTTCACTCGGTCAGCATTTGGTCAGTAATCCATCACTATTGCTAATGCCTAAAAAACAGGATTGGATCTAAAACAGAGATGACACGTGAATGGAATATTTGCATGTCTTCTGTCTTTTGTACCCACTCCTTCTTTTGGCTACCAAATCAGAAGCCAATTCTGATGGGACCATACAGGCCTTACAGCTGCTACACAGATAGGATCCATTGTGCAGCTCATTTTTCCTTCCTTCTGACACATCAGAAGGAGGGTCAAATAAATCATAATGTTAGCCAGGCCGAAAGGCAAAATAGTGGCCCAGTCACGAAGTGGGGAGGGTGGGAACAGCATGAGAAGTCCACAGAGTGGCCCTATGACATAGTGGGGAGGTGAAAGCAGCATGATGAGGCCACAGAGTGGCACAATGACAGTGTGGAGGTGACAGCAGCATCAGGAGGCCACAGAGTGGCACAATGACAGAGTGTGGAGGTGGCAGCAGCAGCATCAGGAGGAGGCCACAGAGTGGCACAATGACAGTGTGGAGTTGGCGGCAGCATTAGGAGACCACAGAGTGGCAAGGTGACATAGTGTGGAGGTGGCAGCAGCATCAGAAGACCACAGAGTGGCATGGTGTCATAGTGTGGAGGTGGCAGCAGCATCAGAAGACCACAGAGTGGCAAGGTGACATGGAGGTGGCAGCAGCATGAGGAGACCAGAGAGTGGCAAAGTGACATAGTGTGGAGGTTGAAGAAGCATCAGGATGCCACAGAGTGGCAAGATGACATAGTGTGGAGGTGGCAGCAGCATGAGGAGACCACAGAGTGGCAAGGTGACATAGTGTGCAGGTGGCAGCATCATGAGGAGACCACAGAGTAACAAGGTGACATAGTGTGGAGGTGGTAGCAGCATTATCAGGAGGCCACAGAGTGGCAAGGTGACATAGTGTGGAGGTGGCAGCAGCATGAGGAGACCACAGAGTAACAAGGTGAAATATTGTGGAGGTAGCAGCAGCATCAGGAGTCCATAGACTGGCAAGGTCACATAGTGGAGGTGGGTGGCAATACCAGTACCCGCTGAATATGGTGGGTGAAAGAAGTAGCACTTGGCATCAGATGTGTGGCATTAGGCGGGTGGCAGCATCAGAATAGTAGCTGAGGCAGGTGACCAGAAGAAACCGGTCTCTTTTGTCAAAGTGCTGGTGTGGCACCATGGATGATCTAGTCTGATGCATCAGGCATTGGTGGTTGGAAATCCTGTCTGATCCACGCCTGATTCATCTTGACAAAGGTCAGTATCTCCACATTTTGGGTGGACAGGTGAGTTCTTCTTGGGGTAACTATAGCCCCCACCGTACTAAACACTTGCTCTGATGCCACGCTACTGGCCGGGCAGGACAGCTTTTGCAGGGCAAACTCTGCCAGTTGTGGCCACAAATCCAATTTGGATGCCCAGTAGTCCAGTGGATCTTCAATGACAGCTGGCAGGGTGCACTCCAGGTATGCCACCACCTGCTGGTTCAGGTTCTGCTCTATGTCTAGCTGCTGGTGAGTAGTTTCTTCACTATGTGGGTGAAGAAAGCTGCTCAAAAGCGACTCTAGACTCAGGCTGCTGCTGATAGAGCTGGTACTGCTCCTGCCACTCCACCCCTCCCAGCAGCCATGGCAGTGGAACGTGAAAGTGCCCCCCCCGGGCAGACCTGCGAGAGGATGGACTATGGCGCAGATAGGCAGTGGCCAACTGACTACATAGGATGTCTCTATAGTAGTTCAGTTTGTCCTCCCTCTCAGCCGGTGTAAAAGAGGCAGCCATTTTGGACCGGTAGCGAGGGTGCAACAAGGTGGAGAGCCATAAGTTATCCCTCTGCCGAATGGTGACAATTCGCCTGTCACTACGCAAGCAAGTGAGCATGCATCGGGCCATTTGTGCAAGTGACTCGGAGGGACTCCCTGCCTCTATCTCCACTGCATATTGTCACGGTGTGTCTGGGTTCTCTGCCTCATTTTCCTCATCTCCCTGTTTTTCCTCTGGCTGCTCCTACTCTCCTGTCACCTGTGTAGAAAAACCACCCATTTTGCTACACATTGCTTGTGCTCCAATGTCCTCCTCCTCTTCCAGTTCAGCCCCCACATGGCTCATGTGAGCTCTAGGCACCGTGTCTCCAGTTTCCTGACCAGTCACACTTACTAGCATCTGTTCCAGGACATGAAGCAGTGGAATGACATTTTTCATCCCTTAGTCCTGGCAACTGACAAATAACGTGGCCTCCTCAAAGGGCCTGAGCAAACGGCAGGTGTCACGCATGAGCTGCCACTGGCTGACATCAAAGTTACACAGAGGAGTAATCCTGTCCGCTTGGATCATCAAGAAATTGTTTCTGGCCTTGCTCTGTTCGTACAGTCGGGCCAACTTATGGAGGGTGGAATTCCAACGGGTGGAAGCTGCTGATGCAGCTCAAATAGGTTGTGCTTTGCGCTGTATGAGTGGCTGAAGTGCATGCAAAGTTTCCTGGCCATTTTTAGGATGTCTTGCAGATGGGTGGAAGACTTCAGGAACCGCTGGACAACCAGATTGAACATGTGTGCGATGCAGGGTGCATTGCTCAGCCCTCCTTGTTGCAGCGCTGACACCATGTTCTTCCCATTGTCGGTCAGTTCCGATTTTCAGTAGTCGCCGAGAAAGCCAGGATTCGATTTCTTTCTGAAGGACACGGAGCAGTTCCTCCCCTGTGTGACTCAGTTCGCCCAGACAAGCAAGGTGCAGAACAGCGTGACACTGCTGTGCCCTGCACATGTGGTATGCTGGAGGGCCCCTGTGAATTGTCCCTGCAGTGGAGGCTGAGGACACGGTGGAGGATGAGGAGGCAGAAGCGGACATTGTTGCAGGACCAACGGCGTGGCAACATGGAGGTGAAAGCGGCGTTACCTGGCCAAGTTGCTGATGTGGCTGTGCAGGAACCACATTAACCCAGTGGGCCATAAAGAACATGTATTGTCCTTGACCATAGTTACAGCTACGGCATACATATTAGGACATCGTCAGACATCATCCACAACTCTGTTCTCCCTCATCCAAAACTCCATCAGACCTCAGACAAAACTCTGTCCTCCCTCATCCAAAACTCTGTCCTCCCTCAGACATCAGACAAAACTCCATCCTCCCTCATCCAAAACTCCATCAGACCTCAGACATCAGCCAAAACTCCATCCTCCATCATCCAAAACTCCTTCCTCCCTCATCCAAAACTCCGTCAGAAATCAGCCAAAACTCCGTCCTCCCTCATCCAAAACTCTGTCCTCCATCAGACATCTTCCAAAACTCCGTCCTCCCTCAGACATCAGCCAAAACTCCATCCTCCCTCATCCAAGACTCCGTCCTCCCTCAGACATCAGCCAAAACTCCGTCCTCCCTCATCCAAAACTCCGTCCTCCCTCAGACATCAGCCAAAACTCAGTCTTCCCTCAGACATCAGCCAAAACTCTGTCCTCCTTAACTCAAAATACGCCCTACTACACACACTCTTCACCTGACGGAGCTGCTAGCTGCTGGAGAGGCAAAGGACCTGTGATGACGTCATGACCATGTGACGAGTCACGTGTGTGGGAGGGGTCAGATGTGCACAGCAGCTGGTAGAGTGCACAGAACTGTAGCCATCAAATATAGCTCTGTACTAGAGATGTGTGTGTAACCTACATGTAGCAGTGCTGTGTACTGTGTAGCAGAGCTGTATGTGTAACCTGCATGTAGCAGTGCTGTGTACTGTGTAGCAGAGCTGTATGTGTAACCTGCATGTAGCAGTGCTGTGTACTGTGTAGCAGAGCTGTATGTGTAACCTGCATGTAGCAAAGCTGTGTACTGTGTAGCAGAGCTGTATGTGTAACCTGCATGTAGCAGGCTGTGTACTGTGTAGCAGAGCTGTATGTGTAACCTGCATGTAGCAGTGCTGTGTACTGTGTAGCAGAGCTGTATGTGTAACCTGCATGTAGTAGAGCTGTATGTGTAACCTGCATGTAGCAGAGCTGTGTACTGTGTAGCAGAGCTGTATGTGTAACCTGCATGTAGCAGAGCTGTGTACTGTGTAGCAGAGCTGTATGTATAACCTGCATGTAGCAGAGCTGTGTACTGTGTAGCAGATCTGTATGTGTACCCTGTATGTAGCAGAGCTGTGTACTGTGTAGCAGAGCTGTATGTGTAACCTGCATGTAGCAGTGCTGTTACTGTGTACCAAAGCTGTATGTGTAACCTGCATGTAGCAGTGCTGTGTACTGTGTAGCAGAGCTGTATGTGTAACCTGCATGTAACAGAGCTGTGTACTGTGTAGCAGTGCTGTATGTGTAACCTGCATGCAGCAGAGCTGTGTACTGTGTAGAAGAGCTGTATGTGTAACCTGCATGTAGTAGAGCTGTATGTGTAACCTGCATGTAGCAGAGCTGTGTACTGTGTAGCAGAGCTGTATGTGTAACCTGCATGTAGCAGAGCTGTGTACTGTGTAGCAGATCTGTATGTGTACCCTGTATGCAGCAGAGCTGTGTACTGTGTAGCAGAGCTGTATGTGTAACCTGCATGTAGCAGTGCTGTTACTGTGTAGCAGAGCTGTATGTGTAACCTGCATGTAGCAGAGCTGTGTACTGTGTAGCAGAGCTGTATGTGTAACCTGCATGTAGCAGTGCTGTGTACTGTGTAGCAGAGCTGTATGTGTAACCTGCATGTAGCAGAGCTGTGTACTGTGTAGCAGAGCTGTATGTGTAACCTGCATGTAGCAGAGCTCTGTACTGTGTAGCAGAGCTGTATGTATAACCTGCATGTAGCAGTGCTGTGTACTGTGTAGCAGAGCTGTATGTGTAAGCTGCATTTAGCAGAGCTGTATGTGTAACCTGCATGTAGCAAAGATGTGTACTGTGTAGCAGAGCTGTATGTGTAACCTGCATGTAGCAGAGCTGTGTACTGTGTAGCAGAGCTGTATGTGTAACCTGCATGTAGCAGAGCTGTGTACTGTGTAGAAGAGCTGTATGTGTAACCTGCATGTAGCAGAGCTGTGTACTGTGTAGCAGAGCTGTATGTGTAACCTGCATGTAGCAGTGCTGTGTACTGTGTAGCAGAGCTGTATGTGTAACCTGCATGTAGCAGTGCTGTGTACTGTGTAGCAAAGCTGTATGTGTAACCTGCATGTAGCAGGCTGTGTACTATGTTTTAGAGATGTATGTGCAGCCTTCAGGTAGCAGTGCTGTGTACTGTGTAGCAGAGATGTGTACTGTGTTACAGAGATGTGTGTGTAACCTGCATGTAGCAGAGCTGTGTACTGTGTATATAGAGCAGTGTGTGTAACCGCATGTAACAGAGCTGTGTATTGTGTTACAGAGATGTGTGTGTAACCTGGGAACTATAAAAAAGTGTAAAAAAAAAAACATACAACTTCAGATCACCCCCTTTTCGCAAAATGAAAATAAAAGAACTAAAAAAATACACATCATGGGTGTCGCAATGTGTAAAAACTCCCATTGTATAAAAATATATTCCCCATACGGCAAACTGCAAAACAGAAAAAAAAAAAGAGTCCAAATGTCCGATTCGCCGTTTTTGGTCGCTTCATTTGCTACAAAAATTTTAATAAAAAGTGATCAAAAAGTCTTAAACACCCCAGAATGGTATCTGTGAAAAGTTCAGATTGCCCAGAAAAAAAATGAGCCCCCGCCAAGCTCAGTACACATAATTACAAAAAAGTTATAGGGGTCAAAATATGGCGACAAAAAAAAAAATCAGATTCTGGAAATCTCCTGTCACTCCGAGTTACTCAGAATTGGTAGCCCTAATTAATAAATACATGCAACATGAATGCATATATGCCGCTTCACACAAATCTAGATCACAAGTGTTAGGCCTCTTGCACATGAACGTTGTTGGTCCATTCCGTGCATTGGGGACAGCAATTTGCAGTCCCCAATGCACGGGCAACGTGCGTGCAGCGGCCGGGACAGATCCAGACCCATTCAACTTGAATGGGTCCGTGAATATGTTCTACTTTTTTGCTGTGCGGAGGCATGGCCAGAAACACCACGGAAAAACAATGTAGTGCTTCTGTGGGGATCCGATCCGTGTTTCCGTTCCGTTCAAGTGAATGGGTCGACATCACGGATGCGGGATGCAAACGGCTGGTGCCCTGTGTATTGCGGAACCGCCGTATGTGGTCCACAATACAACCACAGGCACACAGCTGCCATGTGCAAGAGGCGTTACAAAGATGGGATTTATGGTGCACATCCTCTTATGCTTCCCATATTCCACAGATTTATATCACACAGCTACTTACAGTTGTGCTGATAAGTTTACATACCCTTGCAGAATTTATGATTTCTTAAAGGGGTATTCTCATCTTCCCTTTTCATACTTACCTTCCTTGAGAGCGACGTTCACTTCCTGGATTCTTCTCCCGGCCGGGCCGCGCTTGCGCAGAAGACTGAATATTTTTTTTTTATCCTGGCCGAGCCGCGCAATGTCCTGAACGCGCACGCCGTCGCGCATGTGCCATGGTGACTTATTCCTGGCCTGTATAGTACAGAGCCGGCATGCGAGTTCGCGGCTCTGTACTATACTGACCAGGTAGAAGTCATCATGGCGCATGCGCGGCGGCATGCGCGTTCAGACATTGCGCGGCCCGGCCGGGAGAGAGTCTTCAGTCTTCTGCGCAAGCACGGCCCGGCGGGATTCGACAGGAGAGGTAGCAGTAACCAGGGAAGACCAAAGACAACATCAGGTAAGAGGGGACTTATTTTCTAAAAAAGAGTGGGAATTGAGTAATAAAATGTATTTAGAAAAATGATCACTGTCAAATCATTAACAGATTTAACAGTGATCATTAAGATGAGAATACCCCTTTAACCATTGTTCAGAGAATATGAATGATAACACGGACACTTTTCTCTCGCTCATGGTTAGTGGTCGGCTGAAGCCATTTATGTCAAACAACTGTGTTCACTCTTTATAAATCATAATCACAACACAAACTTCCCAAATGACCCTGATCAGAAGTTTACATACCCCAGTTCTTAATACCGTGTATTGCCGCCTTTAACATCAATGACAGCTTGAAGTATTTTGTGGTAGTTGTGGATGAGGCTCTTTATTTTCTCAGATAGTAAAACTGCCCATTCTCCCTGTTGAAAAAAAAAAAAGCAATTCAACCACAGTTTTACGGGATTTTTATTTACGACATTCGATGTGCGATAAAACTGACTGGTTACTTTTATTCTACAGGTCAGATCGAATCCGGCGATACCTTATATGTATAGTTTTTCTTGCGTTTTAATAGTGATAAAAAAAAATAATAAAAAAAAATCTGATTTATTTTTTTGTCGCCATATTTTAAGCCCTATAACTTTTTTGTAATTATGTGTACGGAGCTGGGTGGGGGCTCATTTTTTGCGGTGCAATCTGAACTTTTCACTGATACCATTCTGGGGTGTTTAAGACCAAAAACGGCAAATCAGACATTTAGAAACATAGAAACATAGAAACATAGAATGTGTCGGCAGATAAGAACCATTTGGCCCATCTAGTCTGCCCAATATACTGAATACTATGGATAGCCCCCGGCCCTATCTTATATGAAGGATGGCCTTATGCCTATCCCATGCATGCTTAAACCCCTTCACTGTATTTGCAGCTACCACTTCTGCAGGAAGGCTATTCCATGCATCCACTACTCTCTCAGTAAAGTAATACTTCCTTATATTACTTTTAAACCTTTGCCCCTCTAATTTAAAACTGTGTCCTCTTGTGGTAGTTTTTCTTCTTTTAAATATGCTCTCTTCCTTTACCGAGTTGATTCCCTTTATGTATTTAAAAGTTTCTATCATATCCCCTCTGTCTCTTCTTTCTTCCAAGCTATACATATTAAGGTCCTTTAACCTTTCCTGGTAAGTTTTATCCTGCAATCCATGTACTAGTTTAGTAGCTCTTCTCTGAACTCTCTCTAGAGTATCTATATCCTTCTGGAGATATGGCCTCCAGTACTGCGCACAATACTCCAAGTGAGGTCTCACCAGTGTTCTGTACAGCGGCATAAGCACTTCACTCTTTCTACTGCTTATACCTCTCCCTATACATCCAAGCATTCTGCTGGCATTTCGTGCTGCTCTATTACATTGTCTTCCCACCTTTAAGTCTTCTGAAATAATTACTCCTAAATCCCTTTCCTCAGATACTGAGGTCAGGACTGTGTCAAATATTCTATATTCTGCCCTTGGGTTTTTACGCCCCAGGTGCATTATCTTGCACTTATCCACATTAAATTTCAGTTTCCAGAGTTCTGACCATTCTTCTAGTTTTCCTAAATCCTTTTCCATTTGGCGTTTCCCTCCAGGAACATCAACCCTGTTACATATCTTTGTGTCATCAGCAAAAAGACAAACCTTACCAGCGAGGCCTTTTGCAATATCACTTATGAAGATATTAAACAAAATCGGTCCCAGTACAGATCCCTGTGGAACCCCACTGGTAACATTACCTTGTTTTGAATGTTCTCCATTGACTACAACCCTCTGTTGTCTGTCACTCAGCCACTGCCTAATCCACTCAACAATATGGGAGTCCATGCTCAATGACTGCAGTTTATTGATAAGTCTTCTATGTGGGACAGTGTCAAAAGCCTTACTAAAATCTAGATATGCGATGTCTACTGCACCTCCACCGTCTATTATTTTATTCACCCAGTCAAAAAAATCGATAAGATTTGTTTGACATGATCTCCCTGAAGTAAACCCATGTTGTTTTTCATCTTGCAATCCATGGGATTTTAGATGTTCCACAATCCTATCCTTTAATAGGGTTTCCATTAATTTGCCTACTATTGATGTCAGACTCACTGGTCTATAGTTGCTCGATTCCTCCCTACTACCTTTCTTGTGAATGGGCACGACATTTGCCAATTTCCAATCTTCCGGGACGACTCCTGTTACTAATGATTGGTTAAATAAATCTGTTAACGGTTTTGCCAGCTCACCACTAAGCTCTTTTAATAATTTTGGGTGTATCTCATCAGGCCCCTGTGACTTATCTGTCTTGACCTTAGACAGCAAACTTAGAACATCTTCCTCTGTAAAGATACATGCATCAAACGATTTAATAGTCATTCTTTCTAGTGGAGGTCCTTCTCCTTTTTCTTTTGTAAAAACTGAACAGAAGTATTCATTAAGGCAGTCGGCTAGCCCTTTATTCTCTTCTACATACCTTCCGTCCTTTGTTTTTAATTTAGTTATTCCTTGTTTTAATTTCCTTTTTTCATTTATATATCTGAAGAATGTCTTATCCCCTTTTTTCATAGACTGAGCTAGTTTTTCTTCTGCCTGCGCTTTAGAAGTTCTTATAACTTGCTTGGCCTCTCTCTGCCTAATCTTGTAGATTTCCTTATCTTCATTGCTCTGGGTTTTTTTATAATTACAAAATGCTAGCTTTTTATTTTTAATGATTTGGGCCACTTCTGCTGAGTACCACATTGGTCTCCTCCTTTTTTTGCTTTTACTGACGAGTCTAATGCAATTTTCTGTTGCCTTCAATAATGCACCTTTTAAGTAGTCCCATTTCTCCTGGACTCCATGTAATCCGTTCCAGTCTGATAAGGACTCATTTATGACTAATTTCATTTTTGAAAAGTCTGTTTTTCTAAAATCTAAAACTTTTGTTTTTGTGTGGTGGGACTCTTTCACAGTTCTTATATTAAACCACACTGACTGGTGATCACTAGATCCCAAGGTTTCGCCTACAATGACATCATATACCGAATCCCCGTTTGTGAATACCAAATCCAAAATGGCCTCCCTCCGGGTTGGCTCCTCAACCACTTGTTGTAGAGATAACCCCAGTAGGGAATTTAGAATATCTGTACTCCTGGTAGAACTTGCTATTTTGGTTTTCCAGTTTATATCTGGAAGATTGAAATCTCCCATAATGATAACTTCTCCTTTCATTGTCATTTTAGCTATTTCTTCAACTAGTAGATCATCTAGTTCTTTAACTTGACCAGGTGGTCTATATATCACACCTACACGAGTTACTGCATGGTTAGCAAACTGCAACGTAACCCAAACTGACTCTATGTTGGCCTCACCAACTTGTATTAGGTTAGATTTAATGCTATCTTTCACATACAGGGCCACTCCTCCTCCTTTCTTGCCTTCTCTGTCTCTTCTGTATAAAGAGTACCCTGGTATGGTTATGTCCCAGTCATTTCTTTCATTAAACCATGTCTCCGTAACAGCCACTAAATCTACATTCTCAGATGCCATTATTGACCCAAGTTCATTGATTTTTTTACCTAAACTGCGAGCATTTGTAGACAGGACTCTGAGCTTATCATTTCTTAACCTCTGTGCTTCTGACCTGTTCTGGCATTGTTTCGGGGGGCAATTGGACTCTTTTATTTTCACTCTTTTGCCCCCCCTTCCTAGTTTAAATACTCTTTTGCAAATTCTTGGAGCTGTTCACTAAGTACATTTGTTCCTTTGAGAGAAAGATGCAAACCATCTTTTTTGTACAGTTCCTTTCTATTCCAAGTAGAGCTATCATGAGAAACAAAGCCAAATCCTTGCTCTTGACACCATTTACCAAGCCATATGTTGAACTCCTTTATGCGCCTCTGCCTATCATTCTGAACATTATGCACAGGCAGAACTTCAGAAAATGAAATGGTGGATGCAAAATCCTGTACGTCATTACCAAGTGTGATAAAAGATTTTTTCACCTCTGACACTTCATTGCAAGCCAGGTCATTTGTCCCTAGATGGACAAGAACATCCACGTCCCCTTCCTGCTTTGCTTGCTTAACAATATTAATAATACGTCTTCTATCTCTTCTAGCAGTAGCCCCAGGGAGACATCTCACAAAACCATTTTCTTTAAGCTCCACACTTCTTATGATTGAATCACCCAGCAACAGCTGCATCCTTTTAGACTTCACTTTATCTTTTTTGTTGCATACATTAGACATAGGAGTCAATGGTTTCTCACCCTCTGTGCTTGAGTCCATATCCATGTTGTCCTTACATTCTGAGAGTGCTGCAAATGAATTATGGAGAACCACCGACTGTGGGACATGTCTTCTATCCACCACTCTAAGACTTCCAGAACCTACATTAACCCATCTGCCATTTCTGGGGGTCCTCTGTGGCAGTGGCATTGCAGCAGTCCTAGCTGGAGTTTGTTTAACATTTGGACTTTTTATTTTTTTCTGTTTTGCTTTTTGCCGTATGGGGAATATATTTTTATACAATGGGTGTTTTTACACATTGCGACACCCATGATGTGTATTTTTTTTGTTCTATTATTTTCAGTTTGGGAAAAGGGGGTGATCTGAATTTTTATGTGTTTTTCTTTACACTTTTTTATGGTTCCCAGGTTACACACATCTCTGTAACACAGTACACAGCTCTGCTACATGCGGTTAGACACACTGCTCTATATACACAGTACACAGTTCGGCTACATGCAGGTTACACATACAGCTCTGCTACACAGTACACAGCTCTGCTACATGCAGGTTACACACACATCTCTGTAACACAGTACACAGCTCTGCTACATGCGGTTACACACACTGCTCTATATACACAGTACACAGCCTGCTACATGCAGGTTACACACACAACTCTGTAACACAGTACACATCTCTGCTACACAGTACACAGCACTGCTACCTGCAGGTTGCACATACATCCCTGTAACACAGTACACAGCTCTGCTACATGCAGGTTACACATACAGCTCTGCTACACAGTACACAGCTCTGCTACATGCAGGTTACACATACAGCTCTGCTACACAGTAAACAGCTCTGCTACATGCAGGTTACACATACAGCTCTGGTACACAGTACAGAGCTCTGCTACATGCAGGTTACACATACAGCTCTGCTACACAGTACACAGCTCTGCTACATGAAGGTTACACATACAGCTCTGCTACACAGTACACAGCTCTGCTACATGCAGGTTACACATACAGCTCTGCTACGCAGTACACAGCTCTGCTACATGCAGGTTACACATACAGCTCTGCTACGCAGTACACAGCACTGCTACATGCAGGTTACACAAACAGCCCTGCTACACAGTACACAGCTCTGCTACATGCAGGTTACACATACAGCTCTGCTATACAGTACACAGCTCTGCTACATGCAGGTTACACATACAGCTCTGCTACACAGTACACAGCACTGCTACATGCAGGTTACACATACAGCTCTGTTACACAGTACACAGCTCTGCTACATGCAGGTTACACATACAGTTCTGCTACACAGTACACAGCCTGCTACATGCAGGTTACACATACAGCTCTGCTACACAGTACACAGCTCTGCTACATGCAGGGTACACATACAGATTTGCTACACAGTACACCGCACTGCTACATGCAGGTTACACATACAGCTCTTCTACATAGTACACAGGTCTGCTACATGCAGGTTACACATACATCTCTCCTACACAGTACACAGCACTGCTACATGCAGGTTACACATACAGCTCTGCTACACAGTACACAGCCTTGCTACATGCAGGTTACACATACAGCTCTGTTACATGCAGGTTACACATACAGCTCTGCTACATGCAGGTTACGCATACAGCCATGCTACACTGTACACAGCTCTGCTACATACAGGTTACACATACAGCTATGCTACACAGTACACAGCTCTGCTACATGCAGGTTACACAAACAGCTCTGCTACACAGTACACAGCACTGCTACATGCAGGTGACACATACAGCTCTGCTACACAGTACACAGCTCTGCTACATGCAGGTTACACATACAGCTCTGCTACACAGTAAACAGCTCTGCTACATGCAGGTTACACATACAGCTCTGGTACACAGTACAGAGCTCTGCTACATGCAGGTTACACATACAGCTCTGCTACACAGTACACAGCTCTGCTACATGAAGGTTACACATACAGCTCTGCTACACAGTACACAGCACTGCTACATGCAGGTGACACATACAGCTCTGCTACACAGTACACAGCTCTGCTACATGCAGGTTACACATACAGCTCTGCTACACAGTAAACAGCTCTGCTACATGCAGGTTACACATACAGCTCTGCTGCACAGTACACAGCACTGCTACATGCAGGTTACACATACAGCTCTGTTACACAGTACACAGCTCTGCTACATGCAGGTTACACATACAGTTCTGCTACACAGTACACAGCCTGCTACATGCAGGTTACACATACAGCTATGCTACACAGTACACAGCTCTGCTACATGCAGGGTACACATACAGATTTGCTACACAGTACACCGCACTGCTACATGCAGGTTACACATACAGCTCTTCTACATAGTACACAGGTCTGCTACATGCAGGTTACACATACATCTCTCCTACACAGTACACAGCACTGCTACATGCAGGTTACACATACAGCTCTGCTACACAGTACACAGCCTTGCTACATGCAGGTTACACATACAGCTCTGTTACATGCAGGTTACACATACAGCTCTGCTACATGCAGGTTACGCATACAGCCATGCTACACTGTACACAGCTCTGCTACATGCAGGTTACACATACAGCTATGCTACACAGTACACAGCACTGCTACATGCAGGTTACACATTCAGCTCTGCTACACAGTACACAGCTCTGCTACATGCAGGTCACACATACAGCTCTGCTACACAGTACACAGCCTTGCTACATGCAGGTTACACATACAGCTCTGTTACATGCAGGTTACACATACAGCTCTGCTACATGCAGGTTACGCATACAGCCATGCTACACTGTACACAGCTCTGCTACATGCAGGTTACACATACAGCTATGCTACACAGTACACAGCACTGCTACATGCAGGTTACACATTCAGCTCTGCTACACAGTACACAGCTCTGCTACATGCAGGTCACACATACAGCTCTGGTACACAGTACACAGCTCTGCTACAGGCAGGTTACACATACAGCTCTGCTACACAGTACACAGCCCTGCTACATGTAGGTTACAAATACAGCTCTTCTACACAGTACACAGCTCTGCTACATGCAGGTTACACATACAGCTCTGTTGCACAGTACACAGCTCTGCTACATGCAGGTTACAGATACAGCTCTGCTACACAGTACACAGCTTGCTACATGCAGGTTACACATACAGCTCTGCTACACAGTAGACAGCTCTGCTACATGTAGGCTACACATACAGCTCTGCTACACAGTACATAGCTCTGCTACATGCAGGGTACACAAACAGCTCTGCTACACAGTACACAGCACTGCTACATGCAGGTTACACATACAGCCCTGCTACACAGTACACAGCTCTGCTACATGCAGGTTACACATACAGCTCTGGTACACAGTACACAGCTCTGCTACATGCAGGTTACACATACAGCTTTGCTACACAGTACACAGCTCTGCTACATGCAGGTTACACATACAGCTCTGCTACACAGTACACAGCACTGCTACATGCAGGTTACACATACAGCTCTGCTACACAGTACACAGCACTGCTACATGCAGGTTACACACACATCTCTAGTACAGAGCTCTATTTGATGGCTACAGTTCTGTGCACTCTACCAGCTGCTGTGCACATCTGACCCCTCCCACACACATGACTCGTCACATGGTCATGACGTCATCACAGGTCCTTTGCCTCTACAGCAGCTAGCAGCTCCGTCAGGTGAACAGTGTGTGTAGTAGGGCGTATTTTGAGTTAGGGAGGACGGAGTTTTGGCTGATGTCTGAGGGAAGACTGAGTTTTGGCTCATGTCTGAGGGAGGACGGAGTTTTGGATAAAGGGGGACGGAGTTTTGGCTGATGTCTGAGGGAGGACAGAGTTTTGGATGAGGGAGGACGGAGTTTTGGCTGATGTCTGAGGGGGGATGGAGTTTTGGCTGATGTCTGAGGGAGGATGGAGTTTTGGATGAGGGAGGACGGAGTTTTGGCTGATGTCTGACGGAGTTTTGGATGAGGGAGGATGGAGTTTTGGCTGATGACAGAGGGAGGATGGAGTTTTGGATGAGGGAGGAAGGAGTTTTGGCTGATGTCTGACGGAGTTTTGGATGAGGGAGGATGGAGTTTTGGCTGATAACAGAGGGAGGATGGAGTTTTGGATGAGGGAGGAAGGAGTTTTGGCTGATGTCTGAGGGAGGACGGAGTTTTGGATGAGGGAGGACGGAATTTTGTCTGAGGTCTGATGGAGTTTTTGATGAGGGAGGACGGAGTTTTGTCTAAAGTCTTAGGTAGGAGGGAGTTTTACCTGACGGAGGATGGAGTTTTGGATGATGTCTGACGATGTCCTAATATGTCGGCGCAGCCATGCACTTTGGCAGACACCGACGGGCTCAAGGACTGGCCCACCTTCTGTTCTAAAGTGTGTGCAGGGCTGGTACTGCCTTTTTGGCAAAGAAATGACAGCTTGGGACTCTCCACCTCGGCTTGGCACAAGCCATCAGTAATCTCAAAGGTGCAGAGTCCACCACTTGGAAAGGGAGGGACTACAGCACCAGCAAATTGGACAGGAGCATGTTCAGCTTCTGTGCCGTTGGATGAGTGTACGCATACTGTTTTCTCTTGGCAATCCCTTCGGTGATCGATTGCTGACGGAATGACTGATGAGGAGTAGGAGTATCAGGACCAACAGATGATGGGAAGGACAGACAGCAGCCTTCGGCTGGGGTGGTGGAGCCTTGACTGGCTGAAACTGGGTGTGTGCCACTGAGTAATGCAGCGGTTGCTGCGGCAGGCTGGACCACCACATGGGAGCCACAGTTCTCCCAGGCCACTTTATGGTGACTTTGCATATGTTGACGCAGAGCCATGGTCCCAACATTGGCACCCTGGCCACGGTTCGCATTTTGCCCACTGATTCTACATATGACCATGTTTACCTCCTCCGGCGGCTTAACAAAAAACTGCCACACCGCCGAGTAGGTGATTTTACCCCCAACACTCCGCACTGATTGCTACTGCCGCTGCCTCCGTGAACCCATGCACAGCTACTTCCGGGGCAAGTAGGCATCTGCGAAGAGGGTGATCTACCACGGGCACGTTTGGTTCCCGTTCTCCCACTGCTGCCACCCTGTTGACTCCCGGCCACACTAGCGGCTTGCTGATTCTGCTGCTGGCTCACGGGCAAGCTGCCACCCTCTTCTCCCGATGATGATGAAGCCCCTTCATCACCCGGCTCCCATGTGCGATCAGCTACATCATAATCTTCGAATACTGTCTGCACTTCACTGATGTCCTTCTCAAAACTCTCTAAGCCAGGAGCATGACCGCTCGCAACACCAGCTCCCTCGCCACTCTCCTCATCACTACTTGCCGGCCTACCGGAGGAAGCGGCGGATGTCTCCTCCGGATCTTGGATGGGCAGTTGCTGCTGACTGTCCTCTAGTAGTTAGTCCTCATTGTATAGTGGAACTGAGCCCACAGCATATAATACTTCTCTGGCTGAGGGGAACAGAAAAAGACAGAGGCAGGTTGAGGACAGGTGAGGGCACAGCGCCTGCTCCTGGGCCATGCCAACTAAGGGTTGTGTCTGATAAACCCACCGACTCTTGGCTGGGGGTGTCTGATGTAAGTTGCAACAAAGTCTAAGATCGAGTCAACCAATCAAGAACCGCTGGGTTGCTGGTCAAGACACGACCGCTAGCTGACACAGGGAGCTCAGGCCTCTCGAAGTGACCCCTGCTGCCACGCCCCCTTAATCTGCTGCAACCTGTGCCTGCGCCATAAACATTTAGGCCTGTGCCCCAACCCTGTGCAGGGCCTGTCACTTCTCTGTCTGATATACTGTTAGATCAAATAAGTAAATATTAAGGAAATTAATAAATGCCAAAAAGCGCTGTCATTTCTGTCTCTGGGTCAGGAGCCTGACCGCTCTCAACACCAGCTCCCACGCCACTCTCCAGTCCTCATCACTACTTGCCCGCCTACAAGACTGGGCAGTAGCTGCTGACTATGCTCTAGTACAGGCACGCTCAACCTGCGGCCCTCCAGCTGTTGTAAGACTACAACTCCCACAATGCCCTGCTGTAGGCTGATAGCTGTAGGCTGTTCAGGCATGCTGGGAGTTGTAGTTTTGCAACAGCTGGAGGGCCGCAGGTTGAGCATGCCTGCTCTAGTAGCTCGTCCTCGCTAAAAAGTGGAGCTGAGCCTACGGCATATAATACTTCTTGCTCTGAGGGAACTGAAAATAACAGAGGAAGGTTCAGGACAGGTGGGGGCACAGGACCTGCTCCCGAGCCATGCCAACTAAGCGTCGTGTCAGAGGAATCGACCGACTCTTGACCGAGGCAACTATTCAAGAACCACTGGATTGCTGGTCAAGACACGACCGCTAGATGACACCGGGAGCTTAGGCCTCTCGCTGTGACCCCTTCTGCCACGCCCCCTTACTCTGCTGCAACCTCTGCCTACGCCAGAAACATGTAGGACTCTGCCACTCCACTGTGTAGTGCATGGTACTTCTCTGTCTGACATACTGTTAGATCAAATAAATAAATAAAAAGAAAATTAAAACACCCCAAAAAGTCTGTAAATTTATCACTTCACCACACATGCCAAAGAAAGCTTTAGAACATAGAACTGCACTGCTGAATAGCAAATAGGATCTAACTTTTTTCTACTTACTGTATACATGCCACAAAAGTTTTTAGAACATATAACTGCATTGCTGAATGGCAAATAATATATATATTTTTTTGCCACTAATACATGCCAAAAAGAGCTTTAGAACATATAACTGCACCGCTGAAAGGCAAATATATATTTTTGTTGCCACTAATACATGCCAAAAAGGGCTTTAGAACATATAACTGCACCGCTGAAAGGGAAATATATATTTTTCTGCCAATAATACACGCAAAAAAGGGCTATAATATTTTCAATTCACAACACAATGGCAAATACTTTTTTTTGTGCCACTAATACACGCCAAAAAGGGCTTTAGAACTTATAACTGCACTTCTGATAGTTAAATCAATTTTTTCTTTTTCAACTAATACACGCCAAAAAAGGCTTTAGAACATATAACTGCACTGCTGAATGGCAAATATATATATATATATATATATTCCACTAATACACACCACAAAAGGATTTAGAACAGATAACTGCACCGCTGATCGGCAAATATATTTTTTCTTTTTCCAGTAATACACACCACAAAAGGATTTAGAACAGATAACTGCACCGTTGATCGGCAAATATATTTTTTCTTTTTCCACTAATACAAGTCACAAAAGGCTTTAGAACAGATAACTGCACCGCTGATACATGTTTTTTCTTTTTCCACTAATGCACGCCCCAAAAGGCTTTAGAACAGATAACTGCACCGCTGAATGGAAAATATATATTTTCTTTTTTCATATTACAAGACAAAAAGGGCTTTAGAACATATAACTGTACCGCCAAACGGCAAATCTATTTTACTTTTACCACTAATACATGACAAAAAGGGCTGTAATTTTAGCACTTCACCACACAATGGCTAATAAGCTTTTTTTCCCCACTAATACAAGCCAAAAAATGCTTTAGAACATATGACTGCACCGCACAAGGGCAAATAAGACATATAAATATTTCCTTGTAATAAACCCTGTTAATGCCTGTATCAAACAGCACTTGCACCCTGATAAAAATAACTTTATTTGCCGTTCATGGCCGCAGTTATATGTTCCAAAGCCTTTTTTTGGCATGTATTAGTAGGTAAAAAGGGGGCTTATTAGCTGTTGTATGGAGGAGTGAGAATATTAAAGCCCTTCTTGGCGTGTGTTTGCTTATTAGCCGCTGTGTGGTGAAGTGAGAAAATTACAGCGCTTTTTGGCATTTTTTAATTTCCATTTTATTTACTTATTTAATCTAACAGTATATCAGACAGAGAAGTGACAGGCCCTGCTCAGGGGAGTGGCACAGGCCTAAATGTTTCTGGCGCAGGCACAGGTCGCAGCAGATTAAGGGGGCGTGGCAGCAGGGGTCACTTTGAGAGGCCTGAGCTCCCTGTGCCAGCTAGCGGTCGTGTCTTGACCAGCAACCCAGCGGTTCTTGATTGGTTGACTCGATCTTAGACTTTGTTGCAACTTACATCAGACACCCCCAGCCAAGAGTCGGTGGTTTTATCAGACACAACCCTTAGTTGGCATGGCCCAAGAGCAGGCGCTGTGCCCTCACCTGTCCTCAACCTGCCTCTGTCCTTTTGTGTTCCCTCTGCCACAGTAGTATTATATGCTGTGGGCTCAGCTCCACTATACAGCAAGGACGAGCTACTAGAGGACAGTCAGCAGCAACTGCCCAGCCAAGATCCGGAGGAGACATCCAAGGAGTGATGAGTGGCGAGGGAGCTGGTGTTGCGAGCGGTCATGCTCCTGGCTCAGAGACTGTTGAGAAGAACATCAGTGATGTGCAGACAGTACTCGATGATGATGTAGTTGATCGCAATTTGGAGCCTGGTGAAGAAGGGGCTTCATTATCATCGGGAGAAGAGGGTGGCAGCTTGCCCGTGAGGCAGCGGCGGAGCCAGCATGTCACTAGTGTGGCCGGGAGTCAGCAGGGTGGCAGCAGGGGGAGGTCTGGAGCCAAACGTGCCCGGGGTAAACCACCCGCTTCGCAGGAGCCTACCGGCCCGGAAAGTAGTGGTGCAGGGGTTCACGGAGGCAGTGGGGAGTGTTGGAAGTAAAATCACCTACTCGGTGGTGTGGCAGATTTTGTTAATCCCCCGGGGGAGGTAAACATGGCCATTTGTCGAATCTTTGGACAGAAGGTGAGGAGTGGGCAGGGTGCCAATATTGGTACTACGGCCCTGTGTCAACATATGCTGCATCATCATAAAGTGGCCTGGGAGAACCGTGGCTCCAATGAGCTGGTCTAGCCTGCCGCAGCTACCGCTGCATCACCCAGTGGCACGCACCCAATTTCAGGCAGTCAAGGCTCCACCACCTCAGCCGAAGGGAGCTGTCTGTCCTTCCCATCATCTGCTGGTCCTGATGCTCCTGCTCCTCCTCCTCCTAGTCAGTCATTCCGTCAGCAATCGATCACTGAAGCGATTGCCAAGAGACAACAGTATGCGTGCACTCCTCCAACGGCGCAGAAGCTGAACATGCTCCTGTCAAGTTGCTGGTACTGCAGTCCCTCTCTTTCCAAGTGGTGGACTCTGCACCTTTCAGAGAACTGATGGCTTGTGCCGAGCCGAGGTGGAGAGTCCCAAGCTGTCATTTCTTTGCCAAAGAAACACACATATCTAGAACAGAAGGTGGGCCAATCCTTGAGCCTGTCGGTGCCTGCCAATGTGCATGGCAGCGCTGACTTGTGGAGCTGTAACTACGGTCAAGGACAATATATGTCCTTTACGGCCCACTGGGTAAATGTGGTTCCTGCCCAGCCAAACCAGCAACTTGGCCAGGTGACGCCGCTTCCGCCTCCACATTGCCACGCTGTTGGTCCTGCGACAATGTCCGCCTCTGCCTCCTCATCCTCCACCGTGTCCTCAGCCTAAGGCCTCATGCACACAACAGTATTTTTTCACGGTCCGCAAAACGGGGTTCCGTTGGTCCGTGATTCATGACCGTTTTTTCATCCGTGGGTCTTCCTTGATTTTTGGAGGATCCACGGACATGAAAAAAAATTCGTTTGGTGTCCGCCTGGCCTGCGGAGCCAAACGGATCAGCCCTGACTTACAATGCAAGTCAATGGGGACGGATCCGTTTGACATTGACACAATATGGTGCAATTGCAAACGGATCCGTCCCCCATTGACTTTCAATGTAAAGTCATGAGTTAATATACCATAGGATCTGAGTTTTCTCCAATCCGATGGTATATTTTAACTTGAAGCGTCCCCATCACCATGGGAACGCCTCTATGTTAGAATATACCATCGGATTTGAGTTAGATCGTGAAACTCATATCCGACAGTATATTCTAACACAGAGGCGTTCCCATGGTGATGGGGACGCTTCAAGTTAGAATATCCTACGAACTGTGTACATGACTGCCCCCTGCTGCCTAGCAGCACCTGATCTCTTACAGGGGGCTGTGATCAGCACAATTAACCCCTCTTGTGCCGCACCTGAAGGGGTTAATTGTGCTTATTATAGCCCCCTGTAAGAGATCAGTTGCTGCCAGGCAGCAGGGGGCAGACCCCCCTCCCTCCCCAGTTTGAATATCATTGGTCGCCAGTGTGCGCCCCCCCCCCCCCCGCCTGGCCCCCCCTCTATTGTTTTAATATCATTGGTGGCCAGTGTGCGGCCTTCCCTCCCCCCCCATCATTGGTGGCAGCGGAGAGTTCCGATCGGAGTCCCAGTTTAATCGCTGGGGCTCCGATCGGTAACCATGGCAACCAGGACACTACTGTAGTCCTGGTTGCCATGGTTACTTAGCAATATTAGAAGCATCATACTTACCTGCTGCGCTGTCTGTGACTTACCAGTAGGAGGAGCTCCTCCTACTGGTAAGTGACAGGTCTGTGCGGCACATTGCTTAATGATCTGTCACTTACCAGTAGGAGGAGCTCCCGGCCGGTCACAGACAGCGCAGCAGGTAAGTTTGATGCTTCTAATATTGCTAAGTAACCATGGCAACCAGGACTACAGTAGTGTCCTGGTTGCCATGGTTACCGATCGGAGCCCCAGCGATTAAACTGGGACTCCGATCGGAACTCTCCGCTGCCACCAATGATCGGGGGGGGGGGGAGGCCGCACACTGGCCACCAATGAAATTAATACAATAGAGGGAGGGGGGACCGGGGGGCCCTGATCTCTTATAGGGGGCTATGATATGCACAATTAACCCCTCAGGTGCAGCACCTGAGGGGTTAATTGTGCGGATCACAGCCCCCTGTAAGAGATCGGGTGCTGCCAGGCAGCAGGGGGCAGTCATGTACACAGTTCGTAGTATATTCTAACTAGAAGCGTCCCCATCACTATGGGAACGCCTCTGTGTTAGAATATACTGTCGGTTCTGAGTTTTCACGAAGTGAAAACTCAGCTCTGAAAAAGCTTTTATGCAGACGGATCTTCGGATCCGTCTGTATGAAAGTAACCTACGGCCACGGATCACGGACGCGGATGCCAATCTTGTGTGCATCTGTGTTCTTTCACGGACCCATTGACTTGAATGGGTCCGTGAACTGTTGTCCGTCAAAAAAATAGGACAGGTCATATTTTTTTGACGGACAGGAAACACGGATCACGGATGCGGCTGCAAAACGGTGCATTTTCCGATTTTTCCACTGACCCATTGAAAGTCAATGGGTCCGCGAAAAAAAAAACGGAAAACGGCACAACGGCCACGGATGCACACAACTGTCGTGTGCATGAGGCCTAAACTGCAGGGACAATTCCCAGGAGCCCTCCAGCATACCACATGTGCAGGGCACAGCGGTGTCACGCTGATCAGCACCTCGTTTGCCTGGGTGAACGGAGTGACACAGGGGAGGAACTGCTCCATGTTCTTCAGCAAGAAATAAAATCCTGGCTTTCTCCGCGACAACTGAAAATTGGAACCTTGGTGACCGACAACGGGAGGAACATGATGTCGGAGCTGCGTGAAGTAGGGTTGAGCTATGCGCCCTGCAAGGCACACGTGTTCAATATGATTGTCATGCGGTTCCTGAAGTCTCCCACCTATCTGCAAGACATCCTAAAAATGGCCAGGAAACTTTGCATGCACTTCAGCCACTCAGCCGCGATGCACACCCTCCTTGAGCTGCAGGGGCAGAACGGCATCCCCCAACATAGGCTGATATGCGACGTTTCCACCCGTTGGAATTCCAACCTCCATATGTTGGACCGACTGTATGAACAGAGAAAGGCCATGAACGATTTCTTGATGATCCAAGCGGACAGGAGTACTCCCCTGTAATTTTGATGTCAGCAAGTGGCAGCTCGTGTGTGACACCTGACGCTTGCCCAGGCCCTTTGAGGAGGCTACGTTATTTGTCAGTCGCCAGGACTATGGGATGAACGATGTAATTCCACTGCTTCATGTCCTGGAACAGATGCTAGCAAATGTAGCTGGTCAGGGGACTGGAGATGTGGCGCCTAGATCTCATGCAAAAAAGGGGGTCAGTCAGCACATCCCAATGTGCAGGTGCACGCTGCCATGGCTAGAATCATACAGGAAAAAAAGAACAATGCAGCAGCACTCTGCAAACAAAAATACAGCAATGCCATAATTATAGAAAACATTCTAGTGAAAATGCTACGCTTATTTTGCAAAGTAGAGACTCTTGGCAAATACATTTTGTGCAAGCCGGTCTGAAACAAATGCGATCACCGGGAGCAGGCAGTTCCGAGAACAGCCACCGGGGTCCTTCATCCAGCTGTTCTCGGAACTGCCTGCTCCCGCTGACCGCATTTGTTTCAGACCGGCTCGCGGCGCAGGCACAGGTAAGGGCTTACCTGTGCCTCGCCGGACTTGTGAGTTAAAATGGCAGCCCGCATGTGTTCGCGGGCGAACAATGCGAACTGGCCATCACTGTCAGTCAGCACATCCCAATGTGCAGGTGCACGCTGCCATGGCTAGTATCATACAGGAAAAAAAGAACAATGGAGCAGCACTCTGCAAACAAAAATAAAGCACAGTAATGCCATAATTATAGAAAACATTCTGGTGAAAATGATACGTGTTCCCCTAGGATCCGAGTCCCTGCTGTATCTGCTGGCATCGCTGTACAAGCCGATGCCGGCAGATTAACACATTCTATGCCACGATCAGCGCTGACCGTGGCATAGAAGGGATTTGCGTCGGGTGAGGGAGACCATTGGGTCCACGTGCTGTTGTGGCCGGGACCCGATTGGTGAGAATGCAGCCCAATTCCGTGCAGAGGCTTCCTAATGCCTTGCACGGCATCGGGACCTGCCTTCTACGGGTGCCCAGGAGATCCAGCCTCAGACTGGGTCTCCTAGGCAACCTGTTAGTGTATTACTCTGTGTAATATACTAACAGGCAATGCATTACAATACAGATGTATTGTAATGCATTGCAGTGGGGATCAGACCCCCAAAAGTAAACTCTCAGAGTGGGACAGAAATAAAGTAAAAAAAAAGTTTAAAAAAATGAGTTTTTAATTTAAAAAAAAATAACGTTTCAAGTAAAAAAAGAAAAAAAAGCCCCTTTCCCCTGATTTTATATAAAAAAAAAGCAAAAAACCACATACATATTAGGTATCGACATCCGTAACGACAGGCTCTATAAATACATCACATGATCCATCCCGTCCAATAAACACCGTAAAAAAAAAAATATATAGACTGTTTAAAAAACAGCCATTTTTGTCACCTTACATCACAAAAAGTGCAACACCAAGCAATCAAGAAGGCGAATGCCCCTCAAAATAGTACTAATAAAACCGTAAAATCATCCCGCAAAAAAAGAGCTACTACATAAGACAATCGCCCAAAAAAAAAAAATATATATAGCTCTCTGAACATGGAGACACTAAAACATAATTTTTTTGTTTCAAAAATGCTATTATTGTGTTAAAGTGAAATAAATAAAAAAAAGTATACGTATTAGGTATCGCCGCATCCGTAACTATATCGCCGCGTCCTATAAACATATCACATGACTTAACCCCTCAGGTGAACACAGTAAAAAAATAAAAATAAAAACAGTGCCAAAAAAGCAATTTTTTGGTTACCTTGCCTCACAAAAAACATAATATAGAGCGATTAAAAATCATATGTACCCCAAAATAGTACCAATAAAACTGTCACCTTATCCTTTAGTTTCCAAAATGGGGTTACTTTTGGGGGTTTCTACTGTAGGGGTGCATCAGGGGGGCTTCAAATGGGACATGGTGTCTAAAAACCAATCCAGCAAAATCTGCCTTCCAAAAACCATGTGGCAGTCCTTTCCTTCTGTGCCCTGCTGTGCGCCCTTACATCAGTTTACGACTATAGTGTGAGGTGGTACAGGGCGCATGGTACTTGCAAAGTGTAGGGGGCGCTGTCTGCTTACCAGGTCTCTTGAGCTTCATTTCTTCTCTCTGTCACTGATGCTGCAGTGCTGATGGTGGGCCTTAAAAGGCCTCCTCTGGGTAATTCCAATATGGCACAAGCTCTCACGGGTCATAGAACAGGGGACCCACTGCCTGGTGCAGTAGAAAGCAGAAGATGCCTGGCGCCCCTCCCCCACACAGCACCACAGTCTGCTATCTGCAGTACTTGTCTGAGTTCTTCCAGACCTAGATAACAGCAAAGTTATGTGGAGAGACTGACATCCCCAAGTTGGTGTATATGTACTAAACAAGTGTACAGTATGTGTAACTGTATTTATGCTGTGTGCAGGTGTGCTCATCTATCTGCCTGCCAGTCTATCTATCTACCTATTTTTCGCTTTATAAGACGCACTTTTCAGCGTGTCTTATAAAGCAAATGTGCCAAAATCATGGTGGCCAGCTGGCAGCGACAAGCAGTAGTGCAGGGTGGGCGGCAGAGACAGTAAGGCATGCTGTAGTGGGGGAAGGGTAGCAGGCACATTGAGGCATGCTGTAGTGCGGGATGGATGGCAGGGACAGTGAGGCATGCTATAGTACGGGGCAGGCGGCAGCGAGGTATGCTGTAGTGTGGGGCAGGCAGCAGTGACGGGCGGTAGCAGTGAGGCATGCTGTAGTGCAGGGTGGGTGGCAGGGACAGTGAGGCATGCTGTAGTGCGGGTGGGCAGCAGGGACAGTGAGGCATGCTTTAGTGCGCGGTGGGTGTCAGAGACAGTGAGGCATGCTGTAGTGCGGGGGGGAGTTAAAAGTCTTTATTTTAAGAGGCGGCAGGCAGGGAGTTATAAATCATACTGTTATGTACTGCTGACATTAGTACATCGCTAATGTCAGTCAGCTACATAACGTTATTTCTCATGACAGAAAGTATAACTGTCGTATATATTTTTTTGGGGAGTATTGGATTGTGGTGATTAATATCACCTTGGTGGCCCTATTTCAACTTTTCACTGTGTATTCAATTACCCCTTAATTCCACATTTTTGTTCCCTGTACTGCCTACTTTTACCTGTGCTTAAAATAGGGTTGCTAGGCATGGTCCGTCCTCTGTTGAAGGACGGAGGACGCAGAAGCAGGCTGCATGCAAGGTCAGATTACTGACAGCCAGGGACTGTAAGTAAATGATTAAAGCCAGGTCCTCCCCAGCAGCTGATAACAGTGCCTGGGCCGTTGATTTACGGAATCAACGGAATGTGACTGTGTTGTTAGCCCATTATTACAAGATTTGGGGCCCCACTTTTGATTTTCCCAAGGCCAAATTTTGTCTAAAACCGGCCCTGGTGACAGTGAACCTTACTGTGATACAAGACAATGAATACACAGAACACAGTTCACACACAGAAGGCTGCAGCCAGCATGCACGGGAGTCCTCCCACAGCCAGTACGCAACACAGGGATTATACACATTCACAGGCCCACGTTCACACACAGAAGGCTGCAGCCAGCACGCAACTCCAAGGCAACCAGCATACACAGGTAACAGGCCGCGCCTAGTACACAGAGCACATGCACAAGCCTGCACAGCAGCAAGTTCCACAACGAACTGCACTGTGAGGAATAAACAGAAAAGTCAATATTTTTAAAGGCCAAATTAGCTTGATCTTTAAAAAGATTGTTCACCTTCAGCAGTATACATACCTGCTCCCCGCCACTGGGTTCCGGCTACTTCTGTTCCCTGCCAGCGCTGTCTCGCTCCAGTCTCCAGGTGTCAACATCCTGTATGACACAGGTCACATGGCTGCTGCAGCCAATGAATGGAGCCAGAGTCAGAGGTGGGGAGCAGGAAAGTATGCTTCCCACCATAGGTCCGGTGACATGGTGGGGGGGAATCTCCCCACGAAGGTGAACAACCCTTTTAAACGGGTTGTCCCTTTACTACAACTTATCCCCTATCCACAGAATAACGGATAAGTGTCTTAACAGCGGGGGTGTGACTGCTAATGCCCCCACCAATGCCAAGAATGGGGTCCTGTGTTTTCCTATTTGAATGGAGCAGAAGACACGCATGTGTATTCACAGCTATATTCAACTATATGGGGGTCACATCATGCTGAAATATTCCTGTATTAGGTGTATTTCAGGTGCAGATAGCAGCGCAATAGTTAGTTGTGCCACTATCTGTGACTTTGCCCCGCTCACGCCAGGTCTAAAATTGTGGGTGTGGTGTGGGCAGGGAAGGGGATGGGCCAGCAGATATAGAAAATGGTCTAAATGAAGACAGCAAGGAAGCTGTCTTACATTTAGATCTGTCGCTAGATGCGCCAAAGTTATGGAGAGGCGGGCGCCTCTTCATAACTCCGACAGATCCACCGCCAGCCTAGGGCTTTATTAAGACTGGCGTCTAAAATGCTGGTCTTAATAAGTGTGTCCTTATGTGTCTGCCAGAGATAAGCAATGACCTGTACTCAGGTACCTCTGGCAGTCCCATAGGGTTGAATGGAACGACAGACATGCAAATGGCGGAACACAAGCTTCCTGTTCTCATGATCGGCCAGGGCTGCAGAAGTCGGGACCCAACGATCACAGATTATCCCCTATCATTTACATTGGGAATTAGTTGTTTGAATGGATGGAATAGATGGCACAATTAGGAATTATCAGCTCTGTTTAGTTGAATGAAGTTGTACTGCAATACCACTATATATTTAAATACAGGAGCAAACTCACACTTCCATATGAAATCCAGTCTGTGCAGTCCAATTTCATAGGGTGCTGGAAATGCAACGGGCGGCCGTGCCCCAGGGCCCTCTATGCCGTGCGTCCCAGGTGTAGGAATGCTGAGTGTAGAGGACCTGGAAATAAATGCATGAGATGACATGAGGTTAGACCAATAAAGACAGTAGCAGGGTGCAGGAGTCGTAACACCACTCTGGGGTGTTACAGAAAGACTTGTCGTCTTCTCCAAGATAAATGTAGAAAAATTGTGAATTCCGCATCAGAATAAAAATCCATTAAAATAGTGGCATCATGCAGTGAAAAAACTGCCAACATGTTTTGGACAGAGTATCCTTAGGCCCCTTTCACATAAGCAAGTTCTGTGCTGGTGCAATGCGTGAAGTGAATGCATACACCCGCACTGAATCCTGACCCATTCATTTCAATGCGTCTGTACACATGAGCGTTGTTTTTCATGCATCATCTCTGTGTTACGTGAGACTGTCAGCATGTTCTGTATTCTGCTTTTTTCACGGAGCCCTGGCCCTATTTTCAGTGAAAAACGCAGTGTGTCCGGATGCAATGTGTTTTTCACTGATGGTTGCTAGAAGATTTTGTTTGTCATTCTGCAGTTTTTTTCTGGTGCGGAATACCAGACACACTCCATAAACAAAGGTGGAGCTGTATTTGATAAAGAAAGCAAAACTTTTTCTGTACGCCTAGACAATCTATTTTTAACAATAAAGCAATACTCGAGATCTCATATTTTTTCCTCTCTTGTTTTCAGATAGTGCTGATCGTCATCTCCATTTGTGAGATCCTGTTTGCTATTTCATTGCCATTTCTTGCATTGACTATTACTTTCATGAGTTTTATCCAATTCTGGGGACCGGTTTTCGTAAGTAGAACTCACAATGTATTATACTGTAGGTCATTTACTGTATAACCAATTTCCCCTGTCATTGGTGTAAGGTCCAAATTCATGGATTTAAAGGTATTAAAATCATTACAAATGTGTATAAATGAGCAAACTGTTTTTCATTAAAGTGAATCTGTCACCAAGCACACTAAGGGTCCATTCACACGTCCGTAGTGTATTACGGATCCGCAATACACCCGGCCGGCACCCCCATAGAACTGCCTATTCTTGTCCGCAATTGCGGACAAGAATAGGACATGTTCTATTCTTTTCCGGAGCCGCAGACCGGAAGTTCGGGGGCGCGCTCCGGAAATGCGGATACGGACAGCACACTGTGTGCTGTCCGCATCTATTCCTGCCCCTCAGAGAATGAATGGGTCCGCACCCGTTCTGCAATTTGCGGAACGGATGCGGAAACATTCTACGGACGTGTGTATGGACCCTTAGGGTAAGTCTAACTCTGCTGAATGTAATTATATCTTTAACTTAGTGATTTGTTGATTCATTCTGGAGAAAAAGTCATTTTAATTATGGATGAGTGAATAGATTCAGATTAGATTTACTAGGAATTTCAAAAAAAATTGTCCACAAAATGTAAATGAAGATTCTTTATTTGTTTCGGATGAAATGCATAAAATGCACGCCGGGGTGAGCTGCCTCATTTCAGTATAAAGGCCGAGATCGGAAGAGTTCAGATGCCAGTGAATTCCTGTTCCTTTTTGGTATTGCATTCCCTATGGCTGTAGACTTCAGCATCTGGTATTGTGACTACGTTTTCAGGCTTCTGGCAATTTGGTCTTGTATTTGCTCTCCTGGTTTTGACTTCTGGCGTATCTGGCTTTCTCGTTTGCTTCTGGCCTTCTTGGCACTTTGTTGACTGACTGGCTTTTGACCCTAGTACCATACGACTACTCTTTTTTTGTCTGTTTGTTCCCTTTTGGTGTTTTGCTCCCTCACTTATGGAGTATAGGGACCGTCGACCAGTTGTGGGTCACTGTAACGGATCTCCTGGCACCCCGACCGGGTACCTCCGTCGAATGATGCTCCTAGCGCTTCCCGAGGACTCCAAGCACTCCACTTGATACCATAACCGCCACAGACCCCATGAACCGCCGAAGCTTGGTTGAGGTCTCACGGTCTCCTACCTACCCTGGACCTACGACAAGGCTCCAGGCTCCAGTGGGTGAACCTCTCCTAAATCCAGAGAGCAAGAACAGCTCTTACAAGAGCTAGTAGTTATAGCCAGGGGAGTATAGCAAATCTTCAGCGTATAGCAATCCCCAGTGTCGATCAGTTACCCAAACACCAGCCTCAACACGATGAAGGGTAAAACAGGAACTCTTTATTGAACACACAAGCATTGACTTATACACATTTTCCAACTAGGTTCCCACCCACAGGGTTTTGTAAAAACAACCAATAAACACGTACAATACAGTAAAACACTCCCACCCACAATCCTCCCCTCTCCCTGTGATACAATTACCTTACACGGGTTAATGTAATCATCACAGGCAGGAGAATACACAATGTCTTCTGTCCTGGAGACAACCGAGGAGTAATTCAATTATCTCTTAGGACAAAGGGAAATCGCCAATACACACGTGGAGACAATAGGACAGACATCACTACTTAAATATACAATGTCCCAGGGGTTCAAAAGTTTAGCATGGGCTGATGAGAGGGCCCATAATCCTGGGGCAAGAGGCTGGCAAACAGGCCCCTCCAAAACCCAGTGGCGAGGTTGGTTTCGCCAAACATCTCCCCCTCCCAGGGAAGACTAACCAGATACCTGACCTCACGCTGGTCGGTATCTGAGTTAGTCAGGCAGTCCACCCACCACCAAATACTGGACCTGTTGAATTTGGTAGCCTGTCTCTGTCCAGTGAGTCCACCAAGGTTATGTTGGTAACTGGTAATCCCGGCAACTGTGTTGCTCCCTGGCTTGGAGTGGAGGTTGCTTTGTGGGCAGGGATCAGCGGTACTCTGCCCTGGTGCCAGCGCTACCATGGAAGAAGCCTGGTTGGAGCCTGGTTGTTGGAGGGGGAGACCGACTGTCTCTCCTTTGGATACCCAGCTCTGCTGCTGGAGGGGGAGACCGACTGTCTCCCCTTTGGCTAAACAGCCCTGTTGCTGGGGGGACAGGACCGACTGTCCCTACCCCCTGTGCTGTAAGTGCAGAGACCACGGTCCCATCTGCACGGTTGTGGGGCTTACTGTCTCCCCCTGGTAAGTTAAGCTGCCGCTGGGGAATGGAGACTGGGCTCTCAATTCCCAATAAATAGGTTGGTTTCGCCACAGTCACCGTCTACGGTGATTGTGCAAGTAGGCAGGGATAGTGGGTCTGGGAAGTTCAGGGCTACACTATCCCTGTGTGCGTGTTCTGCGTCATCTGACCAGTTTCTATTTCCCGTTTGTAATTTCTCAGTGCATTATAGCTGTGTTACTGAAGACAATTCATATCACTGCAAAATAAAATGGATGTGTGACATACATTACAGACCAAAAGTTTGGACACACCTTCTCATTCAAAGAGTTTTCTTTATTTTCATGACTATGAAAATTGTAGATTCACACTGAAGGCATCAAAACTATGAATTAACACATGTGGAATTATATACATAACAAACAAGTGTGAAACAACTGAAAATATGTCATATTCTAGGTTCTTCAAAGTAGCCACCTTTTGCTTTGATTACTGCTTTGCACACTCTTGGCATTCTCTTGATGAGAGTGATAAGGGGGGGTAGAATGAGAGTGACAAGGGAGGGGGGTAGAATGAGAGTAACAAGGGAGGGGGGGTTGAATGAGAGTGACAAGGGAGGGGGAGTAGAATGAGAGTGACAAGGTAGGGGGTGTAGAATGAGAGTGACAAGGGAGGGGGGGTAGAATGAGAGTGACAAGGGAAGGGGGTAGAATGAGAGTGACAAGGGAGGGGGGGTAGAATGAGAGTGGCAAGGGAGGGGGGGGTAGAATGAGAGTGACAAGGGAGGGGGGGAAGAATGAGAGTGACAAGGGAGGGGGGGAAGAATGAGAGTGACAAGGGAGGGGGGGTAGAATGAGAGTGAGAAGAGAGGGGGGGTAGAATGAGAGTGACAAGGGAGGGTGGGAAATGAGAGTGACAAGGGAGGGGGGGAGAGAGTGACAAGGGAGAGAGTGGCGGGAGAGAGTGACAAAGGAGGGAGGGGGGGAGAGTGACAAAGGAGGGGGGAGTGACAAGGGAGGGAGAAGGGGGAGAGAGTGACAAGGGAGGGAGAAGGGGGAGAGAGTGACAAGGGAGGGGGGGAGAGAGTGACAAAGGAGGGAGGGGGGAGAGAGTGACAAAAGAGGGAGGTGGGAGAAGAGAGTGACAAGGGAGGGAGGGGGGAGAAGAGAGTGACAAGGGAGGAGGGGTAGAATGAGAGTGGCAAGGGAGGGGGGGTAGAATGAGAGTGACAAGGGAGGGGGGGTAGAATGAGAGTGAGAAGAGAGGGGGGTAGAATGAGAGTGACAAGGGAGGGGGGGAGAGAGTGACAAGGAAGAGAGGGGCGGGAGAGAGTGACAAAGGAGGGGGGGAGTGACAAGGGAGGGAGAAGGGGAGAGAGTGACAAGGGAGGGAGGGGGGAGAGAGTGACAAAGAAGGGAGGGGGGAGAGAGTGACAAAAGAGGGAGAAGGAGAAGAGAGTGACAAGGGAGGGAGGGGGGAGAAGAGAGTGACAAGGGAGGGAGGGGGGGGAGAGTGACAAAGGAGGGAGGGGGTGGAGAGAGTGACAAAGGAGGGAGGGGGGAGAGAGTGACAAGGGAGGGGGGAGAGAGTGACAAGGGAGGGAGGGGGGAGAAGAAAGTGACAAGGGAGAGAGGGGGGGAGAAGAGAGTGACAAGGGAGGGGGGGAAGAGAGTGACAAGGGAGGGGGGAAGAGAGTGACAAGGGAGGGGGGAAGAGAGTGACAAGGGAGGGGGGGAAGAGAGTGACAAGGGAGGGGGGGGAAGAGAGTGACAAGGGAGGGGGGGAAGAGAGTGACAAGGGAGGGAGGGGGGGAAGAGAGTGACAAGGGAGGGAGGGGGGGGAGAAGAGAGTGACAAGGGAGGGAGGGGGAGAGAGTGACAAGGGAGGAGGGGGGAAGAGAGTGACAAGGGAGTCCCCAGAGCCAGACCAAGAGCCAGACTGCAGCCAGAGACCAGATCATCTTATTGTCCTGGTGGTAAGTAGACAATGCAATATGTTTATTATGTAATTGTTTAGTTATTAATACTACATTGGAAACTAATTTACCTCACATTTAGGGTCCATTCACACATCCGTGTGTGTTTTGCGGATCCACAAAACACGGACAGCGGCAATGTGCGTTCCGCATTTTGCGGACCGCACATTGCTGGCACTAATAGATTAGCACATGTTCTATTTTTTTCAGGATCGGAATTGCGGACCAGATACTGGCACACATGGGCAGAGAGGAACACTATGGGGCAATCTACTAGGGGGCATTATTTACTAGCACACATGGGGGAGAGGAGCACTATGGGGGCATCTACTGGGAGCCCTATATATTAGAATTATACTGGCATTATGGGGGGGAGAGGAGCCATATGTGGGGCATCTACTGGGGGCCCTATATATTGGCATTATATACTGTCACACATGGGGGGCACTATGGAGAAGTGGGGGAGAGGAGCACTATGGGGGCATCTGCCGGGGGGCATTATATAGGGGCATTTTATACTGGCACAAACCGTATGTGCAATATGGGGGTGGGGATAAGTTCCATATTGGCATTTTATACTGGTATACATTATATGGGCACTATGGGGAAGGGGGGAGAGGGACATTATCAGGACATCTACTTGGGGCACTCTATAGGGGCATTTTATACTGACACATTATGTCAGGCACCATGGAACGGTTGGAGGAGCACTATGGGGGCATCTACTGGGGGCGCTATATAGGAGTATTTTATACTGGTGCAAAATTATGGGGTACTATTGGGACATTAGCTCAACTGGGGGCACTAAGAGGGTTTTTTGGGGGCACACAGTAGGGGGTATTGGAACACATTATGAGGGCATTATAGGGACATTGACTCTACTAGGGGCACTGAGAGGAGGTATTTTTTTACTGCCACACAACAGGGAATTTTTTTGTATCATTATTTTTGGGGGACAATAATTATTGAAGGGGCACTATCTGATACTAGCATTTTCAGGGGGTTTATCTGTTTCTGCAGTATAGTATTGGGGAGCACAGCAGGCACAGGATGGGGTGTTCAGAAGGTTGGAGGATGTTGGAAAAGTAGGAAACTAAGATGTCTGTCAAACTCTGCAGAGAGAAGAGACAGCTGAAAGGAATCATCATGGTGGTCTGGTCTCAAAGGAGAAGATGAGGAAAGAGAAGATCTAAGAAGACGTCACTGGATGTACAAGGTATGTGGCGCTGTATTAGGCTACTTTCACATCTGCTTTAGTGATTTTGGCATGCTGTTCCAGCTGAGAACAGCCTGCCAGAATTCACTGGATCCGGCATTGCTGGATGCAGATGGAATGCCCGCTGGCCCCATTAATTATAATGGGGTATGGTAGAGATCCGGCCACAATCTGGCAAAAATGCAGAGAATCAGCGGGACATAAACCGCTGCATGCTGTGGTTTGTGTCTGGACGGATAGTAGTGCCGCGGGTGTGGAATTAGCCTTACCTTGTATGTTTTGTATTGCTGTATGTAATATTAGGAGATCTTAGGCTGCACGATTGCGTGGTTATGAGTGCCTGCATCCTGATGCGAGAGTTTGTGTTTATGTCATTGCGCCGCCCAAGACCCAGCATAGTATGTATGTATGTATGTATGTATGTATGTATGTATAACAGTAGGGATGGGGGCAGAGGTTAAATTAAAGGCTAGGTACAGCTCTTTCGCTACACAGTTGCCATTACTACTACTAATACTAGCACCCCTAAACAGCTGCATACACATCTACTGCCTTGTCTGTTCCGTGCTAAGCTGTGACCTCTGCCAGTACTGTTCGGTGACATGCCACTATTACCCTAACTTTTCCAGGCTCATTTAGAACAAGCCACTCTGTTTTCTGACAATTAACACTTGGCGTGTATAAATACAGACAGACTTTTGCCCCTGTTAAGGCATAATTTTTAGATGCTTGTGCAGAACAAGGGACTCTTTCTTTCTGACCTTTAAGACTTGCGCGTGTATAAATACAGGCAGGCATTCTGCCCTTGTTACGACATAATTTTTGGACATTTCTTCAGAACAAGTCTTTCTTCTGAAAAGAATGTGTGTGAGTATAAACAGGGGCAGGCGTCAAATTTTTGGACGCTTGGTCCCAACAAGCCGCTGTTATTTTTCCATAACACCATATGTGTTTAAACACTATCTACCCCCGATAAGGGACAATTTTTGGAAGTTTTCTAATATAAAAGGAATAACATGATGGCACAGTGTGTTTTTAAACAAACTGTTAACACCCTGCGTTTACCAATAGCTATATATGTCATTGTCACTCTGATATTATTTGCTATTTCTGTCATTTCATTCAAGGGCTTAAGGAGCGCGGGAGAAAGAGCATAAATTAGTAAAAAAATAATAATATGTAGAGAAGCTATTATGTGCACTGAAGCTGGGCCCAAACCCCTGGGCCCACCCCTTTTCCTCCTGTGTCTTCTGCTAGTGATGGATGAACATCGGCCGGGACGATTCGCGAACGCGTGTTCGCGATCAAATGTTCGCGAACCGTGCGTCTGCGGCGGGCCCCATTCACTTTAATGGCAGGCGAATATGAAAAACCTTCAGGTCATATTTGCAGCCAGCAAAGACTTACTAGAAGTACACAAATAGTCCCACAACATGGACAGTGATATACCAGAGGGAGATCATTGGCAAAAATTCCCACAAAAAATATGTATTTTAATCAGGGACCATTTTTATGCGTCTTAAAGGGAAACTCTCACGAGGTTCTAACCACGGCTATAAGTGCTAGTGGGGTACAGGCTCCACCAAGAGATAACAGTAAGCGCATAAGCACTTATACATAAATATCATCCGTTGAATCATCATGTGGTGCGTAAACACTGGCATATAGGCCCCAAATTAGCCAATAAGCATTCAACTGACAGCAAAGAACTTTGGATTCTGTGGCTGGAGGTTCATTAGGCGGTCACAGGATAAATATGTAACTGTCGGCACAGTACAGTACAGGCCCCAGAAATTAGGCATTCACCTTACATAAAAGTCCTTTTATGCCGCTGTATATACATAAGGCAAAGACCATTCTTTGTTCTGGGTGGTGGCAGGTATGTGTGGGCTGGCATGAGGAAATTCAATTACACATGGTCATCACAGGTGTTGAATTCCTCCGAGATCCATGCATCATTCATTTTAAAAAATGTGATGTAGTCCACACTGTCGTGAGCTAGGCGAGTGCGCTTATCAGTCACGATCTTCCCTGCTGCGCTGAACATCGTTTTGGACAGGACACTCGACGAGGGGCAAGCAAAGAGTTCCATGGCAAATTGTGCCAGCTTTGGCCACAGGTCAAGCCTGCACACCCAGTAGTCAAGGGGTTCCTCGCTTCTCAGAGCGTCCACATCAGCCGTTAACCCTATTTAGTCGAACACCTGTCGGTCTAGGCAATCCCTGAGGCTGGATCCAGAGGCGGCTGTCGATGGGTTGGCTGCAAGAATGATCTCATATACAAAGTGACCAACACATCTTCAAACCGCCCTCTTTTTGCAGACGTGGCAGGATTGGAACCCGCACCTGTTTCGCTGTGGGTAGATATTCCTCTGCCAGTACCCGCAACAGCAGAATGCAGCATCTCTCGCAGCAAGGCCTGGAAATGCTGCATTCTGACAGCCTTCTGTGATGCTGGTAACATGTTGGCCATTTTGTGTTTGTACCGGGGGTCTAAGTACGTTGCCACCCAGTACAGGTCCTTGACCTTTATGCTTTTTATACGGGGGTCCTTCTTCAAACACTTGAGCATGAAGGCCCCCATTTGCACTAAATTGGAAGCAGTGAAGTGCCCTGGCTCCTGCTCATCGCCTAGGAGAATGCGGTCCTCGGTCTCCTCTCCCCAGCCACGGACAACAACAGGGATGCCTGAAAAGTTTAAAGCCTGCTCTTCTTCCTCCTCCCCCCAGCCACCATCCTCCCCTGACTCCTCTAAGGACTTCTGCTGACTTGTCTCAGATGGAGCAGCCCCCCTGGGAATTCATTCAGCATTGCGACTTTCTCATCTTCCAGCTCCTGCTCCTCAACGGCTTGATCAATGACATGACGCAATGAAGACTCCAAAAAGAAGGTGTAAGGTATGATGTCACTGATGGTGCCCTGGCTGAGACTGGCCTGTTTGGTAATCTCATCAAATGGCCGCAGAAGTCTGCATGCATGGCACGGTGAAAAAAAAAAAACAAGCTCCCCAGAACCTGTCCTGCCACAGAGTTTGTACAGGTAGTCGTTAATGGCACATTTCTGCTGGAGCAGCCTATCAAGCATATACAAGGTGGAGTTTCAGCGTGTCAGGCAGTCACTAATCAGATGTCTGACGGGCAAGTGGTGTCTCCGCTGAACATCAGCAAGTCAAGCCATGACCGTGTAAGATCTTCTAAAATGGCCAGAGATTTTCCAGGCCCGCCGCAAGACATCCTGGACCCGGGGTATTTGGCAACGAATCGCTGCACGACTAAGTTCAGGATGTGTGCCATGCACGGCACGTGTGTCATTTTGCCCTGTTTTAGCACGCTCAGCAGATTGACACCGTTGTCGCACACCACTTTACCAACTGTCAAATTGAGCGGGGTTAGCCACTGATCGGCCTGTGACCGCAGAGATGAAAGCAGTGCAGGACTGGTGTTGCTCTTGGCTTCCAGGCACAACAGCCACAGCACAGCATGACAACGTCTCACCTGGCACGTCAAATAGGTTCTGGGGAGCTTGAGGGGTGCAGCGGAAGAGGCGGTAGCAGTTAAAAAGGAGGAGTCAGCCGAGGAGGAGATGGAGGATGGAGTAGGAGGAGGAGAAGAAGAGGCAGGCCTGCATGCAATTCGTGGCGGTAACACCAAATCCACACGGGTGCCACGGGTTACATGCTTGATGGCCATCAGAAGGTTCACCCAGTGGGCAGTAAAAGTTAAGTACCTTCCCTGCCCGTGTTTGCTAGACCACGTGTCTGTGGTCAGATGTATCTTGGCACCGACACTGTGTGCCAGAGATATATTAACTTGCCGCTGAACCTGGCCATATAGTTCAGGGATGCCCTTCTGGGAGAAATATTTCCTTCCGGGGACCTTCCATTGCGGTGTGCCAATGGCCACAAATATTCTAAAGGCCTCAGAGTCCACCAGTTTATATGGCAGTAGTTGGCGGGCTAGCTGTTCCGACAAGCCAGCGGTCAGCCGTTATGCAAGAGGATTATCCGGCATCATTTTTTTAAGCTCTAACATTTGGGCCACGGAAGCATGCCTTGTGCCAGATAAACGGTGGAAGGTGGAGTGGAGGACAAATGGGAGGAGAGAGGAGAAGGAGAAGAGGCAGAACGAGGAGCGCCAGGAATGTGGCTTTGTGGGTTCTGACGACGTTGCTCCCACTGGGCTCGTGATGGGAGGCCAGTTGCCTTCTTAAGGCGGTTGTCCCTAGGTGAGTGTTGGGCTTACCGCGACTTATGCGTTGACAGCACAGGCTGCAGATAGCAATACTACTGTCAGCAGCTGACATGTTAAAAAAAGCCCACACTGCAGAGCCATGTGCCGGCATCCTGGGAGATCTGACCGTGCATGGTGGATGGCTCGCTCCAGATAGATTTGCAGTCTGCTTTTTGCCTCCTGTGCACTGCAAGTTCTGTCTGCTTCTACTCCTTCTCCTCCCTATCTGCTGCTCCGTCTCTCCCTCTGAACTCCCCTCCTCTTCCTCTCTTGTGGGCACCCACGTGACGTCCATCGATACGTCATCATCGTCACCTTCACCACCACTGACATTAGAGATCTCGGAGTAGGCAGCAACAGCGGGGACCCCCCTCCTTGAGCTGATCTGGGTACTGTCGTCAGACCGCTGGGTGGCGGCCGTTGCTACCTCCTCTTCCTCATCCGATTCCAAGAATGGCTGCGTATCGGTAAGGTCTGGGAATGGATGGGAAAATAATTCCTCTGACACGAGTGGAGGGGCTATGGTGGTGGTGTCTTTGCGGGGTGCACACAGCAGAGAGTGAGGAGGGAGCAGAAGCGGAAGGCTGAGTGAGCCACTCAACCAACTCTCGTGCGTCCTTTGACATAATTGCACGCACCTTCTCCAACTTCCCACTGCGGAATGGCCTGCCTCTTCCTCTGCCTGTCATTTTCAAAATGACCTTGTGCCAAAGTCCCTAGAGAAGAGCAGTATTTATGGAAGCTGATATATGGCAGGCCTCAATCAGTTGTTAGTTGAAGCTGGTATATCACCCTCAAGCAGTAATTTTGTGGACGCAGGTATATGGAAAACTTCTATCACTATTTTGTGGAAGCTGATATAACATTGGCAGGCCTCAATCAGTTGTTATTTGAAGCAGGTATATCAAAACCCGTAATCTGTATTTTGTGGATGCAGGTATATGGAAAACCTCTATCACTATTTTGTGGAAACTGATATATGGAATTCCTCAATCTGTTGTTAGTTGAGGCTGGTATATCACCCTCAAGCAGTCATTTTGTGGACGCAGGTATATGGAAAACCTCTATCACTATTTTGTGGAAGCTGATATATGGCAGTCCTCAATCAGTTGTTAGTTGAAGCAGGTATATCAAAACCCGCAATCTGTATTTTGTGGACGCAGGTATATGGAAAACCTCTATCACTATTTTTTGGAAGCTGATATATGGCAGGCCTCAATCAGTCGTTAGTTGAAGCTGGTATATCACCCTCAAGCAGTAATTTTGTGGATGCAGGTATATGGAAAACCTCTATCACTATTTTGTGGAAGCTGATATATGGCAGGCCTCAATTAGTTGTTAGTTGAAGCAGGCATATCAAAACCCGCAATCTGTATTTTGTGGACGCAGGGATATGGAAAACCTCTATCACTATTTTGTGAAAGCTGATAGATCGCAGCCCTCAATCACTATTTTCTGGAAGCATACAAATGCTCTATAATATTCTTTCTATGTCACTATTGATATCACAACGTTATCAGTCCTTAAATGGACTTTTGTGGCCATACTAGCTAGCATTTGGTGTCCCTAAATGGACTTTTGTGGCCCTACTAGCTAGCATTTGGTGTCCCTAAGTTCCTAACATTCTGTCCCTGCTCCAAAATGCAACCTCTCCCTACACTGGCAAAACACATAACCATGTGCTGAATTGTCTCAATTGGCTGCCCTGTCCCACCTGATGGATGTGTCATGGCTCAAAGTTCGGCGCAATGCAAAAGAATATGGCGCGCGCGGACATCGCCATATGTTTGCATGTTCGGTGGATCGCGAACGCGCAAAGTTTGCCGCGAACCGACCGCCAGGCGAACCGCAAGGCCATCACTATCTTCTGCTAGACTCTTCCTCTCTATATGGATTGACAAGCAAGATAAGTATGCAGCAACTTGGCCAATCAAGTCAATCAAGAAGAAGAGGGAGGGGCTGGTAGAGGGATCAGGAGAAAAAAGGATGCATAGAGTAGCTTGTGTCCTCCTTTTGTGCACTTAACTGCTTATTTAAGTACTGTAATGTGATAGTGGAGCTGCCAGAGTAGCATATAGAGGCCATCAATATGGTGTATCTCACCCAGAGAAAGCTGGATGAGAGTAGGTAAGTCGGGGAAGCCTGGGTTTTTACTCACTGTTCATCAGCTAGGCTGGTAATGTGAGGTAATTAGCAGAAAGCTGGGGAGCTCAGTGACACATGAGTTGAGCTCTTTCAGTAGGGCTCCTAATCTGGGGAAGAAGCAGGCTGTTCAGGGCCTGTGCCAAGGTCTATGGAAGCCAGGACCTTCTGATGATCACATGTGTGATATGTACTGTAATTTGTGTTTTGGGGGGCTGGGTGGTATAACCAGGTCCTGCTAGTGAGGGAAACTAGTTTGTAGTTAGTGGGCAGACAGCCACAAATTATTTTTTGTTACCCTTGTGTTTGAAAGTACACTCACTACTGTGAAAAAGATAATAGAGCTGATTGCACCCAAATCTCTGGTGTTGGAGTTGCTTTTTGAGGTTTGCCAACAATCTAAGCTGAGAAGACGGTGATCCCAGAGAGCTAAGTGACCCCAAGTTGTTACAATATGGATTAAGGGCTCTTTCACACGAGCGGATCCCGTGCGTGGAATCCATTGCGCGAAAGAGTGCCAAATCCCGCACCGGACAGCAGAGACACAGAGCATTAACATGATTAATAATGCTCTTTGCCTCTCTATGACCTTTTTACTACAAAATCACAGTGACAACTTTATCTCACTGTGATTTTGTAGTAAAAAGATGACAGGCATGGAGAGGCACAGAGCATATCAATCATGTTAATTCTCTGTGTCTCTGCTATCCAGAACGGGGCTTGGCTCTCTTTCACGCAGCAGATTCCCTGCACGGCATCCGCTCATGTGAAAGAGCCTAAAAGAAATTTGTCTCCAGAATGAAGCAACAGATCGCTAATTGAAATGTGTCAGATGAGTTTGCTCTACAAGGCATTATACCTGGTTTAACAGTGAATTTTCTAATAACAGATTCACTTTAAGGAACACACTATTTTACATGAAGTATCGGTGTATATTCACATGAGGTGTGTCCACAAGTGTCATCAATCTGCCTATTCATTATTAGTGTTGATCACGAATATTCAAATAGCAAATTTTTATCACGAATATTGACACTTCGAGAATTCGCGAATATTTAGTATATAGTGATATATATTCGTAATTTCGAATATTCAAGATTTTTTTTTAATCAGTACACATGATCCCTCCCTGCCTCTAGCTTGTGGGCCAATGAGAATTCTGCAATATCTTTGACTTTAGGAGTAGTGTTGATTGCAAATTTTTGTAATGCAAATTTTTGTAAAGAGAATTTTTGTAATGCAAATTTTCATAAGAATCAATGAGATCGTGAAAACTCAGATCTGATGGTATATTCTAACCCCCAGGAGTTCCCATGGTGACAGGGACTATTGTTGGGGAGGAGTATGCCAAAGTGGAACAACTGTACAGATTAAAAAAAACAAGACGAATATTCTAAAAAACTAATATATTTGTTTCTTAGAATATTCGTAATATTCAAAAACAAGAATATTTAGCAATATAGCAAATATTCGGAAAAAAAAAAAAACGAATATAGAGCAATTTAGCTAATATAGTGCTATAATCTTCTTTGTATAATAGTTGTCAATTTTTTCTCATCTGAAGTTCAGATGGAAAAGAATGACAACTATTAAAAAATTTAGCACTATATTAGCTAAATTTTTTTCGAATATTCACTATATTGCTGTATATATTCTTGTTTTAGAATATTACGAATATTCGAAAAAACAAATATATAGCACTATATCGAATATATTTGTTTTTTAGAATATTCGTCTTTTTTTCCATCTGAAGTCATGATTCCTCCCTGCTTAACCGCCTCCGGACCGCCTAACGCAGGATCGCGTTCCGGAGGCGCCTCACTCAGGCAGAGTCACGCATCTACGCGTCATCTCGTGAGACGCGAGATTTCCTGTGAACGCGCGCACACAGACGCGCGCGTTCACAGAAACTGCAGGCAAGCGAGTGGATCTACAGCCTGCCAGCGGCGATCGGTATTCGCTGAGGGGCATGGAGGGTTCCTAGAATTTTTAGTTTTTTGTCACAAGTTAGCGGAAAATGATGAATTTTTTTTTTTCTTACAAAGTCTCATATTCCACTAACTTGTGACATAAAATAAAAACTTCCATGAACTCACTATGCCCATCACAAAATACCTTGGGGTGTCTTATTTCCAAAATGGGGTCACTTGTGGGGTAGTTATACTGCCCTGGCATTTTAGGGGCCCTAATGCGTGAGAAGTAGTTTGAAATCAAAATGTGTAAAAAATGCCCTGTGAAATCCTAAAGGTGCTCTTTGGAATGTGGGCCCCTTTGCCCACCTAGGCTGCAAAAAAGTGTCACACATGTGGTATCGCCGTACTCAGGAGAAGTTGGGCAATGTGTTTTTGGGTGTCTTTTTACATATACCCATGCTGGGTGAGAGAAATATCTCTCTAAAAGACAACTTTTCCCATTTTTTTATACAAAGTTGTCATTTGACAGAGATATTTATCTCACCCAGCATGGGCATGTGTAAAAAGACACCCCAAAACACATTGCCCAACTTCTCCTGAGTACGGCGATACCACATGTGTGACACTTCTTTTACAATGCCCAGACAGTAAAAACACCTCACAAATGACCCCATTTCGGAAAGTAGACACCCCAAGGTATTTTGTGATGGGCATAGTGAATTCATGGAAGTATTTATTTTTTGTCACAAGTTAGTGGAATATGAGACTTTGTAAGGAAAAAATAATAAAATAAAAAATCATCATTTTCCGCTAACTTGTGACAAAAAATAAAAAGTTCTATGAACTCACTATGCCCATCAGCGAATACCTTAGGGTGTCTACTTTCCGAAATGGGGTCATTTGTGGGGTGTTTATACTGTCTGGGCATTGTAGAACCTCAGGAAACATGACAGGTGCTCAGAAAGTCAGAGCTGCTTCAAAAAGCGGAAATTCACTTTTTTGTACCATAGTTTGTAAACGCTATAACTTTTACCTAAACCAATAAATATACACTTATTTTTATTTTTTTTATCAAAGACATGTAGAACAATAAATTTAGAGAAAAATTTATATAGAAATGTAGTTTTATTTGAAAAATTTTACAACTGAAAGTGAAAAATTTCATTTTTTTGCAAAAATTTCGGTAAATTTCGATTAATAACAAAAAAAGTAAAAATGTCAGCAGCAATGAAATACAACCAAATGAAAGCTCTATTAGTGAGAAGAAAAGGAGGTAAAATTCATTTGGGTGGTAAGTTGCATGACCGAGCAATAAACCGTGAAAGTAGTGTAGTGCAGAATTGTAAAAAGTGGTCTGGTCATTAAGGGTGTTTAAGCTAGGGGAGCTGAGGCGGTTAATATATTCGAATATTTTAGTTTTCTATAATATTCGTCTTTTTTTTTTTAAATCTGTACAGTTGTTTCACTTTGTCATACTCCTCCCCGATAAGCGTCCCCGTCACCATGGGGGACTGGGGGTTAGACTATACCATCGGATCTGAGTTTTCACGATCTCATTGATTCTCATTACAAAAATTCGCATTCCGAAAATTCTCATTACAAAAATTTGCATTCTGAAAATTCGCAATCAACACTACTCCTAACGAATATTCGAATTTGCAAATATTCTACAAATATTTTACAAAATATTCGCGTAATATTGTGAATTCGAATATGACCCCTGCCGCTCATCACTATTCATTATTAATTGTGAGCCATGTATCCAAGTGATTAGTAATTTCCCCCATTCAATCTAGTAGCCAGTAGGGAGAACTATTATACATTTTTTATATTAGTGCTGGCTAATTTGGCCACTAGGCTCCTGTACAGTTGTATGTATGGCCATCTTTGGGTGTAAGATATTTTGCCAGACTAAAACAGGTTTTGCCAAATTTATTATGCCAAGATAATCACACAATTTTTGTGCACCAAATAGCTGTCATTTATGGAAGTTACAATATGTAGGGTGCAATACTAATACCATCAAGACTAGACTAAACATTTATCTGATGTTAACAATGAGAAAGCTTTAAATGCCTTTGCAGTAATAAGGCACTTCACTGATATCCATAAGGGAGACTTGTCATCTTTCACCTTTTGTGGGATTGAGAGAGTTTTTAAACCACAGAGGGGTGGAGATCACAGGAGAAATTTTTTATCAAGGGAGACCTTTTGGATTTTCATGCTAGAAACTAGAGTTCCGACGGGCCTCAGTAAAAGGCAGCATGTGATTTCCTATAATTAATGCCAATTTATATTTATGTCAGTAATTTTTTATGATTTATTGTGTTTGATTAGGTTTACTAAATAGAATGTGTTGATGAACTGTGCATTTACTTGCGTTTTTTTCACCTATATTGACATGTAATGCATGTGGTCGAGCTGTTGATAGATACAGTGCCTTGCAAAAGTATTCACCCCCCTTGACTCTTTTCGTATTTTGTTGCATTACACCCTTAATTTCAATGTTTTGTTAATCAGAATTTTATGTGATGGATCAAAACACAATAGTCTAAGTTGGTGAAGTGAAATTAGAAAAATATATAAATAAAACTATTGTTTAGAAATAGAAAACAGAAAATTGTCATGTGTAGTGTTGAGCGAACACCTGGATGTTCGGGTTCGAGAAGTTCAGCCGAACTTCCCGGAAATGTTCGGGTTCGGGATCCGAACCCGACCCGAACTTCGTCCCGAACCCGAACCCCATTAAGGTCAATGGGGACCCGAACTTTTCGGCACTAAAAAGGCTGTAAAACAGCCCAGGAAAGAGCTAGAGGGCTGCAAAAGGCAGCAACATGTAGGTAAATCCCCTGCAAACAAATGTGGATAGGGAAATGAATTAAAATAAAAAAAAAATTAAAAAAAATTAACCAATATCAATTGGACAGAGGTCCGCTAGCAGAGAATCAGTCTCTTCATGCCATAGCAGAGAATCTGGCTTCATGTCAGCGCAGAATCAGTCTTCATGTCATAGCAGAGAATCAGGCTTCACGTCACCCACCACTGGAACAGGCCACTGTCACATATTTAGGCCCCGGCACCCAGACAGAGGAGAGAGGTCCCGTAACAGAGAATCTGGCCTTATGTCAGCGCAGAATCAGTCTTCATGTCATAGCAGAGAATCAGGCTTCACGTCACCCACCACTGGAACAGGCCACTGTCACATATTTAGGCCCAGGCACCCAGGCAGAGGAGAGAGGTCCCGTAACAGAGAATCTGGCCTTATGTCAGCGCAGAATCAGTCTTCATGTCATAGCAGAGAATCAGGCTTCACGTCACCCACCACTGGAACAGGCCACTGTCATACATTTAGGCCCCGGCACCCAGGCAGAGGAGAGAGGTCCCGTAACAGAGAATCTGGCCTTATGTCAGCGCAGAATCAGTCTTCATGTCATAGCAGAGAATCAGGCTTCACGTCACCCACCACTGGAACAGGCCACTGTCACACATTTAGGCCCCGGCACCCAGACAGAGGAGAGAGGTCCCGTAACAGAGAATCTGGCCTTATGTCAGCGCAGAATCAGTCTTCATGTCATAGCAGAGAATCAGGCTTCACGTCACCCACCACTGGAACAGGCCACTGTCACATATTTAGGCCCCAGCATCCAGACAGAGGAGAGAGGTCCCGTAACAGAGAATCTGGCCTTATGTCAGCGCAGAATCAGTCTTCATGTCATAGCAGAGATTCAGGCTTCACGTCACCCACCACTGGAACAGGCCACTGTCACATATTTAGGCCCCAGCACCCAGACAGAGGAGAGAGGTCCCGTAACAGAGAATCTGGCCTTATGTCAGCGCAGAATCAGTCTTCATGTCATAGCAGAGATTCAGGCTTCACGTCACCCACCACTGGAACAGGCCACTGTCACATATTTAGGCCCAGGCGCCCAGGCAGAGGAGAGAGGTCCCGTAACAGAGAATCTGGCCTTATGTCAGCGCAGAATCAGTCTTCATGTCATAGCAGAGAATCAGGCTTCACGTCACCCACCACTGGAACAGGCCACTGTCACATATTTAGGCCCAGGCACCCAGGCAGAGGAGAGAGGTCCCGTAACAGAGAATCTGGCCTTATGTCAGCGCAGAATCAGTCTTCATGTCATAGCAGAGAATCAGGCTTCACGTCACCCACCACTGGAACAGGCCACTGTCACATATTTAGGCCCAGGCACCCAGGCAGAGGAGAGAGGTCCCGTAACAGAGAATCTGGCCTTATGTCAGCGCAGAATCAGTCTTCATGTCATAGCAGAGAATCACGCTTCACGTCACCCACCACTGGAACAGGCCACTGTCACATATTTAGGCCCCGGCACCCAGACAGAGGAGAGAGGTCCCGTAACAGAGAATCTGGCCTTATGTCAGCGCAGAATCAGTCTTCATGTCATAGCAGAGAATCACGCTTCACGTCACCCACCACTGGAACAGGCCACTGTCACATATTTAGGCCCCGGCACCCAGACAGAGGAGAGAGGTCCCGTAACAGAGAATCTGGCCTTATGTCAGCGCAGAATCAGTCTTTATGTCATAGCAGAGAATCAGGCTTCACGTCACCCACCACTGGAACAGGCCACTGTCACACATTTAGGCCCAGGCACCCAGGCAGAGGAAAAAGGTCCCGTAACAAAGAATCTGGCCTTATGTCAGCACAGAATCAGTCTTCATGTCATAGCAGAGAATCAGGCTTCACGTCACCCACCACTGGAACAGGCCACTGTCACACATTTAGGCCCCGGCACCCAGGCAGAGGAGAGAGGTCCCGTAACAGAGAATCTGGCCTTATGTCAGCGCAGAATCAGTCTTCATGTCATAGCAGAGAATCAGGCTTCACGTCACCCACCACTGGAACAGGCCACTGTCACATATTTAGGCCCAGGCACCCAGGCAGAGGAGAGAGGTCCCGTAACAGAGAATCTGGCCTTATGTCAGCGCAGAATCAGTCTTCATGTCATAGCAGAGAATTAGGCTTTACGTCACCCACCACTGGAACAGGCCACTGTCACATATTTAGGCCCAGGCACCCAGGCAGAGGAGAGAGGTCCCGTAACAGAGAATCTGGCCTTATGTCAGCGCAGAATCAGTCTTCATGTCATAGCAGAGAATCAGGCTTCACGTCACCCACCACTGGAACAGGCCACTGTCACATATTTAGGCCCCAGCATCCAGACAGAGGAGAGAGGTCCCGTAACAGAGAATCTGGCCTTATGTCAGCACAGAATCAGTCTTCATGTCATAGCAGAGAATCAGGCTTCACGTCACCCACCACTGGAACAGGCCACTGTCACACATTTAGGCCCCGGCACCCAGGCAGAGGAGAGAGGTCCCGTAACAGAGAATCTGGCCTTATGTCAGCGCAGAATCAGTCTTCATGTCATAGCAGAGAATCAGGCTTCACGTCACCCACCACTGGAACAGGCCACTGTCACACATTTAGGCCCCGGCACCCAGACAGAGGAGAGAGGTCCCGTAACAGAGAATATGGCCTTATGTCAGCGCAGAATCAGTCTTCATGTCATAGCAGAGAATCAGGCTTCACGTCACCCACCACTGGAACAGGCCACTGTCACATATTTAGGCCCCAGCATCCAGACAGAGGAGAGAGGTCCCGTAACAGAGAATCTGGCCTTATGTCAGCGCAGAATCAGTCTTCATGTCATAGCAGAGATTCAGGCTTCACGTCGCCCACCACTGGAACAGGCCACTGTCACATATTTAGGCCCCAGCACCCAGACAGAGGAGAGAGGTCCCGTAACAGAGAATCTGGCCTTATGTCAGCGCAGAATCAGTCTTCATGTCATAGCAGAGAATCAGGCTTCACGTCACCCACCACTGGAACAGGCCACTGTCACATATTTAGGCCCAGGCACCCAGGCAGAGGAGAGAGGTCCCGTAACAGAGAATCTGGCCTTATGTCAGCGCAGAATCAGTCTTCATGTCATAGCAGAGAATCAGGCTTCACGTCACCCACCACTGGAACAGGCCACTGTCACATATTTAGGCCCAGGCACCCAGGCAGAGGAGAGAGGTCCCGTAACAGAGAATCTGGCCTTATGTCAGCGCAGAATCAGTCTTCATGTCATAGCAGAGAATCAGGCTTCACGTCACCCACCACTGGAACAGGCCACTGTCACATATTTAGGCCCAGGCACCCAGGCAGAGGAGAGAGGTCCCGTAACAGAGAATCTGGCCTTATGTCAGCACAGAATCAGTCTTCATGTCATAGCAGAGAATCAGGCTTCACGTCACCCACCACTGGAACAGGCCACTGTCACATATTTAGGCCCAGGCACCCAGGCAGAGGAGAGAGGTCCCGTAACAGAGAATCTGGCCTTATGTCAGCGCAGAATCAGTCTTCATGTCATAGCAGAGAATCAGGCTTCACGTCACCCACCACTGGAACAGGCCACTGTCACATATTTAGGCCCAGGCACCCAGGCAGAGGAGAGAGGTCCCGTAACAGAGAATCTGGCCTTATGTCAGCGCAGAATCAGTCTTCATGTCATAGCAGAGAATCACGCTTCACGTCACCCACCACTGGAACAGGCCACTGTCACATATTTAGGCCCCGGCACCCAGACAGAGGAGAGAGGTCCCGTAACAGAGAATCTGGCCTTATGTCAGCGCAGAATCAGTCTTTATGTCATAGCAGAGAATCAGGCTTCACGTCACCCACCACTGGAACAGGCCACTGTCACAAATTTAGGCCCAGGCACCCAGGCAGAGGAAAAAGGTCCCGTAACAGAGAATCTGGCCTTATGTCAGCACAGAATCAGTCTTCATGTCATAGCAGAGAATCAGGCTTCACGTCACCCACCACTGGAACAGGCCACTGTCACACATTTAGGCCCTGGCACCCAGGCAGAGGAGAGAGGTCCCGTAACAGAGAATCTGGCCTTATGTCAGCGCAGAATCAGTCTTCATGTCATAGCAGAGAATCAGGCTTCACGTCACCCACCACTGGAACAGGCCACTGTCACACATTTAGGCCCCGGCACCCAGACAGAGGAGAGAGGTCCCGTAACAGAGAATCTGGCCTTATGTCAGCGCAGAATCAGTCTTCATGTCATAGCAGAGAATCAGGCTTCACGTCACCCACCACTGGAACAGGCCACTGTCACACATTTAGGCCCCAACACCCAGACAGAGGAGAGAGGTCACCGTAACAGAGAATCTGGCCTTATGTCAGCGCAGAATCAGTCTTCATGTCATAGCAGAGAATCAGGCTTCACGTCACCCACCACTGGAACAGGCCACTGTCACACATTTAGGCCCCGGCACCCAGACAGAGGAGAGAGGTCCCGTAACAGAGAATCTGGCCTTATGTCAGCGCAGAATCAGTCTTCATGTCATAGCAGAGAATCAGGCTTCACGTCACCCACCACTGGAACAGGCCACTGTCACACATTTAGGCCCAGGCACCCAGGCAGAGGAGAGAGGTCCCGTAACAGAGAATCTGGCCTTATGTCAGCGCAGAATCAGTCTTCATGTCAGAGCAGAGAATCAGGCTTCACGTCACCCACCACTGGAACAGGCCACTGTCACACATTTAAGCCCAGGCACCCAGGCAGAGGAGAGAGGTCCCGTAACAGAGAATCTGGCATTATGTCAGTGCAGAATCAGTCTTCATGTCATAGCAGAGAATCAGGCTTCACGTCACCCACCACTGGAACAGGCCACTGTCACATATTTAGGCCCAGGCACCCAGGCAGAGGAGAGAGGTCCCGTAACAGAGAATCTGGCCTTATGTCAGCGCAGAATCAGTCTTCATGTCATAGCAGAGAATCAGGCTTCACGTCACCCACCACTGGAACAGGCCACTGTCACACATTTAGGCCCCGGCACCCAGAGAGAGGAGAGGTTCATTCAACTTTGGGTTGCCCCGCAATATAATGGTAAAATGAAAATAAAAATAGTATTGAATGAGGAAGTGCCCTGGAGTAGAATAATATATTGTTAAGGGGAGGTAGTTAATATCTAATCTGCACAAGGGATGGACAGGTCCTGTGGGATCCATGCCTGGTTCATTTTTATGAACGTCAGCTTGTTCACATTGGCTGTAGACAGGCGGCTGCGTTTGTCTGTAATGACGCCCCCTGCCGTGCTGAATACACGTTCAGACAAAACGCTGGCCGCCGGGCAGGCCTGCACCTCCAAGGCATGAAATGCTAGCTCTGGCCACGTTGGAGACCCTGAAGTTGAATGGGGCCGAACCATCAGTCAGTCAGGTACTGTTCCACCATGTTAGTGAAATGTTGCCTCCTGCTAACACGTTCCGTATCAGGTGGTGGTGCAGTTAGCTGTGGCGTGGTGACAAAACTTTTCCACATATCTGCCATGCTAACCCTGCCCTCAGAGGAGCTGGCCGTGACACAGCTGCGTTGGCGACCTCTTGCTCCTCCTCTGCCTTCGCCTTGGGCTTCCACTGGTTCCCCTGTGACATTTGGGAATGCTCTCAGTAGCGCGTCTACCAACGTGCGCTTGTACTCACGCATCTTCCTATCACGCTCCAGTGTAGGAAGTAAGGTGGGCACATTGTCTTTGTATCGGGGATCCAGCAGGGTGACAACCCAGTAGTCCGCACACGTTAAAATGTGGGCAACTCTGCTGTCGTTGCGCAGGCACTGCAGCATGTAGTCGCTCATGTGTGCCAGGCTGCCCAGAGGTAAGGACAAGCTGTCCTCTGTGGGAGGCGTATCGTCATCATCCTGTGTTTCCCCCCAGCCACGCACCAGTGATGGGCCCGAGCTGCTTTGGGTGCCACCCCGCTGTGAACATGCTTCATCCTCATCCTCCTCCACCTCCTCCTCATCCTCGTCCTCCAGTAGTGGGCCCTGTCTGGCCACATTTGTACCTGGCCTCTGGTGTTGCAAAAAACCTCCCTCTGAGTCACTTCGAAGAGACTGGCCTGAAAGTGCTAAAAATGACCCCTCTTCCTCCTCTTCCTCCTGGGCCACCTCCTCTTCCATCATCGCCCTAAGTGTTTCCTCAAGGAGACATAGAAGTGGTATTGTAACGCTGATAACGGCGTCATCGCCACTGGCCATGTTGATGGAGTACTCGAAACAGCGCAACAGGGCACACAGGTCTCGCATGGAGGCCCAGTCATTGGTGGTGAAGTGGGTCTGATCCGCAGTGCGACTGACCCGTGCGTGCTGCAGCTGAAACTCCACTATAGCCTGCTGCTGCTCGCACAGTCTGTCCAGGATATGCAAGGTGGAGTTCCACCTGGTGGGCACGTCGCATATGACGCGGTGAGCGGGAAGGCCGAAGTTACGCTGTAGCGCAGACAGGCGAGCAGCGGCAGGGTGTGAACGCCGGAAAGCGCGAACAGACGGCCCGCACTTTATGCAGCAGCTCTGACATGTCGGGGTAGTTGCGAATGAACTCCTGCACCACCAAATTCAGCACATGCGCCAGGCAAGGGAGGTGCGTCAAACCGGCTAGTCCCAGAGCTGCAACGAGATTTCGCCCATTATCGCACACCACCAGGCCGGGCTTGAGGCTCACCGGCAGCAACCACTCGTCGGTCTGTTGTTCTATACCCCGCCACGACTCCTGTGCGGTGTGGGGCCTGTCCCCCAAACATATGAGTTTCAGAACGGCCTGCTGACGTTTACCCCGGGCTGTGCTGAAGATGGTGGTGAAGGTGTGTGGCTGACTGGATGAGCAGGTGGAAGAAGAGGAGGAGGAAGCTGAGTAGGAGGAGGAGGAGACAGGAGGCAAAGAATGTTGCCCTGCGATCCTTGGCGGCGGAAGGACGTGCGCCAAACAGCTCTCCGCCTGGGGCCCAGCCGCCACTACATTTACCCAGTGTGCAGTTAGGGAGATATAGCGTCCCTGGCCGTGCTTACTGGTCCACGTATCTGTGGTTAGGTGGACCTTGGCGTTGCGCAGTGCACACTTGATTTTATCGGACACTTGGTTGTGCAGGGAAGGCTCGGCTCTCTTGGAGAAGTAGTGCCGGCTGGGAACAACATACTGTGGGACAGCAAGCGACATGAGCTGTTTGAAGCTGTGTGTGTCCACCAGCCTAAATGACAGCATTTCATAGGCCAGTAGTTTAGAAATGCTGGCATTCAGGGCCAGGGATCGAGGGTGGCTAGGTGGGAATTTACGCTTTCTCTCAAATATTTGTGAGATGGAGAGCTGAACGCTGCCGTGTGACATGGTTGAGATGCTTGGTGGCGCAGGTGGTGGTGTTGGTGGTACATCCCATGTTTGCTGGGCGGCAGGTGCCAACGTTCCTCCAGAGGCGGAGGAAGAGGCCGAGGCGGCGGGAGCAGCAGCAGAAGAGGCCGAGGCGGCGGCAGCAGCAGAAGAGGCCGAGGCGGCAGCAGCAGAAGAGGTAGCAGGGGGAGCCTGAGTGACTTCCTTGTTTTTAAGGTGTTTACTCCACTGCAGTTCATGCTTTGCATGCAGGTGCCTGGTCATGCAGGTTGTGCTAAGGTTCAGAACGTTAATGCCTCGCTTCAGGCTCTGATGGCACAGCGTGCAAACCACTCGGGTCTTGTCGTCAGCACATTGTTTGAAGAAGTGCCATGCCAGGGAACTCCTTGAAGCTGCCTTTGGGGTGCTCGGTCCCAGATGGCGGCGGTCAGTAGCAGGCGGAGTCTCTTGGCGGCGGGTGTTCTGATTTTGCCCACTGCTCCCTCTTTAGCTACGCTGTTGGCTCGATCTCACCACTGCCTCTTCCTCCGAACTGTGAAAGTCAGTGGCACGACCTTCATTCCATGTGGGGTCTAGGACCCAGGGCCGGTACAAGGCAGGGGCCGAAGGAGCGGGTGCCCTGGGCGCTACCATTTGCGGACAGGAGGGGGGCGCAGGTGAAGTGCCAGCAGCAGTGGCGTCGCCAGGGGGGGGGGCCAGAGGGGGCCACGGCCCCCCCTACATCATGCTGTGCCCCCCCATGTGCCCCCCCAACTAAAATGACCCCCCCCCCCAAGTGAGCAGCCGCCGCCGGGCACAGGGAGATGAGCGCTTCCATTGCGCTCATCTCCATTGTAAACTGTCTGTGCCAGCGGAGGTGCAGGGGAGGGAGAGGCGTGTCCCTTCCCTTTCCTCTGATAGGCTGCAGGCAGGCACCGAAGTGGAGGAGAGGCCCCGCCCCCTAATTACTCCTGTTTACCTTTCTAAAGCTAAAGGACCTTTGATGATGTCATCACAGGTCCTGTAAGGGAACTGCACAGTGTAAAGTGTAGTTCCCAGGTTAGAACAGTGCATCTGCCAGGACCTGTGATGACATCATCTTCAACATCACAGGTCCTGCAGAATCTAGCAAAGGAACTGCACCAAAAATGGTGTAGTTCCTAGGTTTCAAAGGTACATCTGCCAGGACCTGTGATGACATCATCACAGGTCCTTCAACCCCTAACAGCAAGTATTAAAAGTTCACAAGCAGCTCTGTATTGATCCATACAGACTGGAATGGAGAGGTAAGAGGAGGTCCTCCACTTTTCATCATTTACCCCCCCCCCCTCCATGCCCTGTTTTTACTCATTGCTCACTCATGTATACTACTTCAGACAGTTACCACTACCTCATGTACCTCACAGTGACTATAATGCATAACTGACCACATATTTCTATAAACACTGCATCTACAGTATTATACCTTCTATGTGTCACATCAATACACTGCTCTGTATATATATATATATATATATATATATATACACACACATACATGCACACACACTGCATATATTACACAGTATTATACATGCAATATGTACAGATATATAGTATATACCGCAGTGCACTGATATGTAAAGTATGAGGTATAATAGATGCTGTGTGTACAGATATCAGTACACTTCTGTATATACTATATATGTGAGGTACGAGGTATAATAGATGCAGTGTGTACAGATATATAGTATATACAGCAGTGTACTGATATGTGAGGTACGAGGTGTCAATACACTGCTGTATTTACTATATACCTGTACACACTGCATCTATTATACCTCGTACCTCACATATTACACTACTGTATATACTGTATACACTGCATATATTATACCCCGTACCTCACATATCAGTACACTGCTGTATATACTATATACCTGTACACACTGCATCTATTATACCCTGTACCTCACATATCAGAACACTAGGGAATATACTATATACCTGTACACACTGCATCTATTATACCGCGTACCTCACATAACTGTACACTGCTGTATATAATATACATCTGCATCTATTATACCTCTTTTGTGTGCCAGGGCTGTTTTGTAATCCCATTCCGGCCCTGATGGCATAAATTATTAAACGCAGCAGCAAGAATAGTTCATGGAACAAAGGGAGGGGCTATAAAAGGGGAATGGGGGCCCAATTTAGATTCCTGCTATGGGGCCCAGTGATTTTTATGTACGCCCCTGGCTGCAGGCACTAGGCCGGCAGCCTATCAGAGGCCGGCGCAATGACGTCATCGTGCCGCCTGAGCCTTACATTACAGCGTGGGACACAGGAAGAGGCTGCATCGCATCGCTGACACTTAGGTAAGTATAAGTGTTTTTTTTTTGTTTTTTTTTACAATAGTGTTACTGGCCTATTGGGGGGGCTTATTACAAAACTGGCACATGATGATGGGGGGGGCTTTATACTGGCACATGATGATGGGGGGGAACTTTATAGTGTCTGTGACTTTTAAAGTCCCACAGTCCTTTGTTCTATTGCTTTAAGTATATTCTTGTTTTGAAACAACATTGATTCTTTCTTAAAAACGGGGGGGGGGGGGGGGGGAAGGGGCAGTTTGCCATCTTCGCCCTGGGCACCAAATGGCCTTGTCCCAGCCCTGCTAGGACCTCATCGTCCCCTGCATCGTCTTCCACCCAGTCTTGATCCCTGACCTTCTGTTCAGTCTGCACACTGCAGAAAGACGCAGCAGTTGGCACCTGTGTTTCGTCATCATCAGAGACGTGCTGAGGTGGTATTCCCATGTCCTCATCATCAGGAAAAATAAGTGGTTGTGCGTTAGTGCATTCTATCTCTTCCACCCTGGGGAAGGGCTAGGTGGATGCCCTTGGGAAACCCTGGCAGCAGAGTCTTCAAACAGCATAAGAGACTGCTGCATAACTTGAGGCTCAGACAGTTTCCCTGATATGCATGGGGGTGATGTGACAGACCGATGGGCTTGATTTTCATGCGCCATCTGTGCGCTTTCTGCAGAAGACTGGGTGGGAGATAATGTGAACGTGCTGGATCCACTGTCGGCCACCCAATTGACTAATGCCTGTACCTGCTCAGGCCTTACCATCCTTAGAACGGCATTGGGCCCCACCAAATATCGCTGTAAATTCTGCTGGCTACTGGGACCTGAGGTAGTTGGTTCACTAGGACGTGTGGTTGTGGCAGAAAGGCCACGTCCTCTCCCAGCACCAGAGGGTCCACTAACACCACCACGACCATGTCCACGTCCGCGTCCGCGTCCCTTATTAGATGTTTTCCTCATTGTTCCCATTCACCACAATTTAGAGAATGGCAAATTTGGGAATAATTTTTCAACCCAGAACAAAATCTGTGCTTTTACGGTCACTACAAATAACTTGACCAGCTAAAACAGTACAGATTTGGTTGAATAGAAATGTGAGGCCTATTTTTTTTTGCTCTGTGTGACAGGTATACGTTTAATCACAGAATTAGACTTGTATCTGCACGGTAGCGTGTGTGTTAAGTTTTTCTGAATGACACTATCAGCACCTTGAATCTAAGATATCCTTTTTGGGATAGATTTCAAGTAGGCCTGATATAGCAGAAACTACTTATTTTGAGAATGTCAAATTTGAGAATAGTTTTTCAACCCAGAACAAAAACTGTGCTTTTACGGTCACTACAAATAACTTGACCAGCTAAAACAGTACAGATTTGGTTGAATAGAAATGTGAGGCCTGTTTTTTTTTTTTGCGCTGTGTGACAGGTATATGTTTAATCACAGAATTAGACTTGTATCTGCACGGTAGCGTGTGTGTTAAGTTTTTCTGAATGACACTATTAGCACCTTGAATCTAAGATATCCTTTTTGGGATAGATTTCAAGTAGGCCTGATATAGCAGAAACTACTTATTTTGAGAATGTAAAATTTGGAATAGTTTTTCAACCCAGAACAAAAACTGTGCTTTTACGGTCACTACCCTGTTTCCCCGAAAATAAGACAGTGTCTTATATTAATTTTTGCTCCAAAAGATGCGCTAGGTCTTATTTTCAGGGGATGTCTTATTTTTCCATGACACAGGGGGATCAGAGGGGAGAATCAAAATGACACAGGAGAATCTGAGGGAAGATTACAATTTTAGTACCCTTTCTTATCCTCCTGTGTCATTTTGATTCCCCCCTCTGATCCCTCTGTGTCATTTTAAGTGATCCCCCTCCCCTGTGCCAGCGGACAGTGGATTATTTAGTCTCTCCCCCCTCCCACCTTCACCAGACATCCCTTACCACTTTATCAGACATCCCCCCCCCCCATACCTCAGTCACCCCTGTATGTCCGTGCCTGCCAGATTCCACACAATGTGCCCGATTCCTGCCCTGCGCAACGCACTCACATTTAGACAGTGAGTCAGCCAGACTCCGTCAGGGCAGAGCGAGCAGCAGGCGGCAGCTTGTCCTGGCAGTGGCGCGGGCTCTCTGATTTAAAGAGACCTCGCACCGCCTGAACAGCTCTGGCTGTGCTGCGGCCAATCAGTGAGCTGCGCGGCGGCGCCCGCCGCTACGATCGGGAGGAGTCAGATGCCTTGCAGTAACTTCTGAGACCTTATATTCCGGGGGGCCTTATTATCGGGGAGGCCTTATTTTCGGGGGGATGCCTTATATTTCAGCAAGAGGCAAAACTAGAGGTAGGTCTTATTTTCGGGGGATGTCTTATTTTCGGGGAAAGACGGTACAAATAACTTGACCAGCTAAAACAGTACAGATTTGGTTGAATAGAAATGTCAGGTCTATTTTTTAGGCGCTGGGTGACAGGCTCAACTTGCCCCTGATGTAGTATATGGCCAAAAAATAACCACACTATTGATGGTTAAATGCACTTGGGTGACACAGGCTCAGCCTGCACCTGATGTAGTATATGGCCAAAAATTAACCACACTGTTGATAGTTAAATGCACTTGGGTGACACAGGCTCAGCCTGCACCTGATGTAGTATATGGCCAAAAATTAACCACACTGTTGATGGTTAAATGCACTTTGGTGACACAGGCTCAGCCTGCACCTGATGTAGTATATGGCCAAAAAATAACCACACTGTTGATGGTTAAATGCACTTGGGTGACACAGGCTCAGCCTGCATCTAATGTAGTATATGGCCAAAAAATAACCAGACTGTTGATGGTTAAATGCACTTTGGTGACACAGGCTCAGCCTGCAGCTGATGTAGGATATAGCAAAAAATAACCACACTATTGATGGTTAAAAGCACTTGGTGGTAGCTTGTGCTGGCGCACCACAAGCCACAAAATGGCCGCCGATCACCCCAGAAAAAAGTGATATAAAAACGCTCTGGGCAGCCTAAAAAAAGTGAGCAAGTCGATATTAGCACTTCAATGATCCACAGCTGGAGATCGATCACAGAATGAAGTCTTTTGGAGGAGTTAATCTGCCTAATCTCGCCCTAACGTCGCAGCAGCAACCTCTCCCTATGCTTGAATCAGCAGAGTGACATGCAGCGCTACGTGACCCAAGCTTATATAGAGGCTGGGTCACATGCTGCACTGGCCAATCACAGCCATGCCAATAGTAGGCAAGGCTGTGATGGCCTCTTGGGGCAAGTAGTATGACGCTTGTTGATTGGCTGCTTTGCAGCCTTTCAAAAAGCGCCAAGAAAGCGCCGAACACCGAACCCGAACACTGACTTTTACGAAAATGTTCGGGTTCGAGTCCGTGTCACGGACACCCCAAAATTCGGTAAGAACCCGAACTATACAGTTCGGGTTCGCTTATCCCTAGTCATGTGCGTATGTATTCACCCCCTTTGTTAGGAAGCAAATAAAAAGCTCTGGTGCAACCAATTACTTTCAGAAGTCACATAATTAGTGAAATAATGTCCACCTGTGTGCAATCTAAGTGTCACATGATCTGTTATTACATATACACACCTTTTTTGAAAGGCCCCAGAGGCTGCAACACCTAAGCAAGAGGCATCACTAACCAAACACTGCCATGAAGACCAAGGAACTCTCCAAACAAGTAAGGGACAATGTTGTTGAGAAGTATAAGTCAGGGTTAGGTTATAAAAAAATATTCAAATCATTGATGATCCCCAGGAGCACCATCAAATCTATCATAACCAAATGAAAAGAACATGGCACAACAGCAAACCTGCCAAAAGAAGGCCGCCCACCAAAACTCACGGATCGGGCAAGGAGGCAGCACAGAGACATAAGGTGACTCTGGAGGAGCTGCAGAGTTCCACAGCAGAGACTGGAGTATCTGTACATAGGACGACAATAAGCCGTATGCTCCATAGAGTTGGGCTTCATGGCAGAGTGGCCAGAAGAAAGCCATTACTTTCAGCTAAAAACAAAAAGGCACGTTGGGAGTTTGCAAAAAGGCATGTGGGAGACTCCCAAAATGTATGGAGGAAGGTGCTCTGGTCTGATGAGACTAAAATTGAACTTTTCGTCCATCAAAGAAAACGCTATGTCTGGCGCAAACCCAACACATCACATCACCCAAAGAACACCATCCCCACAGTGAAACATGGTGGTGGGAGCATCATGCTGTGAGGATGTTTTTCAGCAGCTGGGCTGGGAAACTGGTCAGAATTGAGGTAAAGATGGTTGGTGCTAAATGCAGGGATATTCTTGAGCAAGACCTGTACCACTCTGTGCGTGATTTGAGGCTAAGATGGAGGTTCTCCTTCCAGCAGGACAATGACCCCAAACACACTGCTAAAGCAACACTTGAGTGGTTTAAGGGGAAACATGTAAATGTGTTGGAATGGCCTATTCAAAGCCCAGATCTCAATCCAATAGAAAATCGGTGGTCAGACTTAAAGATTGCTGTTCACAAGCTCAAACCATCCAACTTGAAGGAGCTGGATCAGTTTTACAAGGAGGAATGGGCAAAAATCCCAGTGGTAAGATGTGACAAGCTCAAAGAGACTTATCCAAAGCGACTTGGAGCTGTGATTGCCGCAAAAGGTGGCTTTACAAAGTATTGACTTTTGGGGGGTGAATAGTTATGCACATTGACTTTTTCTGCTTCACAATAAAAAAAAAATCTTCAAAGTTGTGGGCATGTTCTGTAAATTAACCCCTTAGGGACTTAGGACGTACCGGTACGCCCTGTTTCCCGAGTCCTTAAGGACTCAGAACGTACCGCTACGTCCTAAGTTTAAAAAAAAATTGCGGCGCGGCAGGGGTTAATTGTGACAGGATGCCTGCTGAAATCATTCAGCGGGCATCCTGTCACAACGCCAGGGGGGTCATGAGACCCCCCCGTATCGGCGATCGCCGCAAACCGCAGGTCAATTCAGACCTGCGGTTTGCGGCTATACCTGCGGTTGTGGTGGCTGTGCGGCGGTGCCATCGGGTCCCCATGCGGTTGTAGGGGAGACCCGATGACTCCGGTGACGAGCCTGTGAGATCCAGCCCCCTGGATCTCACAGGCCGGAAGCTGTATGAGTAATACACACAGTATTACTCATACAGCCAATGCATTCCAATACAGAAGTATTGGAATGTATTGTAAAGGATTAGATTAGTAAAGTAAAAGTTCAAGTCCCAAAGTGGGACAAAAAAAAAGTTGAAAAAATAAAGTTTTCCCCCCAAAAAATTTAAAGTTTCAAGTAAAAATAAACAAAAACGTAATTTTCCCCAAATAAAGTTAAAAAAAATAGGGGAAAAAAATATATATACATATTAGGTATCGCCGTGTCTATATCGACCGGCTCTATAAACATATCACATGACCTAACCCCTCAGATGAACACCGTGAAAAATAAAAAATAAAAACTGTGCTAAATAAACCATTTTTTTGTCACCTTACATAACAAAAAGTACAACAGCAAGCGATCAAAAAGGCGTTTGCCAACCAAAATAGTACCAATCAAACCGTCATCTCATCCCACAAAAAATGAGACCCTACCTAAGATAATCGCCCAAAAAAAAAAAAAATACGGCTCAGAATATGGAGACACTAAAACATCATTTTTTTTGTTTTAAAAAATCAGTTATTGTGTAAAACTTACATAAATAAAAAAAAGTATAAATATTTGGTATCTCCCCGTTAGTATTGACCGGCTCTATAAAAATATCACATGACCTAACCCCTCAGATGAACACCGTAAAAAAAAAAAAAAAAACTGTGCTAAATAAACCATTTTCTGTCACCTTACATCACAAAAAGTGTAATAGCAAGCGATCAGAAAGTCATATGCACCCCAAAATAGTGCCAATCAAACCGTCATCTCATCCCACAAAAAATGAGACCCTACCTAAGATAATCGCCTAAAAAATGAAAAAACTATGGCTCTCGGAATATAGAGACACTAAAACATGATTTTTTTTTTGTTTCAAAAATGATATTGTGTAAAACTGACATGAATAAAAAAAAGTATACATATTCGGTATCGCCGCGTCCGTATCGGCTGTCTCTATAAAAATATCACATGACCTAACCCCTCAGATGAGCACCGTAAAAAATAAAAAATAAAAACTGTGCTAAATAAACTATTTTTTGTCACCTTACATCACAAAAAGTGTAATAGCAAGCGATCAAAAATTCACACGCACCCCAAAATAGTGCCAATAAAACCGTCATCTCATCCCGCAAAAATCATACCCTACCCAAGGTAATCGCCCAAAAACTGAAAAAATTAAGGCTCTCAGACTATGGAAACACTAAAACATTATTTTTTTTGCTTCAAAAATGAAATCATTGTGTAAAACTTACATAAATAAAAAAAAGTATACATATTAGGTATCGCCGCATCCGTGACAACCTGGTCTATAAAAATATCACATGATCTAACCTGTCAGATAAATGTTGTAAATAACAAAAAATAAAAACGGTGCCAAAACAGCTATTTCTTGTTATCTTGCCTCACAAAAAGTGTAATATAGAGCAACCAAAAATCATATGTACCCTAAACTAGTACCAACAATACTGCCACCCTATCCCGTAGTTTCTAAAATGGGGCCACTTTTTTGGAGTTTCTACTCTAGGGGTGCTTCAAATGGGACATGGTGTAAAAAAATCTGCCTTTCAAAAACCGTATGGCATTCCTTTCCTTCTGCGCCCTGCCGTGTGCCCGTACAGTAGTTTACGACCACATATGGGTGTTTCTGTAAACTACAGAATCAGGGCCATAAATATTGAGTTCGGTTTGGTTGTTAACCCTTGCTTTGAAACTGGAAAAAAATTATTAAAATGGAAAATATGCCAAAAAAGTGAAATTTTGAAATTGTATCTCTATTTTCCATTAATTCTTGTGGAACACCTAAAGGGTTAACGACGTTTGTAAAAATCAGTTTTGAATACCTTGAGGGGTGTAGTTTATTAGATGGGGGTCACTTTTATAGAGTTACTACTCTAGGGTTGCATCAGGGGGGCTTCAAATGGGACATGGTGTAAAAAAAAACAGTCCAGCAAAATCTGCTTTCCAAAAACCGTATGGCATTCCTTTCCTTCTGCGCCCTGCCGTGTGCCCGTACAGTAGTTTACGACCACATATGGGGTGTTTCTGTAAACTACAGAATCAGGGCCATAAATATTGAGTTTGGTTTGGCTGTTAACCCTTGCTTTGTAACAGGAAAAAAATTACTAAAATGGAAAATCTGCCAAAAAAGTGAAATTTTGAAATTGTATCTCTATTTTCCATTAATTCTTGTGGAACACCTAAAGGGTTAACAAAGTTTGTAAAATCAGTTTTGAATACCTTGAGGGGGGTAGTTTATAGAATGGGGTCATTTTTGGGTGGTTTCTATCATGTAAGCCTCGCAAAAGGACTTCAGACCTGAACTGGTCTCTAAAAATCGTTTTTTTTTTAATTTCTGAAAAATTTCAAGATTTGCTTCTAAACTTCTAAGCCTTGTAACATCCCCAAAAAATAAAATATCATTCCCAAAATAATCCAATCATGAAGTAGACATATGGGGAATGTAAAGTAATAAGTATTTTTGGAGGTATTACTATGTATTATAGAAGTAGAGAAATTGAAACTTGGAAATTTGCAATTTTTTTTAAAAAATTGGTAAATTTGGTATTTTTTTTATAAATAAAAATGATATTTTTTACTTCATTTTACCAGTGTCAAAAAGTACAATATGTGACGAAAAAGCAATCTCAAAATGGTCTGGATAAGTCAAAGCGTTTTAAAGTTATCAGCACTTAAAGTGACACTGGACAGATTTGCAAAAAATGGCCAAGTCCGTAAGGTGAAATTGGGCCGAGTCCTTAAGGGGTTAAATGATGCAAATCCTCAAAAAATTCATGTTAATTCCAGGTTGTGAGGCACCAAAATACGAAAAAAGTCAAGAGGGGTGAATATTTTTGCAAGGCGCTGTAAATGCCGCAGCAGTACAGTAATACACTGGTATGATTTATACCGGTGCATTACTGTACTGCAGCGGCAGCAGGAAGCGCACGGCATCATAGCAGCCAATGACGGCGTGCGCTCCTGGACACAGAAGAAATCCAGGCCGGTATCACACGGACCGAGTTCCACGGGCGTGTGCATGAGGCTTTAATTGGTGACATATTGATTTCTAGTTGGATGGTTGTTTTTCAAACATGTATTTTATTCACAGCTCTCTGTGATTTTTTTTTATACTTTTGACTAGGGTTGTTGAGATACCAAAATTTTGATTCGGTTTCGATACCATAAAAAAGTATTGCAATACTCGATACCATTCGATACCACACGAAAAAAAAAAAACACAAAGAAAAGCCGCGTGCATTCCGCATTTTATGGAACGTCTGGCTCATAATCGAACAGTCCAATCCTATTTTTTGGGGGGACAAGGTGACAAAAAAATGGCAAATCACGCAGTTTTTATTTTATTTTTTTCTGTTCTGGCGTTCACCGCATAGGAGATTTTTAAAAATATTTTAATAGTTTGGACTTTTCGGACATGGCAATATGTGATAAGTTTATTTATTGTTTATATCTAAAATTGGGAAAGGGGATGATTTATACTTAATATCTTGGTGTTTTTTTTAACTTAGTTTTTTTTTTACAGTTTATTTATTAACTGCCAGTATTTCCCCCCTTAGGGGCTAGAACCTGGGATCTTTTCATCCCTTGTCCTATTCACCCTAATAGAGCTCTGCTGCCCTGTGCATAGTATATACAGCAGCAGGGAGCTTACCATGGCAGCCAGAGCTTCAGTAGCATCCTGGCTGCCATGGTAACCGATCGGAGCCCCAGGATTACACTGCTGGGGCTCCGATCAGAAGCTGCCACTGCCACCAATGAGGAGGAGGGAAGAGGGGACCCTGTGGCCACTGCCACCAATGATTTTAATACTGGGGGGATTTGAGCGCATTGCCGCACCAATGATTTTAATAATGGGGAGGGAGGGGAAAGGGAGCACTGCGCCACCAATGTATTTAATACTGGGGGGAGGGCGCACTGTGCCACCAATGATAATTAACCTTTAATACAGGAGGCGGTGCCGGCAGAATTACATAGCTGGCACCCTGCCTCTGACAGGGAGCTGCGATCAGTGGCAGTTAACCCCTCAGGTGCGGCACCTGAGGGGTTAACTGTGGCTGATCGCAGCTCCCTGTCAGAGGCAGGGTGCCAGCTATGTGATTCTGCCGCCTCCTGTATTAGAAGTTAACTTTCATTGGTGGCGCAGTGCGCTCACTCCTCCCTTCTCTCCTCATTGGCAGTGGCAGCACAGGGGGAGGGAGAGACTGCTTCCTTCTCCCCTGTACTGCTGAGGGAACTTGGAGCGCGCTGACAGCAGTGCGCTCCAAGTTCTGTGATACTAGACTGCGCAAGAGCGCAGCCCAGTATCGAAAAAAATTGAAATCCCAGTATCATATCGAAACCGGTACAAAAGTATCGATTGGGTATCGAAATTTCAATACTCGACACAACCCTACTTTTGACAAAGGGCAAGTGCTGCCCGAAACGCATCAAGAAAGTTTTTATCTGCATGTGTATTTACTAATAAAGTCTCCAGTTTGAAGATCAGAAATGCTGGATTTTTTTATATGATTTTTGTGCACCAAATTCATATACCCTAACATATTATTACATATATCCTTATATCCTTGTCCCTATAAGGCTACTTTCACACTTGCTGCAGTGTGATCCGGCAGGCAGTTCCATCGTCGGAACTGCCTGCCGGATCGCCGATCTGGATGTGACTGAAAGCATTTGTGAGACGCATCCGGATACGGATCCGTCTCACAAATGCATTGCAAGAACGGATCCGTCTCTTCGCTTGTCATGCGGACAGACGGATCCGTCTTGTATTTTTTTTCCTAATTTTTACCGGTCTGCGCATGCGATGGATCCGGAATTACAGTATTTTGAATGCTGTATCTGGCACTAATACAATCCTATGGGGAAAAATGCCATTTAGGCAAGTCTTCAAGTTTTGTGGCCGGAGATAAAACCATAGCATGCTACAGTTTTATCTTTTGCCTGATCAGTCGAACGACTGAACTGAAGACATCTTGATGCATCCTGAGTGGATTGCTCTCTATTCAGAATGCATGGGGATAAAACTGATCAGTTCTGTTCCGGTATATAGCACCTAGGACGGAAGTCTATGCTGGAAAAGAAAAACGCTAGTGTGAAAGTACCCTAAGTCAATTTTGATTCACCAGCTGCCTGTCTTCTCAGTCCACCCCTGACTCATTTATTTTGTTTTTCATTTTTTTTAGTACATCATTGCTGGATCTCTTACAATCAGAGCTCAGAAAAAGCCATCTATCAGACTGGTGAGTTATTTTAAAAGTCTGGAATGTACACAACCAGTGAATTTTTAATTGTCTTTCAATTGTCCTTGAACTCAGCCCGGCCGCATCACATAACCATGCTTGGTCAAAACCATGTTTTTGACCAGCTGCTGTTTTTGTTATAGTTTTTCCACCATTTTTTGCTAACAGTGTATTTTACCACTAGTGTCTTCTTCATTTCATTTTTCCCCCATAGAGAAGGTGATGTCAAAAAGCCTAAAAATAGAGCTCCAGCATGCTGTGTTTTTTTTAAATAAGCAAGGAAGACAAAAAACAGAGGATGGAAGTGGTAGTGGCTCTGACTGCAATAATTATTTACAATGGCAATTCTCACACCGATGCTCCATAGGGCCAGGGCACTGTTAGGAGGTCGCACCCTTTCTTCCTTAGGAACACACCTTGATGATGGGGCTCCTACCTGATGGCATTTTGGGTGACCTTGGTGTTTATTGGGTGCAAGGCAGAAGATGTGGTTGCTGCAACTGGCAAATGGTGCTGGAGTCAGTACCCAGGCCAGTTGTACAAAATTTAAATGTCTCTTTAAAGTGCAGAATGGAAGTTGTTGAACATCCAGCAGTATCAAAACACAGTTCCAATCAATTCTCAGTGCAAATCTTCCCAGATATTGATATGGGTCAGGATGAGGATTGTAGTACTCCTTCCCTCTATCTCACCAAAGCCTCTCTTCCGAATCTAAGGCTGGCAATTATTAATGGTGGAGGTAATTCCCAGCTGAGGGGTACAGGATTACAATATGATGGGCCAAACCATGTACAAGTGTGAAGGGATTTTTAGCAATGTCCCTCTTACTGCAGTAAAGACTTTCTCAGCATTAAATAGAAAATACCTTACTGATTCCAATGTTTAGCTATGCAGATTTTGGACCTTCTACTTATTTTTTTCTGAAGTACTGTGAAGTAGAAATGGCTTTCTTTCTGTACATTTCTCAGAGATAGTGACTCTCTGGGATGTAGGCCTAGTACTCTGAGAAGTGAGTACATGTAGCTTCCTCTCAGTTCCTCCACTAACACACTAATAACAGAGCAGGGGGCAGATCTAAGTCCAACACCTAACATACAGAGATATGCTGGTATATGACAAATCATTAACTGTCATGAACACTCCCATGACAGGTGCCAGGAGATCAGGGAGACTGGCAACACGTGGGTTAATCTGACTGGTTCTTTGTGAATCATTTGTCTCTGTGTTGTTTTGGTCATGACCACACCTCTTGCAGGTGTTGTTGGTTTGGTCATTTAACTTCCCCTATTTATTACTGCTTCCCCTATTTATTACTGGGGGTACAGTTTGTAGCTTCAGTTTCTGGACTCTGGGCTAGCTGGTTGTTGGATCTCGGTTGAGCTCCTGGCGCTGCCTTTCCTCCACCTGAAGTTAAGTGTTGTCTTCCCTATTTGTATTTTGTTTGTTGTATTTCCCTGTCTTTTGTATCTAGGCCTGAGGGAGACTGCTGTTCATCCTTCTGGTGGAAGAATAGGTTGTCTCAAGTCCTGTCACTATACCAGGGCCCTACAGGGTGTGTTAGGGCTCTATGTTCCTGTGTATGAACTTTCCTACCATCAAGGTCAGTTCATACTGATATTTAGTTAGGACTTGGACTAGGGTTGTTCTAGGAGGGGACCCTCTCCTTTTCCCTAGTTTTCAGCATAGTTCCTGTCCCCTTTCCTCCTGTGCTCGGTGTGGAGTTTCCCACCCACACCACATCTGTGACATAAACATATTAAATAACCTTACATAACCAGAACAGTGTAACAGCGGTTGCTCTCCGCCAATGTCCCCCTGCTTATTTCCACGGTCCCAGGCTCCGTGTTCAGCAGTGAATTTGCTACATGGTTTCAGCTAGTTCCCTGTAGCACTTCCTTAAGGGCCGGGGAGCATCACTTCCTGTGATTTATTGGTTTAGCACATGTGACCATGCTGATAATTACTAGCCCTCCTGCACCCATATAAGTAGTCTAGTCCCCTTCCCAGGTGCCTGAGCGAAAGGTCTTTGTGTCCTGCAAAGGTTGCTATTATCTATGCTTGTGTTCCTGTTTACCTGACCCGTGCTTGTGTTTCTGGACTCCGCTACTTGTTTGATCCCTGCCTGCTTGCCTTGCCACACCAGTTGCTGATCTGGATTGCCTGACCCATGCCTGTGCTGCCTGCCCTGACCTATTGCTTGTTTGACTTTGCCTCTGCCTCATCCTTCGGTCCTGCACTGTTGCTCATTGTTACGACTTGGCCTGCTGCTGACTATGTCTTTACCTCTGGTACCTAGCTCTGGTACCCCCTTGTCCGCCTGGACCAGCTGCCTCGTGTGCCAATCCTCCTCAAGAGGTAGCGACCTGGTGTTCCCCTTAGGAAAGTCTATCCCCACCATCAGAGGTATTGAGAAGAACGAGGAGTTCATTTAGACAACGCCCTTAGAGGAGGTAGGACACGTGGCACGGTGGGTTCACATCCGCTGGTTTATGACAAACCGTTTTCAATATGGGGTACTGCATATACAATTTAAGGCCTCATGCAGGGCCAGACTGGGACTGAAATTTATCCCTGGCATCATAAAACAGACAAGCCCACTTAAAGTTGGCTGAATGTCAAATATGTTGTGCGAATCCATACCAATACCGAATCCACCTCCCCACCCCAGTGCTAATGGAATATCTAAATGGATATTACATACAGCACTACCACCAAACATCTAGGAGTATACAGCACTATATCTTCTCTAATGTAGATGTTCTCTTCCCTCAACTTCTTCAATGGGGGCAGAGTAGTTATAGTGTCCCCCTATAGTGTCCACAGTAGGCATATTACCCCCCCCCTCCCGCCTGTATTGCCCAAAAGTGACAGAAAAAAAAACCTCGCAGACTCAAGTCCAGCTCAATGCTTGAGTCTGCGAAGCATGCGATAGGCGTCTTCTGGCAGGTGGTCGCTATGAAGTCGTTGTGCCGCCTGCATCCAGACACAACGCATCTCAACCACTTGTGCTGCCTCATGGGCTTGTGGCAACAGCAGGGCCAGGAACCATTGGTTTCCTTGCCTCACCGCTCTATTCAACTTTCTCGCCATTCAGAGGCCGGCGATACAGTTGTATCTGTGGTGGCAACTGCTTTCTGGGCCCTGGTCCAAATCTCTGGGGCCCAAGACCCAGATATTTTGGCCTAACAATGCATCTGGAGCAGGCAGCCTATTGAGGAACTGGATCATATGGCATTTGCGTCATGCACATGACCGTATTGGCATTTCAGTTCACAAACCACGGATCTGCAAAATATGGATACTTTCCTACCATTTTCTCACTCCTATCAATAGAAATGGCTGTTTTGGTCCAAAATGTGGACCAGAATTGGGCATGTTTAATAATTTGCAGATTGGACACACAGATGAGGACAGCACACCAATATCCGTCCGTTTTTTTTTTTTTTTTTTGCAGACCCATTGAAATGAATGGGTCCATGTGCTATCCGCAAACAATGCAGATACCACACGGATGGAAAGTACATTCCTGCTCATGAAGCATTAGTTGATACTACACATGATTTAGAGCTGTAAGAAATCCTGGGCAATAAGTGAAGCTGCAGTTTCTCCATTCTGTTTGTAGAATTCTGCATATGAATGTACATGGATCAGAGATGTTTTTGTTTCTGATACCGAGCTCCTTCACTCGCTTATACCCATAGAGTTAAATAGTACATTTCTGGTTGCCTACAATAACCACTAGGGGGAGGGCAGGAAACTTATTCCTATGGCTATACAGGGAATTTTAGTTAAAAATTTTTTTAATTAAAGACATCAAAATCAAAATGACAAACTTTACATAATCGCACATTGATGTTCTGTCATGTGGGAATTTTGACCTTTGTAAAAGTAACATAGTGTCCCCAATCCTTAAAAAATGTTATAATTGTAGACTTTTGAACCTATATGTTATAGTATCATAAAAATATGATAGTTATAACATCAGAATGAAAAAAAATGTTAGTGACTATTTATATACAGAGAAGTAGGACACAAGACTACAGAGCCTTGCAACATGGATACGTGAGAGAAATAATCATAATAAAACTACAGCAATTACAATGTTTCACATGCAATACCAAGTCTGTCCACATGCTGTGCTGTTGTGGAAAATGTAGCAATATTCAACACAAAGCACAACAGACTTTATAATGCAGAATGTGTAGTAAAATTCTAAAGTGCCACCTAGTGGTAGAAATATTTATGCTGCTTACACAAGTTAAGAGGAATGTGTGACCATGTTAACCTCCTCCCGACCGCCTAACGCAGGGATGCGTCCTGCAGGCGGCCGGGTTATTCCTCGTAGACGCATCGACGCGTCATCTCGCAAGACGCGAGATTACGCGCATAGCCGGCCCGCGCATGCGCAGTGCGGGCCGGCAAAAGTTACAAGAGGAGTTCGTCACCAGCCTGCCAGCCAATGATCATCGCTGGCAGGTTGGTGATTTTCAAAAAATCGAATCACAAGCCATTTAACACATTATATTTATAAATATAATGTGTTAAATGGCTTCTGTGCTCTCTGCTGGGTCCTTTTCGTCGGTTGGTCCCAGCAGAGAGCACACATCACTGTGAGTACACCAAACACTAGACATTTAGCCCAGGATCACCCCCCATCACCCCAATTAACCCCTTGATTACCCCTGTCAATCACTAGTGAAAGGGAAAAAAGTGATCAGTGTAAACTGTCACTTTTTTTCCCCCACCAGTATTGACTGTTAGGTTTAGATTAATTTAGGCCCCTTTGGTAGTTAGCTTCAGTTAGCGCCCAGCCCACCGCACCGCACCGCAGTCACTGATTCGCTGATTAGCGTATCGCTAATCAGCATTGGTACTTTTATAGTATCTGTAAGTGATCAGAACTGATAACAGTCAGATCTATAATAGTATTAGTGTCACCTTAGCTCGTCCTCCACCCAAAACGCAGTGTTTGCCCGATCAGGCCTGATCGGTCGCCCACACCGTGCGTTCACCCACGCCCGCCCCGCCGCAGTGACAAATTTTTTTTTTTTTTTTTATCACTGCACATTCACTACACAAGCGCTGCGGTGATAAAAAAAACGTTTTGATATTTTTTATCAATCGCAGCGGCTTCCTGTACTTCGCTAGCCTGTAATTTGTAAGACAGGCTTGCTTTTTTTCTTGGGTAGTCTCAGGGAATACCCCCTAAATTTAGTTGACCAAATGGCAAGTAAGGGGTATTCTTCTGAAGAGGCCTACAGGCTTCTGACCCAGTCGGATGAGGAATGGGAACCCTCATCTGACGAATCCAGCGGGCCAGAATACGAACCTGTAGAAAGCAGTGGCAGTCTGACCCAAAGTTCGGACGATGAGGTTGAGGTCCCTCATACCACCAGGTGTACCCCGCCCCGTGTTGCTAGACCACAGGTTGCGCAGGATCTGCTTCAAGGGCAGCAGAGTGGGGCTGGCGCTGTCGGATTACGTGGTGAGGCATACACTAGCAGCGCAGCCCATCCTGGACCTAGTACCAGCACTGCCGTAGAACATGGTGAAGTGGCGAGCACCAGAAAGGCAGTTGAAGCTGGTACGGTGGCACGTGCAGTAGTTCCCCCGTCGCAGCCACCGCAACAGACAGGCCCGTAGAGCCCCTAGAGTCCCTGAGGTGCTGGCAAACCCTGATTGGCAGCCCCCATCTTCAGCGGCACCAGTAATTCCCCCTTTCACCGCCCAGTCTGGAGTTCGGGTTGAGACAGCTCAGATCGGATCGGCACTGGGGTTTTTTGAGCTGTTCTTCACTGCGGAGCTCTTAGACTTAGTCGTGGCAGAAACAAACCGGTATGCCACTCAATTTATAGCCGCCAACCCGGGAAGCTTTTATGCCCAGTCTTTCCGGTGGAAACCCATCCAAGTTTCCGAATTTAAAACTTTTCTGGGCCTTCTCCTCAACATGGGCCTGACAAAAAAGCATGAATTGCAGTCATATTGGTCCACGAACCCAATTCATCACATGCCCATGTTCTCTGCTGCCATGTCCAGGACACGATTTGAGACCATAATGCGTTTCCTGCACTTTAGTGACAACAGCACCTCTCGTCCCAGAGGCCACCTAGCTTTTGACCGGCTCCACAAAATTCGGCCCCTCATAGACCACTTTAACACCAAATTTGCAGATTTGTATACCCCTGAGCAAAACATCTGCATAGACGAGTCCCTGATACATTTTACCGGGCGCCTTGGCTTCAAACAATACATCCCAAGCAAGCGCGCCCGGTATGGGATCAAATTGTATAAGCTCTGTGAAAGGGCCACAGGCTATACGCACAAATTTCGTGTCTATGAGGGTAAAGATCAGACCCTGGAGCCGGTCGGTTGCCCTGACTACCTGGGGAGCAGTGGGAAGACAGTCTGGGACTTGGTGTCACCCTTATTTGGCAAGGGGTACCACCTTTATGTGGACAATTTCTACACAAGTGTGCCCCTCTTCAGGCATTTTTTTCTAGAACAGATTGGCTGCTGTGGCACCGCGCGACCTAGTCGCCGGGGCTTCCCCCAACGGCTCGTTACCATCCGTCTTGCAAGGGGGGAGAGGGCTGCCTTGTGTAACGAAGAACTGCTCACGGTGAAATGGAGAGACAAGCATGACGTTTACATGCTCTCCTCCATTCACGCAGACACGACAATCCAAATTGAATGGGCAACCAGTGTCATTGAAAAGCCCCTCTCGGTCCACGACTATAATTTGCTCATGGGAGGGGTGGACTTCAATGACCAGATGATGGCTCCTTATTTACTCTCCCGCAGGACCAGACGCTGGTATAAGAAGGTGTCTGTATACCTAATTCAATTGGCTATGTACAATAGTTCTGTTCTCTACAGTAAGGCTGGGAGAACAAGATCCTTCCTCAAATTTCAGGAAGAGATCATCGAGAACCTCCTGTATCCAGGAGGTTCTGTGGCCCCATCCACCAGTGTAGTGAGCCGTCTACACGAGCGACATTTCCCCAATGTCGTTGCTGGTACCTCAAACCAACCGCCACCCGAAAAAGATGTTGTGTCTGTAGCAGGAGTGGAATAAGGCGTGACACCCGCTATTTCTGTCCTGACTGACCTGACCACCCTGCCCTATGCTTAGGGGAGTGTTTCCGGAAGTACCACATACAGGTACACTTAGTATAGGGATTGAGTGACACAGGACAGGCACACAGGGGTCTTAGGGCCTTTTCACACAGAGCTGCTGCAAACCTCTCCTTTCACCTGGGACAAAGTGCATAATGTACTTCGCCACATCTCTGGGCGATTTACGCTTTGCACATTGTCCCATGGGGAAGGAGAGGTTTGTCCTATAAAGGTAAAAAAAAAATAAAAAAAATCACAGGTAAGCAAAAAAGTTAATGTTCCAAAAGTTCAATAAAGTTTCTAAAAGTTAATGTTCTGTTTCAAAGGTTATATAAAGTTAATGTTAATAAATTGATTGCGTTGCGGCCTGTTTTTTTTTTTTTTTTTTACCTTCTAGGTGGACCAACCGTTGAACCAGCTGCAGCACTGATGTGCGTTCTGACAGAAGCATTGCGCTGCTGTCAGATTACACAAAAGTCGGTGTATGCGGCGCTGCAAGACGAGATTTCTCCTCTGCAGTAGAAAAGATACGTTTGCCGAGGCTTATGAGCTGAGGGGCGGTGTTCATATGCTTTGGCAAACACTTTGTATATAAAAAAAATGTAAGAAATTCCGGCAATGATTTATTCATCCACATCGATTGATGTGAATGGAGAAATCGGGTTTGCCAGGGCATACGGGCTGAGTGGGTTTGGATGTTGGGCGGAGCTCCTATGTCCTGGAAGACGCCTTTCCCCTCCTTTTTTTTTTTTGGCAGAGATTTTTTCATCCACATTGATAGATGCGAATAAAGAAATCTGTGCCGTTCATTTTTTCTTTCAGCCCAGAGGCTGAACGGAAAAAAAAAATCTCATTACCCGTATGCTCAATATAAGGAGAATAGCAGAAACTCCTAATGCTGGCCATACATTTAATGATTGTGGAGACCCTCAAATGCCAGGGCAGTACAAACACCCCACAAATGACCACATTTTGGAAAGAAGACACCCCAAGGTATTCGCTGAGGGGCATATTGAGTCCATGAAAGATTGAACTTTCTGTCCCAAGTTTGCGGAAAGGGAGACTTTGAGAGAATAAACAAAAAAAAAACAATTTCCACTAACTTGTGCCCAAAAAAAAAAAATCTTCTATAAACTCGCCATGCCCCTCACGGAATACCTTGGGGTGTCTTCTTTCCAAAATGGGGTCACATGTGGGGTATTTATACTGCCCTGGCATTTTAGGGGCCCTAAAGCGTGAGAAGAAGTCTGGAATCCAAATGTCTAAAAATGCCCTCCTAAAAGGTACTCATTGGAATTTGGGCCCCTTTGCGCACCTAGGCTGCAAAAAAGTGTCACACATGTGGTATCGCCGTACTCAGGATAAGTAGGGCAATGCGTTTTGGGGTGTATTTTTACATATATGTCACGGAACCATGAACCAGACGTACAACAAGAGATAAGTGAAAATAAGAAGGCTTTATTGAAAATAAAGCTGTAAAGCAAAAGTCCAAACGGATGGTGAAACCGAGCAGAGTCTTTGCGAAGCCAGAGGTCAGGAACCAGAAGGGTAGTCAGACGAAGCCAGGATCAGGAACCAGCAGGGTAGTCAGACGAAGCCAGGATCAGGAACCAGCAGGGTAGTCAGACGAAGCCAGGATCAGGAACCAGAAGCAGCAGCAGTCTTAGAAGCATGTGAACACAAGAGGACCAAGCAAGGAACTGAAGCCACAGACCTCCTATATATATGAGCTAGGCATCCAGCTCCTCCCAGTGGGAAGGAGGAGCCGCAGGGTGGAAGGCTACAAGAAACCCAGAAACCAAGATGGCCGCCAGCACATGTCAAACGAAGGAGAACAGCAAGAAGGTAAGACCATGACAGTACCTCCCCCTCAAGGGCCCCTCCTCCGCGGAGCACAAAACGGTTTCTGAGGGAAGCGTGCGTGGAAGGCTCGGAGCAAGGCAGGAGCATGGACATCTGCGGAGGGAACCCAGGAACGCTCCTCTGGACCATAACCACGCCAATGGACCAAAAACTGCAACCGACCGCGGACCAGGCGTGAGTCCAGGATATTGCTCACCTCATATTCCTCACGATTGCCCACTTGGACCGGACGAGGCCGAGGAACCGAGGAAGTGAAACGATTACACACCAGTGGCTTCAACAGGGAGACATGAAACACGTTGGAGATCCGCATGCCAGGAGGAAGCGCAAGGGCATAGGCTACCGGGTTTACCCTGCGAAGCACTCGGAAGGGACCAACAAAGCGAGGCGCCAGCTTGGGAGTGGGCACTCGAAGGTTGAGGTTGCGGGTGGACAACCATACACGGTCTCCGACCTGGTAGGAAGGAGCAGGCGCTCGTCTGCGATCAGCCTGGAGTCTCTGGCGCTGCGCAGAGACCTCAAGGGACTTCTGGATCTGTACCCAAGAAGCACGTAGGACAGAAAGGTGATCCTCCACAGCCGGAATATCCTGGGGAGAGAATACCTCCGGTAACACGGCAGGTTGGAACCCATAATTGGCCATGAAGGGAGACGTCCCAGAGGAAGAGTTCACCGCCGTGTTCCTGGCAAACTCAGCCCAAGGCAGGAGGTCAACCCAATTGTCTTGGTGATCGGAGACATAGCAACGAAGGAATTGCTCCAAGGCCTGATTGGATCGTTCTGCGGCCCCATTGGACTGAGGGTGGTAGGCCAAGGAGAAGGAGAGATGAATCCCCAACTGGGAGCAAAAGGCGCGCCAGAACCTGGACACAAACTGACTCCCCCGATCCGACACAATCTCCTTGGGCAAACCGTGCAACCGGAAGACCTCCCTGGCAAAAATCGTGGCCAACTCTTGTGCAGAGGGTAACTTCTTGAGAGGAACACAGTGGCACATTTTGGAAAACCGATCCACAATCATGAGAATGACCGTATGGCCTCGGGATGCAGGGAGGTCCACAATGAAATCCATCCCCAGGTGTGACCATGGGCGCTCCCCGGTGGCTATGGGTTGCAGAAGGCCCAACGGAAGGTGCCGAGGGGACTTACTCTGGGCACAAACGGAGCATGCCGCTACATATGCGGCGATGTCGGAACGTAGGGAAGGCCACCAGAACAGACGTGAAACAGCCCAGGACAGCTGATTCTTTCCAGGATGCCCCGCGGTCTTGGAGTTATGGTAGGTTCGCAACAACCGAGTGCGCAACTCCTCAGGCACAAAACATCTGCCGTTGGGTCTCCCAGAGGGAGCACCAGATTGAGCCGCCAAAATCTGCTCACCCAGGGGAGAGGTCAGGCTGGTGCGAATGGCGGCCAGGATCTGATTCGGAGGTAGGACCGAAGTCGGAATCGACTCCTCCCTGGACAGCTCGGAGTACTGCCGTGATAAGGCATCCGCCCTGATGTTCTTGGAACCGGGTAGGTAGGAGACCACGTAATTAAAACGTGACAAGAACAGAGCCCATCTGGCCTGACGTGGTGTCAATCTCTTGGCCTCAGAAAGGTAGGTCAGATTCTTGTGGTCCGTCAGGATGAGAACCGGAACCACCGAACCCTCGAGCAAGTGCCTCCATTCTTTAAGGGTCTGCACGATGGCCAATAACTCCCTGTCACCAATCTGATAGTTGCACTCCGCGGAAGACAGTTTCCGGGAGTAAAACCCACAAGGAAGCAGAGGACCCTCTGGTGTTCTACGCTGAGACAGAAGGGCGCCTACTCCCGTCTCAGACGCGTCCACCTCGAGGACAAAGGGCAACCCAGGGTTGGGATGCGACAGAATCGGAGCCGACACAAAGGCGGACTTTAGGGCCTCAAAAGCTCGGATGGCCTCGAGCGGCCAGACCTGGGAATTACTGCCCTTCCTGGTCAGATCCGTGAGAGGCTTGGCCAGCATGGAAAAGTCCCTGATGAACTTCCGATAATAATTGGCGAAGCCCAAAAAGCGCTGCAGGGAACGAAGACAACTGGGCTGGGGCCACTGTAAGACAGCCGAAACCTTCTCAGGATCCATGGAGAACCCCTCAGCGGAAATGATGTAACCTAAGAAGGTTACCTGGGATCGGTGAAATTCGCATTTCTCAAGCTTACCGAACAGCTTGTTCTCTCGTAACCGTTGCAACACTCGTCTGACATCCAGAATGTGGGCCTCCATGGATTCAGAATATACCAAGATGTCATCCAAATAGACCACCACACACTGCTGCAACAGGTCACGGAAAACATTGTTGATGAATTCCTGAAGACTGCGGGCGCATTGCACAACCCAAAGGGCATAACCAAGGATTCGTAATGACCGGTCCTGGTGTTAAACGCGGTCTTCCACTCATCGCCCGCCTTGATCCTTACCAGGTTATATGCCGCCCTCAGGTCGAGTTTGGTAAAGACCGTGGCCCCTTTAAGGCGATCGAACAGCTCAGAAATCAAGGGTATCGGGTAAGCGTTCTTGATTGTGACGATTGAGACCCCTGTAATCGATGCAAGGCCTCAACTCACCGCCCTTCTTTTTCACAAAGAAAAATCCAGCCCCTGCCGGGGACGAAGATTTGCGAATGTGTCCGCGTGAAAGCGCCTCCCTCACGTACTCCTCCATGGCCTCATTCTCCGCTACCGACAGTGGATAGACTTTGCCACGAGGAGGAACGGCACCAGATTGTAACTCTATGGCACAATCGTATGGGCGATGCGGAGGTAGGGCAACCGCGCGCACCTTATCGAATACATCCTGGTACTCCTCGTATTCAGGAGGCAACAGAGAGTCCGAGGAAGTACACAGCAACTTGACAGACCCATGGATGCAACTAGCTCCACACTGCGGTGACCACGAGAGGATCTCGACCGATCTCCAATCGAAAGTCGGATTATGCTTCTGGAGCCAGGGGTACCCCAAGACCACCGAGTAGTGTGGAGACGAAATAACCTGGAGGCAGACCGACTCTCTGTGAACGGCACCAATGGCTATCCCCACTGGAAGGGTCTCATGAGTCACGTGTGGCGGCAGAAGGGGTCTGCCGTCTATCGCCTCAAGAGCCAGTGGGGAACCTCGAGCCTGCAGAGGAATGGAATTGGCGGCAGCGAACACACTATCAATGAACAAACCACCAGCACCAGAGTCCACCAACGCCTGGGTCGTCACCGAGCCCCCGACCCAGGAGAGGACAACAGTGATCAGTGGTTTGTCAACACGGGAAACCGGGGACGAGGAGACTCCACCCAAGATCTGCCCCCGACAGGATCTCAGGTACGAGCGTTTTCCCGGACGGTTCGGACATGCCAACCGAAAATGCCCACCGAGACCACAGTACATGCATCGGCCCTCGCGTCTCCGGAGTGCCCTCTCCCCCTCGGACAGGCGAGCAAACCCCAGCTGCATGGGTTCACCCCCAGACAAGTCATCCCCAGGAGACGTGGGAGGAGAGGGAGGCACGGGTGGGACAGCAAACGTAGGCACCAATCTGTTAGAAGACCTCCGCAGGTTCTCCTTAAAGGAAGGTCTCTCCCTGAGTCTGGTGTCAATCAAAATCAGGAAAGAAATAAGAGACTCGAGCTCAACTGGTAGGTCCTTAGCTGCAACCTCATCCTTCAAGGCATCCGAGAGACCATGAGAGAAAGCAGCGACCAGAGCCTCATTATTCCAGCCCACCTCTGCTGCCAGGGTACGAAACTCAATGGCGTATTCAGCTACGAATTGTGAACCCTGTCTGATGGACATAAGGAGCTTCGCAGCAGAGGCAGCACGAGCCGGCACATCGAATACCTTCCGAAGAGAAGCAACAAAACCGGAAAACTCGGCAACCACCGGATTGTTGTTCTCCCATAAAGGGCTGGCCCAGGCCAAGGCCTTGTCCGAGAGCAGCGAGATCAAGAAGCCCACCTTTGATCTCTCAGTAGGAAAGGCATGTGGCAGCAACTCGAAATAAATGCCCACCTGGTTAAGGAAACCTCGGCACTGAGTTGGCTCTCCCCCAAAGCGCTGTGGAAGAGGGGCAGAACCGGTCATACCCCGAAACACCGCAGGCGCAACAACAGGTGTCGGGGTAGACTCTGGCGCAACAACCGGAGCGGCAGTAGGAGCGAGCCCAGGAGCGACAACCGACCCATCGGCAACGGGAGCGAAATGAGCCGTGCGTTCAAGCAGGGTTTGCAACGCCACAGCGAACCGACCCAACAGGTGATCCTGCTGATCAAGTCTGGCAACCAGCGTGGGTAGCGAGGATGGCCCTGTACCGTCAGAATTCATGGCTTGGTCCTAATGTCACGGAACCATGAACCAGACGTACAACAAGAGATAAGTGAAAATAAGAAGGCTTTATTGAAAATAAAGCTGTAAAGCAAAAGTCCAAACGGATGGTGAAACCGAGCAGAGTCTTTGCGAAGCCAGAGGTCAGGAACCAGAAGGGTAGTCAGACGAAGCCAGGATCAGGAACCAGCAGGGTAGTCAGACGAAGCCAGGATCAGGAACCAGCAGGGTAGTCAGACGAAGCCAGGATCAGGAACCAGAAGCAGCAGCAGTCTTAGAAGCATGTGAACACAAGAGGACGAAGCAAGGAACTGAAGCCACAGACCTCCTATATATATGAGCTAGGCATCCAGCTCCTCCCAGTGGGAAGGAGGAGCCGCAGGGTGGAAGGCTACAAGAAACCCAGAAACCAAGATGGCCGCCAGCACATGTCAAACGAAGGAGAACAGCAAGAAGGTAAGACCATGACAATATACCCATGCTGGGTGAGAGAAATATCTCTGTAAAATGACAACTTTGTATTAAAAATGGGAAAGGTTGTCTTTTACAGAGATATTTCTCTCACCCAGCATGGGTATATGTAAAAATACACCCCAAAACACATTGCCCTACTTCTCCTGAGTATGGCGATGCCACATGTGTGACACTTTTTTGCAGCCTAGGTACGCAAAGGGGCCAAAATTCCAATGAGGATCTTTCCGATTTCACAGGGCATTTTTTACGCATTTGGATTCCAAACTACTTCTCACGCTTTAGGTCCCCTAAAATTCCAGGGCAGTATAAATACTCCACAAGTGACCCCATTTTGGAAAGAAGACACCCCAAGATATTTCGTGAGGGGCATGGCGAGTTCATGTAAAATTTTATTTTTTGTCACAAGTTAGTGGAATATAAGACTTTGTAAGAAAAAAAATAATAATAATAATAATCATTTTCCGCTAACTTGTGACAAAAAATAAAAACTTCCATGAACTCACTATGCCCATCAGCGAATACCTTAGGGTGTCTACTTTCTGAAATGGGGTCATTTGTGGGGTGTTTCTACTGTCTGGGCATTGTAGAACCTCAGGAAACATGACAGGTGCTCAGAAAGTCAGAGCTGCTTCAAAATGCGGAAATTCACATTTTTGTACCAAAGTTTGCAAACGCTATAACTTTTGCGCAAACCAATAAATATACACTTATTGCATTTTTTTTTATCAAAGACATGTAGAACAATAAATTTAGAGAAAAATTTATATAGAAATGTCGTTTTATTTGAAAAATTTTACAACAGAAAGTGAAAAATTTCATTTTTTTGCAAAAATTTTGGTCAATTTCAATTAATATAAAAAAAAAGTAAAAATGTCAGCAGCAATGAAATACCACCAAATGAAAGCTCTATTAGTGAGAAGAAAAGGAGGTAAAATTCATTTGGGTGGTAAGTTGTATGACCGAGCAATAAACCGTGAAAGTAGTGTAGTGCAGAATTGTAAAAAGTGGTCTGGTCATTAAGGAGGTTTAAGCTAGGGGAGCTGAGGTGGTTAAACATATTTTTTAAGAATTTTTGGTGTGTTTTTAACTTTCCATGTCATTGTATCTATTTTTCTTTAGTTCTATATGGGGAAGTATAAGTATAAGCAGCACAGCAGCTCAAGCAACATGGTTGCCTTAAAATCATGTTCTGAAGGCTAAAAATAAAATCTACTGGGGTCATTTTTTAAACTTTAAAGTAGAACTGGCTTAGTTGCCCATAGCAACCAATCAGATTTTACGTTTCATTTTTTGACAGGTCCTTTGGAAAGTGAAAGATGGAATCTGATTGGTTGCTTTGGGCAACTTTACAATCGTAAAATAAAAAACTGTTTAGAAAAACTGAGTATTTCAGAATATGATTTAAATTAGTAAAAATATATGATACAGTCTCTTTATGTTTTATCAAAATGTATCTGTTTCTGTCCCTTTTTCAGGTTAAATCATCTTATGGTTTGAACATTGTCTCAGCGATATTCAGTATTACCGCAGTGATAATTAATATAGTGGATTTTTGCTTCATAAATTGTGACAATTTTTATAACTGTCATGATGAGGGGGTAAGTTTCCTTTTTGTTCCCAAAGTTCTGAAATAGTTTGCATATATACAGTTTATGTGTGTGTGTGTATATATATATATATATATATATATATATAAGCTGAAGGATCCGGCTTCGCACAGGTATATTTCATCTATTTAATTTAATGTTTGTGTGTGTCATTAAAAGATATCTACAGTATTCATTATAACAGTGACATCTACAGTACCCTGCCCCCTTAACAGTGACCTCCACAACCCCCCACAGTGTCCCGACTTCTTAAAATGGGACCTCTACAGCAGCCCACCCCCTTAACTTTGACATTCACAGCAGCATGCCCCTTTAACAGTGAGTTCCACAGCACCCCACCCCCTTGACAGTGACCTCCACAGCGGCCTGCCCCCTTAACAGTGACCTCTATAGCACCCGCCCCTTAGCACTGATCATAGGTTATAGTCCCCTTAACTGTGACTTCCACCATTCCCGGCCCCCTTAAAAGAGACTTACAGCGACTGCCCGTTTAACAGTGACTGCCACAGTACCCTGCTCCCTTAACAGTGACCTCCACTGTACCCTGCTACCTTAACAGTGACCTCACAGTCCCCTCTTCCCTTAACAGTGACCTCCACAGTGCCCGCCCCTTTAACAGTGATATCCAAAGCGTCCGCCCCTTTATTACTGACCTCCACAGTACCCCGTCTCCTTAAAAGTGATTTCCAAAATATCCCGCCCCCTTAACAGTGACCTCCACAGAGCTCCGTTCCCTTAAAATGTGACCTCCACAACACCCCGTCCCCTTAACTGTGGCCACTATAGCAATTTGCCCCTTAACACTGACCTCCATAGCTGACCGTTCATCTGTGACCTCCACAGCAGCCTGCCCCTAGGGTGGCCAGAGGTCCGGTTTTAGGGCGGACAGTCCGGCTTTCAGACTCCCTGTCCTCCGTCCGGCGCAGGGCCTAGAAGGACAGAGGGATGTCCTTTTGAGCAGCTCACTCTCAGACAGCAGCACTGTGCTGTCTGAGCGTGAGCTTCAGGGAGAAAGTCACCCTCCCTCTCACCCCTACCGCTGACAGAAGTTGATTTTTAACCTTCATTGTTTCAATCCCTGTCGGCTGTGCAGTGGGAGAGGGCGTGGCCTAACCAGGTCAGGGGGGTGGCTTAGTGGGACCACCACAGCACTCTGCTCCCTTAGCAGTGTCATTCACTGTGCCCTGCCCCTTTAAAGCTGACCTACAGCAGTGAAGAAAAATGGTTGTTATGAAAACCTGGTTTAAAACTGTGTGTATGTAGAGACTAAGGGCTTCTGTTGGCTGATAAGCGTCATGTGAACAGGCTTCTATTGGCTAATGCATTTTTTGGGAATATCTCAAGAATGGTAGCTGAGATCCGGTCTAAAACCTTTCCGGACACCTGATGTACCAAATTTCTTGATTGTAAATGCGACGGTGCGGATTTCTTTAGCGGACATACATACATACACACACACAAACATACACTCAGCTTTATATATTAGATCTAATATACACTGAGCAAAAATATAAATGCAACACTTTTGGTTTTGCTCCCATTTTGCATGAGCTGAACTCAAAGATCTGAAACATTTTTACATACACAAAAGTCCCATTACTCTCAAATATTGTTCACAAATCTGTCTAAATCTGTGTTAGTGAGCACTTCTCCTTTGTCGAGATAATGCATCCCACCTCACAGGTGAGGCATATCAAGGTGCTAATTAGACAGCATGAATATTGCACAGGTGTGCCTTAGACTGCCCACAATAAAAGGCCACTCTGAAATGTGCACAGTTTTGCCTTAGGCTACTTTCACACTCACGTTTTGGCTTTCTGTTTGTGAGATCCGTTCAGGACTCTCAAAAGTGGTCCAAAACGGATCAATTTTGCCCTAATGCATTCTGAATAGAAAAGGATCCGCTCAGAATACATCAGTTTGCCTCCGATCAGTCTCCATTCCGCTCTGGAGGCGGACACCAAAACGCTGCCTGCAGCGTTTTGCTGTCCGCTTGACGAAACTGAGCCAAACAGATCCTGGCACACAATGTAAGTCAATGTGGACGGATCAGTTTTCTCTGACACAATCTGGCACAATAGAAAACGGATCCGTCTCCCATTGACTTTCAATGGAGTTCATGACTGATCCGTCTTGGCTATGTTACAGATAATACAAACGGATCCGTTCATGACAGATGCATGCGGTTGTATTATTGTAACGGATCAGTTTTTGAAGATCCATGACGGATCCGCCCAAAATGCGAGTGTGAAAGTTGCCTTACTTAGGGGGGTGGGGGTCAGAAAACCAGTCAGTATCTGGTGTGGCCACCATTTGCCTCACGCAGTGCAACACATCTCCATCGCATAGAGTTGATCAGGTTGTTGATTGTGGCCTGTGGAATGTTGGTCCACTCCTCTTCAATAGCTGTGCAAAGTTGCAGAATATTGGCAGGAACTGGAACACGCTGTCATACATTCCCATCCAGAGCATCCCAAACATGCTCACTGTGTGACATGTCCGGTGAGAATGCTGGCCATGCAAGAATTGGAATGTTTTCAGCTTCCAGGATTTGTGTGCAGATCCTTGCAATATGGGGCCGCGCATTATCATGCTGCAACATGAGGTGATGGTCGTGGATGAATAGCACAACAATGGGCCTCAGGATCTCATCATGGTATCTCTGTGCATTCAAAATGCCATCAATAAAATGCACCTGTGTTTGTTGTCCATAACATACGCCTGCCCATACCATAACCCCACCACCACCATGGGGCACTCGATCCACAACGTTGACGTCAGCAAACCGCTCACCCACACGACGCCACACACGCTGTCTGCCATCTGCCCTGAACAGTGAAAACCGGGACTCATCCGTGAACACAACGCCTCTCCAACATGCCAGATGCCATCGAATGTGTGAGCATTTGCCCACTCAAGTCGGTTATGACGACGAACTGCAGTCAGGTCCAGACCCCGATGAGGACGACGAGCATGCAGATGAGCTTCCCTGAGACGGTTTCTGACAGTTTGTGCAGAAATTCTTTGGTTATGCAAACCGATTGTTGCTGCAGCTGTCTGGGTGGCTGGTCTCAGATGATCATGGAGGTGAACATGTTGGTTGTGGAGGTCCAGGGCTTGTGTGGTTACACGTGATTGGCGGCTGTGAGGCTAGTTGGATGTACTGCCAAACTCTCTGAAATGCCTTTGGAGACGGCTTATGATAGAGAAATGAACATTCATTGCACGGGCAACAGCTCTGGTAGACATTCCTGCAGTCAGCATGCCAATTGCACGCTCACTCAAACGTTGCGACATCTGTGGCATTCTGCGGTGGGATCAAACTGCACATTTCAGTGTGGGCAGTCTAAGGCCCACCTGTGCAATATTCATGGTGTCATGGTAATCAGCACCTTGATATGCCACACCTGTGATATAGCATGGATTATCTCGGCAAAGGAGAAGTGCTCACTAATACAGATTTAGACACATTTGTGAACAATATTTGAGAGTAATGGGTCTTTTGTGTATGTAGAAAATGTTTCAGTTCTTTGAGTTCAGCTCATGCAAAATTGGAGCCAAACCAAAAGTGTTGCGTTTATATTTTTGCTCAGTGTATAATGCTAAGTGTATGTGTAACATCCTGAAGTATGTAACTAAAACTCTTTCACCCTGCTACAATAATGTCACGTGTTAATGTATTGTCAACTAGTGTAATATAACTGTGCATTGCCATTTCTATGTCTGTATTTTATATATTTGCTGTAATTTCCATGTACACCAGCAGGTGGCAGCAATATGTAGTGTGGGGATTCGTTCTGGTAGGCAGGGTAAGCGGACGCAGTACAGAGGCAAAAACAAGGTTGTAAACCAAGGTTCAGTGTTTATTCTCACACAGAAAGGAAACAAGCCAAAAGTAAATGTTCATTTTTTGGTGCCTGTTCACACCACACAAAGTTCACAGTGTAAAAAGACTTCACCTGGTCAGCAGATGATTTTCACCCACAGTCCGCAGCAGGCTTTAGAGGCCTGTTTCCCCAGCCTATGGCTCTCACAAATAAATGTCTCAGTGTCTCAAACCACAGACTCCTCAGCTCCTCTGCCATGGAGGATAATCCACACCCAGCTGAGCTGCTGGCTGGGTTTTTAAACCCCAGCCCAAAACCTGGCCTGGACGTGGGGAACAGCCACCCACCCTGCTCTTTGGCTGCTCCCAATAAGAACCGGCCCGGATCGGCTTTTCAGCCACACTAAGAATAAACAGTGTCAGCAAGCACTAGCTGCGGCTGACACATTAAATAACCGGTTCTTATCTCACCGAGGCCAGGAACCTCGGTGACACGTACCTTCCGTCAATGACGGACCCTTGCGCCTTCTTACATACCTCCCCCCTTTGTTCAACCCTGAGGGGGTGAACACACGCCAGACAGTGTACTCGGGACAGGGCATCCGCGTTTCCCTGTAACCGGCCTGCCCTGTGTTCTACTGTGAACTTAAAGTTTTGCAGCGATAAGAACCACCTGGTGACCCGAGCATTCCTCTCTTTGGCCTGGCTCATCCACTTGAGAGGGGAGTGATCGGTCACCAGACTGAATTTCCTCCCCAACAGATAATAGCGGAGAGACTCGAGTGCCCACTTGATGGCCAGGCACTCTCTCTCCACTATACTGTACCGGGTCTCCGCTGGAGTGAGCTTACGGCTGAGGAAGACAACGGGATGCTCCTCCCCGTTGACTTCCTGAGACAGTACCGCACCGAGGCCCACTTCGGAGGCATCAGTCTGTACCACAAATTCCCTTTTGAAGTCGGGCGTCACCAAAACGGGGACCCACACAGTGCCGACTTCAAAGCGGAGAAAGCCTCTTCCGCCTGGTCATTCCAGCGGACTATTACGGACTTACGTCCCTTTAAGAGCCCTGTCAACGGAGCCGCTAAAGTGGCAAAATGGGGGACAAACCTCATGTAATAGCCCACCATTCCCAGGAACGACTTTATTTGTCTAGAGGTGGCAGGTCGGGGCCAATTCCGTATCGCCTCTATCTTGCTCACTTGGGGTTTGATGACTCCGCGCCCAATGACATACCCAAGGTATTTAGTCTCCTCTAACCCTATCGCACATTTCTTTGGGTTAGCCGTTAGCCCCGCCTTTCGAAGGGAGTCCACTATGGCCTGTACTTTGGGCAGGTGACTTTCCCAGTCTGTACTGTGGATGATAATATCGTCCAGGTAAGCCGAGGCGTACCGCCGATGTGGACGAAGTACAATGTCCATTAGACGTTGGAAAGTGGCGGGGGCGCCATGCAGGCCAAAGGGTAACACTTTATACTGGTACAGCCCCTCTGGTGTAATGAAGGCAGTTTTCTCTTTGGCAGCCTCCGTCAAGGGTACCTCCAGTACCCTTTGGTGAGGTCCAGAACAGAAAAATACCTGGCTTGACCTAATTTCTCAATTAGTTCATCCACCCGAGGCATTGGATATGCATCGAACTTTGATATCTCGTTTAATTTCCGAAAATCGTTACAAAATCGTAACGACCCGTCTGGCTTGGGAATTAAGACTATAGGACTAGCCCACTCACTTTTAGACTCCTCAATGACATCTAGCCGCAACATGAGTTGCACTTCCTCCGAGATGGCTTTTCGCCGAGCCTCGGGTACTCGGTATGGCTTTAACCGGATTTTTGCCTGAGGCTCAGTGACAATGTCATGTTGGATTAAGGAAGTGCGTCCAGGGAGGTCTGAGAACACATCCGTGTTCCGACTAACGAACTCCCTGGTTTCCTGAGCCTGTTTAGAGGAGAGGCTGTCAGCAATTTTTATGTTGGCAACCGCTTCCCTCACATCAGACCTAGGAGCCGGAACCTCTTGTCCAAGAAAGCCCGGCCGCGGCCTGTCTTCCGTACCGGTTTCCCTATCCTTCCAAGGTTTTAGCAAATTAACATGGTAAACCTGCTCCGGTTTTCGCCTCCCCGGCTGGTGTACTTTGTAGTTTACTTCTCCTATTTGTTCACGTACCTCGTAGGGCCCCTGCCACCTGGCTAGGAACTTACTGTCCACTGTCGGCACCAGAACCAAAACCCGATCACCCGGGTTAAAGTTCCGGACCCGAGCCTGCCGATTATAGATCCGACTCTGGGCTCGCTGAGCGGCCTCCATATGTTCCTTGACAAGAGGCAAAACGGTCTCTATCCGCTGTTGCATCTTAGTAACATATTCCAGGACGCTTTTATGCGGAGTGGGTTGTTGTTCCCACGCCTCTTTGGCTACATCCAACAAGCCACGAGGATGTCTGCCATATAGCAATTCGAAGGGCGAGAACCCAGTAGAGGCCTGGGGCACCTCTCGCACTGCGAACATGAGATAGGGCAGAAGAAGGTCCCAATCCTTCCCATCTTTGGTCACCACCCTTTTTAACATGGGTTTTTAAAGTTTTATAAACCTTTCCACCAGTCCGTCCGTTTGTGGATGATACACGGACGTCCGTAACTGTTTTATACACAGCAACTTGCAGAGTTCCCTCATGACCTTGGACATAAAAGGGGTCCCCTGATCAGTCAGGACCTCTTTAGGTAGCCCCACTCGGGAGAACATCTCCATTAGCTCTTTAGCTATAAGTTTTGCTGAAGTATGTCGCAGTGGCACTGCCTCCGGGGTACCGAGTAGCGTAATCAAGGACAACCAAGATGTGTTGGTGTCCCCCTAGCCGGACTTTGGTACAGGACCTACTAGGTCCATAGCGATTCGCTCAAACGGTACCTCAATGATCGGGAGGGGTACCAAGGGACTGTGGAAAAGGTGCTGGGGGCTAGTTGCCTGGCAGGTCGGGCAAGACTTACAGAACTCGTCCACCTCTTTAAAACACACTGGGCCAGTAAAACCGTTTGTAGTATGCGGTCCTGTGTTTTCTGCATTCCCAGATGACCCCCAAGAACATGCTGGTGGGCTAACTCTAACACGAGTTTGCGATAAGCCTGGGGCACCACCAACTGTTCAACGGATTCACCTCGCAGCTGATTTACCCGATACAACATATCCTGATGAACCACAAAACGGGGAAACACTGATTCTGCCCCTGGTTGTTGTGGTTCACCATCTATTATTAGTACATTTTCCAGGCTCGGGATAAGGTTGGATCCCGGTGTTGTGCGGTACCAAAATTATCCCCTGAGACATTGAGGTCTGCAGCTCAGGCCCCGGTGGCGAGTCTTCCATGTCTCCCACCATTACACTTAGCGGGGTTGTTCCCCCTCTTCCACCGAAGTGGCGGTCACCCTACCCGCGGGACTTCGGATCTCAGGTCCCAGGGTTCTGGTCTCCCCGCAGAGCCGGGCCAGTCTGCTAGGGTTACACCTGTATCATGCGTATCAGTCACTATCGAACCGGCCACAGTGCCGTGAAACCGGGGAAGTCTCTCCCTACTATAAGTTCATAGGTGGAGGTGGGTTGCAACAGCCACCTCGTGGATCCACCTGCCCGGGAAAACCGTAGACAGAGACACTATAGCAGTAGGATAGTCTTTTCAAGTCCCCATGGATTAAACATGACTCCAACCTTACGGCCGGTGTACTCAGTGGAGCGTACTAGGGAAGCCCTTACCAGGGTCACCAAACTTCTGAGTCCAAACAGAGCCTCCGCTGGGAGGTCTCCCACCTCAACCTGGCACAGGTGGTTTCAGAGACTCCGGCTGCACCCACTGCACATAGTTTCCTGGCATATATGACTGACGGAAGCCACAGCTTTGTGTCCATGGGTTCCCCCCTGACGTGGACAGTCCGCTCGAACATGGCATGGCTCTCGACAACCGCCAGCATATTATTGGAGCGGGTGCCACCAGGGGTTATATACCGGGCAGGTTTGATGGGCACCGGTTGTTGGGGTCCGGGGTGGAGAGTTACGGGATCTGACTGCCCCCCTCCCAACAGAACCCCCCTGTAAGTTCCGGGTAGCCTCATAGCGCTCCACCAGGTCGACCATCTCCAGCGCATTCCCTGGGGAGACCTGGCCAATCCATTGCTGGAGAGAGGGGGTGGCAGAGCCCTCCAGAACCTGTCTGCTAATAACCGGTCCAACATAGCCGTGGGGCTCAACACGTCAGGTTGTAGCCACTTTTTGTAATAGGTTATGCAGGTCATAATACTGGGGTCTCATGGGCTCCGCCGGGTTGAACCCCCACTGATGCACCCGCTGGGCCCGGACCAAGCACATTCACCCCCAGTCTTGCCAAAATCTCCCCCTTTACCTTTGGGTAGTCGCGGCCGCTTGATCATCAGGCAAGTCGAAAAACACCCGCTGGGACTGTGATGTCAGAAAAGGAGCGACGATCTCAGCCCATTGGTCTTGGGGCAGCTTTTTCCCTGGTGGCCACTTTTTCATACATTGCCAGGTAGGTCTCGATGTCGTCTGCGGGGGTCATTTTAGGGATCGCTGCAGCTACTGCTTTCCGGGCATCGTGTACGCTTGGGGGTTGCTCCTGCTGACTGTAACGCCATTACGTGTTTGTAGCAGCAACTGGTTGGTCTCCTGCTGCTGTTTATTAGCCTCGCGTTGTTGCAGGTTAAGCCTCCACAAGGGCCTTCATAACAGCCTCCAATTTCGTCTCTTGACACCGGTTTGAATCTAGCCGGTTTGATAAATGACATACAACCGTGAGAGAAAAAATTAAATTTCGGCGTTCACGCCAGCCTCACTGCGCTTGCCCGCATCCTCCACCAATTGTGGGGATTTCGCTCTGGTAGGCAGGGTAAGCGGACGCAGTACAGAGGCAAAAACAAGGTTGTAAACCAAGGTTCAGTGTTTATTCTCACACAGAAAGGAAACAAGCCAAAAGTAAATGTTCATTTTTTGGTGCCTGTTCACACCACACAAAGTTCACAGTGTAAAAAGACTTCACCATGGTCAGCAGATGATTTTCACCCACAGTCCGCAGCAGGCTTTAGAGGCCTGTTTCCCCAGCCTATGGCTCTCACAAATAAATGTCTCAGTGTCTCAAACCACAGACTCCTCAGCTCCTCTGCCATGGAGATAATCCACACCCAGCTGAGCTGCTGGCTGGGTTTTTAAACCCCCAGCCCAAAACCTGGCCTGGACGTGGGGAACAGCCACCCACCCTGCTCTTTGGCTGCTCCCAATAAGAACCGGCCCGGATCGGCTTTTCAGCCACACTAAGAATAACAGTGTCAGCAAGCACTAGCATGCGGCTGACACATTAAATAACCGGTTCTTATCTCACCGAGGCCAGGAAACCTCGGGTGACACGTACCTTCCGTCAATGACGGACCCTTGCGCCTTCCTACAGTAGTCAGAACATAGTTCGTTAACAGACCTAGACTGGAATAAACCATTCCAGGCTAGCTTCCCCCTATCTGAGGAGGAGTGGAATGTTCCCAGATCCTACTTCAGAGGGAGGACAGAAAGTTCTAGGCAGTGTACCAGCCACCCCCTGTTGGGGTAGGCTGTGTGAATAGGAGCTCCCAGAAACAGGGATCCCAACCAAGGATTCAGGCCTAACCTGAGGCCCAAAGCAACATCCCCAGCCTGAGTTCCTTACCTCAGCTGGATGACAAAGAAAGTAGCCATCTTCAGAACTACTAGATCTCCAGGAAGAAACCACCATTCCCTGCGAGCAGTCCTGTAAGTACAGATTCCAAATACAAGGAGAAGATAAGTACCTCCATAGCTAGTCAGGCCCAAACAAAGCAGAAGATAGACAGAGCAGAGACAGATACCTGCCAGATTCTTAAAGGCGTATGTTCAGATGCAGAATATAGATATAATTCCTGCCACATATTGCCAATACCTGCTGGGACCCAAGACTCATTGCTGTAATATTGTATGGATCTAGAGCTGCATAAGATAACCTCAAGTAAAGACAAGTTGGACCCTATTCTCTGTGTGGAATGCCATCATTCCTCCATTACTCCTATTTACAGCACTCATTTTGTTGCATGTGAGCCAGGATACAGGAGTCCAGCCGTACCAAGGTAGGAGACACCGTTGACATAATACAGAGACAATATCCCCCTCTGGCATTCCTAACCTAGTACATGAGCTATACCATCTTAAAGGGCCCTTTCACAGTACCTGCGCAAGCTGCAACTGGCGTCACGAACTTATTTACACCTAAATCTGACCCACTGCATGGCAGCCCCAATGACCCAGTGTCCTGCTCATTGCATATGTATGTGTGTATGTATGTCCGCTAAAGGAATCCGCACCGTCACATTTACAATCACTGAATTTGGTACACAGGTTCATCAGGTGTCCGGGAAGGTTTTAGACCGGGTCTCAGCTCTCTAGGATGTACCGTTCCTGAGATATTCCTGAAAAATGCATTAGCCAATAGAAGCCTGGTCACATGACCCTTATCAGCCAATAGAAGCTCGCAGGCCCTTAATACATACACACAGTTTTACTCCAGGTTTCCATAACAACCCAGCCATTTTTGTTCACTGCTGTAAGTCAGCTTTAAAGAAAATCTGTCACCAGGATAATCACTATTGAAGTAAAGCCATAGCCTAATAGCACTTAGTACCTTATTTCCAGATGTGCCTTTGTTCCACCAATAGATAGGAGGTAGGAGCCCAGGCACGCCTCCTGCCACAATGTGTCCACCCACCCCTACTACATCACATTCAAGCTATAACTCTTCCCCCCTTTTCCCTGCTCCCAGCAAGAGGGCGGGCTTGGGCACTAGCAGGAGGCGTGCCTGGGCTTCTTCCTGCAAGAGTGACGCCCCTTTGGGCACCTTACTGGCTCTTTTGCATACCAAATAAACTGGATTTTCAGAAGATGGAAAACATTTATTGCTGGAACAAAGGCACATCTAGAAATAAGGTACTAAGTGCTATTAGGCCATGGCTTTACTTCAATAGCGATTATCCTAGTGACAGATTTCCCTTAACCCCTTAAGGACCCTGCCATTTTTTACCTTAAGGACCAGGCCATTTTTTGCAAATCTGACATGTGTACATTTTATGTGGTGATAACTTTAAAACGCTTTTACTTATCCAAGCCATTCTGAGATTGTTTTCTCGTCACATATTGTACTTCATGACAGTGGTAAATTTGAGTCAAAATATTTCATTTTTTATTTATAAAGAAATCCCTAACTTACCAAAAATTTGGAAAAATTTGCAATTTTCTAAATTTCTATTTCTCTGCTTTTAAAACAGATAGTGATACCTCCTAAAATAGTTATTACTTTACATTTCCCATATGTCTTTTTCATGTTTGGATCAGTTTGTAAATTAAATTTTTTTTGGGGAGGGGGGGGGGGGGGTTAGAAGGCTTAGAAGTTTAGAAGCAAATCTTGAATTTTTTTTAACATTTCCAAAACCCACTTATTAAAGACTAGTTAAGGTCTGAAGTCAGTTTGTGGGGCTTACATAATAGAAACCACCCATAAATGGCCTCATTTTAGAAACTACACTCCTCAAGGTATTTAAAACTGATTTTACAAACTTTCTTAACCCTTTAGGTGTTCCACAAAAATTAGAGAAAAATGTGGATGAAATTTCAGAATTTAACTTTTTTGGCAGATTTTCCATTTTAATCCATTTTTTTCTTGAACACATCGAGGGTTAACAGCCAAACAAAACTCAATATTTATTACCCTGATTCTGTAATTTACAGAAACACCCCATATGTGGTTGTAAACTGCTGTACGGGCACACTGCAGGGCATAGAAGGAAAGGAACACCATATAGTTTTTGAAAGGCAGATTTTGCTGGACTGGTTTTTAGATGCCATGTCCCATTTAAAGCCCCCCTGACGCACCCCTAGAGTAGAAACTCCACAAAAGTGACCCCATTTTGGAAACTACACCCCTCAAGGTATTCAAAACTGATTTTACAAACTTTCATAACCCTTTAGGTGTTAAACAAGAATTAAAGGAAAATGTAGATGAAATTTCACAATTTAACTCTTTGGCATATTTTCCATTTTAATACATTTTTTCCAGTAACAAAGCAAGGGTTAACAGCCAAACAATACTCTTTAGTTTACAGAAACACCCCATATGTGGTCGTAAACTGCTGTATGGGCACACGACAGGGCACAGAAGGAAAGGAACGCCATATGGTTTTTGGAGGGTAGATTTCACTGGGATAATTTTAAGTTGTCATGTAACATTTGAAAACCCCATGATGCACCCCTAGAGTAGAAACCCCCAAAAATTGACCCCATTTTGGAAACTACGGGATAAGGTGGCAGTTTTGTTGGTACTATATTAGGGTGCATATGATTTTTGGTTGCTCTATCTTACACTTTTTGTGAGGCAAGGTAACAAAAAATTGCTGTTTTGGCACTGTTTTTATTTTTATTTACAATGTTTATCTGACAGTTTAGATCATGTGGTATTTTACAGAGCAGGTTGTTACGGACGCGACAATACCAAATATGATTTTTGTTTGTTTGTTTCAGTTTTACATAATAAAGCATTTAAAAAAATATATATTTTTGTGTCTCTATAATCTGAAAGCCATAGTGTTTTTTTTTTTTAGGCGACTGTCTTATGTAGGGGCTCATTTTTTTTTCGGTATGAGATGACGATTTGATTAGTACTATTTTGGGGTTCATATGACTTTTTGATCGCTTGCTATTACACTTTTTGTGATGTAAGGTGACAAAAAATGGCTTTTTGACACCGTTTTTATTTGATAGTTGATAGCAGCAACACCAAGCGATCAAAAATGCATATGCCCCCCAAAATAGTACCAGTCTAACCGTCACCTCATCCTGCAAAAATTAAGCCCCTACATAAGACAATCGCCCAAAAAATAAAAAAAATATGGCTCTCAGACACTAAAACACTCCTCCCTGCTACGGAACTAATAGTTATAAGTAATACAGCTGGAATACATATGATTCTTATATCTTAACAATGCAGGTTAGATAAGATTATACAACAGTGAGCGGGGCCGGTGCATTAGAATGCAGGGACTGCACCGATCCCCGCTGTCATTCCTAATCCAGATGCCGGCCTCCAGCCCCTGTATTGGGGGTCATTCACACTGCGGAGACATTGTTATGGGGGGGATCTGTGGATGGCACATTGCATAAGATGCTATATATGTGTCATTCACAGATCCCCCCATAACAGTGCCATCCAGAGATCCCCTATAACAGTGCCATCCAGAGATCCCCTCCATAACAGTGTGTCATCCACAGATCCCCCATAACAGTGTGTTATCTACAGATCCCAAATAACAGTGTCCTCCACAGATCCCCCATAACAGTGTGTCATCCACAGATCCCCCATAATAGTGTCATCCACAGACCACCATTAGTTTAAAACCCACCAAAAGCACACCTTTTGGTTCAAAATATTTTTTTTCTTATTTTCCTCCTTAAAAACCTAGGGGCGAAAAATACGTATAGGTTATATGGTATATCATAGGTGGGTGGAGTATGTATATTGAGCTGGCTCATAGGTTGATCCCACTACTTACAGCTGTATAATAACTTCAACCTTGGTAATTTAACCCCTCAGATGCCATGGTCAATAGCAACTGTGGACTGTGGCATATGAACGGTTAGACAGAGAAAAGATCAAATCATGGGACTCTGATCGGTTGCTATGACAGCCTGGAGCCTTGTGAATGCTCTCCGGCCTGTCATAGCGAACTACCTAAAAAGCCAAGCCGGAGACATGGCCTGACAGGCAGCCTTTTATTGCAGTCAGATCGCATCTACAATTCCACTAAGGGGAGTAAAATATAGAAATTCAAATCACAGTTTTTCCAAATTTTCAATAAAAGAATAAATAAACAATAAAAAATAAACATAATTAGTAGTAATGATCAAGCACCAAAGTATTCGGGTGTTCGGGCCGAACACATTGCTATGTTCGTGTGCTCGGCCGAGCACCCGAGTATAATGGAAGTCAATGGGAGACAACAGGCACCCCTGCTCTGAAGAGGGGAGGGTGCTTGGTCCATTGGAAAAGGTCAGAAAGTGACAGAAACACAACCGAAATGGATCGGGAACACCATGAGGACGATGTCTGGATGCATCTTAGACTCCCAGGTCGCTGCTGGGAACCATGTTGTCCGAGTTGTACGCCACTTTTACAGACTGACAAAAATACGCACAAAACCCCCCAAAAAATTTTACTGGAAAAATTATTAGGAAACATTCTTTCCTGTATATTCAATTGTATATAAAGTGCTGCAATAAAATTAAAAGGAAGAGGTACTTTGATGCAACCTGTATATCACATAAACGAGGGCCTCATTCACATTGTGGTACAATTGTTCAGGTAGTGGGACTCCTACACTAATAAAGGATATGCACTAAGTGTAAGGGCTGCCAAAAATTACAAGGAACCGGCACTTCAATACACCCTTTGTTACACATAAAGGAGAGCATAATACACAGCCTTGAAAAATTATGATTAATGGCCTGCTGGTGACCCTAAAAACATTTGGAGTAATTTCGAAGTTGCGCCATTAAGTGCTATGGCCTGTGGGTGGGTGTGTGGGTGTCTTCACTTGTGTTCAAATGACTGTGTTATGGACATTTGTACGCTGCGCTGGGAAACAGAAGTGGATCTTGTTGCTGATGGTTCATGCGAAGGTCTAGGTGCAGGGCGAGGGGCATCCGGGCCTGGGCCTTCGACAGGGGATTGACTAGCAGTGCGTAACACAGGGAAAGAGGAGGCAGTGGTGTGACCCGCAAACCAAGATTGTGGACCCAGGCGTTCGGCCCACTTTTTAGGGTGCTTGGATGCCATGTGGCGGATCATGCTGGTGGTGGTGAGGTTGCTAGTGTTCACGCCCCGGCTCATTTTGGTACGGCACAGGTTGCAAACTACCACTCTTTTGTCGTCTGCACTTTCCTCAAAATAGAGCTATACTACGGAACACCCCCTACCCCTTGGAAAAGTAGATTTACGCCTGGGTGTGCTCGGTATTGTAACGGTTTCGGGCCTGTTTGGTTGTGGGGGGACTTCTCCCTTTTGCAACCCCCACTGCCTCTTCCAGCCTGTTGCGGTGCTGTGGATCCTCCCCCTCTGCACTGCTATCCTCGCTCGGCTTCTCACCTTCCCATGTTGGGTCAGTGACCTTATTGTCAACCACCTCCTCTTCCACTTCCTGACTCTGCTCATCCTCCTGACTTGACCTAACCACAACCTAACCTGTGTCCCATCATCATCCACCTCGTGAAACGAATAATTGCCGTTCACCACCGTCATCATCTTGAGACTGTGAAGGCTCAAGAGGTTGGGAATCAGGGCACAATATATCAGGTCCCTCTTCAAGCCTGCTGGGCGCGAGGTCCAAATGTAATAGTGGCGCTGAATAGAGCTCCTCAGAATATCCAAGTGTGGGATCACTCGTTTGTCAAGCCTCTCCATAGTGTGAGGAAGGATGATCAGAGAGAGGATTCGGTTGACCAGACTCTTGGCTACAGAGACTGGACTTGGTGGAAAAGAGGGTGGTGCTTAACCGACTGGAAGCATTATCTTCAGCAATCCAACCGACCAACTGTTAGCAGTGGTCCAACTTGGACAGTGTTGTCCTGCGCCGCCCAGCTAAGTTGGACATGAAGATGGGTACGGTGGATGTTTTTTTTTTCTGGTGCACTGGCAGCAGGCACAGTTTCATTGGGCCCAGGGCCACGGCCTCTGCGTGCACCATCAGCATCACGCCCACTTCCCCGTCCCTTAGTGCTTGCCTTCTTCATATTAATGGTTTTGTCACTAGATGTGGCGCAGATTGTTTTACAGTCCGCTAAAGACACCGTTTTCTGATGCAGGACAGTATATGACACAGAAACACAGAATATGGACACTAGATTAGGCCCAGCATTTTGGAATTTGCCCTAAAGAAACTGTTTTTGGATGCAGGACAGTATATGTCACAGAAACACACAGAATATGGAAACTAGATTAGGCCCAGATTTTTGGTATTTGTCCTAAAGAAACAGTTTTGGATGCAGGACAGTATATGTCACAGAAACACACAGAATATGGACACTAGATTAGGCACAGATTATTGGAATTTGCAATACAAACTCAGTTTTCTGATGCAGGACAGTATATGTCACAGAAACACACAGAATATGGACACTATTTTAGGACCAGATTATTGGAATCTGCGGTACAGACACTGTTTTCTGATGTAGTTTATATTTATATTTTTCCCTATATCTGGTCCTGACAATGTATTGAAGCGCAGATCACACAATTCACGGATTACACTGTTGACAGCAAAAATGTGGATAGATTATAGGAGAATCTTTTTTTCTGTATTTTAATTTTTTTCCCTATATCTAGGCCTGGCAACCACACAATGTATTGAAGCGCAGATCACACAATTCACGGATTGCACCAATGACAGCAAAAATGTGGATAGCTTATGGGGAAAAAAAGTGTTTTCTGTATAAAAAATTTTTCCCTATATCTGGGCCTGACAACCACACAAGGTATTGCAGCGCAGATCTTACAACTCACGGATGACACAGTTTACAGCAAAAATGTGGATAGATTATGGGAAAAAAATTTTTGTTTTCACTAATATTCTTCCTATCTCTGCCCCTGACACACAGAAGGTATTGCACAGATGTCCAAGTCACTGCAGACACCCTCTATATAGAAAAATAATAGCTATTTTGAAAAGTATGTAAAAATAAATTGCTGCCAACCACACACAATAGTCCTTAAAATGACTTTTGGGTCTTTGAAACGTTATTGTGATCGCAAACTCCCTACACTATCTGTCCCTTCCTAAGCGCAGCTCTCCCTGACTCGCAATGAGCCGAACCCGCATCATAGGGTGCTATATAGCACCTGATGACACATTCCGGCCAGCCAATCACTGTAATGCCAGTAGCCAACATGGCTACTGGCATTACAGTGATGGCAGTACTTACCTGCACGTTTATTGGCTGCTTAGCAGACGCGAAACGTGCGGGGAGGAACTCAAGCATGGCGCTCGAGCACATGTGGTACTCGGCTGAGTACCGCCATGTGCCGAGCATAGCGATACTCGAGCCGAACAAGTATTCGGCCGAGCATGCTTGCTCATCACTAATAATTAGTAACACCAAACTATTTAAAAATAATAAAATTTTATCTGAATAGTGAATGTTATAACAGAAAAAAATAAAAATGCCCGTTTTGCCATCTTTGGTCACCTTGCCCCTCAAAAAAGTAGAATAAAAAGTGATCAAGAACACATATGTACACCCAAATGGTAAAAATAAAAACTACAGTTCGCCCCACAAAAAAAAAGTCACTCAGCTCTGTAGATGATAGCAAAAAAAGTTAGGGTTGTCAGAATTAGTGTTGGGCACGAATATTCTAATCGTGAATATTAATCGCGAATATCGGCATTCCGATAATTTGCGAATATTTAGAATATAGTGATATATATTTGTATTTTCGAATTGTCTAGACTTTTTTTTCATCTGAACCCATGATCCCTCCCTGCTTCTTGCTTGTGGGCCAATGAGAAGGCTGCAATGTCTTTGTCTGAGCTTAGCAACATCCCAAACAACCAATAGGAAAGTTGCCTAATGCCTACCCCTTACTATATAAGAACCTCCCCAGCAGACATTTTCCACAGTTTTTTAAAGTTCTGAGAGAGACAGCAGTGTCATTGCTGTGCACTGTTCTTTCCACTCATTACATTAGATGGATAGTTAGATAGTATATATATATAAAAGCTAATACAGATAGTTAGTGGGAGATAGTCAGTGTAGGTTATATCCTGATATAGTGTAGCTGTCCATACATACATGCTTCAGACATAGTGCTGTGATGTCACAACAATACTTAGTGCACCAATCAGTAATCTGTAGTCAGAACTGCTAAAATCTGAAGTTTCACGTGTTGCGCCAAAATATTTGCATCATTAGTGCCGATTAGCTCAATTGCGAATATATTGGAGCATATAAAGCCATTTTTAATGTTCTGCTGTGCCAACCATTTTCTCCAGTCTCAGAAAACTTCTAGCAGCTTGGAAAATGTAGCAAAAGTGACCCACACCTATATTGCGTGCGCATTACGCGAATATTACATTGCCGATATTCGCAATCAAGAAAATAATCGTGAATTCTCAAATTCGTGAATATATGACGAATATTCTACAAAATATTTGCTAAAAATCGTGAATTCGAATATTGCCCCTGCCACTCATCACTAGTCAGAATATGCTGATGCAAAGAAAACTTTTATTTTTCAAAGGTTTTCAAAAAAATTTAAACTAGTAAAACATAATGAGAACTATATAAATTTGGTATCGCCACAATGGTACTAATCTATAGAATAAGGATGTCATGTCATTTTTAGAACACAATGAACACCCTAAAAACAAAACTTAAAAAACCTAATAATTTTGCTCCCATTTTTCAAGCTATGGTATTTTAAATAGTGCCATTAAAAAAAATACAACTTGCCCTGCAAATAAAGAAGCCCTTAAATGGCTATGTGAATGAACAATTTTAAAAGTTATGGCTCTTGGAAGGCAGAGAGGAAAAAGTTAAAGGGGTTGTCTCATCATGGACAATGGGGACATATCTCTAGGATAGGCCTCCATTGTCTTATAGGTGCGGGTCCCACCGCTGGGACCCGCACCTATATCGAGAATGGAGCCCCGCAAGGGAAGGAGGGCGCACTGCGCATGTGCAGCCACCCTCCATTAATTTTCTATGAGGCCGGCGAAAATAGCCGAGCCCTGGCTCTGCTTTTTCCAACTGCCCTATAGAAATGAATGGGAGCGGAGGCTGCACATGCATGGTATGCTTCCATTCACTTCTATGGGGAGCCGGCTTGGTGGTGGCCGGACCGGAGTCCTCCAGCCACCACCTTGCCGGGCTCCATTCTCGATATAGGTGCGGGTCCCAGCGGTGAGACCCGCACCTATAAGACAATGGGGGCATATCCTAGCGAAATGCCCCGATTGTCTATGATGAGACAACCCCTTTAAGTGGTTATTATACTTATTATGAATATATAAGTACATGTGAACATTGGTAAGTTACATTGTATGTTTCCTCTTACTCAGGCCGGTACATATACAATTGTTTCCATCCTCCTTGTTATGAATCTTCTGGTGTTCTGTACTGCTGTCTCAATTGCTGTGTTTGGTGGTCGTGCTTTGGAAGAGGTGCCAACAAATGTCACTCCGGTAAGTCCAGTATATGTAGTTATGCCCTCTCAGCAGCATTCAGTAGTCTTTCGGGCAGTGAGGGGTAGCATGCAACTTTGAGTCACGATTTTCCTGGTACACTCAATGCACTGACACTTCACTTATTGCCTGACACTCCTTTTCCCTCATGAGGCTACTGCTGCTTCCCCTCTCCCTCCTGTAACTGTTACTTGGGTCCTGTGATTGTTACTGGGCGTTCTGCAGTTTTTACTTAAAATCCTATGGTTGTTGCTGTTTGGATGCAGATTCCTGGTAGGCCAGACTTTTTGTGGGCCATTTGAACCACCATTGTCAAAAAAGCCACAACTGGAGAAAGAAATTGTGCTAAAACTGCAGTGATTGTACATTGATTTGAGCAGAAATTTGTGAGACATGGCTGGATGATAGCTATGACTGGGCAGTTAACGTACAGGATTACAGTCTGTTTAGAACGGATCGTGAAAACAGAGAGTGGGAGAGTTGGCCTTTATGTAAAGTCCTATCTAAAGCTCACGCTCCGGGAAGATATAAATCAGGGAAACGGCAGGTCTGCAATATACGGGCACTGGCGGTGTGGGCACTCCGTGCTGCGGATGCAGATCCATTGACTTAAATGGGTCCACAATCCGCGAAATGCCGCAAAAGATAGGAAATAACGATTTATTGATGTTGGTAAAAAAAAAAAATATTAATGTAGGAAATAGACAAATATTACAATTGTTGAAAAGGTTAAAATGTAGTGTAGTTGATCAACTAAAATAAGGAGGTATATGAGATATTTGAGCGGTTAAAAAATGGTGGAAAAAATAAAAATATTAATAAAATCACTATTTTCCACTGTATAATCCAAGGAGTAGTTCTTATTAATGTCCAGTAGGAGGAGCAATCTCATAAAACATGGTTAGTGGTCCAGGTTCATTCCGGAAGGTAAAGGATGTAATGCTGGGTTATATGAATCTCCCCTGTTATGTGTAGGTAACTCTGTGTCTAATTAATACATCAGAGAGCCTAGTTCTGGGTTTGAGTATTCTCTTTTGACTGGATAATAATTTATATATGTCTCTCTAAAATATTGTAAAAGGTGTGGCTCTTCTCTCTATCCACAGCAGGTGAGTCAGGACTTTATAAATCTCAGGACTCATCGGCATACTCTGAAGCTGTTAGGACTTGGTAGTTGGTGTAGAATAAAACTGGTGCTGGCGATCAGCTATTGTAGCCATGGGACCTGTACAGCCGCTGCAGGAGAAATCTGGTGTTATATTGTACCCATTCAAAAGTGACATGTAGCCATACTACACAGTGGCTCTCTGTTCTGGCTAATATTGCGGAGTTCTGAGTAGTAGACGCACCTCTATGGCATCCATATTCTCTACTAGGGCACATGGATGTTAAGCTGTCCAAATGTGACACAGCTTGCAAAAGTTTTAAAGAGGGATACAAGAAATACTTGAAAAGCTGAGATCTCCTTGAAAAATGCTCATGACGTTAACATTTATTACATTAGCATAGTCAATAATATGACAGCTTTTCAATTTTTTTATTGCAGGTGTTCGTGATTCAAAATGTTGTCTCAATGCCTCACTCTTCCTATCCAGAAAATTCTTCCGAGACCTCCATTCCTGCTCCTCCTCCTCCTCCTCTTTATTTTACTTCATAAAAGACCACCCACAAATCACCTATGACATAAAGAATAATCTATAGCAATAAAATCAGAAACAGATTAAACTGTCCAATGTGTTATGAGCTTTATATGATGACCTATGTAAGCACAGCATATCACAGCTACAGGTCCATACTCCTTGTAGCTAAAATTGCACAAAAATGTTGTGCTATTTGGCTATTCGGAGCAAGAATATAGTGGGTGTATTCACCCCCAGTTTCTGCGGGATGCTGTGTATGCACATATCTGGAACTTGGGCTGAGCTGCAGAAAATGTGAGACCCATTACAAATGGTAGACACTCAGACCATGTTTAAAGCCTTGGCAGAAATGTGAGACATGCAGCATATCTCCCCTCTTCTGTCAAGGCCATAGGCAAGGTCTGGGAGACCAAAACACTGACCAGATATGAAAGTTTCAATCCATTAATGTAATTATATGCTAGATTATTGAATTAAAATAATTGATTTTTACTAGCCACAATTGTCGTGATTTTTTTTTTATTTTATTTTTTTCGTTTTCTGGAGATTTTGTTACCATTGAGTGATCACAGATGGCATTATCCCTGGAGGTCTAGGTTGGGTTAAAAGTTAATTGCTTATATTCCTTGTGGTTTAGGATGCTAAAGGTGGCATAGGACAGTACAAAGTACTGATAGTTTCATCTTATTTATATAATTAGATCCAGAATAGTTTGAGTCAGAGCTCTTCTTTAGGTTATCAACCACTGAGGGCCAACTAGAAGATTTTTATTTAAGGCCTCTTGCACACGAACGTATGTATTTTGCAGTCCGCAAAAAATAGGGATGACATCCGTGTGCATTCCGTATTTTGCGGAACAGAACAGCTGGCCCCTAATAGAACAGTACTATCCTATGTCTGAAACGAATGTTTCCGTATACAGTCAGCAAAAAAAAAATACTGAACGGACACAAAGAAAATACGTTTGTGTGCAAGAGGCCTAAATATTTGGGACACCTAATCTCACGATATTCAATTTAGTATGGTGTATGCAAAAAAAAAGTGCTTTCCTATACACCAAATGTATTCAGATAACTAAATGTGAACATACTCTTAATGGAACACATGATGGTCAGCACTGCAGGTGCCCAGTCTAATCTAAGAGGTGTAGGAAATTAACTTTTAAGAGGTTTATGAGATAAGAAATAGGGGTTTGCTTTCTCTCAGTAATAGTGCAGCTCTTTTCCATAAGCTGTGCCTAGTGTTGCAGTTCATCCCTATTTACTTGAATAAGGCTGAGCTGCTATACCAGACACAACAAGTGGACGCTTTTAGAATCTGTCTACTAGCCAATAGTGGAAAGTCACAGCAATTTTACCTGGTAGACATACTTTTGATTTCCTTGGACATCATGTATTGCTTAAAGGGGGTTTACAGGCTTCTGATATTAATGACCTGTTAATAGTGATGAGCGGTATAGGCAATATTCGTGATATTTCGTGATTATTTGCCATAAATTCGCGAATTCGTGATCTCCAGTAATTTACTTGTTTGAGAAAATCGGCAATGTAATATATTCGCTATAAAAATTTGCGATTAGAATGGAACAGGAAGCATAGCTCTGTTCAAAGTGTAGTGGCCATGATGGGTTACTGAACCTTTAGTTTCATTCAATTGAATGGAGCTATGCTTCCTGCTCCATTTAAAGTTCTTGCTCTAGTGCAGGAGGCTGCAGAAAACAGTGATGACCTATCCTCAGGATATCACCTATCAGGAACCTGGAAAACCCTTTTAAAGGGAATGTGGCATTATTAGTGTTGGGCAAGCATGCTCAGCTGAACACTAAATTTACTCGAGCATCGCGATGCTCGGCACATCGCGGTGTTCGGCCGAATACCGCGTGTGCTCAAGCGCGATGCTCGAGTCTCCTCCTCGCACGTTTGATGGCTGCTACACAGCCAATAAACGTGCAGGTAAGTACTGCAATTCACTGTAATGCCGTAGCCATAATGGCTACTGGCATTACAGTGGCTTGCTGGAACGCGTCTGTATAGCACCCGATGACACGTGTTCGGCTCAGTCTTAGTCAGGGAGAGCAGAAGGGAGAGATAGTGTAGGTAGTGAAATAGGAATATTTTAGTTTTTATACTTGTTATAAAATGTCCTTTTAAGGATTATTGTTGTGTGTGGCAGCAATATATATTTTTAGATAGCTTGCAATTGTTTGGCCGCTGCAGACAGCGACATTATCTGCTCTAAATCTCCTGTCTAACGTGTGACCAGCCTAAAAAAATCTGACATCCAGTGTACTTTTTCCATAGACGGTGTCCGCTGCGGACAGTTACATTACCTACACTACATCTCCTGTATAACATTTGGCCATCCGAAATATCAGTGACCCTGATTCAGTGTAATTTTTTATTAGCTGCTGGTGACGGCAACATTACTTGCGCTATACCTCCTGTTTAACGTGTGCGCATCCTAAAAATATCTGATATTCTGTGTACTTTGCGCATACACTTACAAAACCTGTGCTACTGTACATGTCACATACTTGCAAGCATATATACCATTTTAATATGCGCAAGGCAAGCAGTAAGGGACGGAAAAGTGTCCGTGCTGCTGATGGTACGCGCAGAGGCAATGCCCTGCGCGCGGTTAAAACTGTGCCTGCTGCCAGAGCACAAGAAACACACTCATCCACAATACCTAGCTTTATGTCCCAGTTTGCAGGATGGTGCAGCACACCACTCTCGAAGTGCGACCAGGTGGTCGGTTGGATTACAGCAGATAATGATTCGACTCTGTTAAGCACCACCCTGTCTTCCACAATGTCCAATCTCAGTAGCCAAGAGACTGGTCAATCCTCACCCTGATACTCCTTCCACCCACCATGGAGAGTCTTGGCAAGCAAGTGATCCCACACTTGGATATTCTGAGGAACTGTTTTCATAGCCATTACTTAATTTGGGCCTCTTGCCAAGCCTGCTTGAAGAGGGACATGAGCAGATCTTGTGCCCTGATTCCCAACCTAGGGTGGAGAATGGCAACTTGTGTTTCACAAGGTGGATGATGAGGATGAGACAAGTCAGGAGGATGACCAGAGTGAGGAAGTGGAGGTACTAGACAATGAAGTCACTGACTCAATCTGGGAAGGTGGCAAGGCGAGCGAGGAAAGCAGTACAGAGGGGGAGGGATCCGCAGCACCAAAACAGGATGGAAGAGACAGTGGGGTGGCAAAAGGGAGAAGGCGGGCCACAGCAAACAGGCCGGCAACTTTTTCCCGGAGCACCCCCTTGTGGCAATATCCCTTGCCAAGGGGTAGGTGTGCCGCAGTCTGACGCTTTTTTCAGGAAAGTGCGGATGATAAAATAATTGTCATTTGCAACCTGTGCCATACAAAATGAGCAGGGGCGTGAACACTAGAAACCTCACCACCACCAGCATGATCCGCCACATGGCAACAAAGCACCCAAATAGGTGGGCCGAACGCCTGGGTCCACAATCAGTGTCTGCGGATCACACCACTGCCTCCACTTCCTCTGTGTTACGTGCTGGCTAGTGTTGATCGAGTACCGTAGTGCTCGGGGGCTCGGGCTGAACACAACGAGATGCTCGGGTGCTCTACCGAGCACTCGAGTATAATGGAAGTCAATGGGAGAACCCGAGCATTAAACCAGGCACCCCTGCTCTGAAGAGGGGAAGGTTCCTGTTTCATAGGAAAAGGTCAAAAATTTATGAAAAACCATCGAAATGGTTCTGGAACAGCATGGGGAGGATGTCTGGATGCATCTTGGACTCCCAGGTCGCTGCTGGGAACGATGTTGTCCGATTATTAGGCCACTTTTACAGACTGACAATAATGCGCAGAAAACTGAAGATAAAATCGATTTTAGAGGAAAAATTGTCAGGAAACATTCTTTCCTGTATATTTTTTTGTATATAAAGTGCAAGTGCTGCCTAAAATTACAAAGAAGAGGCACTCTAGTACAACCTGTGTATCACAAAAAGGAGGACCTCATTCACATTGTAGTACAACTGTTCATGTAGTGGGACACCTACACTCATAAAGCCTATACACTAAGTGAAATGGCTGCCAAAAATTACAAGGAATCGGCACTACAATACACCCTATAATACACATAAAGGAGGGCATCATACACAGCCTTGAAAAATTATCATTGATGGTCTGCTGGTGACCCTCAAAAACATTTGGAGTAAGAGACTGCTGATCTGACATCTGAAACATGATGGGTGAGGGCCTGCTGCCGCTTTGGTGATTCTAAATAACCTGGGGCCGATCGCATGTCCTCGTGACGACGACGACGATCCATTCGGATGTCTGGCCTATCAACTTTGGATGGTCAATCCAGGCCTGTCAGCATTTTCAGTTGACCGGCGGATACGCCTATCTGTTATAATGCCGCCAGCAGCACTAAATACCCACTCAGACAAAACTCTGGCGGCAGGGCAGGCCAGCATCTCCAAGGCGTAAAGCACCAGTTCATGCAATGTGTCTAGCTTGGACACCCAGTAGTTGTAAGGCACTGAGGGATCATTGAGGAAGCTGACACAGTCTGCTATGTACTCCTTCACCTTCTTCCCAAATTTTTCCCTCCTTGTGACACTAGGCCACGCATCAGGGTGAGGGTGCTGGCGGGGTGTCATGAAACTGTCCCAGGCCTTGGAGAATGTTGCCTTGCCTCTGTTGGAACTGCTGTGTGTTCCCCTCATCTCCCCTCCTCGGTTGCCCAAGAAACTAAGTACTCTGCAGCCAGCATTGTCAGCTGAAAATGTTTGGAGCAATTTTTCCACAAGGAGCTTCTGGTATTGCACCATTTTGCTTGTCCTCTCCACCACAGGAATGAGAGATAAGAAGTTTTCTTTGTAGCGGGGGTCTAGAATTGTGAACAACCAGTAATCGGTGTTGTCAAAAATGCGTAAAACGCATGGGTCACGGGAAAGGCAGCCTAACTTAAAGTCAGCCATGTGTGCCAGAGTCCCAACAGGCAAGACTTCGCTGTCGTCATCAGGGGGATGACTTTCAATCTCCTCATCCTCTTCCTCCTCTTCTGCCTATCCACGCTGAACAGATGGAATTAAACTTCCATGAGTACTACCCTCTGTAGCGGAGGCAACCGTCTCCTGCTCCTCCTCCTCATCCAATTTGCGCTGAGAAGACGAACTGAGGGTGGTCTGGCTATCACCCTGTGAAATGTCTTCCACCCTTTTCCACCTATTCCAGGTGCAAAGCGTTGGCCCTAATTGTGAGCAGCGAGCGTTTGAGTAGACACAGAGGTGGGATGGTGACGCTGATAATAGCGTTATCGCCTCTTACCATCTGTGTTGATTCCTCAAAGTTTCTTAAAACCTCACAGAGGTCAGACATCCATGCCCACTCCTTGCTTGTGAAGAGCAGAAGCTGACTGGATAGGTGACGACCATGTTGCAGCTGGCATTTCAATACTGCCCTCTGCTGCTCACAAAGCCTGGCCAACATGTGGAACGTGGAGTTTCAGCGCGTGCTCATGTCGCACAACAGTTGGTGAGCTGGCAATGTCAAGTGCTGCTAAAGCATTGACAGACTGGCAAAGCCGCCACCAAGTTACGGCCATTATCAGACACAACCATGCCTGGTTCTAGGTTGAGTGGCGAGAGCTACAGCTCAGTCTGGTCTCTTATCCCCTGCCACAGCTCTGCAGCGGTGTGCTGTTTGTCACCTAAGCATATCAGCTGAAGCACAGCCTGTTGACGCTTCCCCACTGCAGTGTTACACTGCTTCCAGCTACCCACTGATGGCTGACTGGTGCTTCAAGAGGATAATTCTGAGGTGGAAGCACAGGAGGAGGTGGAGGAGGAGAAGTGGGGGTTGGAGCCACTAACGTAGCTGCTGGAGGAAACACTGATCGATGCAGGGCCTGCAATCCTTGGCGTCAGTAGCACCTGAGCCATCCCAGGGTATGACTCGCTCCCGGCCTCCACAACGTTCAACCAGTGTGCCGTCATGGAGCCTCCCTAGCCATAAGCACTTGTCCATGTGTCAGTGGTTAAGTGTACCTTCCCAGTAACTGCATTGGTAAGGGCACGGTTGATGTTACGGGACAAATGCTGGGCACAGCACACCATAAAAAAAAAGCGGCTCGGGACTGCGTTACGATGGACGGCCGCCGACATCAGGCTGCAGAAGGTCTCAGTGTCCACAAGCCTTAATGACATTTCCAGCACCTGCAATTTGGAAAGTTGCGCATTTAGTGCTATGGCCTGTTCAAATGCCTGGGGTAAGGACATTTGTACGCTGCGCTGGGACACGGAAGTGGATGTGGTCGCTGACAGTGCTTGTGAAAGTCCAGGTGCAGGGCGGAAGGCATCCGGGTCTGTACCTTCAACAGGGGATTGGCCAGCACATAACACAGGGGAAGAGGAGGCAGTGGTCTGACCCGCAGACACAGATTGTGGACCCAGGCGTATGGCCCACCTATTAGGGTGCTTTGATGCCATGTGGCGGATCATGCTGGTGGTGGTGAGGTTGCTAGTGTTCACGCCCCTGCTCATTTTTGTATGGCACAGGTTGCAAATTACGATTCTTTTGTCGTCCAAACTTTCCTCAAAAAAGCGCCAGACTGCAAAACACCTACCCCATGGCAAGGGATATTTCCGCAAGGGTGTGCTCCAGGCAACAGTTACGGGCCTATTTGGTGTGGCCCACCTTCTCCCTTTTGCCACACCACTGCCTCTTTCAGCCCGTTGCGGTGCTGTGTATCCCTCCCCCTCTGTACTGCTGTCCTCGCTCGACTTGCCACCTTCCTAGGTTGGATCAGTAACTTCATAGTCCAGCACCTCCTCTTCCACTTCCTCACTCTGCTCATCCTCCTGACTTGTTGACTTATCAACAACCTCATCATCAACCTCTTGAGAAACGAATTGCCGTTGACTTATTGGCAACCTGTGTCTCATCATCATCATCCACCTCATGAAACACTAATTGCCATTCCCCACCGGCATCTTTTTGTGACTGTGGATGCTCCAGAGTTTAGGAATCAGGGCACAAAATCTCATGTCCCTCTTCAAGCGGTCTTGTCGAGAGGCCCAAATGAAGGCATGGCGCTGAGAAGAGCTCCTTGGAATATCCGAGTGTAGGATCACTTGTTTGGCAAGACTCTCCATGGTGGGAGGAAGGAGGATCAGGGTGAGGATTGTGTTCACCAAACTCTTGGCTACTTAGACTGGAGTTGGTGGAAGACAGTGTGGTGCTTAACTGACTAGACGCATTATCTGCTGCAATCCAACTGACCACCTGGTTGCACTGGTATGACTTTGAGAGAGTTGTCCTGCGCCGCATGCAAACTGGGACATGAAGCTAGGTATATTCATATTTAATGTTTTATATGATTGAAAGTATGTCACACGTACATTAACGTAGGATTTGTAAGTGTATACGCAAAAAAATAATAAAAACTATTTGGGATGCACACACGTTACACAGGAGAAATACCGCAGATAATGTCGCTGATGTCAGCAGCGGCTAATATAAAATTACAGGGAATGTCACAGGTATTTTGGATGTGGAAATTAATGTCACTGTGCGCAGCGGACACCGTCCACGGAAAAAGTACACCGGATGTCACTGATATTTTTGGGATGTGCACACCTTGCACGGGAGATAAAAAAACACCCAAAAAGCCACACTACAAAAATGTAAATAAATATATTTATTGAATTCCATATAATAATAAGTATAATACAATCACAGAGATACGGTTGAAAACGGATCCCATATAGCAGCATGTGGCAAGTCACACATAAAAGCATACAGCAATGTATGCCTATAAAAGTACGCCTGTAAAAGTCCACTAATCGGAAGGGCCCATATCCATCAGTACACTAATCCTGAAAGTCAGGATGATTTATATAGCTAGGTAAAAAGTTCCCTAGCCAACCTACAAAGCAGGCAGGCCCAATGGCCATATCCTGTTAGTGCATGGTGGATAACCAACCCAACTGTATAAGCCACAATATAAGATAGGTAAGGCACGAGGCTAAACTCGTAATAAGTAGGGTTGAGCGAACCCGAACTGTAAAGTTCGGGTTCGTACCGAACTTTAGGATTTTTGGACCCAGGACCCGAACCCGAACATTTCAGTAAAAGTTTGTGTTCGGTGTTCGGCGATTTATTGGCGCTTTTTGAAAGGCTGCAACGCAGCCAATCAACAAGCGTTTAACTCTGTGCCCTTAGAAGCCATCACAGCCATGCCTACTAATGGAATTGCTGTGATTGGCCAGTGCAGCATGTGACCCAGCCTCTATATAAGCTGGAGTCACGTAGCGCTGCACGTCACTCTGCTGTGCTTAGTGTAGGGATAGGATGCTGTTGTGAGGGAGCGATCAACATAGATTTAGTTTTGTGGGTGCAGTGCACAATCTTTTTACCCTGCCCTAAGCCCTGTGACAGAGAAAAATAACTTTTATCCACGCCGGCCGCGCACGTCCCCTCTGCGCGGCCGGTGTTCTGCCAAATCTCTATACCTTGCCAAAAGTCTATACCGGAAGTGACGCGGGCGCATCGGAAGTGACGAAGCCGCCAAGGAATCAGCTGGAGGAGGGTGTGTGCGGCGCTGCGCAAGCGCACATCCACCAGCTTACTTCCGGTATAGACTTTTGGCAAGGTATAGAGATTTGGCAGAACACCGGCGTCCTCAGTTCCCCCAGTAACCAGGGGAAGTCTGAGCACCGAGCTGGACACTGGTCCGTCCCACCCCCTGTTACCTAGGAGACGAGGACGCTGTGCGCGTCCTCTCTCCTGTACAGCAAAGGGACGCCGACGGCGCTGAGGAGAGCGAGTGCCTTGGCGTCCCGTGACAGTACCCCTCCTCTTATGCGGGGCCACCGGACCCAAGACTTCAGGCGACGGCCTTTCAGGATGTTCTAAATGAATTTTTCAAACCAGTCTAAGAGCATGAACCTTCCTAGCAGGTACCCAAGATCTCTCTTCGGGTCCATACCCCTTCCAGTAAATCAGGTACTGTAAGGAATTATGCACTCTCCTGACATCCACTATCTTAGACACCACATACTCGACAGCATCATTAACAAGAACCGGCGGAGGCGAGGCTTTCGATGGTATAACAGGTTCAAAATATTTTTTAAGTAGAAATTTATGATACACATTATGAATGTGGAACGACTCGGGCAGCTCCAACCTAAACAATACCGGAATAATCACCTCCGTGATCTTATACGGTCCAATAAAACGAGGAGCAAATTTTCTAGAAGCTACCTTGAGAGAGAGATTCTTGGAGGACAACCATACCTTATCCCCAACCTGAAAATTCATCCCCTTGGAACGTCTCCTATTGGCCTTGAGTTTCTGAGAACTTTGAGGTTCGATAGGTTCGATTGAACCCGGGCCCAAACTGTGCACAGTTCAGAGGAGAGCCTATCCGCCTCAGGGTTAGAGGAGGAGACGGATGACCCAGAATGAAAACGGGGATGGAAACCATGGTTACAAAAGAAAGGTGAAACCCCAGCAGAAGAATTAACATGGTTATTCAAAGCAAAGTCAGCCAATGGAAGGTATTTAACCCATAATTGCTGGTCATCAGCAACATACAACCTCAAGAATTGTTCCACAGACTGATTAAGGCGTTCAGTCTGCCCATTACTCTCAGGGTGGTAGGCAGAGGAAAAAGACAATAACATTTGACATTTTTGACAGAAAGCCCTCCAAAATGTGGACACAAACCGCACACCCTTGTCAGACACAATATTTTCCGGGATACCATGTAACCGAACAATTTCTTTCACAAAAATTGACGCCAGGGTTTTGGCATTCGGGAGTTTAGACAGGGGAATGAAATGGACCATCTTGTTAAACCTATCGACCACTACCCAAACCACAGTCTTACCCTCCGCCGGCGGTATATCCGTAATAAAGTCCATCGAGATATGGGACCAAGGTCTACTGGGAATGGGTAGGGGTCGTAGGTTACCAGCAGGGCGAGTCCTAGGTGTCTTGGACCTAGCACAAACCTCACAGGCTGACACGTAGGACTTGACATCCCTAGTTAGAGTGGGCCACCAATAAGATCTCAAAACCAGATCCTTAGTGCCCTCAACACCCGGATGTCCACAAAAGGCAGAATCGTGACACTCACCCAACAGCTGGAGACGAAATTGTATGGGAACAAACAACTTATCTGTTGGGGTGGATACCGGTGCCAGATGTTGTTTAGCCTTAATGAGAGCCGAGATATCCTGGGTTATTGCTGCTATGAAGATATTTGCTGGTAGGATGGATTCAGGGGGTGCCTCTGTAGGTTGAAAAGCATGGAATCTCTGAGATAATGTGTCCGCCTTCACGTTTTTACTTCCCGGTCTGAATGTAATGGAGAAATCAAAACGAGTCAAAAACAGAGCCCATATGGCTTGACGGGAATTCAACCTCTTAGCAGACTCGAGAAACATTAGATTTTTATGGTCAGTGACAACAGTTACACAATGCCTTGCCCCCTCCAGAAAATGCCTCCACTCCTCAAATGCCCATTTAATGGCCAGCAATTCCCTATTCCCTATGTCGTAGTTTCTCTCAGTGGGAGAAAATTTCCTGGAAAAGAAGGCACACGGTCTCAGGTTAGTAAGGCTAGCAGGACCTTGTGAAAGAACTGCTCATGCGCCGTCCTCGGACGCATCCACCTCCACACTAAAAGGTCTCTCCTGATCAGGCTGCATCAGAATGAGAGCGCTACTGAATGCCTTTTTTAGTGTCTTAAATAAAGAAATGGCCTCAGTAGACCAATTCTCCAAATCCCCCCCTTTCTTAGTGAGGTCAGTCAACGGTTTAGCAATTACAGAAATATTCTTAAATTTACGGTAGTAATTGGCGAAACCCAAGAACCGTTGTAAGGCCTTTAAGGATGAAGGCCTTACCCATTCTTTAATTGCTAGTACCTTACCAGGATCCATCTTGAAGGCGTGAGGAGTCAGGACATGCCCTAGAAACAGTATTGCCTGTAGACCAAAAACACATTTTTCTTGTTTAGCGGATAACTGGTTCTCCCTCAACACCTCTAATACTTGTCTAAATGAGACACATGAGATTTGAAATCAGGAGAGAATATCAAAATGTCGTCAAGATAGACAATAACAAATTTACCTAAGAATTCCCTAAGAATATCGTTCATAAAGTTTTGGAACACAGCTGGGGCATTGTTGAGTCCAAAAGGCATAACCTGATATTCAAAGTGTCCTGCCGGTAATCGATACAGGGCCTAAGACCACAATCCTTTTTCTTAACAAAGAAAAACCCCGCTCCCACAGGAGAGACAGAAGGTCTAATGTGCCCTTTACCGAGGCTCTCCTTAATATAATCTTCCATGGCCTTGCGTTCGGGCTTAGAAAGATTATAAATTTGCCTCTTAGGAAACTTGGCACCTTCTACTAACTCTATGGCGCAATCATAAGGTCTTTGGGGTGGTAGAACCTCCGGAGTTGGTGATGAGAATACATCAGAATATTCCCTAATGACTGTGGGTAATATATCAGACTTTACTTAGACCCCAGCCTGTACCACGGACAAGCATGAGTCACACTTAGGTCCCCATTTCACCAACTCCCCCTTGGACCAATCTATAGTGGGGTTGTGTAATTGGAGCCAAGGCAACCCTAGTACAACCTCAAGCGGTAAGTTCTCCAGGACTAAAAGGGAACATCTCTCAGAGTGGCACACACCCACGGTTAGAGAAACCTCTGAGGTACATGACCTCACCATACCACCAATCAGGGGAGTAGCGTCAATAGCCATGACATGGATAGGTGTAGGTAGAGCAAACATTGGAATACCGAGTTTATAAAGCTGGCAGCTGAGCCAGAATCAATAAAGGACTTACCCGGCCATTTATTAACCCCCATAGATATCGTTATGGGTACCAAAAGTTTTACATTTAGTAAAATCAGGGTGTACCTGGTCTTTAGGTTGCCTTGCCTTAGGAGACTTGACGGAGAGGACCTTCTTAGGACACTGGTTGATACAATGGTCTGGATCTCCGCAGTAGAAGCACCCTCCACGTCTGCGGCGAAGATTCCCTTGGGTCATGCCAACCTGCATGGGTTCTTCGGTAGAGACCTGAGCATTGTCTCTGGGATAGGCCTCAGGCTGGACCACCATCTGAGAAGAGAACTGTCGTTCCTGTCGTCTCTCTCTAACCAGTCGGTCAAGTCGGACAACAAGGGTCATCATTTCCTGTAGGGTCTCTGGAAGTTGATAACTGACTAGAACATGGGTGTCAAACATGCGGCCCGCGGTGAATATCTTTGCGGCCCGGCAGTCTAGTATCTCTGAACATGAGCGCGCTGCTATCGGCGCGCTCATGTTCTCTCAGCAGCACGGGGAGAAGGAAGCTGTCCTCCCTCCCCCTGTGCTGCTGCCGCTGCTGCCACCAATGAGAAGAGAGGGGGGGAGGAGGGGCGGGCGCACTGCGCCACCAATGAGGAGAGAGGGGCGGAGGGGGGCGGGCGCACTGAGCCACCAATGATAGGACTATTCCCATTTCCCACACGGAGCGGCGCCCAGCGATGTCTCAGCACTCACCATTAGTCCTGGGCGCCGCTCCGTTCGCCCGCAGTGCCCCATTACTGTCTCCTCTCCTGCTCCACATGCTGCTGATTACTATCGGAGCGATGGGAGGAGACATCAGCTTCACTAGTGGGCGTTCCTTCTTCCTGGCTGTAGCGCTGTCCAATCGCAGCGCAGGGAGAAGGAACGCCCACTAGTGAAACTGATGTCTCCTCCCATCGCTCCGATAGTAATCAGCAGCATGTGGAGCAGGAGAGGAGACAGTAATGGAGCACTGCAGGTGAACGGAGCGGCGCCCAGGACTAATGGTGAGTGCTGAGACATCGCTGGGCGCCGCTCTGTGTGGCCTGATAGTGAAAGTCAGTCTTTAACACAATACAGGAGGCGGGTGCCGGCAGCAGAATCGCATTGCCGGCACCCTGCCGCTGACAGGGAGCTGCGATCAGAGGCAGTTAACCCCTTAGGTGCCGCACCTGAGGGGTTAACTGCTGATCTGCCAGTACCAGCCTCCTGTATAAAGGGGTAATTTATCATTGGTGGTGCAGTGTGCCCCCCCCCCCTCAACCCCCCATCCCATTAAAATCATTGGTGGCACAGTGCGCCAGCCCCTCTCAACCCCCCCAGTATTAAAATCATTGGTGGCCACAGGGACCTCTCCCCTCCCCCTCATTGGTGGTGCAGTGGCAGCTTCTGATCGGAGCCCCAGCTGTGTAAGCCTGGGGCTCCGATCAGTTACCATGGCAGCCAGGATGCTACAGAAGCCCTGGTTGCCATGGTAACATCCCTGATGCTGTGTGCACAAGGCACAGAGCAGCAGGGACAGTGTGAAGTCCTATTCACCCTGATAGAGCTGAATAGGACAAGGGATGAAAGATCCCAGGTTCTCGCCCCTAAGGCTACTTTCACACTTGCGTTCAGAGCGGATCCGTCTGAGACGGATCCGCTCATATAATGCAGACGGTGGATCCGTTCAGAACGGATCCGTCTGCATTGCATTTTAAAAAAAAAAATATTTTTTTATGCGGCCCACATAAACTTAAATTTTGTTTTTTTTGGCCCATGTTAGCCTTTGAGTTTGACATGCTTGGACTAGAAGATCCTTTAAGTTATCAGACAGACCTGACCTAAACTGACTCTTAAGGGCTGGTTCGTTCCATCCTGAGGACACACACCATCTTCTGAATTGGGTGCAATACTCCTCCGCAGGTAGATTGCCCTGAACCAGTGCCTTTAGAGCCGTCTCGGCTACCAGAGCCCTGTCTGGTTCATCATAGAGGGTACCCAGGGCCTGAAAAAAAACTGGACGGCAGTCCCTAACTTAGGATACGTGCGGGAAGGACAGACAAGACAAATAACGGAATGTGAACGGACCGGGTCAACAGGAGTCCGCAAAGAATCGTCAGAATACCAGGATAGATGCGCAGTACAGGAGGAGCAGGTAGAGGATCGTCAGGGAACACAGGATCAGGTAAGTATGCAGGAAACCAAACAAACGCCAGATACCTAATTAACAGGCAACCTGTGGCCAGCAGGCTGCCTGTTAAATACTGGCAGGCTGAGGTCATGTGACGTGACCAGCGCCATATGACCTGCACCAGTGAGAACAGCAGAGCACCGAGTGTTCAGCTCAGAGCTCAGACTTCCCCTGGTTACTGGGGAAACTGAGGACGCCGGCCGCGCACGTCTCCTCCGCGCCATCCCGCCCCCTGTTACCTAGGAGACGAGGACGCTGTGGGCATCCTCTCTCCTGTACAGCAAAGGGACGCCAAAGGCGCTGAGGAGAGCGAGTGCCTTGGCGTCCCATGACACTGGGTTTAAAAAACACCAATTTTTGACAATATCCTACATCTGGTGCCTTTGCAGCATTTGTCAGTGTGCAATTTAAGCTAGAAATACAGCAATAATTTTCTGGGTTTTAAAAAACACCCTTTTTGGGCAAAATACTCAATTGTACACCCCTTGCTGCCTCTGTCAGTGTGAGATACACGCTTTAGATACTGCTGTCATATTCTGTTAGTAAAAAAAACACCCATTTTGGGCAAAGTACTTAATATTGCAGCCTTTGCTGCATCTGTGATTGTTAAAAACAAGCTCAAAATACTTCAATAATTTTCTGGGTTTTAAAAGACACCCATTTTTGGCTATACCCTCCATCTAGGGCCTCTGCCGCATTAGTCAGTGTGCAATTTATGCTAGAAATACAGCTACATTTTTCTGGGTTTCTGCCTTGTCTGCATCTGCTAGTATGAGATACACGCTTTAGATACTGCTGTGCTATTCTGGTATTAAAAAAACACCCATTTTGGGCAAAATACTTAATTTGCGGCCATGTCTGCATCTGTACGTGTGAAATTCAAGCGTTATATACTGCTGTCATATTTTGTTATTAAAAAAACACCTTTTTTAGGCAAAGTACTTAATATTGCAGTCTTTGCTGCATCTGTTATTGTTAAAACAAGCTTGAAATACTTAAATAAATTTCTGGGTTTTAAAAAACACCCATTTTTGGCAATACCCTCCATCTGGGGCCTCTGCCGCATTAGTCAGTGTGCAATTTAAGCTAGAAATACAGCTATAATTTTCTGGGTTTTAAAAAACACCTATTTTGGGCAAAATACTTAATTTGTGGCCTTGTCTGCATCTGTCAGTGTGAGAAACACGCTTTAGATACTGCTGTGCTTTTCTGGTATTAAAAAAACACCCATTTTGGGCAAAAATCTAAATTTTGCAGCCTTCGCTGCATCTGTCATTGTGAGATACACCCTTTAGATACTGTTGTTCTATTCTGCTATTAAAAAAAAACACATATTTAGGGCAAAAAACTTAATTTTGCAGCCTTTGCTGAATCTGTCATGGTGAGATACACGCGTTAGATACTGTTGTTCTATTCTGTTATTAAAATAACACCAATTTTGGGCAAGATCCTAAATTTGAGAAATATGGGGAGCGTCAAATAAGGGACGTGGCCCCGGTCGTGGTGGAGCTCCTGTTGCAGGGAGAGGACGTGGTCGATCTGTTCCAGCTACACGCACAAGTGAAACACCTTCCTCAGGTGCGAGTAGGCGACAGAACCTTCAGCGGTATTTGGTCAGGCCTAATGCGGTTATACGAATGGTGAGGCCAGAACAAGTACAGGCGATAGTAGATTGGGTTGCTGACAGTGCTTCCAGTTTCTTTACATTGTCTCCCACCCAGTCTCCTGCTGAAAGATCAGAGTTGGCACCTGCAGCCGATGTCCATCAGTCTTTCACCTCACCCCTTTGCAAATCAGCCAAGCCGTCTGAGCCCCAAGTCATGCAGCAGTCTCTTCTGCTTTTTGATGACTCTGCTAGCAGGGTTTCCCAGGGCCATCCACCTAGCCCTGCCCCAGAAGTGGAAGAGATTGAGTGCACCGATGCCCAACCACTTATGTTTCAAGATGAGTACATGGGGGGACCATCGCAGCACGTCTCGGATGATGACAAAACACAGGAGCCAACTGCTGTGGCTTTCTGCAGTGTGCAGACCGACAAGGAGGGCAGGGGTGAAGACTGGGTGGAAGATGATGTGGAGGACGATGAGGTCCTCGACCCCACATGGAATCAAGTAGTAGTAGTAGTGTAGTTCAGAGGAAAAGGCGGTGGTCACACAGAGCCACCAGCACAGCAGAAGAGGGAGCAGGTTGCAAAACCGGAGTGGCCGTCCCCTGGACAGGACGTCTGCTGCTGCCCACCGCAGCAAGGGCCTGAGCACACCAAAGCCAGCTCCAAGGAGTTCCCTGGTGTGGCAGTTCTTCAGACAATGTGCTGACAACTAGACACGAGTGGTTTGCACGCTGTGCAATCAGAGCCTGAAGCGAGGCATAAACGTTCTCAACCTGAGCACAACCTGCATGACTAGTTATCCAAGTGCAAAGCACGAGCTGCAGTGGAGTAGACACCTCAAAACCAAGAAAGGTCTCTGGCTCCTCCTGCTTCCTCAACTGCAGCAGTCTCGGCCTCTTCATCCACCTCTGGAGTGACAGTGCCACCTGCCACCCTGCAAACAGAGGATCTGCCAGCAACACCACCAGCTGGGTCACCAAGCATCTCCACAATGTCCCACGGAAGCATTCAGCTCTCCATCTCCCAAACACTGGAGTGGAAGAGGAAGTACCCTCCTACCCACCCGTGATCCCTGGCCCTGAATGCTAGCATTTCAAAATTACTAGCCTTTGAAATGCTGTCATGCCGTCTGGTGGAGAGGGAAAGTTTTAAAAGCCTTATGTCGTTGGCTGTCCCACAGTACGTTGTGTCCAGCCGCCACTACTTTTCCAGTCGTGCCATTCCTTTCCTGCACAACCAGGAACAAAACCAGGTGTGCACTGCGCAACACCATCTGTGGCAAGGTCCACCTAACTACGGATAGGTGGACCAGTAAGCACGGTCAGGGACGTTATATCTCCCTAACAGCACACTGGGTAAATGCAGTGGCGGCTGGGCCTGAGGCGGATAGCAGTTTGCTGCATGTCCTTCCACCACCGAGAATTGCAGGACGCTTCAGTTTGCCTCCTGTTGCTTCCTCCTCCTACTCCGCTACCTCATCCTCTACCGCCTCCTCATCCGGTCAGCGTAACACCTTCACCACCAACTTCAGCACAGCCAGGGGTAAACGAAAGCAGGCAGTTTTAAAACGTATCTGTTTGTGGGACAAACCCCACACTCACTGGTTGGTGCCAGTGAGCCTCAAGCCCAGCCTGGTGGTGTGAGATAATTGGCGAAATCTCGTAGCAGCATCTGTTGTTCAAGGTTTGACGCACATCTCTTGCCTGGCGCATGTACTGAATTTGGTAATGCAGAGGTTCCTTAAAAATTACCCTGATATGTCAGAGCTGCTGCATAAAGTGCGCGCCATCTGTGCGCGCTTTCAGCGTTCTCACCCTGCTGCTGCTCTCCTGTCAGCGCTGCAGCGTAACTTCGGCCTTTGAGGTCACCGCCTCATATGCGACGTGCCCACAAGGTGGAACTCCACCTTGCACATGCTGGCCAGACTGTGCGAGCAGCAGCAGGCGATAGTGGAGTTTCAGCTGCAGCACGCACGGGTGAGTCGCTCGGCGGAACAGCACCACTTCACCACCAATGACTGGGCCTCCATGCGAGACCTGTGTTCCTTGTTGCGCTGTTTCGAGTACTCCACCAACATGGCCAGTGCCGATAATGCCGTTCTCAGCGTTACTATCCCACTTCTATGCCTTCTTGAAAAAAAAACTCCTGGCGATGATGGAAGAGGATGTGGCTTTTCAGCACTAAAATGGCTGTAAAAATGGCATGGAAAGGGCTAGAGGGCTGCAAATGGCATCAAAATGTGGTTAAGAGCATGGCAAGTGCTCTGCAAACAAATGTGGATACGGAAATGACTTTAAATAACATAAAATACGTAAAAATAAAAAATAATAATCTTGATCTAGGAGGACGAGGTCCATATGGAGTAGGAGGTTGAGGAGGCGGTGGATGTGGCAGTGTAGGTGGAAGCGGCGGCGGAGGAGGAGATAGCCTACACTGGTTTTTGGTTTTAAAGGGACACTGACAGGCCCAATAAGCATATTTAGGTATATATATGACAGCACAGGTCTTATCAAGTGTATTAAAATCATCTAAGTATCCCCCCTGTCCACCTTATAAATACCGAAAACTAAAGTTTTATAACCTGCTTGTCTCGTCTCCAATCTGCCCAAGGGGCGGCGTTTCATCTCAAAATGCGCCCAGCAAGCCGCTCCCAACTGCCGTTCTGAAGCCCCGCCCAGCTCATCAATATTCACTTCGCTGGGCGGCGGCTACAACTCTCCCCTCCTCAAGTGCCCGGCGCATGCGCATAAAGCAGAGGCTGCAGCGGCCTCTAAGACGCAGACTGTCTGTACGCAGGCGCGATGTGACCCCGGCCGGGCGCATGCGCTGAAGATTAGACGGAGGACGTGCCCAGAGGATTGAATTGGCCATGCGCAGGATCTTGAGGGGAGAGTTGTAGCCGCCGCCAAGCGAAGTGAATATTGATGAGCTGGGCGGGGCTTCAGAACGGCAGTTGGGAGCGGCTGACTGGGCGCATTTTGAGATGAAACACCTCCCCTTGGGCAGATTGGAGATGAGACAAGCAGGTTATAAAACTTTAGTTTTCGGTATTTATAAGGTGGACAGGGGGGATACTTAGATGATTTTAATACACTTGATAAGACCTGTGCTGTCATATATATACCTAAATATGCTTATTGGGCCTGTCAGTGTCCCTTTAAATTTTATTTTTTAAATTAGGGTACACCCCAAAACATTGGGAAATATAACCTGTGATAACCCCCTGCAGTCGTGCTAAACACCAGCACCTCCAAGGGGTAAAGGGCAAGCTCAGGCCATGTGCCCAATTTGGAGACCCAGAGGTTGCAGGGGCTGATACCTGTCAGTCAGTTAGTGTAGGCGTGTGCAAACTTACTGCTCCACCATGTTGCACGTCCCCGTGATGTTCACGATCCAATTTGATATCTGCTCTATCAACTTTTGATGTTCTTTTCTGCGCCTACCATGGTGATCACTGGTGGTGGGGAATCAGGGTTCCACGCCGGAGAGGGAGCGTGAGAAAGAGAGACCACATCCAAGGGAGGATTAATTTTTTCAAATTTCTAATTATAGAGTTGAAATATGGGAGAAATTATTAAAGCATAAAAGTGTGACAACTTTTTTAAGTTTAAGCATTGAATGAAAGGATGTGGCGCGCATTAATTACTGAAGAATTTATTAAATTTTATTCCCTGTCACCTATGCAGAGCAGGGGTTTATTTACATCTAAAATTGTATAATGTCAACCCAAGAATGTAACAGAAAAATTTGTGAAATTTATTAACCTGTCTACTTGGTAGAGCAGGGGTCTATGACAGAAAAAAATGGTAAACCGAAAATGTTAAAGAAAAATTATTGAAATTTATTAACCTCTTGCCGCACACCTAACGCCGAAAGGCGTCATTGCTGCGGCGCTCTCCGGCTACACTAACGCCGATTGGCGTCATCTCGCGTGAGCCGAGATCTCCTGTGAACGCGCGCACACAGAAGCGCGCGTTCACAGGATCGCGTAGTGCACAAGTTCTTCTACAGCCTGCCGGCCGCGATCATTGGCTGGCAGGCTGTGGATTTTTGAATCGACTAATGAAATGGTTATGTCAGACGCTATTTTGAAAATAGCGTCTGATATAACTGCTGCCTGGTCCTCTGGTGGTCCCTTTCGCTTGGATCGACCACCAGAGGACACAGGCAGCTCAGTAAGTAGCACCAAATCACCACACTACACATTAGATATTACCCTGTCATTTATTAACCCCTTATTTAGCACCTGATCACCCATATTAGACTCCCTGATCACCCTGATCACCCCCTTGTCCACCCCCCTGTCACTGATCACCCCCCCTGTAAGGGTCCCTCATCCCTGCCAGGTAGTTAGCTACTTGCTAGGTAGTTTAGCGCCCAGCCCACCGCACCACAGTCACTGATTAGTCGCTGATTAGCGTCATCGCTGTCGCTAATCAGCACTAGTACTATATAGTATCTGTAAGTGATCAATACTGATCGCATTCAGATCTATATAAGTACATTAGGGTCACCTTAGGTCACCTTAGGTTCTACAAAAAACGCAGTTAGCGGAAAGGGAGACTTTGTGAGAAAAAACAAAAAAAAATCAATTTCCGCTAACTTGTGCCAAAAAAAAAAAAATTCTTTAAACTCGCCATGCCTCTCATTGAATACCTTGTGGTGTCTGCTTTCCAAAATGGGGTCACATGTGGGGTATTTATACTGCCCTGGCATTTTAGCGGCCCTAAAGCGTGCAAAGAAGTCTGGGATCCAAATGTCTAAAAATGCCCTCCTAAAAGGAATGTGGGCCCCTTTGCGCATCTAGGCTGCAAAAAAGTGTCACACATGTGGTATCGCCGTACTCAGGAGAAGTTGGGGAATGTGTTTTGGGGTGTCATTTTACATATACCCATGCTGGGTGAGATAAATATCTTGGTCAAATGCCAACTTTGTATAAAAAAAATTGGAAAAGTTGTCTTTTGCCGAGATATTTCTCTCACCCAGCATGGGTATATGTAAAAAGACACCCCAAAACACATTGCCAAACTTCTTCTGAGTACGGCGATACCACATGTGTGACACTTTTTTGCAGCCAAGGTGGGCAAATGGGCCCACATTCCAAAGAGCACCTTTCGGATTTCACAGGCCATTTTTTACAGATTTTGATTTGAAACTACTTTGCACGCATTTGGGCCCCTAAAATGCCAGGGCAGTATAACTACCCCACAAGTGACCCCATTTTGGAAAGAAGACACCCCAAGGTTTTCCGTGAGGGGCATGGCGAGTTCCTAGAATTCTTTATTTTTTGTCACAAGTTAGCGGAAAATGATTTTATTTTTTTTTTGTTTTTTTTTCTTACAAAGTCTCATATTCCACTAACTTGTGACAAAAAATAAAAACTTCCATGAACTCACTATGCCGATCATGAAATACCTTGGGGTGTCTTCTTTCCAAAATGGGGTCACTTGTGGGGTAGTTATACTGCCCTGGCATTTTAGGGGCCCAAATGCGTGCAAAGTAGTTTGGAATCAAAATGTGTAAAAAATGGCCTGTGAAATCTGAAAGGTGCTCTTTGGAATGTGGGCCCCTTTGCCCACCTAGGCTGCAAAAAAGTGTCACACATGTGGTATCGCCGTACTCAGGAGAAGTTAGGGAATGTGTTTTTGGGTGTCATTTTACGTATACCCATGCTGGGTGAGATAAATATCTTGGTCAAATGCCAACTTTTTATAAAAAAATTGGAAAAGTTGTCTTTTGCCGAGATATTTCTCTCACCCAGCATGGGTATATGTAAAAAGACACCCCAAAACACATTGCCCAACTTCTCCGGAGTACGGCGATACCACATGTGTGACACTTTTTTGCAGCCTAGGTGGGCAAAGGGGCCCACATTCCAAAGAGCACCTTTAGGATTTCACCGGCCATTTTTTACAGATTTTGATTTCAAACTACTTACCACACATAAGGGCCCCTAGAATGCCAGGGCAGTATAACTACCCCACAAGTGACCCCATTTTGGAAAGAAGACACCCCAAGGTATTTCGTGATGGGCATAGTGAGTTCATGGAAGTTTTTATTTTTTGTCACAAGTTAATGCAATATGAGACTTTGTAAGGAAAAAAAATAAAAATCATCATTTTCCGCTAACTTGTGACAAAAAATAAAAAGTTCTATGAACTCACTATGCCCATCAGCGAATACCTTAGGGTGTCTACTTTCCGAAATGGGGTCATTTGTGGGGTTTTTCTACTGTCTGGGCATTGTAGAACCTCAGGAAACATGACAGGTGCTCAGAAAGTCAGAGCTGCTTCAAAAAGCGGAAATTCACATTTTTGTACCATAGTTTGTAAACGCTATAGCTTTTACCCAAACCATTTTTTTTTTACCCAAACATTTTTTTTTTATCAAAGACATGTAGAACAATAGATTTAGAGAAAAATTTATATTTGGATGTCGTTTTTTTGCAAAATTTTACAACTGAAAGTGAAAAATGTCATTTTTTTGCAAAAAAATCGTTAAATTTCGATTAATAACAAAAAAAGTAAAAATGTCAGCAGCAATGAAATACCACCAAATGAAAGCTCTATTAGTGAGAAGAAAAGGAGGTTAAATTCATTTGGGTGGTAAGTTGCATGACCAAGCAATAGACCGCTAAAGTTGTGGAGTGCCGATTTGTAAAAAAGGGCCTGGTCACTAGGGGGGTATAAACCTGTGGTCCTTAAGTGGTTAAGCTGTCAACTAGGTAGAGGAGGGGTATATTACACCCCAAAATTGGTGAATTTCACCAAAAAATGTCTACTCGGTATAGCAGTGGTACATCACACCCAAACATTTTTGAATTTCACCAGAAAATGGAACTGACAATATATATTTTTTTCGGTCTACTAGGTATAGGAGTGGTACATCACACCCAAAAATTGGTGAATTTAGTAGTGAAATGAGATAAAATAAATACGTACTAAAAAAAATAAAAAATTTGATTTATGAGGTGGAGTTCCATATGGAGTAGGAGTTTGAGGAGGCGGTGGACGTAGCGGTGCAGGTGGAAGCGGCGGTGGAGGAGGACGAGGTAGCCAACACAGGTTTTTGGTTTTAATAAAAAAATTTAAAACTAGGGTACACTCTAAAAGAGTGTAAAATATCCAAAATACAAGAATGAGCAATTGCGCTGCAGTATAACAATGGCTGGTTAGTGCCGGTAAACATGTCTATTCTGCACAAGGTACAGACAAGTTCTGAGGGATCCATGCCTGTTTCATTTTAATGCAAGTGAGTTTGTCCACATTGGCTGTGGACAGGCGGCTGCGCTTGTCTGTGGTGACGCCCCCTGCCGTGCTAAACACACGTTCAGATAATACACTGGCTGCAGGGCAGGCCAGCACCTCCAAGGCGTAAAGGGCAAGCTCAGGCCATGTGCCCAATTTGGAGACCCAGAAGTTGAAGCGGGCAGACCCTTTATACAGTACGTGTAGGCGTGTGCACACATACTGCTCCACCATGTTGCTGAAATGCTGCCTCCTGCTAAGACGTTTCATATCAGCTGGTGGTGCTGGTTGTTGTGGCGTGTTGACAAAGCTTTTCCACATTTCGGCCATGCTAACCCTGCCTTCTGAAGTGCTGGCGGTGCCCCAGCTGCGTTGGCGACCTCTTCCTCTTCCTCTGCCTTCGCCTTGTGCTTCCACTGTGCCCCCGCTGTCAGGTGGGAATGCCACCAGCAGCGCGTCTACCAGCTTGCGCTTGTACTCGCGCATCTTACAATCGCACTCCAGTGAGGGAATTAAGGACGGTACGTTGTCCTTGTAACGAGGATCCAGCAGCGTGGCCACCCAGTAATCAGCACAAGTTAGAATGTGGGCAACTCGGCGGTCGTTGCGGAGACACTGCAGCATGTAATCGCTCATGTGTGCCAAGCTGCCCAGAGGCAACGAAAAGCTGTCCTCTGTGGGAGGTGTATCGTCTGTGTTCTCTGTATCCCCCTAGCCACGCACCAGTGATGGCCATGAGCTGGTCTGGGTGCCACCCTGCTGTGAACATGGTTCCTCCTCCTCCATCTCCTCCTCCTCATCCTCCACCTCGTCATACTCCAGAACTGTGCCCTGGCTGGACAATTGTGTACCTGGCGTTTGTGGGTGCAGGAACCCACCCTCGGAGCCACTTGTGAATGACTGGCCGGAAACCCTACTAAATGATCCCTCTTCCTCCTCCTCCTCCTGTGCCACATCCTCTTCCATCATCGCCAGGAGAGTTTTTTCAAGGAGGCATAGAAGTGGGATAGTAACACTGAGTACGGCATTATCGGCACTGGCCATGTTGATGGAATACTCGAAACAGCGCAACAAGAACACAGGTCTCGCATGGAGGCCCAGTCATTGGTGGTGAAGTGGTGCTGTTCCGCCGAGCGACTCACCCGTGCGTGCTGCAGCTGAAACTCCACTATCGCCTGCTGCTGCTCGCACAGTCTGGCCAGCATGTGCAAGGTGGAGTTCCACCTAGTGGGCACGTCGCATATGAGGCAGTGAGCGGGAAGGCCGAAATTACCCTGCAGCGCTGACAGGCGAGCAGCAGCAGGGTGAGGCGGCCCGCACTTTATGCAGCAGCTCTGACATATCGGGGTAATTTTTGAGGAATCTCTGCACCACCAAATTCAGCACATGCGCCAGGCAAGGGATGTGCGTCAAACTGGCTAGTCCGAGAGCTGCTACGAGATTTATCCCATTATCGCACACCACCAGGCCGGGCTTGAGGCTGACTGGCACAAACCACTCATCAGTCTGTTGTTCAAGGCCCGTCCATAGCTGCTGCACGGTGTGGGGTTTGTCCCCCAAACAGATAAGTTTTAAAACAGCCTGCTGTCATTTACCCCTGGCTGTGCTGAAGTTGGTGGTAAAGGTGTTACGCTGACCGGATGAGGAGCCGGTAGAGGATGAGGAAGCGGAGTAGGAGGAGGAATCATCAGGAGGCAAACTGAAGTGACCTGCAATCCTCGGTGGTTGAAGGACATGCGCAAAACTGCTATCCGTCTCAGGCCCAGCCGCCACAGCATTTACCCAGTGTGCTGTTATGGAGATATAACGTCCCTGACCGTGCTTACTGGTCCACATATCCGTAGTGAGGTGCACCTTGCCACAGATGGCATTGCGCAGTGCACACCTGATTTTGTCCCCCACTTGGTTGTGCAGGGAAGTGATTGCTTGCCTTAAAAAGTAGTGGCGGCTGGGCACGACGTACTGTGGGACAGCCACCGCCATAAGGCCTTTAAAACTATCCGTCTCCACCAGACGGAATGACAGCATTTCAAAGGCTAGTAATTTTGAAATGCTGGCATTCAGGGCTAGTGATCGCAGATGGGTAGGGGGTACTTCGTCTTCCTATCCAGCGTTTGGGAGATGGAGAGCTGAACGCTTCCGTGGGACATTGTGGAGATGCTTGGTGACCCAGGTGGTGGTGTTGCTGGAAGATCCTCTATTTGCGGGGTGGCAGGTGGCACTGTCACTCGAGAGGTGGATGTAGAGGCCAAGACTGCAGCAGAAGAGGAAGCAGGAGGAGCCAGAGACCTTTTTTTGTTTTTTGAGTTGTCTACTCCACTGCAGCTAGTGCTTTGCACTTAAATGCCTGGTCATGCAGGTTGTGCTCAGGTTGAGAACGTTTATGCCTCGCTTCAGGCTCTGATTGCACAGCATGCAAATCACTTGTGTCTTTTCGTCAGCACATTGTCTGAAGAACTGCCACGCCAGGGAACTCCTTGGAGCTGGCTTTGGTGTGCTCAGGCCCTTGCTGCGGTGGGCAGCAGCAGACGTCCTGTCCAGGGGACGGCCACTCCGGTTTTGCAACCTGCTCCCTCTTCTGCTGTGCTGGTGGCTCTGTGTGACCACCGCCTCTTCCTCCGAACTACATAGGTCACTCGCATGACCTTGATTCCATGTGGGGTCGAGGACCTCATCGTCCTCCACATCATCTTCCACCCAGTCTTCACCCCTGCCTTCCTTGTCGGTCTGCACACTGCAGAAAGCCCCAGCAGTTGGCACCTGTGTTTCGTCATCATCCGAGATGTGCTGCGATGGTCCTCCCATGTACTCATCTTGAAACATAAGTGGTTGGGCATCGGTGCACTCAATCTCTTCCACTTCTGGGGCAGGGCTAGGTGGATGGACCTGGGAAACCCTGCTAACAGAGTCATCAAAAAGCAGAAGAGACTGCTGCATGACTTGGGGCTCAGACTGCTTGGCTGATTTGCAAGGGGGTGAGGTGAAAGACTGATGGACATCGGCTGCAGGTGCCGACTGTGGTCTTTCAGCAGGAGACTTGGTCGGAGACAATGTGAATGAACTGGATCCACTATCAGCAACCCAATCTACTATCGCCTGTATTTGTTTTTTTTTTTTTTAACTCGCTTTATTGAAAAATGAAAAGCAAGAAATGTAATAGATCAATAAAAGACAAATACAGTAAATTACGCCTCACAGTACATAAGAAGATTCTTCATCATATCGATAATAGTCAAGACATATCAATATTACAGCATGTCAATAAACATTCATTTTAACAGCTTACATCGTGTTATGAAACATTTAAGTGAACACCAACCTAAATTACTAAAACTATGTGATGAACAAAGCAGGGTGGCTAGGCTATAGAGTGTAAGTGGACTGTCGTGGCAGTCATAGGAGAATCACACCACGGTCCCCATATCTTTTGGAATTTCTGAGGGCATCCCCTGCGGGAATAGATAATTTTCTCAAAGGGAATGATATTGTTAACAACGACTTTCCATTGGCCAACCGTAGGGGGCCTGTCCGCCATCAATTTGAGAGCAATAGCTTTCCTAGCTAGAAAAAGGGCCTCCCTGATAAAGGTGAGAGTATAGCGTGAACGTGAGTCATCTTTAATAATTCCCAGAAGGCAAGCTTTGGGGCAGACTTCTAAGTTATCCGGAATCAGGGAGGAAATGACATCTACTACCTCCCTCCAGAATGGTTGAATGTAACTACAGGGACACATTAGGTGCCAAAAATCCGCATTCAACTGTGCACATCTGTGGCATCCCGTGTGTGGCCTCTTACACATTTTGAAAAGCCTAGTCGGGGTGAGGTAACACCTATGCAGTATAAAAAGTTGCATCAATCTGTTAGTGAGAGATGGAGATACAGCTATTGGGGCTTCCAGGGCTTCGCTCCATTCTTCATCCGTTAATGTAGGTATATTCCCTATCCATTTACATTCCGCACAGGGCCGGCGCTACCAGTAAGGCGACTTAGGCAGTCGCCTAGGGCGCCATTTAGCAGGGGGCGCCCGTTGCAGTGTAAAAAAAAAAGTTGGTTATATACGTTCGGCCGGCGCCGGCCGGCCGGCGGCGCCCCTCATGCTGCGCCTCCTGAGCGGCTGAGCGTTTGCCGCTCTAAAGAATCTCTGGCCGCCGGCTCAGTGCTGCGCAGCCAGCCTGCGCCTGCTGTCATTCTGTGCTGTGTCCGTGCCGTGGCCGAGCTCTGTTAGGTCCGCGGTACAGGAGCTTTTGTTTCCTGTACCCGGCCGGACTGACAGGAAGTGCTCACTTAGTGTGCACTTCCTGTTAGTCCGGCCGGGTACAGGAAACAAATGCTCCTGTACCGCGGACCGAACAGAGCTCGGCCACGCTACACTAGAGGTGACGGGGGGAGGGGGGCTGGCTTCAATGAGAGTGACAAGGGGGGGGCTGCAATGAGAGTGAAAAGGGGGGGGCTGCAATGAGAGTGACAAGGGGGGGCTGCAATGAGAGTGACAGGGGGGGGCTGCAATGAGAGTGACAAGGGGGGGGCTGCAATGAGAGTGACAAGGGGGGGGCTGCAATGAGAGTGACAAGGGGGTGGGCTGCAATGAGAGTGACAAGGGGGGGCTGCAATGAGAGTGACAAGGGGGGGGCTGCAATGAGAGTGACAAGGGGGGGCTGCAATGAGAGGGACGAGGGGGGGCTGCAATGAGAGGGACAAGGGGGGGGCTGCAATGAGAGGGACAAGGGGGGGGGGGCTGCAATGAGAGGGACAAGGGGGGGCTGCAATGAGAGTGACAAGGGGGGGGCTGCAATGAGAGTGACAAGGGGGGGCTGCAATGAGAGGGACAAGGGGGGGCTGCAATGAGAGTGACAAGGGGGGGCTGCAATGAGTGACAAGGGGGGGCTGCAATGAGAGTGACAAGGGGGGGCTGCAATGAGAGTGACAAGGGGGGGGCTGAAATGAGAGTGACAAGGGGGGGGCTGCAATGAGAGTGACAAGGGGGGGGCTGAAATGAGAGTGACAAGGGGGGGGGCTGCAATGAGAGTGACAAGGGGGGGGTAAAATGAGAGTGACAAGGGAGGGGGGGTAAAATGAGTGACAAGGGAGGGGGGGCTGGAATGAGCGTGACAAGGGAGGGGGGGCTGGAATGAGTGTGACAAGGGAGGGAGGGAGAAGAGAGTGACAAGGGAGTCCCCAGAGCCAGACCAAGAGCCAGACTGCAGCCAGAAACCAGATCATCTTACTGTCCTGGTGGTAAGTAGACAATGCAATATGTTTATTATGTAATTGTTTAGTTATTAATACTACATTGGAGACTAATTTACCTCACATTTAGGGTCCATTCACACATCCATGTGTGTTTTGCGGATCCACAAAACACGGACAGCAGCAATGTGCGTTCCGCATTTTGCGGGCACTAAGAGAATATGCCTATTCTTGTCCGCTATTGCGGACAAGAATAGGACATGTTCTATTTTTTTCAGGATCGGAATTGCGGATCCCATAGAAATGTATGGGTCCGCAATTCCGTTCCGCAAAAAGAGACAGCTACAAGAAGCTGGATTAACCCTAAGGGAAACATAGCAGTTCTTTTAATTTAAAAGCTGAGAAAGGGGTGGAACATATGTGATGTCATGATATGGGCAGATCATCTGATAAGGGGGGGGGGGCGGCAATTTTTATCTTGCCTAGGGCGGCAAAAATCCTTGCACCGGCCCTGATTCCGCACCCAATGGAGAAGCTGAAATTTTGAGGTTGAGCAGATGTGTGTAAATGGCGGATATCAGTCCCCTCGGTCCCTGTGTTCTAAAAACCCCAATGAGTGGATATGCAGACACTGGCCCTTTAAGAGCCCGAATCTGAGCCTGGAGGGCATGTCTCAACTGCAGATACCTAAAGAAGTGTGGCCTCAAAACTCCCACTTTGGTCTGTAACTGAGAGAAGGAAAACAGAATGCCATTCTCATAAAGATCTTTCAAATAGCAAATACTGTATCCTTTCCATATCATCTCCCCTTCACAGTATAACAGATGTGGAAATAATGAATTATTCCACAGCGGGATATCATCTGGTAAATCACTGTATTGCTGCATTTTTGCAGCCCTCCACACCTGATGTGCAAGTTTATGAATCGGTAGGAGCGAACCTGATACAGATGTCAGGCCTTCTAAGACAGGCCATAGAGTGGAGAGTTGCAAGTACTCCTGCAGGTAATATTCTGAACTAGGAAGCACATCCCGGGTCACCCATGGCACCAGATATCACAACTGACCAGCAAGACAATACAAGAATAGGTCCGGTAAAGCCGCCCCGCCCTCATCCCAGCTTCTCTGTAGGGATTTAATGGCCAGTTTCCGCCTATTCCTACCCCATATAAATGTCGCCATGAGTGAGTGCAATTTATCGAAGAACGTACGTGGAATGGGTACATGTTCCAGCAGGTATAAAGCTTTGGGTTGGAGAATCATTTTGATTATATTTATGCGGCCCATGGTGGACAGCGGTAAGGTATTCCATGACTTAAACTTATCCACAAAGTGTGACACCAAGGGACTTGTGTTCAGTTCATGTGAAATAGCGGGGTCTTTAGTGATAATGACACCTAAATACTTAAATTTATCTACTACTATCAAATTCTGATACACTGATGGCCATTCCGAGGCCCATAAAGGCATAATGGCCGATTTTGCCCAATTTATACATAGTCCAGAGAAGAGACCAAACTGCTCAATTAGGGTTATTGCTCTAGGTAAAGTAGATTCTACTGAGTCCATGTATAAAATAAGATCATCAGCATACAGACCCAGCCTATCTTCCCTGTTTCCCAGAGGTATACCTTTAAAAATACTATCCTGCCGGATCCTTAATGCCAAATGTTCAATAGCTACCGCGAACAACAGGGGAGACAAAGGACATCCCTGCCTGGTTCCTCTGTATAGTTTAAATGTTGATGACAAGGAGCCATTAATCATAATATTCGCGGATGGGGAGTTATAAAGAATATTGACCCATCTGATGAACGAAGGACCAAAGCCAAAAAGCCTGAGGACATGTACCAAATAAGGCCATTCTACTGAGTCGAACGCTTTGGCCGTGTCTAACGCGGCCAAAGCCCATAATTTCCGGTCCGCACATCCCAGCTGAGCAATAACCTGTGCCCTTCGTATGTTGCTAGAGGTAGATCTGCCAGGGATAAAGCCAGACTGGTTTTCGTGTATAATGGATGATATAGCTCTGTTCAGTCTGTTCGCTAATAATTTGGTGAGAATTTTGTAGTCTAGGTTTAACAGCGAGATAGGGCGGTATGACCCACACTCTAAGGGATCCTTATCGGGCTTTAACAGGACTACAATAGAGGCCTCGTACAGCGACTCTGGAAGTGCATCAGTATCCAGGGACGCTTTGTACATTTGCAGAAGCTGCGGTGCCAAAATATCCACATATCTAGAATACACCTCTAGTGGAATCCCATCCGGTCCGGGGGCTTTGCCTGAATTTAACCCTGAGATCGCCTCACTCACTTCCTCCAAGGCGAACTCCCCATCCAGCATTTCCCTATCCGATGCAGACAACTGCGGGTAGGAAACCTCCTGAAGGTAGTCCTCTAGTGCTTGAGTGGGATACTGAGCACGAGAGCAGTATACAGTAGGTCCTGATAGAATTCCCTGAACCGGTCTAATATACCCTCAGGCTCAGATACCATCCCACTATTGTCTGCAATACGTAGTATCAGTGGAGACATGTTGTTCCTCCTCACTACCTGTGCCAACACTTTGCCCACTCTGCTGGCTTGTTCAAAGGTTTGTTGCTGCAAAAAAAGCATCTTGCGATCACTTTTCTCCTGCAAGTGGTTCATGTAATGTCTGCCTTTCATCATCCATTCTCTCCTGTTCTCTTCAGTAGGGTCAGAGACGTATGCAAGTTCTGCATTCCTGCACTGCGTGCCCAAATCCTCCTCCTTACGACGAGTAAATTTCTTAATGTACAGTAAGAGATGGATGACTTGAGGCACCCGCGCAGGAAGGCCTTCAAAGTCTCCCACATCAGGGCCGGGTCTGTGTCAGCTAAATTAACAGCAAGAAATGCATGAAGCTGGTCAGGTATCCTATAATTTAGGGACATTAAAGATAGCCAGAACGGGTGTATGCGTTGTTTAGGTATGCGAGTAGCAGTATAGGGGTCAGTGATCGAGGCCATTATGGGTGCATGGTCAGGCGGACCCTGGGGCCCATAATGTATCTCTCGCGTTGCCATGAAAGTGCCAGGGGTGCCCAGGAGGTAGTCAATCCTAGATAAAGCTCCCCTAGAGGGAGTGAAGCAAGAGAATTAAATTCTATCTGGGTACCTCTCCCTCCAAATGTCAATCCATCCCAGCTCAGACAATAAGCGCGCTAGGGCGGTTTTACTTGCTGTCTGTCTGTAAGAACTATTGGACGGGTTGCAGAATCTATCTTTTAAGTCGTCCAGGAGCAGATTAAGATCCCCCATGCCGAGAATCCCAGCTGACAGAAATTGTGCTGCGAATCCCGCCGCTGCCTGGAGCAGTGAGAGACTGGCCGGAGGAGGGTTGTACATATTCACATAAGGCATTCCATTAATATGAGCATATACAAAAACATATTTCCGCTCTGGGTCAATATTCGTGTGATGCGGTTCCCATCGAACCGCCCGGTGGATCAATAATGACACCCCTTTAGAGTAAGAGTTACCATATGCACTTTCCACCCACTGAGCCCAGGGTTTCCTAACTCTCCCTCCCGTTTCTGTGGTAAGGTGTGTTTCCTGCAGTCCTAGAATATATGGAGCATAGCTACGGATATGTGAGAACACAGCCATTAGTTTCCTAGGTCCACCTAAACCTCTGACATTCCAGGATATCACTCTGAGACCCGCCATATTGAATACCAGTTATAGAAATAAGGATAAGCACCTAGCTCCTGGTGTCCACTATGGCGAGGATGATGTACATTGTATATAATACTCATAGCTTGACTATTAGACATTTCTGTAATAGCGTATAACATTGTGTATACTCTTAACCACCCCAACAGTGGGTGAATTGTTAGAACATAAACACATCCAGAATAACAATTGGCCATGTGCTTGGGGGACCTGCACGGTGTATATAGATGGAAACCCAGTGCAGGTAGAATAGCTGGCTCCTCCCATTCGCAGTAATACTTGGCGGTTACATAGGTGTCTTCAAAGTAAAACTGCACATAATTAACCCTCAGTGTTCCTGAGTCCACATAAAAATGAGGCAATACATTACCAAACTCTGAACCAGGGTAGCTTGAGGAATAGGAGGAAGAGAAAAGAAGAAAAGGGGGTGTTTATAGTGCAGTCCTTGCAGTAACCTTTGCGTCTCCCTTACGCATATCAATAGAGGCCTCAACTACAAGCCAAATCATTTGGGAGGGGAACGGCGGTGTCTCCCGGATAACCAGTCCTCCGCCTCAGCAGGGTTGGAAAAGAAAAGTGATTTGTCGCCGTCCACAACTCTCAAACGTGCTGGGTACGCCATGGAATACTTGAGGTTCAGCTCCCGAAGGCGCCTTTTAATGGAGACAAAGGTAGCACGTTTCTTCTGCAGGTCAGCGGAGAAGTCTGGATACAGAGATATGTTCGCTGAGTCCAGCGAGATGTTTTGTGCGACTCTAGCCTGCGCCAGAATGAGACCCCTGTCACGCCAGTTTAGCATGCGGGCTAGCAGGGGTCTTGGGGGGGCACCAGGAGGAAGCGGTCTGGCTGGAACTCGGTGTGCCCTTTCGACTGTACAGTATACGCGGATGCAAAAACAGCGTTGGGGAACACCTCCTTAAACCATCCCTCCAGGAAGGCTGCTGGATCTGGGCCTTCAGCACGCTCTGGCATGCTGATGATGCGCACATTGTTGCGCCGTGCGCTGTTTTCAAGATCATCACATTTTTGACGGTATAACTCCACGGATGCCTCCACTGCAGTAATCCTTGCCGGTAAGGGGTTGGTCAGATCTTCCAAGTCCGACACCCGTGTCTCGGTGAGCCGAACCCGTTTGCACAGCTGGTGCACGTCCTGGCGCAATAGGCCCAAGTCCACCCTAACCTCCTCTATCTTCACTGTCAGGGAGACCTGGCACCCGGTTATGGCCGCCATAAGTTGTTGATGGGAGGTTTGCAGGGTAAATTTGGGTTCAGACTCTGAATCAGAGTGTGGCTGCTGTGACATCTGGCTCCTAGTGCTGGCCGCACGTGTCGGTGAAGGAGCCGCGGCGCCATGTTGGGCATCCTGTCTAGCGAACTCCTTAAGTCGCTCCGCCGCCATCTGCGCTTTGCTGGGACTCATGATTCAGGTCTAGCACTTACTGCGGACCCAGGTGTGCTTGCCAGGTCCGAATTCGGCAAATGTAGGAGTCAGGATGGCTCAGGATTGCTGGTGGGAGCCGGAGCTGCTCTTAGATGCGTCCGGCCATAACGGCAGTTGGCCACGCCCCCGCTTGTACTTGTTTAGGACTTACCATTCGTAGAGCCGCATTAGGCCCGACCAAATACCGCTGCAGGTTCTGTCGCCTACTCGCACCTGAGGAAGGGTTTTCACTTGTGCGTGTAGCTTGCACAGATCGACCACGTCCTCTCCCTGCAACAGGAGCTCCACCAGCAGCACCACGACCGGGGCCACGTCCCTTATTTGACGCTCAACTCATATTTCTCAAATTTAGGATCTTGCTCTAAAGGGTTGTTTAATTAATAGTAGAATAGAACGACAGTATGTACAGGGTGTATCTCACATGCCCTGAACCAGACTAGGCCTAAATTAAATTTGTTTGCCCAAAATGGCTGTATTTCAAATACCTGAATCAAACCCCTGTATTTAAAGGGTGAATCTCACACGGCCTGAACCAGACTAGGCCTCAATTAAAGATTTGTGCACCAAATGGCGGTATTTCAAATATCTGAATATAACCCAAATATTTAAAGGGTGTATCTCACAATGACATATGACAGCAGTATATAACCCTGGAATTTCAAACATCAAGATGCTGCAAGGCCTGAAATATTGGGTATTCTGCCCCAAAAGCGTTGTCATGCCCCACCCTGACTATGTGCGGAGGTCGGACAGAATAGCAGCACAAGTTTAGTGTTTCGTTTTGGAGCCGTGCTGGATCCGCCTCCCATCAGGTGCACTGGGTGGGGTCATTAGTTTAAATAGCACTCCAGCCCAGTGCTCTGAGCGGATTATAGGAATCACTTTGGTCTTGGAAGCTAGGAAGGAAGGTTGTCTGTTCCAGCTCAGAAAGATAAGTGGTGTTTCAAGTTTGATTGTTTTGTGTCATCTCTCCCATCCAGGATCTGTGCGAGCAGGCTGCTACTATTTCCCCTCTTCACCATCTCAGGGAATTTAGGGTGTTTCAGCCCAGGCACGAGGACACATCATACCTACCACCAAGGTCTGCATGTGGGCTGAGCAGTGCAGGGAGAGAGGTCAGGGATTAGCTAGGAGGTGACCCTTCCCCTGCCTCTCGCCTAGAGCCTGGTTGGTGGTTTATCTGTTAGTCTGAGTGCACGTCCGTCGTGACAAGGGTGTTTTATTAATAGAAGAATTTAAGCCCTGTATATACAGGGTGTATTTCACACGGCCTGACCGACACTAGGCCTTAATTAAAGATTTGTACACCAAATGGCGGTATTTTTAAATATCTGAATATAACCCAAATATATAAAGGGTGTATCTCACAATGAGATATGCAGCTAAGGCTGCCAAATATTTTTTTTTTTGCCCAAACAGGTGTTGTTTAATAACTGAATATGGCAGCAGTATATAACCCTGGAATTTCAAATGTCAGGCTGCTGCAAGGCCTGAAAAATTGTGTATTTTGCACAAAAAAAGTGTTTTAATAATAGAAGAATATATACCCTGTATATACAGGGTGTATCTCACACGGCCTGATCCACACTAGGCCTCAATTAAAGATTTGTGCACCAAATGGCGGTATTTCAAATATCTGAATATAACCCAAATATATAAAGGGTGTATCTCACAATGACATATGCAGCAAAGGCTGCCAAATAAACTTCTTTTGCCCAAACGGGTGTTTGTTTAATAACTGAATATGGCAGCAGTATATAAGTCTGGAATTTCAAACGTCAAGATGCTGCAAGGCCTGAAATATTGTGTATTTTGCCCCAAAAAGGGTGTTTTATTAATAGAAGAATATAACCCCTGTATATATAGGGTTTATCTCACACAGCCTGACCCACACTAGGCTTCAATTAAAGATTTGTGCACCAAATGGCGGTATTTCAAATATCTGAATATAACCCAAATATATAAAAGGTGTATCTCACAATGACATCTGCAGCAAAGGCTGCCAAATAAACTTTTTTTGCCCAAACGGGTGTTTGTTTAATAACTGAATATGGCAGCAGTATATAACCCTGGAATTTCACACGTGCTGATGCTGCAAGGGCAGAAAAATCATGGATTCTTGCAAATATGTGTGTTTTTAAAAACCCAGAAAATGATGGCTTTATTTCTAGCTTAAATTGCACACTGACTAAGCCTGCAAATGCACCAGATGTTGTAAATTGCCCAAAAAATAGTGATTTTTTTAAAAACAGATTATTTGTGCTGTTTTTAAAGCTTGGTTTCTATGTCCCAAAGCTCAGATGCAGTGCTGGTGCACTAAGCTTGCATAAAATGGCCGCTGCCGCTGCCCACCTAACTGACTTATAAAAGTTTTTTTTTTTCCTTCACTGGGCTCAGGGCAGGATAAAAAAATTGTGCCCTGCTCCCCCACAACACAATGAATGTAGATCGCTGAGTTAGATTCATGTTTTTAGCAAAGATTCTCTCCTATTCTCTCCCTGAAATTACCAGCAGCATCCTCTCCCTACACTAAGCACAGCAGAGTGACATGCAGCTTATATAGAGGCTGGGTCACATGCTACACTGGCCAATCACAGCCATGCCATTAGAAGGCATGGCTGTGATGGCTTCTAAGGGCACAGAGGTTTGCTGGTTTGATGGTTTCTAAGGCTCTGCAGCCTTTCAAAAAGCGCAGAGAAATCACCGAACACCGAACCCGAACTTTTACTGAAATGTTCGGGTTCGGGTCCGGGTTCCAAAAATCCAAAAGTTCGGTACAAACCCGAACTTTACTGTTCGGATTCACTCAACCCTAGTTACTACGCTCCTCTACCCCGCTACTATTTCCTAAGAGCCTTCACCTTGTCATCAGATATAATCTGTATTATGTCTCCACATCTGTGCATGTAAACCCTATGTTAAAAGATACATTTCCTTGTAATTTTCATGTACACCAGAAGGTGGCAGCAAATGGATTGGTAAGGAGCTAGTCCTAGTTTAGTATCTATAGGCAGGAATGGTTTATTCCAGCATAGCCCCCCTCTGTGGAGGTATGGACTGTTCCCGCATCCTGCATCATGGGAGGGGAGGAAGTTAGAAGTCAGTGTAGCCTCCTGCTAGGGGAAGGCTGTGTAATAGCCTTCAGGAGATCTCCCTGCATAGGGAAGAAAGCCAGGATCTTGTCTCGGCTGAGACATTGATCATACCCAGACTGAACCCTGCAGCCTCAGCTGGATGACAAGAAAGCAGACAATCTCCAGAGTTCCAGGACAGAAGCATTCCCTGAGAATACATCTAAGAGTAAGTCCAGAGACCTAGGAGAAGCCATATTCCTCCTCAGCTAGTCAGTCCCCACAAAGCAGAAGGTACATTTCAGAGCAGAATATAAATTCCTGCCACAGTTACAGAGCTAACAAGCAGACTTCTTATCCTGCAATCTCCAGATTTATAGTGCAGAAGATTTATTCCTGCCAATGATTGCCAAAACCTGCTGGGACCAAAGACCAAAGCTGCATTCTGTTTGGATTCAAGTTATCTTCAGTAAAGAGGAGTTTGAACTTCATCTAAAGGTCTGCACATCAATTTCTGCTGCAAAGTTCCTCTATTACTCCTACTATCACTACACTCAAATTTATTGCAAGTGAGCCAGGAGTCCAGCCGTACCCAGGTAGGAGACACCGTTGACACAATTACCACTACCATACAGAGGCATTACACCACTCTGGCATTCCTAATCTGGGACGCGCATTATAACACCTTGAAGGGCCTTGTGACAGTACCCTGCGCATACTGCATTTGGCGTCACGAACAAAACATAGACTATCATCTACACCTGACCCAGTCATTGCATAATTTGGCGTCAGCGTATGTTGTGGTCTGCGATGACCGTGAAAGATCATCCATATAGGTACAATTGTATCTTCTGTAAGGCCCACACAATTGCTAGGCACTCTTTCTCTGTCGTGGAATACGCAGCTTCCCGAGGAAGTAGCTTCCTGCTCAGGTAGAGGACAGGATGCTCATTCCCAGTTGCATCCATCTGACTAAGTACTGCTCCCAGACTGTGGTCTGAGGTGTCAGTTTGTATGAGGAACTGACGGGGAGAAATCGGGAGCTTGAAGGACAGGAGCGCTAGCCAGCGCTTCCTTCAAGGCCCGAAACGCCTCTTCTAGTTTTGGATTCCACGTGACCTTGCTGGGTTGATTTTTACCCGTTGCATCGGTCAGTGGTTTAGCCAGAGTACTATAGGATGGAACAAACTTCCTATAGTATCCTGCCTGTGGCGAAACCAACCTCGCCACTGGGTTTTGGAAAGGCCTGGTTGCCAGCCTCTTGCCCCAGGATTATGGCCCATACTAACTTTGAAGGAGAAGACAGACCGGCCGCACAGCTTAAATCTGTGGAACTGTTTTTGGCAGGAAAGCCATGCTTGCGGTCGGCCAAATGTGACTTCCATGGAATTCGGGAACCCCTGCTCGGATCTGGGTGATTTTTGGATATGTTGTTCACCCAGATCAGAGCTATTCATGGATGTATACATTATGGGGATATGTGGGGTTTTGAGGAGTGTGACAGAACCATCTGTCTTTGGAATTGTAGTGTATTTTATGTGAGCGTACCCAGATAGCTAATTTTATTGTATTTGTGTAGTCTGAGTGCCATTCACCTAATAATATGCACTCAGACTTGAGCTATCTGGGGATATGTTAAATGTCTGTGTTTACTGTAAGGGTTGTGACATTGTATGTTTAAATGGTGATTTCTGTCCTGTTGTCCCCACATGTGTATTGGCGATTTCCCTTTGTCCTGAGAGATAATTGAATTACTCCTCGGGTGTCTCCAGGGCAGAGAGGAGGAAACCATGATGCATTGTGGGGATGTATTGTGTCTGTGTATCCTGAATTGCTGCATATCTGTCCTGTGTCACAGTCTTCCATCTGGTCCCCTAGGGGAGTGTCCACCAGATGGGGACCTGCATAAATACGGGCGGGTAGCCCTCAATAAAGAGTTCCTGTTTTACCCTTTATCATGTTGAGGCTGATGTTTGGGTAACTGATCGACGCTGGGGATTGCAATACGCTGAATATTTGCTATACTCCCCTGGCTATAACTACTAGCTCTTGTAAGAGCTGTTCCTGCTCTCTGGACTTAGGAGAGGTTGACCCACTGGAGCCTGGAGCCTTGTCGTAGGTCCAGGGTGGGTAGGAGACGGCGAGACCTCAACCAAGCTTCGGCGGTTTGTGGGGCCTGCAGTGCTTACGGTGTCAAGTGGAGTGCTTGGAGACCTCGGGAAGCACTAGGAGCAGCTATCGACGGAGGTACCAGGTCAGGGTGCTAGGAGATCCGTTACACTGCCGTTCCCAGAAAAGCCTGTATTTGTTTTTTTTGTGGTAGGCTGCGGCCATGCCACAATGGCATCGACCTTCTCTATCTGAGATTTCAGGGTCTAGCTCCCTACTCTGTGTCCAAGGTACTGAACCTCTTTCATGGCAATCTGACATTTGCTGGGCTTAACGGTCAGATTGGCAGCAGACAGTCTTCCCAATACCTGTGACAAATGGTCTAGGTGATCTTCCCAGGTTGGACTGAATACCGCAATGTCATCTAGGTATGCTATTGCGTAACCTTGCGTTCCTTCATTCATGGCCCGCTGAAAGGTGGTGGGCGCATTCTTCATTCCAAAGGGCATACGAGTAAACTCATAGAGGCCAAAAAGGGTGATGAATGCTGACTTTGCTCTCGCCTATGGCGCAAGCGGAATCTGCCAGTACCCACGGCTCAAGTCCATGATTGTCAGATAGCTGACGGACTCCAGCTGATCCAGCAATTCATCACTTCCAGCCATGGGGTACACATTGGTTGTGGTGATGTCATTCAGTCTCCGATAGTTGACGCAGAACCGTGTTGTCTTGTGCTTTTTGGGGACTAAAACAACCGGAGCGGCCCATAGGCTAGCAGATTTCTGAATAAATCCTAACTGCAGCATTTCCTCAATCTATCGCTTGATCTCAGCCTGCACTTTTGGTAAGGTGTGATAGGGCCCCTGCCGTAAGGGCTTGTGGGTCCCTGTGTCAACTCGGTGAGCTGCTAGGTTGGTTTGGCCAGGGAGTCCTGAGAATGTGGCGCTGTGCGCACTCAGGAGTGCAGTGAGCTGGAGTTGCTGTGGGTACGAGAGGTGGGGGTTGATGTTTCAATCCTCCGCCACTTCTCGTAGCTCTGCTAGTAGGTCTGGCTCTTCGGGTTCTAGCTGGCTGCCCACTGCCAACACATACTGCTCTCTCTCCTCATGTGCTTTTAACATGTTCACGTGGAACAGTGAACTAGGTAAGTGACTGGGTTCGCCTGTTTTAGAATAGTGTATGGTAGGAATGAGCGAACCCGAACTGTATAGTTCGGGTTCGTACCGAATTTTGGGGTGTCCGTGACACGGACCCGAACCCGAACATTTTCGTAAAAGTCCGTGTTCGGGTTCGGTGTTCGGCGCTTTCTTGGCGCTTTTTGAAAGGCTGCAAAGCAGCCAATCAACAAGCGTCATACTACTTGTCCCAAGAGGCCATCACAGCCATGCCTACTATTGGCATGGCTGTGATTGGCCAGTGCACCATGTGACCCAGCCTCTATTTAAGCTGGAGTCACGTAGCGCCGCACGTCACTCTGCTATGATCAGTATAGGGAGAGGTTGCAGCTGCGACGTTAGGGCGAGATTAGGCAGATTAACTCCTCCAAAAGACTTGATTCTGTGATCGATCTGCAGCTGTGGATCATTGAAGTGCTATTATTGACTTGCTCACTTTTTTGAGGCTGCCCAGAGCGTTTTTAGATCACTTATCTTCTGGGGTGATCGGCGGCCATTTTGTGACTTGTGGTGCGACAAGTGTATTTAACCATCGATAGTGTGGTTATTTTGTGCTATATCCTACATCAGCTGCAGGCTGAGCCTGTGTCACCCAAGTGCATTTAACCATCAACAGTCTGATTATTTTTTGGCCATATACTACATCAGCTGCAGGCTGAGCCTGTGTCACCCAAGTGTATTTAACCATCGATAGTGTGGTTATTTTGTGCTATATCCTACATCAGCTGCAGGCTGAGCCTGTGTCACCCAAGTGCATTTAACCATCAACAGTCTGATTATTTTTTGGCCATATACTACATCTGGTGCAGGCTGAGCCTGTGTCACCCAAGTGCATTTAACCATCAACAGTGTGGTTATTTTTTGGCCATATATTACATCAGGGGCAAGTTGAGCCTGTCACCCAGCGCCTAAAAAAAAGACCTGACATTTCTATTCAACCAAATCTGCACAAATTTAGCTGGTCAAGTTATTTGTAGTGACCGTAAAAGCAGACTTTTTGTTCTGGGTTGAAAAAGCATTCCCAAATTTGCCATTCTGAAAATAACTAGTTTGTGGTATTTGAGGCCTACTTGAAATCTATCCCAAAAAGAAAATCTTACATTGAAGGTATTGATAGTGTGATTCAGAAAAACCTAAGACACACGCTAGCGTGCTGATAGAAGTGTCATTCTGTGATTAAACCTATAACTGTCACACAGCGCAAAAAAAAAACAGGTCTCACATCTCTATTCAACCAAATCTGCACAGTTTTAGCTGGTCAAGTTATTTGTATTGACCGTAAAAGCAGACTTTTTGTTCTGGGTTGAAAAAGCATTCCCAAATTTGCCATTCTGAAAATAACTAATTTGTGGTATTTGAGGCCTACTTGAAATCTATTCCAAAAAGAAAATCTTACATTGAAGGTATTGATAGTGTGATTCAGAAAAACCTAAGACACACGCTAGCGTGCTGATAGAAGTGTCATTCTGTGATTAAACCTATAACTGTCACACAGCGCAAAAAAAAAAACAGGTCTCACATCTCTATTCAACCAAATCTGCACAGTTTTAGCTGGTCAAGTTATTTGTAGTGACCGTAAAAGCAGACTTTTTGTTCTGGGTTGAAAAAGCATTCCCAAATTTGCCATTCTCAAAATTACTAGTTTGTGGTATTTGAGGCCTACTTTAAATCTATCCCAAAAAGAAAATCTTACATTGAAGGTATTGATAGTGTGATTCAGAAAAACCTAAGACACACGCTAGCGTGCTGATAGAAGTGTCATTCTGTGATTAAACCTATAACTGTCACACAGCGCAAAAAAAAAACAGGTCTCACATCTCTATTCAACCAAATCTGCACAGTTTTAGCTGGTCAAGTTATTTGTAGTGACCGTAAAAGCAGACTTTTTGTTCTGGGTTGAAAAAGCATTCCCAAATTTGCCATTCTCAAAATTACTAGTTTGTGGTATTTGAGGCCTACTTGAAATCTATCCCAAAAAGAAAATCTTACATTGAAGGTATTGAAAGTGTGATTCAGAAAAACCTAAGACACACGCTAGCGTGCTGATAGAAGTGTCATTCTGTGATTAAACCTATAACTGTCACACAGCGCAAAAAAAAACAGGTCTCACATCTCTATTCAACCAAATCTGCACAGTTTTAGCTGGTCAAGTTATTTGTAGTGACCGTAAAAGCAGACTTTTTGTTCTGGGTTGAAAAAGCATTCCCAAATTTGCCATTCAGAAAATAACTAGTTTGTGGTATTTGAGGCCTACTTGAAATCTATCCCAAAAAGAAAATCTTACATTGAAGGTATTGATAGTGTGATTCAGAAAAACCTAAGACACACGCTAGCGTGCTGATAGAAGTGTCATTCTGTGATTAAACCTATAACTGTCACACAGCGCAAAAAAAAAACAGGTCTCACATCTCTATTCAACCAAATCTGCGCAGTTTTAGCTGGTCAAGTTATTTGTAGTGACCGTAAAAGCAGACTTTTTGTTCTGGGTTGAAAAAGCATTCCCAAATTTGCCATTCTCAAAATTACTAGTTTGTGGTATTTGAGGCCTACTTGAAATCTATCCCAAAAAGAAAATCTTACATTGAAGGTATTGATAGTGTGATTCAGAAAAACCTAAGACACACGCTAGCGTGCTGATAGAAGTGTCATTCTGTGATTAAACCTATAACTGTCACACAGCGCAAAAAAAAACAGGTCTCACATCTCTATTCAACCAAATCTGCACAGTTTTAGCTGGTCAAGTTATTTGTAGTGACCGTAAAAGCAGACTTTTTGTTCTGGGTTGAAAAAGCATTCCCAAATTTGCCATTCTCAAAATTACTAGTTTGTGGTATTTGAGGCCTACTTTAAATCTATCCCAAAAAGAAAATCTTACATTGAAGGTATTGATAGTGTGATTCAGAAAAACCTAAGACACACGCTAGCGTGCTGATAGAAGTGTCATTCTGTGATTAAACCTATAACTGTCACACAGCGCAAAAAAAACAGGTCTCACATCTCTATTCAACCAAATCTGCACAGTTTTAGCTGGTCAAGTTATTTGTAGTGACCGTAAAAGCAGACTTTTTGTTCTGGGTTGAAAAAGCATTCCCAAATTTGCCATTCTCAAAATTGTTGTGAACGGGAACAATGAGGAAAACATCTAATAAGGGACGCAGACGTGGACATGGTCGTGGTGGTGTTAGTGGACCCTCTGGTGCTGGGAGAGGACGTGGCCGTTCTGCCACAGCCACACGTCCTAGTGAACCAACTACCTCAGGTCCCAGTAGCCAGCAGAATTTACAGCGATATTTGGTGGGGCCCAATGCCGTTCTAAGGATGGTAAGGCCTGAGCAGGTGCAGGCATTAGTCAATTGGGTGGCCGACAGTGGATCCAGCACGTTCACATTATCTCCCACCCAGTCTTCTGCAGAAAGCGCACAGATGGCGCATGAAAACCAAGCCCATCGGTCTGTCACATCACCCCCATGCATATCAGGGAAACTGTCTGAGCCTCAAGTTATGCAGCAGTCTCTTATGCTGTTTGAAGACTCTGCTGCCAGGGTTTCCCAAGGGCATCCACCTAGCCCTTCCCCAGGGGTGGAAGAGATAGAATGCACTAACGCACAACCACTTATTTTTCCTGATGATGAGGACATGGGAATACCACCTCAGCACGTCTCTGATGATGACGAAACACAGGTGCCAACTGCTGCGTCTTTCTGCAGTGTGCAGACTGAACAGGAGGTCAGGGGTCAAGACTGGGTGGAAGACGATGCAGGGGACGATGAGGTCCTAGACCCCACATGGAATGAAGGTCGTGCCACTGACTTTCACAGTTCGGAGGAAGAGGCAGTGGTGAGACCGAGCCAACAGCGTAGCAAAAGAGGGAGCAGTGGGCAAAATCAGAACACCCGCCGCCAAGAGACTTCGCCTGCTACTGACCGCCGCCATCTGGGACCGAGCACCCCAAAGGCAGCTTCAAGGAGTTCCCTGGCATGGCACTTCTTCAAACAATGTGCTGACGACAAGACCCGAGTGGTTTGCACGCTGTGCCATCAGAGCCTGAAGCGAGGCATTAACGTTCTGAACCTTAGCACAACCTGCATGACCAGGCACCTGCATGCAAAGCATGAACTGCAGTGGAGTAAACACCTTAAAAACAAGGAAGTCACTCAGGCTCCCCCTGCTGCCTCTTCTGCTGCTGCCGCCTCGGCCTCTTCTGCTGCTGCCTCGGCCTCTTCTGCTGCTGCTGCCGCTGCCTCGGCCTCTTCCTCTGCCTCTGGAGGAACGTTGGCACCTGCCGCCCAGCAAACATGGGATGTACCACCAACACCACCACCTGCGTCACCAAGCATCTCAACCATGTCACACGGCAGCGTTCAGCTCTCCATCTCACAAACATTTGAGAGAAAGCGTAAATTCTCACCTAGCCACCGTCGATCCCTGGCCCTGAATGCCAGCATTTCTAAACTACTGGCCTATGAAATGCTGTCATTTAGGCTGGTGGACACACACAGCTTCAAACAGCTCATGTCACTTGCTGTCCCACAGTATGTTGTTCCCAGCCGCCACTACTTCTCCAAGAGAGCCGTGCCTTCCCTGCACAAACAAGTGTCCGATAAAATCAAGTGTGCACTGCGCAACGCCATCTGTGGCAAGGTCCACCTAACCACAGATACGTGGACCAGTAAGCACGCCAGGGATGCTATATCTCCCTAACTGCACACTGGGTAAATGTAGTGGCGGCTGGGCCCCAGGCGGAGAGCTGTTTGGCGCACGTCCTTCCGCCGCCAAGGATCGCAGGGCAACATTCTTTGCCTCCTGTCTCCTCCTCCTCCTACTCAGCTTCCTCCTCCTCTTCTTCCACCTGCTCATCCAGTCAGCCACACACCTTCACCACCAACTTCAGCACAGCACGGGGTAAACGTCAGCAGGCCATTCTGAAACTCATATGTTTGGGGGACAGGCCCCACACCGCACAGGAGTTGTGGCGGGGTATAGAACAACAGACCGACGAGTGGTTGCTGCCGGTGAGCCTCAAGCCCGGCCTGGTGGTGTGCGATAATGGGCGAAATCTCGTTGCAGCTCTGGGACTAGCCGGTTTGACGCACATCCCTTGCCTGGCGCATGTGCTGAATTTGGTGGTGCAGAAGTTCATTCGCAACTACCCCGACATGTCAGAGCTGCTGCATAAAGTGCGGGCCGTCTGTTCGCGCTTCCGGCGTTCACACCCTGCCTCTGCTCGCCTGTCTGCGCTACAGCGTAACTTCGGCCTTCCCGCTCACCGCCTCATATGCGACGTACCCACCAGGTTGAACTCCACCTTGCATATGCTGGACAGACTGTGCGAGCAGCAGCAGGCCATAGTGGAGTTTCAGCTGCAGCACGCACGGGTCAGTCGCACTGCGGATCAGACGCACTTCACCACCAATGACTGGGCCTCCATGCGAGACCTGTGTGCCCTGTTGCGCTGTTTCGAGTACTCCACCAACATGGCCAGTGGCGATGACGCCGTTATCAGCGTTACAATACCACTTCTATGTCTCCTTGAGAAAACACTTAGGGCGATGATGGAAGAGGAGGTGGCCCAGGAGGAAGAGGAGGAAGAGGGGTCATTTTTAGCACTTTCAGGCCAGTCTCTTCAAAGTGACTCAGAGGGAGGTTTTTTGCAACACCAGAGGCCAGGAACAAATGTGGCCAGACAGGGCCCACTACTGGAGGACGAGGAGGACGAGGATGAGGAGGAGGTGGAGGAGGATGAGGATGAAGCATGTTCACAGCGGGGTGGCACCCAAAGCAGCTCGGGCCCATCACTGGTGCGTGGCTGGGGGGAAACACAGGACGATGACGATACGCCTCCCACAGAGGACAGCTTGTCCTTACCTCTGGGCAGCCTGGCACACATGAGCGACTACATGCTGCAGTGCCTGCGCAACGACAGCAGAGTTGCCCACATTTTAACGTGTGCGGACTACTGGGTTTCCACCTTGCTGGATCCCCGGTACAAAGACAATGTGCCCACCTTACTTCCTACACTGGAGCGTGATAGGAAGATGCGCGAGTACAAACGCACGTTGGTAGACGCGCTACTGAGAGCATTCCCAAATGTCACAGGGGAACAAGTGGAAGCCCAAGGCGAAGGCAGAGGAGGAGCATGAGGTCGCCAACGCAGCTGTGTCACGGCCAGCTCCTCTGAGGGCAGGGTTAGCATGGCAGAGATGTGGAAAAGTTTTGTCACCACGCCACAGCTAAGTGCACCACCACCTGATACGGAACGTGTTAGCAGGAGGCAACATTTCACTAACATGGTGGAACAGTACCTGTGCACACCCCTCCACGTACTGACTGATGGTTCGGCCCCATTCAACTTCTGGGTCTCCAAATTGTCCACGTGGCCAGAGCTAGCCTTTTATGCCTTGGAGGTGCTGGCCTGCCCGGCGGCCAGCGTTTTGTCTGAACGTGTATTCAGCACGGCAGGGGGCGTCACTAAATGTGTGACAGTGGCCTGTTCCAGTAGTGGGTGACGTGAAGCCTGATTCTCTGCTATGACATGAAGACAGATTCTGCGCTGACATAAGGCCAGATTCTCTGTTACGGGACCTCTCTCCTCTGCCTGGGTACCTGGGCCTAAATGTGTGACAGTGGCCTGTTCCAGTAGTGGGTGACGTGAAGCCTGATTCTCTGCTATGACATGAATACAGATTCTGCGCTGACATAAGGCCAGATTCTCTGTTACGGGACCTCTCTCCTCTGCCTGGGTGCCTGGGCCTAAATGTGTGACAGTGGCCTGTTCCAGTGGTGGGTGACGTGAAGCCTGATTCTCTGCTATGACATGAATACAGATTCTGCGCTGACATAAGGCCAGATTCTCTGTTACGGGACCGCTCTCCTCTGTCTGGGTGCCGGGGCCTAAATGTGTGACAGTGGCCTGTTCCAGTGGTGGGTGACGTGAAGCCTGATTCTCTGCTATGACATGAAGACTGATTCTGCGCTGACATAAGGCCAGATTCTCTGTTACGGGACCTCTCTCCTCTGCCTGGGTGCCTGGGCCTAAATGTGTGACAGTGGCCTGTTCCAGTGGTGGGTGACATGAAGCCTGATTCTCTGCTATGACATGAAGACAGATTCTGTGCTGACATCAAGCCAGATTCTCTGTTACGGGACCTCTCTCCTCTAACTGGGTGCCTGGGCCTAAATGTGTGACAGTGGCCTGTTCCAGTGGTGGGTGACGTGAAGCCTGATTCTCTGCTATGACATGAAGACTGATTCTGCGCTGACATAAGGCCAGATTTGCTGTTACGGGACCTCTCTCCTCTGCCTGGGTGCCTGGGCCTAAATGTGTGACAGTGGCCTGTTCCAGTGGTGGGTGACGTAATGCCTGATTCTCTGCTATGACATGAAGACAGATTTTGTGCTGACATAAGGCCAGATTCTCTGTTACAGGACCTCTCTCCTCTGTCTGGGTTCCGGGGCCTAAATGTGTGACAGTGGCCTGTTCCAGTGGTGGGTGACGTGAAGCCTGATTCTCTGCTATGACATGAAGACAGATTCTGTGCTGACATAAAGCCAGATTCTCTGCTATGGCATGAAGAGACTGATTCTGTGCTGACATGAAGCCAGATTCTTTGCTATGGCATGAAGAGACTGATTCTCTGCTGACGTGAAACCAGATTCTCTGCTATGGGACCTCTGTCCAATTGATATTGGGTCATTTTTTATTTTAATTCATTTCCCTATCCACATTTGTTTGCAGGGGATTTACCTACATGTTGCTGCCTTTTGCAGCCCTCTAGCTCTTTCCTGGGCTGTTTTACAGCCTTTTTAGTGCCGAAAAGTTCGGGTCCCCATTGACTTCAATGGGGTTCGGGTTCGGGACGAAGTTCGGATCGGGTTCGGATCCCGAACATTTCCGGGAAGTTCGGCCGAACTTCTCGAACCCGAACATCTAGGTGTTCGCTCAACTCTAGTGTATGGCCCTTCCTAGGCGGCCTGCAATTTGTTCTGCCTGACAGGGAGTAGGGCGTATACCTTCTTACCTGCCTGGTATGACCAGTCTCTGGCATGTTGGTCATACCAGGCCTTTTGCTTGGCCTGTGCCTTTGAGAGGTTTCTCATGATCATGGCCATGAGGGACTCCATCTTGTCCCGAAAGTTTAGTACATATTCAACCACAGAGACTTCTAAGGGGTCACCTTTTTCCTCCCAGGTGAGAACCCAGTGGACTCCTGTGGCACTTCTCTGTAAGCGAACAGCAAATGAGGCAGGTGCCGCTCCGAGTCCTTCCCCTGCGATTCTATGTACGTTGCCAGCATTTGCTTTAACGTTCCGTTGAATCGTTCACACAAGCCGTTGGTTTGGGGGTGATATGGCCTGGAAGTGGTGTGCTTGATTTGCATCCTCTCACAGAGGGCTTCCATTAGCACCGACATGAAGCAGGAGCCCTGATCGGAGATCATCTCGGCGGGGAAACCCACACGAGAGAAAATACTGACCAGTGACATATGAAGTCATCTGCAGAGAGTTACCTTCAACGCTGGGGTCAGATGTGGGTAGGGGGACGGTTGGTTCTGTTCCCACAGCCCCATCAAAGCCCAGGTTACTGGCAACACTAGAAGCATCTTCAAGCGCAGTTACACCATCATCACTATCACATGACAAGGCATTTCTTGCATTATTGTTATCCGCCTGAAGGTCAGGATCGCCCTAGGGGGTCCCTTCGGTCGGTTCTGCGTTCAGGCGGCTGGCCATAGCACGTGTAATGGCCAGAACAGGTACAGCATCATGTATATCACCATTGTTAACACTGACACATGCATTTTGATCAACAATGACAGGTGCAGAAATAGGCAAATGACATTCAGTTGCTTGCACCTTTAAATGTGATACCCCCCGCCTGGATGCGTTAGGTATGGTAGAAATAGCAGGTAAAGTGTCCCCATCTCCCTGTTTCCCCAAAGGGTTGTACAGTACCTGGTTTTGGTCAAGGAGTCCTGCTTGGGCCTCCTGCGTGTTCGCAGGGTACTCTTAATGGCAAACAAGGGTGCCCAAATCAGTGCCAAGCACTGTGGCGACAGGAATATCATCCAGGATCCTAACAACCTGCTTTTGACATCCCATTCCCCAATCGATGGTGACTTGGGCTTGGGTCACATGAGTGTGAGTGCCCCCAACTCCAGTCAGAGTGAGCTACTTTCCTGGAAGGATATCCTTTTCCGTAAAAAGATGTGAACGGACCAAGGTGACATCTGCACCGGTGTCTCGGAATCCGATGACAGTCTGGCTGTTCACAGTGATGGACTAGTGATTCTGGGATCCGCCGTGCACATCGGATCCTCCGACCAGCAATATAGCAGATGAGGCAGATGTAGAGGCGTTAGCCCCCTTAGGGCTTGGTGTCGTTGCGGTGCTAGCTACCTGGCTAGGTGGTTGGGCTGGGTTCACGGCGTAACAGGTTTGCTTGGTGTGACCGGCCCTGCGACACAGCTCACACCAGGGCCTGGTTCTCTCACGGTTCACAGTGCCAGTGGGCCTGTCTTCTCTCCATTTCTGGGACATGGCTCTGTCCTTGTCGGTTACTGTAATTCTGCGACTGTCAGGTACCAGGGGTTTGCGGATGTCTGGTACCATAGGCCTGCAAGCGTCCGCCACCACCGGTTTACGAATGTCCGGCACCTGGGTCGCGACAAACATGTCTGCCAGCTCAGCGGCTTCTTTGGCAGACTGGGGCTTGCGCTTCAGCACAAAATGTCTCACATGTCTGTAGGGCATACAGAAAGGAGCTGGTCATGGATCATCAAATCCTCAAGGTTAGCATATGTCTTTTCCTTGGGTTCGAGTCCATTGGTGGAATGTGGTGCATAAGCGGCTAGCCACATCCGCGTAAGGGTCTGTGGATCCTTTCTGGGTGGCACAGAACTTTCTCCGGTAAACCTCAGGGGTTAACTGGAACTTAGCGATTATTGCATCCTTGATAGTCTGGTAATCGCAGTATTGGTCTATGGGTATCTCTTAGGAGAGAATCGGCCAGTCTTCAGTTTATTCAACGACATGGAGGGTGTTGCGATTAAGGAAGCATTCCAAAAAAACTATTGCTCTACACCTGTAGCTGAATCCTGTCAAGATTGATGCAAGAGCGGTATTAGCTGCTCATCCAGCAAGATACTTCTGGGGGAACCTGCCTGCCATGCTTAGGCCTCTACTAGCGACAGACAATGAGAAGAAGGCAAAGCTTGTTCTTTTCTGTACATTGAATGAATAATGTTTGGGGCCTGTACTCCACTGGCCTGCAGTAAAATTGATATCTAATGACCGTCTAATATACCTCCAGCCACATAATCACTTGATGTTTTATGTCCAGTGAATGCCTAATGTTTGGGGCCTGTACTCCCATGGCCTAAAATAAAAAATTTTAAGGCTCCAGCATGGCACCTTCTTGAAAGTTTGAATTTAAGACGCATAAAAATGGCCCCCGATTAAAATACATATTTTTTGTGGGAATTTTTGCCATTGTTCCCCCTGTGGTATGTCACTGTCCATGTTGTGGGACGATTTGTGCACATCTTGCAATTATTTGGTGGCTGAAAATATGAACGGAAGGTTTTCCAGGTTCGCCTACCATTAAAGTGAATGTGGCCCACCGCAAATTTGTGGTTCGCGAACATTTGATTGCGTTCGCGCGTGTGCGTTCGCGAAACGTCCCGGCCGATGTCCGTCCATCACTACTGACCATGGAAAAGATTATGGTTGCGGGTCTGCTGCTGATCTGACCATGGACAAAAAATATGGTTGAGGGCCTGCTGATGTTCTGACTATCGAAAAAAATTATGGTTGATGGCCTGCTGCTGAGCTGACCATCGAAAAAATTATGGTTGAGGGCCTGCTTCTGAGCTGGCCCTCTAAAACATTAGGAGCGAGGACAGCCTAATAAGCATGTTGATATGATGGAGAAGGAGGACGAAAAAAGGAAGATTGATCCATATACCCTTTTTTGTGGTGGAAGGGATGCATGGGAATACAGTGTATTTACCATAAAAGCCACATTTAAAGTGCCTTTATGTTCAGCCGCTTTCCTCTGGTGGAGTACAGAAGTCAGGGGCTATCCAGGCCTTGTTCATTTTGATAAGAGTCAACCTGTCAGCATTTTCAGTTGACAGTCTGATGCGCTTATCAGTTATTATGCCCATAGCCAGGGCCGGTTCTAGGTAAAATAGGGCCCTGGGGCGAAAAACAATAAGGGCCCCCCCCACCCCCAAATGCACATTTCTCCAGTCCAACTGACTCCAAACAGAACCAGGGCGGGCTAGTACACTGGCACGGGTGAGATGGTGCCTGGGATGGATCCGATCCAGTTTAATCAACCAACCTAACAGTAACTGGCCCCTCCCCCTCCCAAATGCACATTTCTCCAGTCCAACTGACTCCAAACAGAACCAGGCGGGCTAATACACTGGCACTACTGGGACGGGTGAGTTGGTGCCTGGGATGGATCCGATCCAGTTTAATCAACCAACCTACCAGACTGGGATGGATCCCGATCCAGTTTAATCAACCAACCAGTTACTGGTAGGTTGGTTGATTAAACTGGATCGGATCCATCCCAGGCACCATCTCACCCATCCCAGTGCCAGTATACTAGCCCGCCCTGGTTCTGTTTGGTAGTACCAGTAACTGCCCCCCCAAATGCACATTTCTCCAGTCCAACTGACTTCAAACACAAACAGAACCAGGGCCGCAGGGCGGGCTAGTAGTACACTGGGACGGCCCGGATGGGTGAAATGGTGCCTGGGACAGTGAGTGGGAAACTGGGAATGGATGGATGGATCATGGATCCGATCCAGTTTAATTAACATCAAAACAATATAACCAATGAACCTACCAGACAGAGACAGTAACTGTAACTGGTCTGTGTGATGACTGACTTCTGTAGACTGGACTTGGATTCTTGGAAGAAGTTGGAACTTCAGTGGAAGTTTGGAACTTGGCTGGGGGCTGACTGCCTTCTGACTGTGGGCGGCGGGCCTTCCCTGGCACTGCTGGCAGAGTCAGACTGGGCTGTGGCTGGCTGGCTGCCAATGGCGCTTGCTTTGCTTGCTCTTTCAATCCAAGTTCTCTGCTCTGGGCGGGGTGGCGGAGCCTGTGGCAATGTACGTCAGCCAGACGCTAGACGTGCCTGCCTTGCCTGTGCCGTGCATGCCGCTGCTCCAGTCTTGAATCTCTTAAAGAGACAAGCAGCGCAGGCACAGCGGCCGCCGGCGACTGGCGGGGGGCCCCTCCACTCCAGCCCAGTTTTAATTACATTACTGCGGCGCGGCGCCGTCTCCAGACAGGACCGCCAGGGCCACCCGGCGCCACACAGGCACACAATAGAATTATAGATATAGTAGTAGTTGCGGCCGGGCTGGCGCTGGGGGCCCCTAAGGAGTCGGGGGCCCGGGGGCAATTGCCCCCCTTGCTTCTATGGTAGCACTGGCCCTGCCCACAGCAGCACTAAATACCCGCTCTGACAAAACGCTGGCGGCAGGGCAGTCCAGCACCTCCAAGGTGTAGAGCTCCAGTTCGTGCCACGTGTCCAGCTTGGACATCCAATAGTTGTAAGGCACAGAGGGATCATTGAGGATGCTGACACGGTCTGCTACGTACTCCACCATCTTAGTATATATTGCTGGCCCTGGATATATAAAAAAAAAAAACACATACTTACCTCCATGTCAGCAATGTGATGCAGGCCTCTTCCGGCCTGTGTCCCGCGCTGTACGGCTCAGGCGGCGCGATGACGTCATCGCGCGGCCTGCGCCGGCCACTGATAGGCCACTAGTGCCTGCAGCCTATCAGAGGAAGGGAAAGGGACACGCCTCTCCCTCCCCTGCCTTAGCACAGCCATCTGTATCGCTGTCCTGAGGACGGCGATACAGATGACTATGGAGATGAGCGCTTCCACAATGGAAGCGCTCATCTCCCTGTGCCCCGCCGCCAGCTCGGGGGGGGGGGCACTGGCCCCGTTGCCCCCCCCGGATCCACCACTGGTTTGGTGTGGCCCGCTTACTTCCTTTTGCCACCCCACTGCCTCTTCCAGCCTGTTGCGGTGCTGCGGATCCCTCCCCCTCTGTACTACTATCCTCGTTCGGCTTGCCACCTTCCCAGGTTGGGTCAGTGATTTCATCGTCCACCACCTCCTCTTCCACTTCCTCACTCTGGTCATCCTCCTGACTTGACCTAACAACAACCTCACTTATTGACAACTGTGTCTCATCCTCATCCTCTTGAGACACTAATTGCCGTTGAGTTATTGGCAACTTTCTCATCATCATCATCCACCTTGTGAAACACTAATTGCCGTTGCCCACCGTCATCTTCTTGTGACTGTGGATGCTCAAGAGTGTGGGAATCAGGGCACATGATCTCCTCATGTCCCTCTTCAAGCAGATTTGGCAAGAGGCCCAAATCAAGGAATGGCGCTGAAAAAAGCTCCTTGGAATATCCGAGTTCGGGATCATTTGTTTGGCAAGACTCTCCATGGTGGGAGGAAGGAGGATCAGGGTGAGGATTCTGTGGACCAGACTCTTGGCTACTGAGACTGGACTTTGTGGAAGACAGGGTGGTGCTTAACCGACTGGAAGCATTATCCGCTGCAATCTAACCGACCAACTGGTCGCACTAATCTGACTTCGAGAGTGGTGTCCTGCGCCGCCCTGCAAACTGGGACAAGAAGCTAGGTATCATGGATGAGTGTGTTTCTTGTGCTCTGGCAGCAGGAACAGTTTCACCGCGCCCAGGGCCTCTGCGTGCACCATCAGCAGCACGGCCACTTCCCCGTTCCTTACTGCTTGCCTTCTGCACATTAAATGGTATATATGCTTGCAAGTATGTCACACGTACAGTAGCGCAGGTTTTGTAAGTGTATGCGCAAATAAATTAAACTGAATGTCTGATGCGCAAACGTTATACAGGAGATGTAGTGCAGGTAATATCGCTGCTGTCACCAGCGGCTAATAAAAAATAACAGGGAATGCCACAGCTATTTGGGATGCGCAAACGTTATACAGGAGATGTAGCACAGGTAATGCAACTGTCCGCAGCGGACACCGTCTACGTAAAAAGTACACTAGATGTCACAGATATTTTTAGTATGCGCACACATTAAACAGGAGATGTCACGCAGATAATGTTGCTGTCCGCAGCGTCTACAGAAAAAGTACACTGGATGTCACAGATATTTTTAGTATGTGCACACGTTAAACAGGAGATGTAGCGCAGATAATGTCACTGTCCACAGCGTCTACGGAAAAAGTACAGTGGATATCACAGATATTTTTAGGATGCTCACACGTTATACAGGAGATGTAGCGCAGGTAATGTCACTGTCCGCTGCATCTACGGAAAAAGTACACTGGATGTCACAGATATTTTTAGGATGCGCAAACGTTATAAAGGAGATGTTACTGTCTGCAGAGGCCTTAAAAGGACTTTTGGGTCTCTAACAATTGCACACAATTTAGCGCAGGTTGCGTTAATAATATATATTGCTCCTAACAAAGCAACTGCAATATTTTTACTAAAACAAAGAACCCTGATATTCTATATAATGTTTTAAGGACCAGATAAAATGTACATCATGCTGCAGGGAAGAAACCCCCTTTTACTGGCATTTTAAGTTATTCTTTTACTGCACTTTGCATATCCTCAAAAAATGGTGACATTTAAAAAAGAAAACTGTTTCTGTGATTATTAATAGCACTGAAAATACCATCAGAAAGACCACCACAAAACGGACTCATGCAAATATTAGTGTTGAGCGCGAATATTCAAAAAACAAATTTTTATCTCGAATATCGCCATTTTGAGAATTCGGGAATATTTAGAATATAGTGCTATATATTTGTTATATCGAATATTCGTCATTTTTTCCATCTGAACACATGATTCCTCCCTGCTTCTTGCTTGTGGGCCAATGAGTCATTGGCCCACAAGCAACTTAAGCAGGGAGGAATCATGACTTGAGATGGAAAAAAATGACGAATATTCTAAAAAACGAATATATATTCAATATAGTGCTATATATTCGTATTTTAGAATATTCGTCATTTTTTTCCATCTGAACTGAACACTAAACACTGTTCACTTCAGATGAAAAAAAAATACTGTTGAATATAGTGCTATATATTTGTTTTTGACCCACGCCTGTATTGATCGCGTAATATTCGCATATTACGCGATCATTACCTTGCCGATTTTCGAGTAAAAAATAAAAGAATGTAGAATATAACAAATATTCGAATTCGCGAATATTCGACGAATATTCTACAAAATATTCGCAAAATATCACGAATTTGAATATTACTCCTGCCGCTCATCACTAGCAAATATACCAGAATAATCCCTTTGTTTTTATACAATGTGAAAAACGCCATGTACTAGTGTAATCACACAACCTGGATTCAGATTCATACATAAAAGCTCATGCAATGCCACCATTACCTCTATATTTCTCTCATTTCGTATAGAGATGAAAAAGGATGGAACTAATTTAAGCCCTGCCCATAAATGGGTATTCCCATGTGGGTTTGGTCATTCCCCGCGCAGCACTTACATGCATTCCCAGGGCAGTGCTTACAATTCCTGCCCGGGGCAGTGCTTACATTCCCAGTGCTTCAATTCCCACATGGGTTTGGTCATTCCCGGGTCAGTGTTTAAATGCTTTGAATTTACCAACTACAATGTAGTTTTATCTATAAAAGAAATTGTGCAATGTTCCGCAATAGCATTGCGTCTCAGTGAGAGCATCTCTAACATTGTGCAATATAGTGGCACAATATGGGGGCACATGGAGTACTTATGGTCTTGTGTGCCTCAGTATAGGCTCTTTCTGAGCAATGTACACAAGGCCTAAGGCCTAGTTCTACAAGGCCGCACTCTTAGCCGGTTTATTCTAGGCCAAAAGACTGGGAAAAGTGGAAATCTGCTTAGTCACTGAAGCACATTGTAAATGTGGTACAGTGGTAATGACGACATCTAGATGAGGATGAGTTAATGTTCCCTTTTGGTTTCTATGGAAACGGCTACGCGTGACTGTACAAGTGCAGCTGGTGAGTTGTTATTGTGTCCTGGTAATAGATCCCCTGGGAACATTTAATGTTAATTAGGTGGAAGGGAGGCAACGTGATATATCACTGTGTGATGCCAAGGTGTTATTTTGCTCCTCTATCTTAGCCCAGGTCATTGGATTTCTCTTCCATTTGATTTTTTTCTATACATTTTTGCAATTTAGTAATTTTTTTCATCACTTCTTTATTATCCAGTAAGCTTCCATGTCGTCAGTAAATGGAGCCAGCACTCACAGCTATGAAGCCTTAACCAACGATATGAACGATAGGACTCCTACTGCTCCACCTTACAGCCCTCCACAGTATTATGTTCCTCCCGTTCCTCCTGGATATAATGCTCCTCCTGATCCCCAGATGTGGAAGGTCCCCACAGTGGCTCCACAGTGGAGCTTTGCTGCTGTCATCCCTCAAATTACAGAATCGTCAGCCTTTTACCAAATCTTTTTAAAAGGCAAACCCAAGGCTCTTGGGGTGAGTGACTCAGTTCTTGTATGCACTTTACCCTTACCCATAGCAAGCAGTAACTAATGGGCTTTAATTATTAGTCCAGCACTGACTGATCAAATATAACATGTCTAATAAACTAATCTAGATTAGTCAAGATTTGCTAATTCATTGCTGATTGTTGATTTTGATGCTGCTGAAAACTGACAGATCTGCTGCTGAAAATCTGCAGCTGACCGACCATGTGTGGCTGTAGCCTTATGGCAGAACATTAGTAGTTGTGTCAAATTACAATACATGCTGTAAGGTTTCACAGCACTCATACAGTGATCCCTAAAGTCACAATATTAATTGGTTACGGGAAGACCTTTGTAAGTTGAAACCATTGTAACTTGAGTCCATAACTCTATGGAAAACTAGTAATTAGTTTCAAAGCTTAAAAATGTCATCACAAAACAAGAAACAGTGAAGTTTTAAGAAAAATAAGCAGATAACCAAGACAGATAAAGCAAGTCCTTACATAAAACATGTCATGAATAGATGCTGGAAGCTGTAAATCACTTTCTATGGTGAGGGCAGGAGCTTCTTCAGGGTCTTGCATAGTACATAGATATGTGGAGGAGTTACTAGACAACCAGTAAAGGTGTTTTATCAGAGAAAGGGGCATGGCAATTGGTTAGATCGAAGTCTGAGGCATTGTATGTTGAGTCCGGTTTCAACTTATAAAGGCCCAGAAAAGACCATTGTATGTTGAAAATATTGTATCCTCAGGCCATTGCATCTTGTGGGATCACTGTAATAGCATTATTTTTGCTTTTTTTTTTTACTAAAAACTGCTTCAATATAATGAAGTTTGAGAAGGTGTTTTGACCAGATGGATTACAACTAGAGATGAGCGAAGTTATAAAAAATTTGATTCAGCTGCTTCGCCGAATTTCACAAAGAAATTTTGTTAGGGGCAAATTACTTTGTTACAAAGCATATTTTTTTGTATTTAGCGGTGCAGACAGGGAACAGCGATCGCTCCCCTCCTGTCATTGAATCCCTCAGATGCTATGTTTATCACTGATTGCGGCATCTGAGGCTACAATTAGGCCTTTCAGGGCTTAATCAGAGTAAAAGTAAAAAAATACTCCCTTTATCCAGTTGCTCGCGTAGAGGCTTTTGCAGGCATCTTAATGGCGTCATCTGGCTGGCGTGGTGTCATACATCACCATGCATGAGATTTCACAAAAGAGTCTTCAATCAAGATGGCCACAACAGCCTCTTCACGCTCAAATGGATGAGGTGAGTATGTTTTTTTTTAAATTTACTGTCATTTCAGGGAAAATTGATTCATTACTATGAATCGTGAGGAAATTCTGCTTCGCAGCAAATCATATTTTTCCTGAAATTCGGATCAAAGTCAAGTCGTTTGACATCTATTTGCTCAACACAGGTTACAACCAACAGTTTTTAAAGATCATAGTGCCAATAGACTAACATAGGGAACATGGGGTGTCTATTTTAAAAAAAGGACTCAGGGAGAGTTGTGTACTTCTAGTGGCTGGTTCAAGTGCAGCAGCTTGTGAAACCAGCTAAGGCCAAGGCTGCCAGGAGTAATTTTCTCACTGTTTCAATACCGATAATCTAGCCTAAGGAAAGATCATCAATAGTAAAGTCCCGGAAAATCTGTTAGGCCTAATGTACAAGACCATATTTTAAGTCCACATCCAATCCATATTTTTTTGCAGATCGAATGTGGACCCATTCATTTCTATGGAGCCACAAAAAATGGGAAGAGCACACGGATGTCATCTATGTGCAGTCCGCATCTGTGTGGCCATGCCACAAATTATAGAACATGTCCTATTCTTGATTGTTTTGCAGTTAAGAATAGGCATTTCTACAAAGGTGCCCAAGAAAAGTGCAGGATGTAGACTAACCGCATTCGTATTTTGTGGATCTGTGATTTGTGGACCGCAAAATGGGTACGGTTGTGTGCAGTAAGCGAAGCATGACAATATGGCTGCAGCTGCTCACTGCAAATTTCTACATAAGATGACTGTTAACTCTTTCCTGTTTTATAACATCTACCACCATCCCAATTAATTAATATACAAAGGGGGGGGGGGGGGGGGATTTAGGCCTCTTTCACACGAGCGTGACGGATTGGCTCCAGATGCGTTCAGGGTGCGTTCAGTGCAAGAAAGTTCAGTCAGTTTTGTCTGTGCTTGCGATCAGTTGTTCAGTTTTTTCCGCGCGAGTGCAAGGCGTTTTGCTGTGTTTTCCACACGCGTGATAAAAAAATGAAAGTTTACAAACAACATTTCTTAGCAACCTTCAGTGAAAAACGCATCGCATCTGCACTTGCTTGCGGATGCAATGCGTTTTTCACTGAAACCCCATTCTATGGGGCCTGGGCTGTGTGAAAAACGCAGAATATAGAACATGCTGCGCTTTTCACGCAACACAGAACTGATGCGTGAAAAAAACCGCTCATGTACACAGACCCATTGAAATGAAGGTTTCAGTGCGGGTGCTATGCGTTCACGTCACTCATTGCACCCACGCGGAAAACTCGCTCGTGTGGAAGGGGCCTTATGAAAACTGGTGTAAAGGAAAACTGCCTTAGTTGCACATAGCAACCAATCAGATTCCACCTTTCGTGTTCAAAAGGAGCTGTAAAAAATTAAAGGTGGAATTTGATTGGTATAGATAACTAAGGCAGTTTTCCATTACACCAGTTTTGATAAATCTTCCCCAAAATTCCAATGATAATACCAATTTTATTTATATAGACACTTCTACCCAATGTCTAAAACAATTAAATATGTGATGTCAATTTAGGGAAACTATACAGATAGTAAGATATAAATATCACAATTGATCAAAAACTCCTCTAAGGCTTTATGTTATACTATCCACAAATCATTCAATAATACTGAAGTGTAGAGGAAAGTGTGGTTATATGTGTATACTGTATCTAATATATAAAGCTGAGTGTATGTACAGTGAGGAACAGAAGTATTTGAACACCCTGCGATTTTGCAAGTTCTCCCACTTAGAAATCATGGAGGGGTCTAAAATTCACATTGTAGGTGCATTCCCACTCTGAGAGATATAATTTAAAAAATAAATTCAGGAAATCACACTGTATGATTTTTAAAGAATTTATTTGTCTTGCACTGCTGAACATAAGTATTTGAACGCCTGAGAAAATCGGTGTTAATGTTTGGTACAGAAGCCTTTGTTTGCAATCACAGAGGTCAAACGTTTCCTGTAGTTCTTGACCAGGTTTGCACACACTACAACAGGTATTTTGGCCTACTCCTCCACACAGATCTCTTTTAGCTCTGTCAGGTTTCGGGGCTGTCGCTGAGCAACACAGAGTTTCAGCTCCCTCCAAAGATGTTCTATTGGATTTAGGTCTGGAGACTGGCTAGGCCACTCCAGAACCTTGATATGCTTCTTACGGAGCCACTCCTTGGTTATCCTGGCTGTGTCATTCGGGTCGTTGTCATGCTGGAAGACCCAGCCATGAACCAACTTCAATGCTCTGACTTAGGGAAGGAGGATGTCCCTTAAAATCTCAAAATAAATGACCTCATTCATCCTCTCCTTAATACAGTGCAGTCGTCCTGTCCTTTTCGAAAAAAAAGCACGGCGAGTGAAGTTTAGACCAAAAACTTCTACTTTGGTCTCATCTGACCACATGACTTTCTCCGATGCCTCCTCTGGATCATCCAGATGGTCATTGGCAAACTTCAGACGGGCCTGGACATGTGATGACTTGAGCAGGGAAACCTTTCGTGCAATGCATGATTTGAAACCATGATAGCGTAGTGTTCTACCGACAGTGACCTTTGAAACTGTGGTCCCAGCTCCCTTCATGTCATTGACCAGCTCCTCCCTTGTAGTTCTGGGCTGATTCCTTACCTTTGTTATCATCAGTGATACCCCACGAGGTGAGATCTTGCATGGATCCCCAGTCCGAGAGAGACTGACAGTCGTCTTTAGCCTCTTCCATTTTCTAACAATAGCTCCAACAGTTGATCTATTTTCACCAAGCTGCTTGGCAATTGCCCCATAGCCCTTTCCAGCCTTGTGGAGGTGTACAATTTTGTCTCTAGTGTCTTTTGACAGCTTTTTGGTCTTGCCCATGGTAGTAGTTGGCTTCTGACTGACTGTGGGGTGGACAGGTGTCTTTAAAGAGCTCAGACAGGTGCTACTTGGTTAGATTAATGAGTGGAGTAGAGGTGTACTTTTTAAAGGCACAGTAACAGGTCTTTGAGAGCCAGAATTCTTGCTGTTTCTCAGGTGTTCAAATACTTATTTTCAACAGTGCAAGACAAATAAATTCTTTAACCACCTCCCGTCTGCCCATTGACTATAAACGTCCAGGAGGTGGATCTCTATTTCTGAAAGCACGTTTTAAAACGTCCTGCAGCTTTCCCCCCTGTGCTCTGCCCCTGTACATAGAAACTCCGTGACTAAGCTCCCTCCTGACAGCCAAGAACATGGAGCTTTACCCTGAGACCTTTTTTGCTGGTCTCCAGGCTTTTGATCGCTCTGACAAGCAGTCAGAGCCATCACAAATGCATCTACCATCTCCCTCTTATTACTGCCAGTCAGAGAGGGAGATCGGTATTTAAAGTAGGCATCGCGATCGTAATTCTTAACTGTAAGCCCTGGAGACCGATCAGCATGGTCTCCAGGGCATGTGAGCGCTGTAATTTCCAGTTACAGCGCTCTGAAATGCTTGTACCGTCTCCCTCTCTGTAGCGCTGGCAGGAGAGGGAGATCGGTACATTCACACCCCACCAGCGATCCCCCAGCAGCTGTTTACACTGGAGACAAATCAGCAGCATTGTCTCCAGAGCATGTGTTGTGAGCGCTGTAATTTGCAGTTACAGCGCTCAGAAAGGCTTGTACTGTCTCCCTCTCATTTGTGCTAGCAGGAGAGGGAGATCGGAACATTTACACTCACCCAGCAGCTGTTTTCACTGGAGACCAATCAGCACGATCTCCAGGACATGTGACTGTCTGAGCCGGGTGAGTGCAGGAGCTGTCAGGTCTCCAGAGACCTCGATCAGCCCTGCACTGAGGCTGTACAGCAAAGTATACTGCTGTACAGCCTCTCTGGGGGGTGCATTTCTCCTGTAACTGGGGCTACTATGTCAGCCCCAGTTACAGGAGAAATCAACAGTGAAAAAAAAAAAAAAAAAAGTGAAGTTAAATGTCCCCCAGAGGTCTTGTATGACCTTATGGGGGACGCAAAGTGTAAAATAAAAAAAATAAAAATAAAATGTTAAAAAAAAAAAAAAAGTTTTCACATGTAAAAAAAAAAAATTCCCCAAGTAAGGAATAAAAAAAATAATTAAAAAATAGAAAAAATAAAATAAAATAGACATATTTGGTATTGCCGCGTCCGTGACGGTCGGCTCTATAAATATATCACATAATCGACTCAGTCCAATAAACACCAAAAAAATTAAAAATAAATAACTGTCAAAAAAAGCCATTTTTGTCACCTTACATTACAAAAAGTGATCAAAAAGGCGTATGTCACACGAAATCGTACCAATAAAACAGTCACCTCATCCTAGCAAAAAATGAGCCCCTACATAAGAAAATCTCTCAAAAAATAAAAAAACTATAGCTCTTAGAACATGGAGACACTAAAGCATCATTTTTTTGGTTTCAAAAATGCTATTATTGTGTTAAAGTGAAATAAATAAAAAAAAGTATACATATTAGGTATTGCCGCGTCCGTAAAAACCAGCTCTATAAAAATATCACATGAACTAAACCCTCTGGTGAACACCGTAAAAATAAAAAAATAAAAACTGTGTCAAAACAAGCAATTTTTGTCACCTAACATCACAAAAAGTGCAACACCAAGTGATCAAAAAGGCGTATGTCCCACAAAATGGTACCAATAAAACCGTCACCTCATCCCGCAAAAAATGAGCCCCTACATATAAAAATCTCTCAAAAAATAAAAAAAAACTATAGCTCTCAGAACATGGACACATTAAAACATATTTTTTTTGTTTCAAAAAGGCTATTATTGGGTAAAACTTTAATAAATAAGAAAAAGTATACATATTAGGTATCGCCACGTCCGTAACAATATGCTCTATAAAAATGTCACTTGACTGAACCCCTCAAGTAAACGCTGTAAAAATAAATAAATAAAAACTGTGCTAAAACAACAAATTTTTTGGTCACCTTGCCCCATAAAGTGTTATAATTAATGATCAAAAAATCATATGTACCCAAAAATAGTACCAATAAAACTGGCACCTTATTACCTAGTTTCCAAAATGGGGTCACTTTTTGGGAGTTTCTACTGTAAGGGTGCATCAGGGGGGCTTCAAATGGGACATGGCATCTAAAAGCCATGTGGAGTTCCTTTTCTTCTGCGCCCTTCCGTGTGCCCATACAGCAGTTTATGACCACATGTGGGGTGTTTCTGTAAACCGCAGAATCTGGGTAATAAATATTGAGTTTTGTTTGGCTGTTAACCATCGATGTGTTAAAGAAGAAATTGGATTAAAATGGAAAATCTTCCAAAAAAGTGAAATTTAAAAATTTGATCTCCATTTTCCTTTAATTCTTGTGGAACGCCTAAAGGGTTAACAAAGTTTGTAAAATCGGTTTTAAGTAACTTGAGGGGTGTAGTTTCTACAATGGGGTCATTTATGGGGGTATCCACTATGTAGGCCCCACAAAGTGACTTCAGACCTGAACTGGTCCTTAAAAAGTGGGTTTTGAAAATTTTCTTAAAAATGTGAAGAATTGCTTCTAAACTTCTAAGCCTTCTAACGTCCTAAAAAAATAAAATGACATTTCCAAAATGATGCCAACATAAAGTAGACATATGGGGAATGTTAAGTAATAAATATTTTATGAGGTATCACTTTCTGTTTAAAAAGCAGAGGAATTGAAATTTAGAAAATTGCAAATTTTTCAAAATTTTTGGTAAATTTGGGATTTTTTAATAAATAAAGGTGAAATATATTGACTCAAATTTATGACTATCATGAAGTACAATGTGTCACGAGAAAACAATCTCAGAATGGCGTGGATAAGTAAAGGTGTTCCAAAGTTATTACCACATAAAGTGAGATAGGTCAGTTTTGCAAAATTAAGCCTGGTCAGGAAGGGGGCAAATGGCCCAGATGGCAAGTGGTTAAAAATCATACATGTGTGTATGTGTGTATGTCCGCTAAAGGAATCCGCACCATCGCATTTACAATCACAAAATGTGGCACACAGGTACATCAGGTGTCTGGAAAGGTTTTAGACCGGGTCTCAGCTCTCTAGGACGTACCATTCCTGAGATATTCCCCATAAAATATATTAGCCAATAGAAGCCTGGTCGCATGACCCTTATTAGCCAAAAGAAGCTTGCAGGCCCTTAGTCTCCACATACACACAGTGGACCTCTGGCCACCCCAGGGGCATTCTGCTGTAGAGGTCACAGTTAAGGGGATGGTCTGCTATGAAGGTAAGTGTTAAGGGGCAGATTGCTGTCGAGGCCACTGTTAAGGGGACACGGTGTTGTGGAAATCACTGTTAAGGAGATGGGGTACTGTGGAGGTCACTAATAAAGGGGTGACCGCTGTGGAGGTCACTGTTAAAGGGGCAGGCCTTTGTGGAGGACACTGCTAAAAGGGCAGGGTAGTGTAGTTGTGACTGTTATAGTGGATACTGTCAATATCTTTTAATGACACACACAAACATTACATCAAATGCCGAGTCCTTCTGCTAGTATACCCCCTGTACAGAATTATTAGGCAAATGAGTATTTTGACCACATCATCCTCTTTATGCATGTTGTCTTACTCCAAGCTGTATAGGCTCGAAAGCCTACTACCAATTAAGCATATTAGGTGATGTGCATCTCTGTAATGAGAAGGGGTGTGGTCTAATGACATCAACACCCTATATCAGGTGTGCATAATTATTAGGCAACTTCCTTTCCTTTGGCAAAATGGGTCAAAAGAAGGACTTGACAGGCTCAGAAAAGTCAAAAATAGTGAGATATCTTGCAGAGGGATGCAGCACTCTTAAAATTGCAAAGCTTCTGAAGCGTGATCATCGAACAATCAAGCGTTTCATTCAAAATAGTCAACAGGGTCGCAAGAAGCGTGTGGAAAAACCAAGGCGCAAAATAACTGCCCATGAACTGAGAAAAGTCCAGCGTGCAGCTGCCAAGATGCCACTTGCCACCAGTTTGGCCATATTTCAGAGCTGCAACATCACTGGAGTGCCCAAAAGCACAAGGTGTGCAATACTCAGAGACATGGCCAAGGTAAGAAAGGCTGAAAGACGACCACCACTGAACAAGACACACAAGCTTAAACGTCAAGACTGGGCCAAGAAATATCTCAAGACTGATTTTTCTAAGGTTTTATGGACTGATGAAATGAGAGTGAGTCTTGATGGGCCAGATGGATGGGCCCGTGGCTGGATTGGTAAAGGGCAGAGAGCTCCAGTCCGACTCAGACGCCAGCAAGGTGGAGGTGGAGTACTGGTTTGGGCTGGTATCATCAAAGATGAGCTTGTGGGGCCTTTTCGGGTTGAGGATGGAGTCAAGCTCAACTCCCAGTCCTACTGCCAGTTTCTGGAAGACACCTTCTTCAAGCAGTGGTACAGGAAGAAGTCTGCATCCTTCAAGAAAAACATGATTTTCATGCAGGACAATGCTCCATCACACGCGTCCAAGTACTCCACAGCGTGGCTGGCAAGAAAGGGTATAAAAGAAGAAAATCTAATGACATGGCCTCCTTGTTCACCTGATCTGAACCCCATTGAGAACCTGTGGTCCATCATCAAATGTGAGATTTACAAGGAGGGAAAACAGTACACTCTCTGAACAGTGTCTGGGAGGCTGTGGTTGCTGCTGCACGCAATGTTGATGGTGAACAGATCAAAACACTGACAGAATCCATGGATGGCAGGCTTTTGAGTGTCCTTGCAAAGAAAGGTGGCTATATTGGTCACTGATTTGTTTTTGTTTTGTTTTTGAATGTCAGAAATGTATATTTGTGAATGTTGAGATGTTATATTGGTTTCACTGGTAAAAATAAATAATTGAAATGGATATATATTTGTTTTTTGTTAAGTTGCCTAATAATTATGCACAGTAATAGTCACCTGCACACACAGATATCCCCCTAAAATAGCTAAAACTAAAAACAAACTAAAAACTACTTCCAAAAATATTCAGCTTTGATATTAATGAGTTTTTTGGGTTCATTGAGAACATGGTTGTTGTTCAATAATAAAATTAATCCTCAAAAATACAACTTGCCTAATAATTCTGCACTCCCTGTATATACAGTACAGACCAAAAGTTTGGACACACCTTCTCATTCAAAGAGTTTTCTTTATTTTCATGACTATGAAGGCATCAAAACTATGAATTAACACATGTGGAATTATATACATAACAAACAAGTGTGAAACAACTGAAAATATGTCATATTCTAGGTTCTTCAAAGTAGCCACCTTTTGCTTTGATTACTGCTTTTCACATTCTTGGCATTCTCTTGATGAGCTTCAAGAGGTAGTCCCCTGAAATGGTCTTCCAAAAGTCTTGAAAGAGTTCCCAGAGATGCTTAGCACTTGTTGGCCCTTTTGCCTTCACTCCGCGGTCTAGCTCACCCCAAACCATCTCGATTGGGTTCAGGTCCGGTGACTGTGGAGGCCAGGTCATCTGGCGCAGCACCCCATCACTCTCCTTCATGGTCAAATAGCCCTTACTTTCAAAGTTTTCCCAATTTTCCGGCTGACTGACTGACCTTCATTTCTTAAAGTAATGATGGCCACTCGTTTTTTTTTTACTTAGCTGCTTTTTTCTTGCCATGATACAAATTCTAACAGTCTATTCAGTAGGACTATCAGCTGTGTATCCACCTGACTTCTCCTCAACGCAACTAATGGTCCCAACCCCATTTATAAGGCAAGAAATCCCACTTATTAAACCTGACAGGGCACACCTGTGAAGTGAAAACCATTTCAGGGTACTACCTCTTGAAGCTAATCAAGAGAATGCCAAGAGTGTGCAAAGCAGTAATCAAAGCAAAAGATGGCTACTTTAAAGAACCTAGAATATGACATATTTTCAGTTGTTTCACACTTGTTTGTTATGTATATAATTCCACATGTGTTAATTCATAGTTTTGATGCCTTCAGTGTGAATCTACAATTTTCATAGTCATGAAAATAAAGAAAACTCTTTGAATGAGAAGGTGTGTCCAAACTTTTGGTCTGTACTGTATATATTTATATATATATATATATATATATATATATATATTGTGACACAGTAAAAGGTCTGGTGTGGAGAGGAAGGTATTTTTCTCCCAGCATGTGCTGCTGGACTGGTTGACACCCAGATGAGGTCAAGCACCAGACTGGACTCATATGCCGGTGCTTTGCTGACAGCTGACTGTCTTAAAAGGCAAGCTGGATGGCAGTAGGGGGTGTGTGGCCTGTGGCTGAATGTCAGCTTGTGGCCTCTCTGGGATGTTTTGTAGAGGTCCATCACCCTGCATCATCTCCAAACAGCTGGTCACCAAAAGCGCCAGCGCCAGAAGCAGACAGCTCCATCTATTTTGTGGTGGACAGAGCTTGTCACTGCACCTAGTGCAGTCATTGGGAGCAGCTCTGCAATGAAAAGCTCAGCTCTGAGGATAAGCCATCACTTAATAAAAGTTGGACTAACCCTTTAAGATGCCAGAACCAAACTCAGTACATAAATACCACTCTAGAACCAAGCTCATAACATACAAACAGCACCAGAATATAACTTAGTACATAAATACAGCACCAGAATCAAGCTAATAACATAAATATTAGTGTTGATCACAAATATTCGAATTTCAAATTTTTATCGCGAATATAGGTACTTCGAAAATTCGCGAATATTTCGAATATAGTTATATATATTCGTAATTTTGAATATTCAAATTTTTTTTTCCATGTTTTTTTTTTTATCAGTACCCATGATCCCTCACTGCTTCTAGCTTGTGGGCCAATAAGAAGGCTGCAATATACTTGACTTTAGGAGTAGTAGTGTTTGCGAATTTTGCTCTATATTTGTTTTTTTTGAATATTTGCTATATTGCTATATATTCTTGTTTTAGAATATTACGAATATTCAAAAAAAAATGCCCCTGCGTCTTATGGGGCGAATGCTGGCAGTTTAACATCGCTGGACGCGATGTACGGAGCGGGGGCCGGGGGAGGGACTGGGAGGAGGAGCTGGGGGCCGGCAATAGCGGTGGGGCGGTGCGGTCACTGTACTATAGCCCCGCCCCACCGCTCCGGTATACTAATATAAAATGTATGATTGAATTAAAAGTTATTAAACATGCCCCCCTCTCTCCTTATAGTACCGTATATCCGAATTTCTTCTGTATAATGCCGGCAGGCAGGACGGGTGGGCGGCAGCGTAACTCCCTGATGTCACATGCCTGGCCCGCCTGCCGGCATTATACAGAAGAAATTCGGATATACGGTACTATTAGGAGTGAGGGGGGCATGTTTAATAACTTTTAATTCAATAATACATTTTATATTTGTATGCGGCGGCGGGGGCACTGTTATGGGGTGGGGGGTCTGTGGATGGCACATATATAACAGTGCTATCCACAGATCCCCCCCTGTAACAGTGCCAGCCACAGATCCCCCCCCCCTGTAACAGTGTCCATCATCCACAGATCCCCCCATAAGTGTCCGTCATCCACAGATCCCACCATAAGTGTCCGTCATCCACAGATCCCCCCATAAGTGTCCGTCATCCACAGATCCCCCCATAAGTGTCCGTCATCCACAGATCCCCCCATAAGTGTCCGTCATCCACAGATCCCCCCATAAGTGTCCGTCATCCACAGATCCCCCCCATAAGTGTCCGTCATCCACAGATCCCCCCCATAAGTGTCCGTCATCCACAGATCCCCCCCATAAGTGTCCATCATCCACAGATCCCCCCATAAGTGTCCGTCATCCACAGATCCCCCATAACAGTGTCCGTCATCCACAGATCCCCCCATAACAGTGTCCGTCATCCACAGATCCCCCCATAACAGTGTCCGTCATCCACAGATCCCCCCATAACAGTGTCCGTCATCCACAGATCCCCCGATAACAGTGTCCGTCATCCACAGATCCCCCCATAACAGTGTCCGTCATCCACAGACCACCATTAGTTCCAAACCCACCAAAAGCACACCTTTTGGTTCAAATTTTTTTTTTCTTATTTTCCTCCCCAAAAACCTAGGTGCGTCTTATGGGCCGGTGCGTCTTATAGGGCGAAAAATACGGTAAGTTATAGCAATATAGAGAATATTCGAAAAAAATTGAATAGAGCAATTTAGCTAATATAGTGCTATAATCTTCTTTGTTTAATAGTTGTATGTTGAAAAATTTGCAATAAAAAATTTGAATCCGAAAATTCAAATTCCGAAAATTCGCATATTACACAATCATTACCTTTCCGATTTTTCAAGTTAAAAAAATTGCGAATATTCGACTAATATTCTACAAAATATTCGCGAAATATCGCAAATTCGAATATGACCCCTGCCGCTCATCACTAATAAATATACTACCAGGCACAAACTCGCACAATAAATACAGCACCAGAACCAAACTCAGTACATAAATACAACACCCTAACCAAGCACAGCACATATATCCTGCACCAGCTCAATACAGATACCAGTCAGGTCAGCCCCTGCAAATAATATCCAAACAAACAAATAGAGCGGCTCACCTCTCCCTAATTGTAGACTATAGACTGTGTTGAGAGCTCTGACTATGTGCTCAGTGCCAAAAAGAGCCAAAGAAAAAACTCACTTCATACAAACAGTAAATAATCAGTCTGCGCACAAGACACCAGTGTTGTCATAAAATATTAAATACACTAATGGTGGTTGATATCTCATAAAACTGTTTATAAAAAAAGGTTAAAATACAAACTTATCATAAAAACAAAATAGATTGTACGATATGAATTAATTGACAGTCTCTACATCTGTTCTATGATTTCAATTAAAGTAACTATAGATAAAATATGACGCTCTAATATCCCATATACTGCTTTCAAATGTGTCCCTTAAAGGGGTATTCTAGTTATAATAAATTATCCCCATTCTACAGGATAGGGCAAAACTATCAGATTAGTGGGGACAGCAGGGCACCCCAAAGAGAAGGCAGGTACCACTCCTGTGTGTCCCTGCCTTATAGATCGCTGTATACACAGCGCTACAGCTGAGGAAGAGATCTGCTGCTACCTGTCCCGACCCGGTGGTCATGTGACCGCGGGGGCCAGCATAGTGCAGGAGCTGTCGGGTCTTCCATAGACCACGATGAGCCCTGGACTGAGGCTGTACAGCACTGTATTTTGCTGAACAGCCTCTCTGGGGGCTGTATTTCCCCTGTAACTGCGGCTACTATGTCAGCCCCAGTTACGGGAGAAATCAAAAGTAAAAAAAAAAAAATGAAGTTAAATGTCCCCCAGAGGTCTTGTATGACCTGATGCGGGACACAAAGCGTAAAATAAAATAAATAAAGTGTTTTAAAAAATAAAAAATAAAAAAAGTTTCACAATTAAAAAAAAAAAATTGCCCCCAAATCCGTTATTTAAAAAATGTTAAAAAAATAAAAATAAAAGAGACATATTTGGTATCACTGCATCCGCAACAACCAGCTCTAAAATAATATCATATGATCTACCCCATCAAGTGAATGCTGTAAAAAATTAAATAAATGAACATTGCGCCAAAACTGATTTTTTTAGTGAGCTCACTTTCCAAAAAACATAATGTTAATCATTAAAAAGTTGTATGTACCCCAAAATGGTAGCAATAAAAACCTCACCTCGTCCCGCAAAAAATTTGCCTCCACAGAAGACTATAGCCAGAAAAAAAAATATGGCTTTATGAAAATTGCAACACAAAAACATGATATTTTTTTTCAAAAATGCTCTTATTGTGTAAAATGTAAAAAATAAATAAAAAATGTACATATTTGGTATCACCGCGTCTGTAACAATTGGCTCTATAAAAAAAATCACATCATCTACCCCATCAAGTTAAAGGTGTAAAGAAACAAATAAAAATTATGCCAAAACAGCTTTTTTTAGTCACCTCACCTCACAAAAAACATAATATCAATTAATCAAAAAGTCATATGGATCCCAAAATGGTAACAATAAAAATGCCACCTCATCCTGCAAAAAACAAGTCCTCACAATAGACCATAGCCAGAAAAATGAAAAAAATATGGCTCTAGGAAATGGCAACACAAAAACATGATTTTTTTTCTAAGAATGTTTTTATTGTGTAAGACGTAAAAAAAAAAAATAAAAGACATATTTGGTATTGTTGCATCCGTAATAATCGGATCTATAAAAATATCACATGATCTACCCCATGAAGTGAACAGTGTAAAAATAAATAGAAAAATGACACCAAAAAGGCTTTTATGTGACTTCACCTCCCAAAAAAATTCGATAAAAAGCAACCAGAAAGACAAATGTACCCCAAAATGGTGCCAATTAAAACTACAGCTTGTCCCACACAAAATAAGCCCTCACGCAGCTCATTCAACAAAAATAAAAAAAGTTATTACTCTTAAAAACCATGACAGAAAATTCCATGTTAGAAAATCTAGATGCCGCTCCTTCCCTTCTGAGCCCTGGCGTACCCCCAAACAACAGTTTACGACCACAATTGGGGGTCTTACTGTATTCAGGAGAAAATGGGTAGCAAATTGTGGCTGGATATTCTCTTATCTTTTGTGAAAAACAAAGTTTGGGTCTAAAGCACCATTTTCTTGTAAAGCAAAATGAATTTTTCATTTTCACACCCAAGTATTAAAAATTCTGTGAAACACCTGTTTAGTGAAGTGCTCGCTACAGCCCTTAAAAATTTATTGGTTGGTGTAGTTTACAAAATGGGTTCATTTTTTTGGGTTTTCACTGTGTTGATACCTCAGGGTCTCTTCAAATGCAACATTGTGCCAAAAGACCAGTCCAAAATCTGCCCTCCAAAAACCATATGGCGCTCCTTGCCTTCTGTGCCCTGCCGTGTGCCCCTACAGCGGTATATAACCACATATGGGGTGTTCTGTGAACCGCAGAATCAGAGTAATAAATATTGAGGTTTGTTTTGTTGTAAACCCTTGATGTGTTCCTGGAAAAAATTGATTAAAATTTAAAATGGAAAATCTGCAAAAAAAGTGAAATTCTGAAATTTCACCTCTATTTTGCTTTAATTACTATGGAATACCTAAATGGTTAACAACATTTCTAGAACCAGTTTTAAATAGTTTGAGGGGTGTCGTTTCTAAAATCTGGTCATTTATGGGTTGGTTCTATTATGCAAGCCTCACAAAGTGACTTCAGAACTGAACTGGTCCTTAAAAAAGCTGACTTTGGAAATTTTCTTAAAAATTTAAAAAATTGCTTCTAAAATTCTAAACTTTCTAACGTCCAAATAAAATTACATTACCAAAATTATGCCAACATAAAGTAGACATATGGGTAATGTTAAATAATGAATATTTTATGAGGTATCACTGTCTTAAAAGTAGAGAGATTCAAATTTAGAAAACAGTGAATTTTTTTCAAATATTTGGTAACTTTTGGATTTTTTTTTATAAATAAAGGTAAAACATTGACTCAAATTTACAATAAACATGAAGAACAATGTGTCATGAGAAAGCAATTTTTGAATGGCCTGGATAAGTAAAAGCGTTCCAAAGTTATTACCACATACAGTGACATATGTCAGATTTGCTAAATTAGGCTTGGTCAGGAAGGGGGTAAATAGCCCGGTCTGGAAGTGGTTAAAGACATTCACACCCTATATACCAGCGGTCAGCAACCTTCGGCACTCCAGATGTGTTGAAACTCCCAGCATGCTCCATTCACTTCTATGGGAGTTCTCAAAATAGCTAAGCAAGTGTGCATGCTGGGAGTCGTAGTTTCACCACAGCTGGAGTGCCGAAGGTTGCTGATCCCTGCTATATACTAACACAAACTCTTCTTAATGCCACACACTGCACTGAATATACAGTAGTAGAAACTACAATGTGCTACTGAATACAATCTTGTCACATACTCTGCCTTCTGAAAATAAAGCTACACACACAGTGTCCTATACAAATAGTGCCAGTGCTGTCCACCTGAAAATAGTGCCATAGACTGTGTCCTATGCAAATAAAGCACCACAAACAATGCCACTAAAGATAGTGCCACATGATCTATGGTCCCCTTATTTAGTGTCTCCAGCTCTGTGACCCCTATTTATAATACCACTCATGATGTACCCCCTAGAGCACAGAAAGTATATAGTGCACCTAGACAAATGTATGACAGCTCAAAGCTGCCGTAAATGTTATCATTAAGATAGATGTGCTTGTCCTGTTCGGAAAGTGGCGAGGACCGTTATGGAAATGCAACATGCTCTTAGATTTAGTACAACCTACTTAATCATCCAAAGGATGAACTTAATGTGTGCCAAAATGTTATAACACAACCAATTAGACAGAAGACACATATGTACAATTATAACAAATTTTATTAGGTAATAAAAATGACAACAAACCATAGACAATTATAAAATGAGTAGCAGCAGTGCAGGCAAGCGCTGCGATAAGCTGCTCATCCGCCAGACCCTGGGTATAATAAATCCAAATTAGAGGGGAAAATAAGAGGATAGCATGTTCCGCAGATAGCAGGCAATATAAACCCTACTCCCAATAGATGTAAAGACCCCCCCCCCCCCACAACTGGACATACGGTAACTGCACAATTAAAAGCCAACAGAGGGACCAGATGTACGGAACCTACACAAAGCCCATAGACAGTATGGAGGAACAACAATAGTAGTAATATGCATCAAATCACAGAAATTGCTGGAATATATTACCTAGAGTTGAATGGAAGCACAAATGGATCAGACCCAGGTCTGGCAGAGAGCGCACCCCCTAGAGCACAGAAAGTATATAGTGCACCTAGACAAATGTATGACAGCTCAAAGCTGCCGTAAATGTTATCATTAAGATAGATGTGCATGTCCTGTTCGAAAAGTGGCGAGGACCGTTATGGAAATGCAACATGCTCTTAGATTTAGACACAATGGCATTTAAAAAGTCATAAATTTGGGATGTGCAACTTTTTTACTGGCATGGGGGGAATGATAAATTCCCTAATCGGAGTTGATAGATGGGGTTCCCCATTTCAGACTCACAATCATTAGCCAGATCAGAGAGTGTCTGCAAAAAGTTTTACACGGACAGCTTATTGACTTAAATGACAGCTAGGAAATGCCTGGAACACCTGCTTACATTTATTCCGACAGAGTTCAGCTGATCCCTGGGAATCTCAGCATCAAGAAATTTTTAACTTTGAGGGGGGTTTTCCAAAGCAGCCCACCCCTTTAAGATCAGTGACTTGCAAGAAAAGGAAAAGTGCCATTATATAACATGTAGTGTGCAATGCAATGTTTTGGGACCTTACTGGAGGATGCTCTTTATCAAGCTTGTCTGATGTTTGGGTGGCAAGTGGCACCAGCCACCCAAACATGCCCAAACATCAGACCAGCTCGATAAAGGGCATCCTCCAGTAAGGTCCCAAAACATTGCATTGCACACTACTTATGTTGAATTGAATTAACAAAAGCAGAAATAATAAAAAAAAAAAAACTTAGTGTGCTGTTTTCAACTATACTATATACCAGAATACAAATCCTTTGGTAAAGAGGGATCAACTTGATAATATGCAACCAAAAAAGCCATTAGGACTAGTGCTGTGGCCACTAGTGATGAGTGAACCCGAATCCAGACTTTTTCACCGAAGTCCGGGTTGGGTGTTCGGGTGATTTTACTATTTTTTGTTATAACATGGTTATATCGGAAAATAATAGCATTCTTAAGACAGAATGCAAAACAATATGGCCATTTAGGGGTTAAAAAAACCTTCACCTAATCCACTTGATCACGCTGCAGCAGTTCTTCTATTTTCACTGAACAGTACCTGCCAAAGCACCTGTGATGTGTGCCATGGCGTCACCGCGCTCTTCCATGTGGTGACTTCATCATGCATATTGCAAGTCCTTTGGCAGGTCCTGTTCAGTGAAGATAGAAGAAGCTGCTACAGCTCGTTCAAGTGTATGAGGTGAGTTTTTTTTTAACCCCTAAATAGCCATATTGTTTTGCATTCTGTCTTAAGAATGCTATAATTTTCCGATATTACCATGTTATAACTAAAAATAATAAAGTGAAGTTAGGCTCCCCATTGACTTCAATGGGGCTTGGGGTCAAGTTCGGGTTCCGAACCCGAATTTTGACCTGAAATTCGGCTGAACCCGATCTTCCACTGGTTCGCTCATCCCTAGTGGCCATTATCTGACATAATTTTGACATACAGATGAGCAATAGTCAGAGGTTGGGTATAGCATGTTTACCAATCCTAGTCCGAGTTAAAGACACATGCTGGATCTTGAAATCTAACTGCTGTATTGTTTTACTTTTAGATTGTGCTAATTATAGCAGCCATATTGCAAGTTGCTGTTGGGATTGGACTGTTTTTCACCCCATTTTCAGTTTCATTACCCAGTGGAATTCCATTCTGGGGTCCAGTGATTGTAAGTACAGAATTCTGAATACATTTTATTGTGTGAGGACTTGCTTGTAATTGTGATCTCAGTATAAATCAATGTCAATAATAACCCCATAAGAAATTCTTGTCTGAACTGTACTGCTGACTACGAGTGAAAAAAACAAAAAACATACACGCATACTACTGCCAGTACTCAACACAGTGTGATAGCTGTGAATCTTCAGGGCAGAGGCAGAAAGTCACCGGGACGATGAAGCAGAGACGCTACAGGCATTGAATTTCAACTTCCATTCATAAGAAGTTGAATCTGTGATGCTGCAGGGAGGGTTGAAGACAAGGGGGCCTACCATTTTAAAAGGTAGATAATAACATCCTAGCATCTTCTAGAGAGAGAACATACTAATAATTCCCTTAGCTTAAAGTAAAAGGTTTTTATTCATCATGGAGCCTGCCACATGGGTGAGCAATCAGGGAGGTGCACTATGACACCTGCCTCTGTCTCGGCAATAATCTGTTGGAAAACAGGGGACTCATAATTATGCAGGAACACTATGTAGTCTTTGCCTGCAAAAAAGGACTATTTTAAAGGTAGTATATCCTTAAAGGATTATTCCCATCTATGCCATCTTCTAGGTCCATATCACTGAAGCTAGTAAATGTACCCTTTAAAACGTCACTTTTAATATAAAAGTTAAAATAAGACCCACCAAAGTATAACAAACAAATATGTAAGTAAGATAAATAGTGTGAATATTGGGACAAATAGCACACTGGAACTTAGGATCAAATCATTAGAGGCAAAAAAACGGAAGGGTTACTCACGGTACCGTAGATCGTAGATGGGATAGTATGGAAAATGATGCGTCCTGAACCTGATCACCAATTTTTGATAGATGCCAGGTGATGGTTGATCAAAATGACCCTGCAAAAGTAAGATGTAAAGAAAGCTTGAGGTTCACATGCGTAAATAGGCAGGGTGGGATAACTGTCCCTAACAGCCTATACTATCCCTATCTAAAGCAGGATAGCACCCCAAGATAGGAGAACTATCCCACTTATAAACGAAGGCCCTGGAATTAGAATCCCTGCCTGAGGTATCCCAGTGTAGATAATGCCTAATAGATAATTGCCAGAAAGTCCAGTGGGAGTCCCATATTCATAATCTCCCGACGCGTTTCCCCAGCTTCAATAGGAAGGTTCATCAGGGGAGAAGTCAAAAGCACCATGGCTATAGCGATAGTGGCTAATATAATGACCGGCGGCGCATATAGATTACCGCCACCAGTTTAAATACCCACTCACCTGATGTGACAGCGTCCTCATATTGTAACTGCGCATGCGCGTATCGGACGAGAAACAAAGAACTTAACTCATCCCTGCGAATCATAGGGAACTTTGACAACAAAAGCAGAAAGGTGCATGAGATTCTTAATAGATACTGGGACATTATTAAAATGGACCCAGATCTGAGAGATATTCTACCTGACCGTCCTGCACTTTCCTACAGAAAAGGTAGATTTCTGAGAGATCACCTTATACATAGCCACTATTCACTCCCGAAACAGCAGGGTACCTGGCTGGCTACCAAGATTGGTTAGTTTCTGTTTTCTTTGAATCCTGTCATCTGGGGGGTCATATGTAGCTCTCACACTACTCACAAAAAGTAAATGATATTTGGCTTTCGGGTGAAATTTATCGAAAACGTAAAAAGTTCACTAGTGATGAGCAAGCATGCTCGGCCGAACTTCTGTTCGGCTCGAGTATCGCTATGCTCGGCAGATCCGAGTGCTCGGCCGAATAATTCGGGTGCTTGAATACAATTTATTAGAATGGAAGTCAATGGGAGAACCCCAGGCACCCCCTGCTCGAAAAAGAAGAGGGTGTCTGGTTGATAAAATAAGGTTAGAAATTGATGAAAACCCCATCAAAATGGTTTGGAAACAGCATTACGAAGATAGCTGGATGCATCTTAGACTCATATTATGTACGACATACAATAAACAACCACACAAAGGCTATATGCCAAAAGCCAGGTATGAGCCCAATCTATCCATGAGACAGATAACAATCAGCATACCTTACAATGGCAGACTTGTGCACTATGAGATATGCCAAACCAGCTCTCATCTGACAGAGAACCAGTAAACCTCAGTTATTTTGCATCTGTTGGATAGCTTGGGTGGACCTGCACACCTAGATCAATATCATTAGGGCAACAAAAAGTTTTCTGATTGTCCTAACATAATATTCAATAACCTTTCTATACAGCTTTAGAAAACAACATACAATGCAACAGCACTCTGCGAGCCAAATAAAGTACAAAAATAAATTATATTGCTTATGCTATGCTAATAGATTAGAGATGCTTGGCAAATCATTTTGTACAACATTATTTGAGCCCGTCTGCCGCATGTCAAGGCGATCTCTGTAAGACGGGAACCTAACACTAAGTTCAACCTGTTAAGTGCCATGACAGCGACCATGAAGTTCAGGGTGTGTAGGCTCCGCATGCATGCTGGGCCCCCTATGGCTTTTATCATTTTCGGTGCCAAAATGGCCTCCATTGAATCCAGGGACTACAAATACCAACATGCATGCAGAGCAAACTAAGCTTTATACTCATGCTCATTTAAAATCAGCCCATGAGGCAAAACGGACTTATCATGAGTGCACGACCCAAAGCTGGGTAATAACTCAGTGTAGATCACGAGTTATTACCCAGCTTTCCCAGTGTCAGATTTTATCACTGAGTTGTTACCCAGCTTTCCCAGTGTAAGATATCATCCTAGTGTAGATCGTGAATATTCTAATCGCTAATTTTTATCGCTAATTTTCCATGAAAAAGGCTACACTAATAAGCTTGTCATAAGACTAAGTCTAATATTCTTGTCAGAAGACTATGAAACAAATAGATGGCACTATTGAGTTATAAACAGCTTTCTCTATTGGTTTCATAGTCTTCTGACAAGAATATTCATTTTGTCATAAGACTGTGAAACCAATAGAGGGCACTGTTCATAACTCAATAGCGCCATCTATTGGTTTTCATAGTCTTATGACAGCTGAAAAACAAGGCAGATTCTGCTCATTGCATGTTGCATTTGCATGTTCACGCTACAGTGATATTTTCATTAAATTAGGGCACTTAAGTAAAAGCATTCAATGGTGATTTCCTCACCTCAAGCAATTTATTGAAACAAAAGCCAACAGTGGTGGGTATACCCCCACAAAAATGTCAATGTCTCAGTAACTTGTCATGTGCCCTTGAGCATCAATCACAGCTTGACAACGACGTCTCATGCTGTTCACAAGTAAACTTATTGTCTGCTGAGGCATGGCATCCCACTTTTCTTGAAGGGCGGCCCTCAGGTCATTGAGGTTCTGGGGTATAGAGTTAGGAGGGTTTACACAGTGACTCAGCTGAGCCCGTAGGTTTTCAATAGGATTCAGGTCTGGCAAAAGTGCAGGCTAGTCCATTTGAGGTACCCCAGTCTCCAGCAGCCGTTCCCTAATGATGCAACCTCGATTTGGTAGCGCATTGTCATCCTATGTTGTTCATGTAGAGGCACAATGACTGGATTAATGATGTAATTCAAGTAGTATGGGCTGGTCACTGTACCATTCATGGTGTAGGGCAGTTCTATATTGACTAGACACACCTGCCCACACTGTAACACCACCACTACCAAAGGCTCGTCCGTGGATGATGCATAATGCTCTCCTTGACATCTCCAACATTGTTGGCAGCCATCATTTTAGCTCAGCGTAAATCGACTTTCATCAGTGAACAGCACTGAGGCCCACTGGTCTCTTGTCCAGCGTAGATGCTCCCTTACCCATGCAAGACAATGATGCCTGTACCTGGTGGTGTGGTCAGGTACCCTTGCAGGTCATCTAGCACACAGACTATGCTGATGTAAACAGTTTTGAATGGTCTGATGTGACACTTGGGTGCCTCCCACCTCCCTTAAATGTGGCTGGAGTTGTATGGCATTCATCGTCCGGTTCCTCAGGACATTGTTTACAATGAAGTGGTCATTAGTGTGGGATGTGGCCAAAGGATGTCTACTTCTATGCCTTTCTGTGACTCTTCCAGTCTCTCTGTATCTCTGTTGCAACCTGCTCATGACACTCTGTGAAACTCTAAGCTCAGTGGACTTGAAAACATCCTGCTTGAAGTCTCGCAATGGTGAGGTACTGTTAATCAATTGTTAGGTGTCGTCTTGGTCTCATGGTGTCAAAATGTGAACAGCATGATGAGGAGGACTGTTTAAATACCAATTCTAATTGAACCAGGAAATGTATTGGGCGATTCATAGATCAAACACCTGTTGTGAATTTTGCCATTAAGCTCCTGAAATATTGAACAGTTGGACATGTGCATTCAAAAGTGTAGAGAAGGTCAGATTAAGTTCACCTGTAAAGGTCAGAGTGCATTTTAGGTTCATTCTGAAATTTCACCCACAAAGCCAAATATCCCTAACTTTTTGTGAGTACTGAATATCTGATCTCCTGACCTCATAAACCCTAATTATAGCTCAATGCTTATCAATCTGATAAGAATATAGCTTACATACTGTAAGTGTTTATGAGGTCATAAGATCAGAGATAAGAGCTACAGATGAGTGATTTTTAACCCTGTATTTCAGAAACCTCTGAACATTTTTAATAGCCCAAAATGAGTAAAATACAATCACAAAAAAGCCTCCAAAGTGTACATAGCTTTTAAGTTGACAGCTACAGTATGTAACTTGGGCTTCCTGTGCTCAACCCACGCTACGGTGCTCTATTCAGTACATGGTTACTGTTTTAGTCTTCATTTATTATATTTCATTATATTAATATAAATTTTATTTTCAGTATATTATTGCTGGATCCTTGACAATAGCAGCTCAGGCTAAACCCAACATCTGCCTGGTGAGTAACCTATGAAAAAAGGAATAAAGACAGTATGACAGTATTAATTATTAATTATTATCATTATTAGTGTTGATTCATAAAGAAATTTACTTTGTGACGAACTACTTTTTTACAAAGCTCATTTCTTTGTAAGTAGCGGGCACAATAATGGGGAACAGTGATTGGACCGCCCCCATTATTGTACCCCTTAGATGCTGCATTCATCGCTGATCGCGGCATCTGAGATAAAAAATGAGGGCTTTCAGGGGTTATTCCATAAAAATAAAAATAAATTATACTCACCTTATGCATTTGAGAGCGAACAGACCACTGCGGCCATCTTGATTGAAGATCCTGCACAAAATCTTGCGCTGTACGTGATGACGTCATCATTCTGGCTGGCGTGGTGATGTCATACATAACCATGCATGAGATTTTGTGCGGGATCTTCAATCAAGATGGCCATGGCAGCCTATTTCCGCTCAAATGGATAATGTATGTTTTTTTTTTTTTTTAACACCATTTCAGGGAAAATTGATTAGTAATAATGAAGTGTGAGGAAATTCGCCTTTGCAGCAAATCAAATCTCCCCTGAAATTTGGATCAAAGTCCACTTTGCATACTTTGATTCACTTAACACTTATTATTATTATAATTATTATTATTATTATTGTAAATAACTGTGATCATCTCTGTGATGAGTTCTATAAGCAGCACACCACTAACTTGAAGATGGATGAGGTGGTTGATTACCCTTTAAAAAAAAAAACAATTCCAGGTCATATTTGTGATGCAGTAGCTCCATCTAGTGGTAGTGTAATATGGGACAAGCACCTCAATCATTTTCTAGTAATGCAACACTTTAGGGACAGCACCACTCAGATTCCCACCAGAATGGTGCCATTAAGGTGGGTGTGCTCCACGTTGGTAAATTCTGGAGAAATAGGCTTCACCCTGGGAACCCTCAAACCATCAGTATTTTGAGGATCAGTTTTTTTGTATACTAAAATACAATCATGGCCGTGTGCATGTTTTAGAGAATGGAAATTGTACGTAAGATGACATTAAGCTTTTCATTGCTTTTCTGCTTTTTTCCTTAAAACAGATCAAGGGTTCTCTGTCCCTGAACATATTGACAATAACGTTCAGTGTGATTGGACTGGTTTTGACATGTGTAGACCTGGGGGTCATTTGGAGTTATCCCTATAGACTGTGTCGCAGTAGAATTGTAAGTTCAAGCTATTTTCATTTTTTTTCTAGATAATATCAAGGGAATTACTGGATTTTTGGCATAGATCACATGGCAACCATATTGTCCTGCTCAAAGTAGAATAGTAGTAACATGTTTTACGTAAAGGGTTGTACACCGCAATAGACATTTGGATATGATAGCAGGAAGCCCCATTTATAAGCCAGAGTTGAAGAACTGCTATAATAAATAACCTTCGTACTGGAGAACCTGGCTCATCCATGCATGAACCATTGACTTGAGTAATGTCACATCTGTTCAGAGACTGTATGTAGTGCTGATGCCCTACGTACTTCAATGAAGCCAAGGTGTGACATTACTCAGAGACAGGTGTGATGCTATTTTTAGAAGAGACTATCTATTTTTTTTTTTACTTGTGGACAACCACTTTAATTTCCTTTGCAGGTAAATGAGGATGCTAAACTAGCTCCTCCATAGTTGTAAATGTTTTCTACTAAGATGTTGACTGTATTGGACAGCCTTAACCCCTTCACTCTCTGCGCCAATGTTGACTACGACATTTCACTGGTTAGAAAGAGAAAGGGGGCTCCCTCTCTCTCACCCCATCAGCCCACCATGACTTGTGATTGCAGGGTGCTAAAGGGTTGCCGTGACAGCCTGGGGTCTAATAATGGATTCCAGGCCTGCCATGATGCATTGCAATATAGAAATATTTGTGATCAGAAAATCAGAGGTTCAAGTACCCTACGATAAAATAAAATAAAAATCACGTAAAGAGAAGGCATAGTCTTTTGCCAAAACACCTCTATATATAAAAAATATTGCCAGCTCCATAATGACCTGTACAATAAAATAATCCTGTTTGGTGAGCACTGTGAAAAAAAAAAGCCAACTTTAATATTTTTGCTCATTCAGCCTGCCCAAAAAAAAAAAAACACAATAAAAAGGGATTTAAAAAAGAACATAACCCAAAATGGCATCAATGAAAACTACAACAGGTCCCAAAAAAAAACAAGCACTTTCCGAGCTCAATTAACAATAAAATGAAAATGTTATGGGTCTTTTTGAAGACACAAAAACAAATATTTAAACAAAAAAAGGGTTTGTAATTGTGCAAAAGTACAATAGCATTAAAAAATATATATAATTTGGTATTGATGTAAATGTAATAGCCCACAGAATCAAGATACTGTATCACATTATGCTAGCAAATACAAATAGCAATGACAGTATGGCTGTATATACAATATATGTACCCCTGAATGGTACTATTTAAAGCTAAACCTCATACTGCAAAAAGTTATGGCTTTTGAAAAGTGGAGATGAAAAAATGCAAAACAAATCACCACATTCTGATGTTCAAAATATTCAGCATAGTTAAAGGTTTAAGGTGTCAATAGACAGGGAGTTGGACATAATTGCTCTGCTAGTGAAAGAATCATACTTACCTGCTCCCCACAGCTCTGGTCTTGCATGCTGGCTCCTGCCTGTCCATACTCTGGTCCTTTCTACCCGACATGAGCATAGTCACCTGCTGTGCTGCAGTGGTGTGTTGCCCCAGCTAATGGTTTCTCAAAGTAAAATGTATTTCATTGTATTCTGTGTTATATTTTGTTATCCACTATCCGCTGTACATTGCTGCCGTCTAGTGGTCATTGTTACACTAATATTTGTTTTATATGTAAACTATCTATTGTTTTATTTCATCTGCTAACTGCTCCTCTTCTGTGGGCTCATATCTTGTGTCCTTCAGTCTTTTCCTGTTTATAAGACATGCATCAAAGAACTGGAGAGAGGATTTTCTTTGAGCTCTATAATTATTTCACAAGGTACATTCATCAAATACCTAAAGGCATATCCATTGCATCTCTCTCACTTGAATTCTACATGAAACTGATGTCGCTAGGGGAATGATAATAGCGAGTTCACTATTTAAATTTTTTGTACAAAAGATTGGCAGTCACACTCATCAGACACTTCTCTCATGTATATGGGTGGCAGAATAGTCAAATGTAGCCTAAAGCATCCACATCTATACGCATTGTCTACAAGCAAGCTTAGAACTGCCTGCAATGTTTGCAAGTGCACATGGTCATATCCTGAATGCAGTTACATAACTGTAATCAAGCTGCAATTCTATCTTAAAGAGATGCTACCTTTCTGAGCAAAAGAATAACATGTCCACAAAAAGCTCTCTGGATTCCTCTGGCTTGAAGCAAAGCAAATGTATTATGTTGCTGATAATATAGATGTAGAGGAAGAAGAGTCCACAGCAAAATCTACGATCTAAATATGTGATCAAACTGACGCAAAAGATTAGAGAGAACTCTGAGGCAACCATAGACGAGTTCTGCAAAAATCTAGATAACTTGTGGGAAAGAGTTGAACACTACATAGCAGCTTTTCCATACTTTAACAGTGGTGCAGCAGAATTCACTGCAGCTTTGAATCGTTTATTTGTCGCTTGTGATCTCTACCAGCGTCTGTTTGCAAAGTACATCACATTCCTGAGTAACTACAATATCGATGATACCTCAGAAGAGGTAATTAACAGAAAGATTATATGCCAAATAAAGAATGCCTTAGTACAAGAGGCCATGGATAAGTCAGAACAACGCATTGCACACTTGCTAACCATCTTACATCTCCATCTTCCAAGTTATCTCATTCCAAAAGTTTAGCATTTATGTGACAAGCTAGTAGATTGCTGTGCCAATGCAGAACAAGCTAGTGTTAGAAGTTCCTTTGCTAAGAAGGAAGCAGAGGTAGGCTACTTTCACACTTGCGTTTCACGGATCCGTCTGAAATGCATTTCAAACGGATCTGTCAATAAACTGACTAAACGGAGACAAACGGAAGCCATTCAGACGGATCCGTTCAAATGGATCCGTCTGTATTGCGGATCCGTTTGCCACGTTCGTTTCCGTTTTGCCATCCGTTTAGCGGATCTGTTTTGGAATGAGTAGCATCTCTAGGTTCCATCTTCATGTATTCAGATCCCCAGGGTCTTAATGGTCCTATATTTCGCCAGGGCTAGCTATCTTGTTGAAATTCAAAGTTGGTCCGGCTTTGATAATGGACCACACCTTTCGGACTCTTGTACGCGACTACATGACCTTAAAGATGTATAGTGTTCGTTAGCGGGCCATATGTCCCTGATCGTCCTTGCTATTGTCGCTATTGTCCCGCACTCATATGATCTATAAATAAATAAATAAATTATATATACAGTACAGACCAAAAGTTTGGACACACCTTCTCATTCAAAGAGTTTTCTTTATTTTCATGACTATGAAAATTGTAGATTCACACTGAAGGCATCAAAACTATGAATTAACACATGTGTAATTATATACATAACAAACAAGTGTGAAACAACTGAAAATATGTCATATTCTAGGTTCTTCAAAGTAGCCACCTTTTGCTTTGATTACTGCTTTGCACACTCTTGGCATTCTCTTGATGAGCTTCAAGAGGTAGTCCCCTGAAACGGTTTTCACTTCACAGGTGTGCCCTCTCAGGTTTAATAAGTGGGATTTCTTGCCTTATAAATGGGGTTGGGACCATCAGTGACATTGAGGAGAAGTCAGGTGGATACACAGCTGATAGTCCTACTGAATAGACTGTTAGAATTTGTATTATGGCAAGAAAAAAGCAGCAAAGTAAAGAAAAACAAGTGGACATCATTAAGAAATGAAGGTCAGTCAGTCGGCCGAAAAATTGGGAAAACTTTGAAAGTAAGGGCTATTTGACCATGAAGGAGAGTGATGGGGTGCTGCGCCAGATGACCTGGCCTCCACAGTCACCGGACCTGAACCCAATCGAGATGGTTTGGGGTGAGCTGGACCGCAGAGTGAAGGCAAAAGGGTCAACAAGTGCTAAGCATCTCTGGGAACTCCTTCAAGACTGTTGGAAGACCATTTCAGGGGACTACCTCTTGAAGCTCATCAAGAGAATGCCAAGAGTGTGCAAAGCAGTAATCAAAGCAAAAGGTGGCTACTTTGAAGAACCTAGAATATTACATATTTTCAGTTGTTTCACACTTGTTTGTTATGTATATAATTCCACATGTGTTAATTCATAGTTTTGATGCCTTCACAGTCATGAAAATAAAGAAAACTCTTTGAATGAGAAGGTGTGTCCAAACTTTTGGTCTGTACTGTATATATATATATATATATATATATACTTACTTCTTGACAGCCCCGGTCCGGGCTTGGTCCACCTCCCCTGGACGCTGGTGATGCGGCAGGTGAGCCGGCCCCGGCAGGTGAGCCGCCCACATCGGGAGAGCCCTCCGCCGATGATGAAGAAATCTATAATAAGGGCACATACTAATTAATGCAACGAATCAAACAGTACAAACTCCAAGCGTTGATTTTATACTTACCGGCCACTCAATACACCGGCGCCTTCTGGGTGGGTTTTTCCAATCGATTTTTGTCTTCTTTGATGACATCTGTACGCAACAGAATACCAGACAAAATGAAGATAACGTTAAAGGAACTTGTTTAGAGCACTATTTCCACATATATCAACAATTATTTTTTTTTAATACTTACTTTTTAAAATATAGGTTGGTACTTGCCCACCACAGAACTTTCTTTACTTTTCAATTTTTTTTATTTTTTTTTGGAACGACGCTAATAATAAAATGATTAAAAAAATTAATCCGACAGGAGCCATAATCCCCCCAAGTGCCATAAACACCCCCAGAGACAGCAGCCCCGCATAGTGCCAGCAGCCCCCCATAGTGCCAGCAGCCCCCCACAGTGACATCAGCCCACCAGTTCCAAACAACCTTCCCACAGTGCCCTCAACCCCCCCATTGCCAGCAGCCCCCATAGTTCCAGCCACAAACACCCCCGCAGTGCCAGCAGCATCCACAGTTCCAGCCACAAAAACCCCTGCAGTGCCAGAAGCACCGCACAGTTCACCCCCGCAGTGCCAGAAGCACCGCACAGTTCCAGCCACATAAACCCCGGCAGTGCCAGAAGCACCGCACAGTTCCAGCCACAAAAACCCCTGCAGTGCCAGAAGCACTGCATGCACAGTTCCAGACACAAACACCCCCGCATTGCCAGCAGACCCCCCAATTCCAGCCACACACACCACCGCAGTGCAAGCAACAACCACAGTTTCAGCCACAAACACCCCCACAGTGCCAGCAGCACCCACAGTTCCAGCCACATAAACCCCGCCAGTGCCAGAAGCACTGCACAGTTCCAGCCACAAACATAATTGCAGTGCCAGCAGACCCCCCAGTTCCAGCCACACCCCCCGCAGTGCCATCAGCCCCCCCAGTGCCAGAAGCCCCCCATAAAGGCAGCCCCCACCACCAGTGCCAGCAGCCCCCACTATTCCAGACACACACACCCCTTTCCAAGTGCCAGCAGCCCCCCCCCTAGAAATAGATAGATAGATAGATAGAAAAAAAAGAAAGATAGACAAACAGACAAAACTTCTTACCAGTCTCATCAAGTCGATAATCCAAACGATGAGGGGGAGGGACAGGAAGGTACTGGGCATGCGCAGAGACGTGAACGGTTTCTAACGGATCCGTGTCAAAGCGGAGCCAGGACAAGCGGATCCGTCCCCATTGACTTTCATTGTAAGTCTGGACGGATCCGTTTGGCTCCGCACGGCCAGGCGGACACGAAAACGCTGCAAGCTGCGTTCTGGTGTCCGCCTGCTGAGCGGAACGGAGGCCAAGCGGAGCCAGACTGAGGCATTCTGAGCGTATCCGCATCCACTCAGAATGCATTGGGGCCATACGGATGCGTTCGGGGCCGCTTGTGAGAGCCTTCAAACAGAGCTCACAAGCGGAACCCCCGAACGCAAGTGTGAAAGTAGCCGTAAGGGCAAAAATGGAAAAGAATGAAGCAGAGGCAAAGGCCTGTTTAGAAATTCTCCAAAAGGAAAAGGAAGAAGCAGCTGCCTTAGCTAAACTGCAAGTCATTGAATAAGCAACAAAGCAACACCAAGATACTGATCTGGACTGTTTCATCCCAGAAGAAGTGGAAGACCCAGTTGATTGCACTACTGATTACATGCTAAAGCAATCATCATCTATACCTCCTGCTGACCACATCTAACACTTAAAACAGAAACTTCATGATTAAGTTATTGGTGAATACCTCGGGTCCTCATGACTCTATACCTCAATTACCAAACCTTATCACCCGCCCCCTTACCCTAATAAAACACAGAGACCAGGATTGAAATTAATTGGCCACAGCAGCCGTTTATTAACACATAAAATAGAACATAATTAACAATAATTTTAACCCTGCTAACAACCTGGCTAATCCACCTTTGCCTCCAGCTGTAGAACACCAGCTCAGAGACACCAATACCCCCTTGAAGACCACAAATCAATGCCCACCGCATTGAGGTGAACCCCCTCAGACCGCCAAAACTCCCCAATCCCCAACTCCAATTTGATATGATGAACTGCCACCGACTCGTTCCTTGCCACAAATTTTCCCACCGCTCTGTTCACTTTAATGCAAACCTTATTAATCCGATCCACAGAACGAGCCTTCCACCATCTCCGCCTCTGAACAATATCAGACCACACCGTGATCACCTCCGGAAACATTGACCACAGTCGCAATAAGTCAAATTTAATATCCTGTATCAATTCACTTATTGGCTTAACCCCCAGGTCATTGCCCCCGCATGTATAACCAAAATATCCGGTGGCCTATCTAACTGAACAAAATGATGCACCTCTCTAAGAACCCCCCCATAACATACCTCGATACCCCAACCATCGAATAGTCGCGACCTCCCTGTCAAAACCTAGCTGACGACCGTTCGGCCGAACATCCGCCGTCAGCACACCCCAAAAAACGAAGGAATGCCCAATTATCCAAACTAGAGTTGAGGTAACTCCTGTAATTTATAAAAGAATAAACCAACATTAAATGCAGAACCCCAAAATCAGACCAAAACTATAAACTGCCTAAATGAATGGAGCCTTCTCGATTCCCACCTCCCTATTCTTTTAATAACCTCTTCGCTCATCCCCAGTCGTGCAGCTTTCGTTGCCGCCCCGATTCTAAATGAGTGTCCCGTATAGTTCCTCGTATCCACACCCATCTCAATTAAACATTTTTTCAACACCGCCAGAAACTGAAACCCTGGACAAAAAGGAACCATCCATGTGCCTAAGAAGGGCTCCACTACTAAAACAAGCCTCCAAGCGGTACTCCATCAAGCACAAAACCGGACATAGCAATGGCACCGAAAAAAGATTAATACTACACCCCAGTCCCTCCTGATCAGTCTTGGACCCCCGAACCCTAACCACTACCCTGTCCTAAAACAAATCAACATCTTCTGCAAACAGCCCCCCTTCACACCAAATACTCCTGCATACCAGCTCCCCCAAGAAAAATGCCCAATTTGATCAAACGCACCTCGCTCAACGAACTGCAGATATCCTCCACCCACCCACCAATTCTCAACAATAACTCGAACGACACCGGCCTACGTTTGTCCTCTGACTTCTTCCCCCTCCTCCAACCCCTCAAAACTTGCCGAACTAAAAACGCCTTTGTACTGTCTATGAGCCCCTGCAACTTAAAACCAAACGCCAACCCCACCATGCATCTGTTCACTTAGGCGACTGACCAGCCCTCCTCTTTTTTCTGCCCCAGAAATAATAACATAGGAACTTCGCCCCCATCCACCCGAATCCCCAATATCTCACACCAATTTACCCAGCTATCCTAAGCATTATCGTAAGCCACCCACGTATCCGCAGTCAATGACGCCCTCAAAAGCCCACTCACAGTACCTCCAAGAGCTCCCACAGAAACCCCGGACACTCCAACCCTTCGACATCCACTTCTGATGCCAGCTGTCAAAATCGCTCCCACTTTGAATGAGAAAGAGCATCCGTGATACAGTTAGACACCCCTGGTGCATGAACCACCACCACCCACACATTAAGCGACAAACAACGCAACACCATATGTTGCAACAACCTCACAACAGGAGGGGACGATGTGGACAACGTATTAATCGACTGCACCACGCCCAGATTGTCACAATGGAAAAGGAGCTTCTTGTTCCGAAATTTGTCGCCCCATAATACCAATGCCAGCACAATAGGAAACAGTTCCAGTAAGGCTAAATTCCTAACCCAACCCCTAGTTACCTATAAAGCAGGCAAGCGATCAGCACACCATTGCCCGTTAAAATAAACCCCAAAACTTACCCCCCCAGCCGCGTCCAAAAACAAATCAAAATCAAAACTGTCAATAGCATCCCTCATAACTAACGCTCTCCCATTAAAATCTTTCAAAAACCCAGCCCACACTTCCAAATCCCTCTTAAGTTAACGACCTAGCCGGATGAAATGATGTGGGACCACTACACCTGAAGTAGCCGCTGCCAATCTTATACAGAAGATCCTGTCCATCAGCATAATTCGCAACTCCGCCTGCAGATACCACAACTTATCATCCGTTAGCCGACATTCCATCCCAACAGTATCTATAACAATTCCCAAAAAACTCAACTCAGTGGTAGGGCCCACCGTCTTCTCTTCCGCTAACAACGTGGATAACAGCACGGAACAAACCTGCGAATCCACCGGACGTAAACACAGGAAATCGTCTAAGTAATATATAATGGATGCGCATCCTGCCATGTCAACCACTACCCATTCCAGAAATGAACTAAACACCTCAAAATAAGTGCAAGAAAGGGAACAACCCATTGGTAAGCACCTATCCACGAAAAAAAAAAACATCCCAAAAAAGCCCTAACAAATGGAGGCTATCAGAATTAACCGGAAGGAGACGAACTGCCGCTTCAATGTCCGTTTTTGCCAGCAAAGTCCCTGGACCCAATTTTCTAACCCACGCCACAGCCGCATCAAACGAGGTATAAACCACTGAACAAAGATCAGGATCGATACCCTCATTGATCGACGCCCCTTTAGTGAATAATAAGTGATGAATGAGCCGAAACTTATTTGGCTTTTTCTTCGGTACTACCCCCAAAGGCTATGTTCTTAAATTTGCTAAAGGCTGCACTGAAAATGGGCCATCCATTCTCCCCAGCGTAACTTCTTTTCTTAGATTTTCAGACACTACCTCCAGATGTTCCAACGCCGAGTGCAAATTTTTTCCCGAAAAAGGTGCTTGTAATGGATTGGACGGGATACTAAAACCCCACCTGAACCCCTCAAATAATAATTTAGCCGCTTCCCGATTAGGGTATCTACTTAAAAATGGCTCCATCTTTTCCAACAGCACTGGGGTCCGTCCTTTTTGCAACGGTCTCTGCCCCTCTCTGCTTGCTCCCTCTAAAACATCTGGACACCCCATGGTTCCCCTACAGGAAGCGCATTCATGCTTAAACTTGCATTTTACGCCGAATTTACATCTCTCTTCATTAAAAAGGAAGCACAAGCCCTTGGCTGCGGCCGTTGACAAAACCGACTGCCCTGCCCCTCCTCCTGTGTCCCCCCGAAAGGACTGTCCCTGCCTTCCGGGAGCCGTCACCCTCAACCAAAGGCCAATATCCTTGTGATCCCACCGCATGATCGGACGGACCGTTTTCCTCTGCCTAAATTGTTCATCGTACCGAAGCCAGCCCACCCGCCCATACACCCAATACGCCCCCCCAATTGCATTCAAATAACAAAATAAAGCGGAGCAACACTCGGGCGACTTTTCCCCAATTACACTTGCCAAAATGGCAAAAGCCTGCAACCAATTCGAAAAGGTGCGCGGGATCAGCAGATACCTGCGCTTTTCATCCTCGTCCTTCCTTCCCTCATTCCGTTGTGTCCTGTCTAAGTTTAATCTCTCAAGGGGCAGTAAAGAAAAAATCTCTACATATTCCCCCTTCCCTCACTTCTTGCTTTAAATGCGCCCCTAATGGGCCTTCAAAGCAGACATACACCTCCCCTTGTGCCACGTCGTCCACCTTCTGTCTATCATCCTCACCCCCCGCCTGAGTTTGCACAGACACCGGCCCCCCAACCTGAGCCGACATCTCTGACCCCACCACGCTGCTCCCTCACCCCACGTGGGCAATGAAGATGTACCTGCCACCCCCAAACGGGCAACGGAGACAAACCTGCCCCCCCCCAAACCAGAGACCCATCCCGCCAGGCTACCTAGAAGCTGTCCCAGACCCCCAACCCCATGACTCCCACCAGCCCCCCTTAACCCCAGGGGTACTAACTAATGCAGTGAAGGGTCCCATGACGTTTCACCAGGCTGCCCGGGCGCTGTGTACCCCGCAGCCGATAATTCAGAATCCTGACGATCCGTCCTCAGCATTGACGCTTCCCTCTGGCCGGACGAAGCCCCAGTGGTGGATCCCTGCACCCCAGCCTCCTCCGCGCTGGGTAAGTTCTGTGCTGATGTGGATGGATCCTCTTCTCCCATCCGAACTGGCGGCGCTGCAGCTACGTCGTCTATGTGGAGAGGCCTGGACCCCTGCCGGATGCCAACCTTCCCAGCCTCGTAATTCCTGGTGCCCACACTCTCACGAGGAGGGGGATCCCGCAGTTCCCGCACCTGATACCTCATTGCTCGCCGGGGAAGATAGGGGGCGTGTACGCCTGCCCTGCGCTGAGTTCCGCCATACTGTGGGATCCCTCCCGCGCCGGGAGGCCAATGCTGGTGCCTGTCCTGTGTCTCCCCTGTGCGGAGGGTCCCTGGAAGGGCTTCCGATCTGGCGCCAAACTCGTGGGGTCTCGCTGGGACTAAGGATGCCTCCCGCAACTTGCAGATCATGTCCTCCAAGGATGCCATGTTAAGCTGACCGATTTCGCAATACGTGCACCAGCTTCTCTAACGGACAAACCAAAACGGCTCCCAATCTTCCGCCCGCCCTCCATGAAAACCCATTACCCCTCCCCTACCAGATAAACCCTCCTCTCCCCAAATGATTAACCCCTTAGACTACTGTTCCTGCACCTTCCTCTTACTCACCCCTAGCTACCATCCCCTCGTCCCCAAAACAAATCATGGCAGCCTCCCCCTAGGCTAAAGCCTAGTATGGCCGTTCTAAATTGCAAGTGCCAACATCACTTCCAATTTACCATTAATCTACCTACACAGCAGTGACCAGCATGAAGCCAGCATATCTTCCAGAGACTATACCACATCTTAACCCCTATGCTGCATCATTTTGTCCTGATACATCTCAGCTTTTTACACCAGAGAACTTACATACCCCATCGGCACCACAGGTTAATCCAGCAACAAAGAATGGGAGATCAGAAATGTTTGACTTTGCCAGATACATGATACTCAGGGTACTCATAAACAATGGTCTCTGAAAGTTTTAAGACCATGCTGAGAACTATAGGGCCTGGAAATCCACCTTTGAGGCCGTAATCCATGATCTTAACCTCATCACAAAGGAAGAACTTAACATTCTCATCAACTGATTAGCCCCAGAATCTGCAAAGTAAATCAAGTCAAAAGACTTTAGAACTTCCCAAAGATAGCTAAAAAGGACAACCGCAAGCTCCAGGATCTGAGTGACCTGCTAAAGGAACTAGAATTGGCTAAATCAGACCCCCATCTGCCAGAGATACTACCTCTTGGAATAGTCCTGGGGTGGTTGGCTGCTGACTAGTGATGAGTGGCAGGGGTCCTATTCGAATTTGTGATATTTCGCAAATATTTTGTAGAATATTCGTTGAATATTCGCAAATTTGAATATTTGTTATATTCTACATTTTTTTTACTTGAAAAATCGGCAAGGTAATGATCGCGGAATATTGCGCGATCAATACAGGCGTGGGTCAAAAACGAATATATAGCACTATAGAATATAGTGCTATATATTAGTTTTTTCGAATATTCGTAATTTTTTTCCATCTGAAGTTATGATTCCTCCCTGCTTAAGTTGCTTGTCCAGACTTCAGATGGAAAAAAAAAATACAAATATTGTAAAAAACAAATATATTCCAAATAGTGCTATATATTTATTTTTTTTAATATTCCTAATATTCAAAACCAAGAATATATAGCAATATAGCGAATATTCGAAAAAAACTAATGTAGAGTAATTTAGCTAATATAGTGCTATAATTTAATTTGTCTAATAGTTGTAATTTTTTTCTCATCTGAAAAATTACGACTATTAAAAAAAAGATTGTAGCACTATATTAGCTAAATTGCTTTATATTAGTTTTTTCTGAATATTCGCTATATTGCTATATATTCTTGTTTTAGAATATTACGAATATTCAAAAAAAAATTATATATAGCACTATATCGATAATATAAGTTTTTTTGAATATTTGTATTTTTTTTTCAATCTGTACAGTTGTTCCATTTCGGCATACTCCTGCCCGACAAGCGTCCCCATCACCATGGGGATGCCTGGGGGTTAGAATATACCATCGTATCTGAGTTTTCATGATCTCACTGAGATCGTGAAAACTCAGATCCGATGGTATATTCTAACCCCCAGGCGTTACCATAGCGACGGGGACGCTTGTCGGGAAGAAGTATGCCAAAGTGGAACAACTGTACAGATTTTAAAAAAATATATACGAATATTCAAAACAACTAATATATTCGATATAGTGCTAAATATTAGTTTTTTAGAATATTCGTCATTTTTTCCATCTAAATTCATGATTCCTCCCTGCTTAAGTTGCTTGTGGGCCAATGACTCATTGGCCCACAACAAAGAAGCAGGGAGGAATTATGTGTTCAGATGGGAAAAAATTACAAATATTCACTATAAAGAATATATAGCCCTATATTCGAAATATTTGCGAATTCTCGAAGTTGAGATATTCGAGATAAAAATTCGCTATTCGAATATTCGCGCTCAACACTACTGCTGACCCATGTGGATCAGTGAACCGGTGTGTGGCACAAAGGGTTCAGGCAATACACATAGTCAGGAAACAAGCCGAGGTCAAGGCAGGCAGTGTTCGTGTAAATCTGGGAAACAATCCTAAGGTCAGGACAGGCGGCACAGGATCAGTATCATGAATAGTGTTGAGCGAAGCAAAGCATTTAAAGTGATCAATTCAAATACTTGACTTACATAATAAATGATTTTACATTGAAATCGATATTAAGACTAGTGTTGAGTGAAGCGAAGCATTCGAAGCCGAATTCTGTTCGAAGTGTAGGAAAACTTTGATTTGCAACAAAACTGATTTTCCTCACACTTCATGGTAAAATGGCAGCTGCACGTGTTACAAAGTGAAAGTAAGAAGCCCGGGTACGTGATATCACCCATAATGCCTTGCAGCCAGCCAATCCTAAGATAGCCATTAGAGATGAGGAAGCTGATGAAGTGGAATTCGATCCGAATTTCAGGTAAAATTTGATTCGCACCAAATCCAAATTTCCTTACACTTCGTGGTAACGAATCGCATTTTTTCCTAAAATGGCTGCTGCACATGTGAGGATATGGAGCAAGGAACTCTGGGAAGGCGGGATCACCCACAATGCCATGCATGCAGCTAATCAGCAGCCAGCCAGCCCTTTTATGTCAAACCCCTATAAATAGCCTTAGCCATCTTGGATTCTGCCATTCACCAGTGTACTTAGTGTACTTAGTGCAGGGAGAGACGTCAGCAGGCGCTAGGGACAGGGTTAGAAAAAACTTCATTATGCTAAAAAAAACGATTTACAAGTGCAGCGAAAGATTATTCAAGGTGTAGGGAAAGCATAGGGAGGAATCATTCCACAGCATTTATGTTGAGCAGGGTTCAGTAGGGGAGGTTACAGCCTGGGTAATAGAAACAATCCATTTCTTGGCTTGTATTAATGGGAAAAAAGGGCTTATTAGCCATTGTGTGGTGTAGTAGTAATATTACAGAACTTTTTGTCATGCACTGTAGCAGTGGCAAAAAAATATATATATTTGCCATTCAGCGGTGCAGTTATATGTTCTAAAGACTTTTGTGCTGTGTATTAGTGGCAAAAGTAAAATATATTTGCCGATCAGCGGTGCAGTTATATGTTCTAAAGCCTTTTGTGGCGTGTATAAGTGGAAAAATAAAAATATATTTTTCGTTCAGCAGTGCAGTTATATGTTCCAAAGCCTTTTGTGGAGTGTAATATTGGCTAAACAAAAATATATTTGGCGTTCAGCGGTGCAGTTATATGTTCCAAAGCATTTTGTGGAGTGTAATAGTGGCTAAATAAAAATATAATTGCCGTTCAGCAGTGCTGTTATATGTTATAAATCCCTTTTTGTCATGTAATAGTGGCAAAGTAAAAAATATATTTGCTGTTCAGCAGTACAGTTTTATGTTATAAAGCCCTTTTTGTCATGTAATAGTGGCAAATTAAAAATATTTGCCGTTCAGTGGTGCAGTTATATGTTCTAAAGCCATTTTTGGCATGTAATAGTGGCAAAATAAAAATATATTTGCCGTTCAGCAGTGCAGTTATATGTTCTAAAGCCTTTTGTGGAGTGTTTTAGTGGCAAAAGAAAAATATATTTGCCATTCAGCGGTGCAGTTATATGTTCCAAAGCATTTTGTGGAGTGTAATAGTGGCTAAATAAAAATATAATTGCCGTTCAGCGGTGCAATTATATGTTATAAATCCCTTTTTGTCATGTAATAGTGGCAAAGTAAAAAATATATTTGCTGTTCAGCAGTACAGTTATATGTTATAAAGCCCTTTTGTCATGTAATAGTGGCAAATTAAAAATATTTGCCGTTCAGTGGTGCAGTTATATGTTCTAAAGCCATTTTTGGCATGTAATAGTGGCAAAATAAAAATATATTTGCCGTTCAGCAGTGCAGTTATAGGTTCTAAAGCCTTTTGTGGAGTGTTTTAGTAGCAAAAGAAAAATATATTTGCCGTTCAGCGGTACAGTTATATGTTCTAAAGCCCTTTCTGTTGTGTAATAGTGGCAAAATAAAAATATATTTGCCGTTCAGAAGTGCAGTTATATGTTCTAAAGCCTTTTGTGGCGTGTATTAGTTGCAAAATAAAAATATATTTGTCGTTCAGCGGTGCGGTTTTTGTGTTATAAAGCCCTTTTTGTTGTGTATTAGTGGCAAAAGAAAAATATTTTTGTAGTTCAGTGGTGCAGTTATATGTTCTAAAGCCCTTTTTTGTGTGTATTAGTGGGGGGAAAAACCAACGGTTCTTGAATGATTGACTCGATCTTCAATGCAAGTGACATCAGACACCCCCAGCCAAGAGTCAGTGGGTTTGTCAGACACAACCCTTAGATGGCATGGCCCGGGAGCAGGCCCTGTGCCCTCACCTGTCCACTTTTCTGCTCCCTCAGCCAGAGAAGTATTGTATGCTATGAGCTCAGCTCCACTATACAGTGAGGTCGAGTGTCACGACCCTTGGTCATGGTCGTGACTCCTGTAACCGCATGCAGTTGCCTGCGGTCTTGGTGTTGTTGTCAATCACAGGTGAGGGCTATAGTATGTTGCCTCACCTGTGGTTGCCGCTGGCAACATTGTGTATGTGGCAGCAGAGCAGCCTGAGCGGTGCTAGGCAGCTTGCTGCAGTTGGCATGCGGTTGCACCTGGCAACCTCTCTTTATAGGTGTGCCTTTTATCGGTGTGCACAGGGTGTTATATGTGTTGTGTGCACTTTCCCTTTAAGTTGTTGTCTTCCCTTCCCTGGTGTTGGAAGGGTTAACTTCCTTCCTAGTGTGTGTGTGCACTGGGTGTGTCTGACTGTGGGTGTGGCTACTTGGCCCTATAAAGCCTCAGTGGAAGGCAGTAGTCAGAGAGGGTGCTTCAGCCATGCTTGCTGGAGACATCCTCCTGCTTATTTACCATCTGCCAGTGAGGGCCACCCTGGTTGTCATAAATGTTATGTCTGGTGTTAGTTTATGGTTTATCTGTTTTTGCAGCATATGGTTTACTGGGTTCCCGTGTGATGTCTGTTGTGTGCTGTGTCCTTTATGTTGGTTGTGGATAGCAGCACTTGCACGTGGGTTCCAGGTTGTGTGTCTGTGGCAGGTAAGTGTGGTACTTGTCTCACTTACCTGTCATTGCCATATGTCTGTTTATGTTCCCCCTTTCTATGTAGCTTGGCCAGTGAGACTCCTGTTCCTCCATGTCTAGGAGGAACAGGTCGTCTTACCCTGCTCCTAGTCCAGGGCCACCCTGAGGGCGAGCAGGAATATCAGGTTCCGGAGTATGAGCCCTCCTACCTTCAGGGTTGGCTCATACGGATAGGAGACAGGGTCAGAGTTAGGGATGTGTAGGAGGTGACCAGCTCCCTAATTCTCTGTCCAGGCCTTGCAGCGACTCCATCTGCTGATACCACACGGCTAAGGGTTTTCCCCATCCTCAGCCGTGACAACGAGCTACTAGAGGACAGTCTGCAGCTACTGGCCAACCAAGATGTGGAGGAGACATCCGCCGCTTCCTCCACTAGGCGGGCAAATAGTGATGAGGAGAGTGGTGTGGGAGCTGGTGTTGCGAGCGGTCAGGCTCCTGACCCAGAGATGGTTGAGAAGGACTTCAGTGACGTGCAGACAGTACTCGATGATAATGATGTAGCTGATCGCACTTGGGAGCCGGGTGACGAAGGGGCTTTATCATCACCGGTAGAAGAGGGTGGCAGCTTGCCCGTGAGGCAGCGGTGAAGCCAGCAAGTCGCTAGCATGGCAGGGAGTCAGCAGGATGGCAGCAGTGGGAGGTCAGGAGCCAAACGTGCCTGTGGTAGACCACCTTCTTTGCAGGAGCCTACCTGCCCGGGAAGTAGCGGTGCAAGGATTCATGAAGGCAGCGGCGGTAGCAGTCAGTCAGTGCGTAGTGTTGGGGTAAAATCACCTACTCGGCGGTGTGGCAGTTTTTAGTTAAGCCACCGGAGGAGGTGAACATGGTCATATGTAGAATCTGTGGGCAGAAGGTGAAGCATTGCCAGGGTGCCAATGTTGGCACCACGGCCCTGCGGCAACATATGCGTCACCATTAAGTGGCCTGGGAGAACCATGGCTCCGATGTGGTAGTCCAGCCTGCCGCAGCAACCACTGCATCACCCAGTGGCACGCAGCCGATTTCAGGCAGTCAAGGCTCCACCACCTCAACCAAAGGGAGCTGTCTGTCCTTCCAGTCATCTGCTGGTCCTGATGCTCCTGCTCCTCGCCCTACTACTCCTCGTCAGTCATTCCATCAGCAATCGATCACCAAAGTAATTGCCAAGAGAGAACAGTATTCGTGCACTCATCCAACGGCGCAGAAGCTGAACCTGCTCCTGTCCAAGTTGCTGGTGCTGCAATCCCTCCATTTCCCAGTGGTGGACTCTGCACCTTTCAGATCACTGATGGCTTGTGCGGAGCCGAGGTGGAGAGTCCCAAGCCATCATTTCTTTGCCAAAAAGGCAATACCAGCCCTGCGCTGTCACGGCCATGGCTATGACCGTGACTCCTGAACCGCATGCGGTTGTCAGCGGTTCTCTTTGGTGTTCAATCACAGGTGAGGGCTGTGGTATTTGCCTCACCTGTGGTTGCCGCTGGCAACAGTGTGTATGGGCAGCGTAGCAGTCGGAGCTGTGCCATTGCAGCTTGCTACGTTGTGCATGCGGTTTTGTGTGATGTGTGTATGTGTGCACTTGTTGTTAGTTATTGTGTGCACTTTCCCTTTATGTATGTTTGTTTTCCCTTCTGTGTTACTGGAAGGGTTAACTTCCTTCCCAGTGTGTGTGTGATGTCACTGGGTGTGTCCAATCCTTGGGTGTGGCCACTTGGGCCTATAAAGACCCTCTCTCTTGCAGAGCTCAGTAGGTTGCTTCAGCATGCTTGCTGATAGCAGCCTCCTGTGTTTGTTCATCCGCCAGTGAGAGCCACCACTGTGGTCATAGTTTAAGTTTAAGTTTGAGTTCATAGTATAGATTTAAGTTAAGGTTTTATGTATGCCTATCTCTTTATGTGTGTGTGTAGCAAGTTTGTCTGTTGGGATTTTCATATGTCTTTGTGCAGCATAACGGTTCTGGATCCCTGCCTGTTTAGGGATCCAGTCAGCAGGGCTGTGGCAGGTTGCTGAATGTCTGTTCACCTGCCATTTCCGTATTGCTGTTTCTGTTCCCCTTTTCCCAACAGCTTGGCCATTGAGGCTCCTGCTCCTCCGTGTCAAGGAGGAGTAGGTTGCCTTACCCAGCTCCTAGCTCAGGGATCTGCGGAGGGTAAGATAGGGCTCCGAGGTTCCGGCGCATGGGCCCTCCTACCTTAAAGGTCGGCCCATGCAGGTTAGGAGTTAGGGTCAGGGTAGGGACGCTGTAGGAGGTGACCTGCTCCCTGTCCTGTGGCTTCATGGCCGAGTAGCTACTTCAACACCTGGCACCTCACGGCTGAGGGTTTCCCCCATCCTCAGCCGTGACATGCGCACACATGTAGAACAGAAGGTGGACCAGTCCTTGAGCCTGTCGGTGTCTGCCAAAGTGCACGGCAGCGTCGATGTGTGGAGCTGTAACTATGGTCAGGGACAATACATGTCCTTTACGGCCCACTGGGTGAAAGTTGTTCCTGCACAGCCACACCAGCAACTTAACCAGGTTATGCCGCTTCCGCCTCCACGTTCTCAAGCCGTTGGTCCTGCAACAATGTCCGCCTCTGCCTCCTCATTCTCCACCGTATCCTCAGCCTCCACTGCAGGGACAATTCATAGTGCCCCTCCAGCATACCACATGTGCAGGGCATGGCGGTGTTATGCTGTTCTGCACCACGTTTGCCTGGGGAGGAACTGCTCCGTGTTCTTTATAAAGAAATTGAATCCCGGCATTCTCCGCGACAACTTAAAATCGGAACCATTTTGACCGACAATGGGAAGAACATTGTGTCGGTGCTGCATCAAGGTGGGCTGAGCCATGCGCCCTGCATGGCATACGTGTTCATTCTGGTTGTAAAGTGGTTCCTGAAGTCTTCCACCCATATGCAAGACATCCTAAAAATGGCCAGGAAACTTTGCATGCACTTTAGTGTTGATTGAGCACCGTAGTGCTCGGAGGCTCGGGCTGAACACATCAGGATGTTCGGGTGCTTGACCAAGCACCCGAGTATAATGGAAGTCATTGAGAGAACCCGAGCATTCAACCAGGTACCCCCTGCTCTGAAGAGGGGAGGGTGCCTGGTTCATAGGAAAAATGTCAGAAATTGATGGAAACACCACCGAAATGGTTCTCGAACAGCATGGGGAGGATGTCTGGATGCATCTTGTACTCGCAGGTCGCTGCTGGGAACGATGTTGTCCGAATAGTACGCCACTTTTACAGACTGACAATAATACGCACAAAACTGAAGAAAAAATCGTTTGTAGAGGAAAAATTGATAGGAAATATTCTTTCCTGTATATTTACTTGTATATAAAGTGCAAGTGCTGCCAAAAATTACAAGGAAGAGGCACTCCGATGCAACCTGTACATCACATAAAGGAGGGCCTCATTCACATTGTGGTACAATTGTACATGTAGTGGGACTCCTACACTCATAAAGCCTATGCACTAAGTGAAAGGGCTGCCAAAAATTACAAGGAACCGGCACTACAATACACCCTTTGTTACACATAAAGGAGGGCATCATACACAGCCTTGAAATATTATGATTGATGGCCTGCTGGTGACCCTCAAAAACATTTGGAGCAAGGTCCTGCTGATCTGACCATCTAAAACATTATGGGTGAGCGCCTGCTGCTGCTTTGGTGACTCTAGATAACCTGGGGATAATCGCACATCCCTGTGACGGCGCCGATCTATTCAGATGTCTGCCCTATCAACTTTCGATGTTATTTTCAGCCCAAACCATGTAGACCCTGGGTATCGGGGGAATCATGGTTGGATTCCGGAGAGGGAGCCTAAGAAACAGCAATGGCTACCACATCCAAGCAAGGCAGCATGCGCACAAATTACTTATTAGGTATAATTAGGTGAGGGCCTGCAGGTGAGCTGACCCTGTAAAAGATTTTAGGTGCGGGCCTGCAGGTGAGCTGACCCTGTAAATGATTTTAGGTGCGGGTCTGTTGGTGAGCTGACCCTGTAAAAATTATATGCGAGGGCCTGCTGGTGAGCTGACCCTGTAAAAGATTTTAGGTGCAGGCCTGCTGGTGAGATGACCCTGTAAATATTTGAGGTGCTGGCCTGCTGGTGAGCTGACCCTGTAAAAGATTTTATGTTCAGGCCTGTAGGTAAGCTGACCCTCTAAAAAATGTAATGCGAGGGCCTTCAGGTGAGTTGACCCTGTAAAATATTTGAGGTGCGCGCCTGTTGGTGAGCTGACCCTGTAAAAGATTTGAGGTGCGGGCCTGCTGGTGAGCTGACCCTGTAAAAGATTTGAGGTGTGGGCCTGCTGGTGAGCTGACCCTGTAAAATATTTAATGTGTGGGCCTGCTGGTGAGCTGACCTAGTAAAATATTGTAGGTAAAGGCCTGCTAGTGAGATGACCCTCTAAAAAATTAGATGCGAGGGCGTTCTGGTGAGCTGACCCTGTAAAAGATTGAAGGTGAGGGCCTGCAGTTGAGCTGACCCTCTAAAAAATTATATGCGAGGGCCTGCAGCTGAGCTGACCCTCTAAATTATATACGAAGGGCATATATGCGAGGGCATTATATGTGACGAATAAGCATGTTGATATGATGGAAGAGGAGGAGGAGCATGAGAAAGAAAGATTCAACCATATACCCTTGTTTGTGGTGGAAGGGGTGCATGGGAATACAGTGTATTTAGTACATTATAAACAAGACATTTAAAGTGCCTTTATGTTCAGCCGCTTTCCTCTGGTGGAGTCGAGAAGTCATGGTAAATACAGGCCTTGTTCATTTTTAACCTGTCAGCATTTTCAGTTGAAAGGTGGATACTGTCAAGGTATATCTTTTATATAAAATATAAATATTGTATATAGAAAATAAAATGTCAATAAAATATGGAAATCAGTCAGGAAATCCACTAGGCAGACATAAAATGCCTTTTCTTTTATCTTGAGACTCTAAATTTAATTTATGCAATTAATGAAAACAAAGGGGCAATCAATTATGCAAAATATATGTAATAATTTATTTATAAATGAGTAAAAATCCAATATAAAACAGACATAAGATCAATTGATAGACAAATTGACGCAGTACCAACAAACCACCACTAGATGGTGGTGTAACCCACTATCACTTTCTCACCAGCACAGAATTATTTAAAGTTACATATAATAAGATATAAATGCTATATCTTTATCAAAAAGACCAATAATTAATTTATCAAGAGAAACTCAGGATTTTCTGTTTACCAACAGGTTATAACATGACAATATGCAGATTAATACAGGAACAATAAATGTTGTCCCTTGACTCTGTCTCAGCCTATGACAATCAAACTATATATGATATTAATATGATATTATATCACACTCGGCAATCAGACTATGGAAATAGAATTTCCCAGAGTTTTTCCTCTACTCAATGTCTAATCTCCCATTAGCAATATGCATCTTTGCTAAGAGGACAACTAGCATTAGGGGGATGTTTAACACTATACGTTCCCACAGTATAGGAACTCTTGACTATATGCTGAGAGGAATATCTTATTAATATCACAAGCAAAAAGTATAACAACGTTACCAAGTTAAGGATGGGCAGAGTTTCGGATGGGACCAGTTCTCAGGAGTTCTCTAGTAGTCAAAATATAATTCAATTTTCTTTTGATATCCTTTCTTATGATCTGATGATCTGATCTGATGGTTTGATCTCCATCTATGTTCCTATCCAGCAGTACTTATCCTCCCTGATATCTTACGTTACCTCCTCCTGGATTATGATCTCCCAATCAATTGAGGAGGGTGTAACGTATGTTAATACTACTATGATGTAATCTTAACCCTTGATATGCTGGAGGAAACAAGTTATAAAATAATATAATATCGTGCATCTACCTCTAGATGGCACTGTTGTACCACATAACAATTTCAACATTAATTCTAAATACCTAATAATATGTTCATATGACCTTCTTGACCTATCCAGTATACAACAGTATTAAGGGTTTCTTCCTGACATTTTAATTACCCCTATTCTAGACATGTTGGAGTCACCATCTCCTACTGTCTTCTTAGGGACAATGGAAAATGGTTCCTTTTACTTGACAACCGGGTTCATTAACTTGCCCACATGGCTACTAATATGGCTGGCTAATAATATTCATATATAATATATATGACCGCGGCACTCGATTTTAGTAAACAGTTGTAATTATTAAATATTGCATCCAGAAATAGAAATAGGCTAAGGCCAACGTTTCGGTCTCATCCCGAGACCTTGTTCACGGCCTGAATGTGGAATACGTCTGGTGCGGTGGCTGGCCATCCACCGCACCAGACGTATTCCACATTCAGGCCGTGAACAAGGTCTCGGGATGAGACCGAAATGTTGGCCTTAGCCTATTTCTATTTCTGGATGGAATATTTAATAAATACAACTGTTTACTAAAATCGAGTGCCGCGGTCATATATATTATATATTGATTGCCATTACCGCTGAGCACCGGAACCTAGCTACGGAGTGCCGTCCAAACAACCTGAAAATTGGCTAATAATATTCAGCTCTCCTCATGAAACCCAATTAGTAGGAAGACAACTTCAATACTTTCTAAACCTTAAAAAGTCTATATGGTCAGTGGGATACACACGGCATAAAATATATATTCTAAATGATTATAAATATATATATATACACTCACCTAAAGAATTATTAGGAACACCATACTAATACGGTGTTGGACCCCCTTTTGCCTTCAGAACTGCCTTAATTCTACGTGGCATTGATTCAACAAGGTGCTGATAGCATTCTTTAGAAATGTTGGCCCATATTGATAGGATAGCATCTTGCAGTTGATGGAGAGTTGAGGGATGCACATCCAGGGCACGAGGCTCCCGTTCCACCACATCCCAAAGATGCTCTATTGGGTTGAGATCTGGTGACTGTGGGGGCCATTTTAGTACAGTGAACTCATTGTCATGTTCAAGAAACCAATTTGAAATGATTCGAGCTTTGTGACATGGTGCATTATCTTGCTAGAAGTAGCCATCTGAGGATGGATACATGTTCTCATTCTGTTTACGCCAAATTCGGACTCTACCATTTGAATGTCTCAACAGAAATCGAGACTCATCAGACCAGGCAACATTTTTCCAGTCTTCAACAGTCCAATTTTGGTGAGCTCGTGCAAATTGTAGCCTCTTTTTCCTATTTGTAGTGCAGATGAGTGGTACCCGGTGGGGTCTTCTGCTGTTGTAGCCCATCCGCCTCAAGGTTGTGCGTGTTGTGGCTTCACAAATGCTTTGCTGCATACCTCGGTTGTAACGAGTGGTTATTTCAGTCAACGTTGCTCTTCTATCAGCTTGAATCAGTCGGCCCATTCTCCTCTGACCTCTAGCATCCACAAGGCATTTTTGCCCACAGGACTGCCGCATACTGGATGTTTTTCCCTTTTCACACCATTCTTTGTAAACCCTAGAAATGGTTGTGCGTGAAAATCCCAGTAACTGAGCAGATTGTGAAATACTCAGACCGGCCCGTCTGGCACCAACAACCATGCCACGCTCAAAATTGCTTAAATCACCTTTCTTTCCCATTCTGACATTCAGTTTGGAGTTCAGGAGATTGTCTTGACCAGGACCACACCCCTAAATGAATTGAAGCAATTGCCATGTGATTGGTTGACTAGATAATTGCATTAATGAGAAATAGAACAGATGTTCCTAATAATTCTTTAGGTGAGTGTATATCGACACACTATTACACATAGATGACATATTATATAATTCATTGGTTAAGATATGTTGCAAATTTAAATACACCACACAGGAATATATAGAATATAATTATGAAGACGTGAATGGGACATTCACACACCCAATTCTTCCTATAAAGTAGACTTCCCTAATGACTTTGGGGAATGAAGTTAAATAATACATTGCTATTCAAATGTTGCTCTCTCACAGACACATGTCTGTAGGACCCATCATAGCATTAACAGATATACCACATCTGCTCATAATAATTTTAAGAGACAATACACTCTATGTCCCTACAAACATTTTACCCAAACTGAACTCAGCATAACCTCATCTCGGCCTGTTTCAATCCTATAGAGAAATATTAGACTCTGGTTCAATTTGTCTCTATTTTTAAAGGCAATGAGCATTGACATTTAAACTATAATATTTTCAGACTGTACACTTATGAAAATGCATGACAAACCCCCCTTTATTCCAAAATGTTCCATAAAGTGTGAATATATTTGGAATGTTCAAAAGGGCTTTTCATATGTCTTCTTCATGGATCACGGCGCGTAGACCTTGTCTATGGTGTTTTAGCCATAGTTTACCTAAAGTCTTTTTGAATAACCTTATCCAACGCACTGTTTTGGATGGTCAGCAAACTCAACTATTCCATAGATCTTGCAAAACAGGATATAAGTTTGATAAATGTTTGTTTTGATTCTCCATCTCCGCATAAATACTTACTAAATTACTTTTTAGTGAACCGATCTCCAGTTCCAATGTTTTAATGGAGATGGAATTGGCAACTGTTACATCTGTAGCAATGACAGCGCTCATCACGCCCAAAATTATAGCGGCAACGATAGCAGAAATAAACCGTTTCGGTCTTTGACTCGTAGAAAACTGCTCTCTGGTCAATGTCTTTCTCGCTTGCTCCAGGATCTGCGTAATCCGTTTTTGGGAATATCCGATGTGCGTCTGGTACCAGGATTGGATCTCTGGTGACAGGATCTCGGACGCGTCAAATTGTTTTTTGATGAAGACACGTGGATCCAGGCTGATGTAGATCTTCTGGGAAAAAATCCTCTTGTTCGTCAGAATGAACCCCGCGGTGTCCTGCAGCATGTTTCCAGATGAAGGACCTGGCACAACAATCGGCTCGGCATGGAACTACTTCCCCAAGATCAGGATTACATAGATTATGGCAATCATCTTAGTTGGCATCTTGCGCCTAAAATATCGTATGACAAATATGAGTACATACATCTTTCATTTTTATCCTGCAAGAAAAGAGGTTAATGCTATCATATATTTTTGATTGGCATAGGTTCTTTTCTTGAACAGGGTAAGTTACTTGTTTTAGAGGTCAGTTAAGAGATATTTAGTTATAGAGGAAATACACGTGAGGATGGGTTAGTATATACGCTTGTCCATACAATACCAATCCTAATTTCCGTCTTTAGCTGAAGCTGTAAAATCTCCTCACCTCTCCTCCTCAGACTCCTATCTCTCGAAGTCGTGAGCTAGGATGACAAACACGTAATTGATTAATGTGCACCCATTTTTCCACAAATTTATCCCCCTTAGGGATTTTTATCTTGTATACCACTGGTGACAACTTTTCAATAATGATATAAGGTCCTTTCCATGAAGGTAAGAATTTTCTCTCCTTCACTTGACCCCGAGCGAAGTTATAGAGATAAATCAGAAATTTGATACTCCTTCTGAGTAGTTTTCAGATCGTAGTATGTTTTAGCACTCACTGCGGCTTTCTCTATATTCTTCTGGGCAAACGCAAAAGCATGCTGAAGGTGCTTGCGTAAATTTTCGATTGATGCGATGTAGTAGCATTTATCAAATTATGATCTGTTGTCCGGTATATTAAATGCTGGGGTAACACCATCTTCCTTCCTGTGATCATCTCGAAGGGAGAAAGTTTGGTTGCTGCGCTTGGGGTGGCCCTGATGGCCATGAGGACCAACGGCAACTTGACATCCCAGTCTTTACCGGATTCATTGACAAACTTTTTTAGAATATTCACAATGGATTGGTTGTAACGCTCCACTCCACCACTAGAGGCTGGCCGATAAACTATGTGTAGCTTTCTCTTTACCCCCAGTATTTCCCACATCTTTGTCATCACTTCACTAGTAAAATGACTTCCACGATCGGACTCAATGCGTTGGGGAAGAGCAAACCTGGAGAATATGTGGTTAATGAGCAGAGATGCACATACGCTTGAACTGCATGTTTTGCACAGCAAACATTCCACCCATTTTGTGAACAAACAAGTTACAGTTAACATGTATCTGTTGCCTTTTGATGACGTGGTTACTGGCCCAATGAAATCAATTTGGATGTCTGACCATGGCATGGACATCCCCCTTTTCATCAGCGGTGCCCGATGAGTGGGTCCTTGTGGCTGGAATTGAGGGCATATTAGACATCCCTGACAATATGTTCGCACCCCTTGTAACATATGTGGCCAGTAAGCGTAGTCCCGTAGTAACTCGTATGTTAGTTTCTCACCTCGATGTCCAGCTGTTGGGGCATCATGGGCATGTTGTAACATCAGACCTCAATACGCTGCGGGTACTACCCATTGCGTGATACCGTTCTTTGAGGTCCTTATCAGCAATCCATCCTGTAATGAGAATTGGGACTTACCCTTCATCAAAATCCGTAACTCCTCTTTGCCATCATAGTCTTCCGTATTTATGGAACAATTCTGTGGATCCTCAACGTGGTTATAAAAGATACCAATAACTGGATCCCCCTTTTGGCTCGCAATGAGATCCTCACTAGGGGAATCTTGGCTCCATTGTATCACATTGGCTTCAGTTCTCTTTTGGGCCTGACTCCTTGTCGTTGCGTCCACTTGGATAGTTCCCATGAGGTCATCAACGTCAAAGGCTTCTCCGTCAATGGCTGCTTGGTTGGCGAGGGAATCTGCTAGATCATTCCCTTCTTTATCCATACCTGGATACTTTGAATGACCCTTTACCTTTTTCCAGTAAATTGTAAGATTGTGGGTGGTAACCATCTAGTCAATCTTACAAAACATTTTACCATGTTTGATAGGCTTGGTGTTGCTTCTCATCATGCTAGATCTTTTCCATCCGGGGAAATACTCCACAAAGCTGTTACGAACATAATCAGAATCTGTGATTATGACAAACTCTTTAATATCATATTCGATAGGCATTTGTACAGCTTTGTATACAGCAGTAAGTTCTGCGACCTGGCTACTTTTGGAACCGATTTTGTATCCGACGGACACATCTGGGAATATATTATTCCACACGATTCCGACACCTGCAACCAGCATACGCTCAGTTCCTATATCTGTATGGAAAGAACAACCATCTACATACACACATGGTAATGATTTGCAGTACTCCTCTTCGTAAGATTTATATAGGGATGATGATTGTTCCTCCAGCAAATCATTCTCCTGTGACTCACTTTTACGTTCCACATTGGTACAATCATGGAGTTCTGCAAATCCTTGAGCAACTGGGTTTTTATTATTTTGTTTATACCTGATCTCCAACAGCCATCCCATTAAGGACATCGTCCAGGCGGTTATCCTGCTATTTGACAGATTTCCATCCCTTATCCGATCACTCTGCAAGTATTGCAGTGGTTGCTCTGCAAGTTTTCCTAATTTTTCGGCTGACTGACTGACCTTCATTTCTTAAAGTAATGATGGCCACTCGTTTTTCTTTACTTAGCTGCTTTTTTCTTGCCATAATACAAATTCTAACAGTCTATTCAGTAGGACTATCAGCTGTGTATCCACCTGACTTCTCCTCAACGTCACTGATGGTCCCAACCCCATTTATAAATCAAGAAATCCCACTTATTAAACCTGACAGGGCACACCTGTGAAGTGAAAACCATTTCAGGGGACTACCTCTTGAAGCTCATCAAGAGAATGCCAAGAGTGAGCAAAGCAGTAATCAAAGCAAAAGGTGGCTACTTTGAAGAACCTAGAATATGACATATTTTCAGTTGTTTCACACTTGTTTGTTATGTATATAATTCCACATGTGTTAATTCATAGTTTTGATGCCTTCAGTGTGAATCTACAATTTTCATAGTCATGAAAATAAAGAAAACTCTTTGAATGAGAAGGTGTGTCCAAACTTTTGGTCTGTACTGTATATACATTTGGTATCGTGGTTCATTCAGCACGACGAAAACATGTTCCGTGGTCTTACTTCCTAGGGAGATAGACAAAAGGCATCTTGCGGCCACATTATGACTCTGGGAATTTCCATCCAGATCATGAACCCATTGTTCCTGTGGAGAGAAACTTTTAATCATTTTAGGATTGGTGACCTGTTTTAAGAGTCCTAGGCTTATGTAGCTGGCTTCGGATTTCAAATCCAATTTGGCATATTTCACCCGGGCTATATAGTTCACCTGTATGGGAATCAATAAATTGTCATTGACCTTTTCAATCCGTACCATGGACTGAGTATGTTTGGTCAGGTCCGCGACTTTGTGATTTCCTCCTTCAAGAGAAATAGTCAATACATCATCATCCAAGGTTACCGTCTCGATTCTGTCCCTCTGGATGGTAATTATGGGTGCGGCACCGTTGACAGCTTCCTCGGGCTTACCATTTTTCAGGATCGTGACATCCGGTGTTTGATTGTTCCTGAAATTAACTTCAATCGAGTTAGGCCTCTCTTCAATCATGTGACAACTACGTTATGCTTGTGCATTGCAAGAGAATTCATAGGCAATGAGTGTCTTCACCTGAGTCCAGACTGCTTCATTAATGAAGTCTATTATGGTACTAAACCTTTTCATAAGGTCAATTCCTATGATCAGCCGATCATATGGAAGATCCACAATCAATGTGGGGTGTCTAATGGTCTTCTTGCCAATACTAAATGTCAACCATGGTCCCAACCCCATTTATAAATCAAGAAATCCCACTTATTAAACCTGACAGGGCACACCTGTGAAGTGAAAACCATTTCAGGGGACTACCTCTTGAAGCTCATCAAGAGAATGCCAAGAGTGAGCAAAGCAGTAATCAAAGCAAAAGGTGGCTACTTTGAAGAACCTAGAATATGACATATTTTCAGTTGTTCCACACTTGTTTGTTATGTATATAATTCCACATGTGTTAATTCATAGTTTTGATGCCTTCAGTGTGAATCTACAATTTTCATAGTCATGAAAATAAAGAAAACTCTTTGAATGAAAAGGTGTGTCCAAACTTTTGGTCTGTACTGTATATACATTTGGTATCGTGGTTCATTCAGCATGACGAAAACATGTTCCGTGGTCTTACTTCCTAGGGAGATAGACAAAAGGCATCTTGCGGCCACATTATGACTCTGGGAATTTCCCTCCAGATCATGAACCCATTGTTCCTGTGGAGAGAAACTTTTAATCATTTTAGGATTGGTGACCTGTTTTAAGAGTCCTAGGCTTATGTAGCTGGCTTCGGATTTCAAATCCAATTTGGCATATTTCACCCGGGCTATATAGTTCACCTGTATGGGAATCAATAAATTGTCATTGACCTTTTCAATCCGTACCATGGACTGAGTATGTTTGGTCAGGTCCGCGACTTTGTGATTTCCTCCTTCAAGAGAAATAGTCAATACATCATCATCCAAGGTTACCGTCTCGATTCTGTCCCTCTGGATGGTAATTATGGGAGCGGCACCGTTGACAGCTTCCTCGGGCTTACCATTTTTCAGGATCGTGACATCCGGTGTTTGATTGTTCCTGAAATTAACTTCAATCGAGTTAGGCCTCTCTTCAATCATGTGACAACTGCGTTATGCTTGTGCATTGCAAGAGAATTCATAGGCAATGAGTGTCTTCACCTGAGTCCAGACTGCTTCATTAATGAAGTCTATTATGGTACTAAACCTTTTCATAAGGTCAATTCCTATGATCAGCCGATCATATGGAAGATCCACAATCAATGTGGGGTGTCTAATGGTCTTCTTGCCAATACTAAATGTCAACCATGGTCCCAACCCCATTTATAAATCAAGAAATCCCACTTATTAAACCTGACAGGGCACACCTGTGAAGTGAAAACCATTTCAGGGGACTACCTCTTGAAGCTCATCAAGAGAATGCCAAGAGTGAGCAAAGCAGTAATCAAAGCAAAAGGTGGCTACTTTGAAGAACCTAGAATATGACATATTTTCAGTTGTTCCACACTTGTTTGTTATGTATATAATTCCACATGTGTTAATTCATAGTTTTGATGCCTTCAGTGTGAATCTACAATTTTCATAGTCATGAAAATAAAGAAAACTCTTTGAATGAAAAGGTGTGTCCAAACTTTTGGTCTGTACTGTATATACATTTGGTATCGTGGTTCATTCAGCATGACGAAAACATGTTCCGTGGTCTTACTTCCTAGGGAGATAGACAAAAGGCATCTTGCGGCCACATTATGACTCTGGGAATTTCCCTCCAGATCATGAACCCATTGTTCCTGTGGAGAGAAACTTTTAATCATTTTAGGATTGGTGACCTGTTTTAAGAGTCCTAGGCTTATGTAGCTGGCTTCGGATTTCAAATCCAATTTGGCATATTTCACCCGGGCTATATAGTTCACCTGTATGGGAATCAATAAATTGTCATTGACCTTTTCAATCCGTACCATGGACTGAGTATGTTTGGTCAGGTCCGCGACTTTGTGATTTCCTCCTTCAAGAGAAATAGTCAATACATCATCATCCAAGGTTACCGTCTCGATTCTGTCCCTCTGGATGGTAATTATGGGAGCGGCACCGTTGACAGCTTCCTCGGGCTTACCATTTTTCAGGATCGTGACATCCGGTGTTTGATTGTTCCTGAAATTAACTTCAATCGAGTTAGGCCTCTCTTCAATCATGTGACAACTGCGTTATGCTTGTGCATTGCAAGAGAATTCATAGGCAATGGGTGTCTTCACCTGAGTCCAGACTGCTTCATTAATGAAGTCTATTATGGTACTAAACCTTTTCATAAGGTCAATTCCTATGATCAGCCGATCATATGGAAGAACCACAATCAATGTGGGGTGTCTAATGGTCTTCTTGCCAATCCTAAATGTCAACCATGCTGTACCTTTTACCTGTAAAGCATCCCCACCTACATTTATCAAAGAGCCATCAAATGATCTTAATCTTGGCTTCTTTGTTGTCAAATACAGAACCTGTTGGAAATAACTATAAGATAAGATGGTGGCTTGTGATCCGGTGTCGAGTAAACTTTTGATTGGTCCGATGAGTTCATTTTGGAGATATGAATCCACAAAATATCGGCCATCAACCTGGAATAAATCACACAATAAATTAGAATGTTTGCTCATATGATTGCTCTGGAGGGTTTGACCTCTCTGCAGCTTCGTGACCTCTTCATTCCTGTGTCTCACAGGAGAAGTTGGAGGAGCAGTGTCAGCCCCCACCCTTGGGGAAAACTGGATTATATCACAGTTTACAGCTGATTCATGACTAGAGGCTGGAACGATGGGATCACACACTGGAACAGACGCATGGTCGCAGGTATCGACATGATTAGACTGCAAGACAAATAACATATTAGATACCTCCTCCCTAGCCCCAATCTCAGGGTCAGGGGTACTGCAAGGAGAAATGGTATTAGTAATCACATCAGATTCTTTCACATCCATCTTAATAGCTTTGCAGTGGCCTAGGTTCTGACCCGGCCCAATCTGCTTTATGATGTTGGGCTGGGACCTGGAGTTGCCCCTAAAAAAGGTTCAGGCTGTTTTCCTGGGGATACCTGGGACAACTTTCTCACAATGTCACTCAACTGGGCCACTTGTTCTGCCAGCTGATCAAACCTGTTTCGTTTGCACATATTTTGGTTTTGTGGGGTGCCCTGATTATTGGTGGGTGACCTACTCCTAGGTGAATTTAAGGGGTTCCTGCCTATCTTCCCTCTGTTGTCTGGGCCTGTTATTCCAGCGCCTGTAACCCTGGGAATCCCTATTGTAATAGGACCTATATCCCTGGGGACCCTTATTGTAATATGGACCATGTTATAAGGGAAAATAATACAGATCGGGTCCCCAGCCCGATCGTCACCTAGCAACCATGCGTGAAAATCGCACCGCATCTGCACTTGCTTGCGGATGCTTGCGATTTTCACGCGGCCTCATTCACTTCTATACAATCTACAGAACACCTAACCCAAACCCGAATTTCTGTGAAGAAGTTCGGGTTTGTGTACCAAACATGCCGATTTTTCTCACACGCGTGCAAAACGCATTACAATGTTTTGCACTCGCGCTGAAAAATCGCGCATTTTCCCGCAACGCATCCGCATCTTATCCGGGCAAAAAACATGACGCTCGTGTGAAAGAGGCCTAAGTCTTTGATCTTCGCTTCTGCGGATTTTAGTTCTGATTCCATCTTGGATACATATATTTTTGTACCCATTATACAGGGTGGGCCATTTATATGGATACACCTTAATAAAATGGGAATGGTTGGTGATATTAACTTCCTGTTTGTGGCACATTAGTATATGTGAGGGGGGAAACTTTTCAAGATGGGTGGTGACCATGGTGGCCATTTTGAAGTTGGCCATTTTGAATCCAACTTTAGTTTTTTCAATAGGAAGAGGGTCATGTGACACATCAAACTTATTGGTAATTTCACACAAAAAACAATGGTGTGCTTGGTTTTAACATAACTTTATTCTTTGATGAGTTATTTACAAGTTTCTCTTTGTTTACAGCCATTGACATGTCGACGAGGTTAACACGTGAGGAGCGGATAGAAATTGTGTTGATGTCTGGTGAACGCAGTAACCGGGTCATTGCAGCAGATTTCAATGCAAGACACCCTACGAGACCACCCATCTCCCATGCTACAGTTAGCAAACTGCTTGCTAAGTTTCGTGAAACTGGTTCAGTGTTGGATTTGCCAAAATGTGGACGCATGAAATCTGTCTCTAATGAAGAAACATCAGTGGCTGTCCTAGCTTCATTCAGCAAGAGCCCACAGCGTAGCACTCGCCGCATGTCACTGGAGAGTGGCATTAGTCGAACATCCCTTCGGTGGATATTAGCTACTCACAAATGGCGCCCTTACAAACTCCAGCTACTGCAGCATCTCAACGAGGATGACCCAGATCGGCGCACTGAATTTGCAGAATGGGCAAAACAAAAATTGGAACAGAACCCTCAGTTTACGCAGAAGATTTTGTTCAGTGATGAGGCAAACTTTTATGTGAATGGTGAAGTTAACAAACAAAACCACCGCTATTGGTCTGACACTAACCCACATTAGATAGATCCCTCCAAGACTGTTGGAACAAAAAAATTGATAGTATGGTGTGGTATATGGGGTACAAAGATAGTGGGGCAATTCTTCATCAATGGAAACCTCAAGGCCACTGGATATGCGAAATTGCTACATGATGATGTGTTTCCCTCTTTATGCACTGAAGCTGGCATGTTCCCTGACTTTTTCCAGCAAGATGGTGCACCACCACTTTATGGGTGTCAGGTCCGAGCATTCCTAGATGAACAGTTTCCTGGAAAGTGGATTGGTCGTCGTGGGCCAGTTGAATGGCCCCCAAGGTCTCCCGATCTGACCCCCTTAGACTTTATCTTTGGGGTCATCTGAAGGCAATTGTCTATGCTGTGAAGATACGAGATGTGCAGCACCTGAAACTACGGATACTGGAAGCCTGTGCTAGCATTTCTCCTAAAGTGTTGCTATCAGTGTGTGAAGAGTGGAAGAAGAGGGTTGCATTGACAATCCAACACAATGGGCAGCACATTGAACACATTTTATAAGTGGTCAGAAACTTGTAAATAACTCGTAAAGAATAAAGTTACGTTAAAACCAAGCACACCATTGTTTTTCTTGCGAAAGTTTGATGTGTCACATGACCCTCTTCCTATTGAAAAAACAAAAGTTGGATTCAAAATGGCCAACTTCAAAATGGCCGCCATGGTCACCACCCATCTTGAAAAGTTTCCCCCCTCACATATACTAATGTGCCACAAACAGGAAGTTAATATCACTAACCATTCCCATTTTATTAAGGTGTATCCATATAAATGGCCTACCCTGTATATATGTCAGGTATCTATCAACCATGCCACCTAACTTCCATATATCCCCACGTTCTTCATAGGCTCTTGCCTGCAGCTCATTAGTCCATTCAGTCATCTCCTTATCAATTTTAACCCGTGAATATATATATTCGATAGTCTTATTAACTATCTGTTCTGGGTATGATGGATTATCTGCTATAGCCTCGCTATTACCTGGGTCGCTGCCTGTTACACTCATGATTCTGATCAATAATCAATAATCAATACAGATAACAATAACAATTTGGCAAGCTAAGAAGTGTAGAATTTTTTACTATTTGCATAAATAATTTATAAAAATATCTCAAGATCTCAGCAGTGCCTCCATAATGTCAAGGTATATCTTTTATATAAAATATTAATATTTTATATAAAAAATAAAATGTCAATAAAATATGGAAATCAGTCAGGAAATCCACTAGGCGGACATAAAACGCCTTTTCTTTTATCTTGAGACTCTAAATTTAATTTATGCAATTAATGAAAACAAAGGGGCAATCAATTATACAAAATATATGTAATAATTTATTTATAAATAAGTAAAAATCCAATATAAAACAGACATAAGATCAATGGATAGACAAATTGACGCAGTACCAACAAACCACCACTAGATGGTGGTGTAATCCACTATCACTTTCTCACCAGCACAGAATTATTTAAAGTTACATATAATAAGATATAAATGCTATATCTTTATCAAACAGACCAATAATTAATATATCAGGAGAAACTCAGGATTTTCTGTTTACCAACAGGTTATAACTAGGGATGAGCAAACCCGAACTGTATAGTTCAGGTTCGTACCGAATTTTGGGGTGTCCGTGACACGGACCCGAACCGAACATTTTCGTAAAAGTCCGGGTTCCGGTTCGGTGTTCAGCCAATCAACAAGCGTCATACTACTTGCCCAAAGAGGCCGTCACAGCCATGCCTACTATTGGCATTGCTGTGATTGGCCAGTGCAGCATGTGACCCAGCCTCTATATAAGCTTGGGTCACATAGCGCTGCACGTCACTCTGCTGTTATAAGTGTAGGAAGAGGTTGCAGCTGCGACGTTAGGGCAAGATTAGGCAGTGATTAACTCCTCCAAAAGAATTCATTCAGTGATCGATCTACAGCTGTGGATCATTGAACTGCTGCTATTCAATTGCTCACTGTTTTTAGGCTGCCCAGAGCGTTTTTCATTCACTTTTTTCTGGGTTGATCGGCGGCCATTTTGTGTCTTGTGGTGCGCCAGCACAAGCTGCCACCAAGTACATTTAAAAATCAATAGTGTGGTTATTTTTTGGCTATATCCTACATCAGGGTCGATGCACCTGTCACAAAGTGCATTTAACCATCAATAGTGTGGTTATTTTTTGGCCATATACTACATCAGGGCAAAGCTGAGCCTGTCACCCAAGTGCATTTAACCATCAATAGTGTGGTTGTTTTTTGGCCATATACTACATCAGGGGCAAGCTGAGCCTGTCACAAGTGCATTTAACCATCAATAGTGTGGTTATTTTTTGGCCATATACTACATCAGGGGCAAGCTGAGCCTGTCACAAAGTGCTTTTAACCATTAATAGTGTGGTTATTTTTTGGCTATATCCTACATCATGGTCAAGCTGTCATCAAGTGCATTTAACCATCAATAGAGTGGGTATTTTTTGGCCATATACTACATCAGGGTCAAGCTGAGCCTGTCACCAAGTTATTCTCAATAACTACACACACACGCTACTGTGCAATTCCAAGTCTAATTCTGTGTGTAAACGTATACCTGTCACCCAGCGCCTTAAAAATAGGCCTCAAATTTATATTCATCCAAATCTGTCATTATTGCTTAAGCTGGTCAAGTTATTTAGTGTCCGTCAAAGCACGGTTTTTGTTCTGGGTTGAAATACAATTCCCAATTTTGCAATTCTCTAAATTAGTGGTTTCTGCTGTATCAGGCCTACTTTAAATCTATCCCTAAAAGGGTATATTAGATTCAAGGTGCTGATAGGGTAATTCTCAATAACTTCACACACACGCTACTGTGCAGATCCAAGTCTAATTCTGTCTGTAAACGTATACCTGTCACCCAGCGCCTAAATAATAGGCCTCAAATCTATATTCAGCTAAATCTGTCATTACTGGTGTGCCTGTATTAGTGTAATACGGTACCTAAATAGATAGCCAGATAGTGTTAGGTGTCTGTAAAAAAAGGCCTGAATTTGAATTCAATACATTGGGCCAAATAATATTTTTCTTATTGTGGTGAACGGTAACAATGAGGAAAACATCTAGTAAGGGACGCAGATGCAGACATGGTCGTGGTGGTGTTAGTGGACCCTCTGGTGCTGGGAGAGGACGTGGCCGTTCTGCCACAGCCACACGTCCTAGTGTACCAACTACCTCAGGTCCCAGTAGCCGCCAGAATTTACAGCCATATTTGGTGGGGCCCAATGCCGTTCTAAGGATGGTAAGGCCTGAGCAGGTACAGGCATTAGTCAATTGGGTGGCCGACAGTGGATCCAGCACGTTCACATTATCTCCCACCCAGTCTTCTGCAGAAAGCGCACAGATGGCGCATGAAAACCAAGCCCATCAGTCTGTCACATCACCCCCATGCATATCAGGGAAACTGTCTGAGCCTCAAGTTATGCAGCAGTCTCTTATGCTGTTTGAAGACTCTGCTGGCAGGGTTTCCCAAGGCCATCCACCTAGACCTTCCCCAGCGGTGGAAGACATAGAATGCACTAACGCACAACAACTTATGTTTCCTGATGATGAGGACATGGGAATACCACCTCAGCACGTCTCTGATGATGCCGAAACACAGGTTCCAACTGCTGCGTCTTTCTGCAGTGTGCAGACTGAACAGGAGGTCAGGGATGAAGACGATGCAGGGGACGATGAGGTCCTAGACCCCACATGGAATGAAGGTCGTGCCACTGACTTTCACAGTTCGGAGGAAGAGGCAGTGGTGAGACCGAGCCAACAGCGTAGCAAAAGACAAGGAGGGAGCAGTGGGCAAAAGCAGAACACCCGCCGCCAAGAGACTCCGCCTGCTCCTGACCGCCGCCATCTGGGACCGAGCACCCCAAAGGCAGCTTCAAGGAGTTCCCTGGCATGGCACTTCTTCAAACAATGTGCTGACGACAAGACCCGAGTGGTTTGCACGCTGTGCCATCAGAGCCTGAAGCGAGGCATTAACGTTCTGAACCTTAGCACAACCTGCATGACCAGGCACCTGCATGCAAAGCATGAACTGCAGTGGAGTAAACACCTTAAAAACAAGGAAGTCACTCAGGCTCCCCCTGCTGCCTCTTCTGCTGCTGCCGCCTCGGCCTCTTCCTCCGCCTCTGGAGGAACGTTGGCACCTGCCGCCCAGCAAACATGGGATGTACCACCAACACCACCACCTGCGTCACCAAGCATCTCAACCATGTCACACGGCAGCGTTCAGCTCTCCATCTCACAAACATTTGAGAGAAAGCGTAAATTCCCACCTAGCCACCCTCGATCCCTGGCCCTGAATGCCAGCATTTCTAAACTACTGGCCTATGAAATGCTGTCATTTAGGCTGGTGGACACAGACAGCCTCAAACAGCTCATGTCGCTTGCTGTCCCACAGTATGTTGTTCCCAGCCGGCACTACTTCTCCAAGAGAGCCGTGCCTTCCCTGCACAACCAAGTATCCGATAAAATCAAGTGTGCACTGCGCAACGCCATCTGTGGCAAGGTCCACCTAACCACAGATACGTGGACCAGTAAGTACGGCCTGGGACGCTATATTTCCCTAACTGCACACTGGGTAAATGTAGTGGCGGCTGAGCCCCAGGCGGAGAGCTGTTTGGCGCACGTCCTTCCGCCGCCAAGGATCGCAGGGCAACATTCTTTGCCTCCTGTCTCCTCCTCCTCCTACTCAGCTTCGTCCTCCTCTTCTTCCACCTGCTCATCCAGTCAGCCACACACCTTCACCACCAACTTCAGCACAGCCCGGGGTAAACGTCAGCAGGCCATTCTGAAACTCATATGTTTGGGGGACAGGCCCCACACCGCACAGGAGTTGTGGCGGGGTATAGAACAACAGACCGACGAGTGGTTGCTGCCGGTGAGCCTCAAGCCCGGCCTGGTGGTGTGCAATAATGGGCGAAATCTCGTTGCAGCTCTGGGACTAGCCGATTTGACGCACATCCCTTGCCTGGCGCATGTGCTGAATTTGGTGGTGCAGAAGTTCATTCGCAACTACCCCGACATGTCAGAGCTGCTGCATAAAGTGCGGGCCGTCTGTTCGCGCTTCCGGCGTTCACATCCTGCCGCTGCTCGCCTGTCTGCGCTACAGCGTAACTTCGGCCTTCCCGCTCACCGCCTCATATGCGACGTGCCCACCAGGTGGAACTCCACCTTGCACATGCTGGACAGACTGTGCGAGCAGCAGCAGGCCATAGTGGAGTTTCAGCTGCAGCACGCACGGGTCAGTCGCACTGCGGAACAGCATTACTTCACCACCAATGACTGGGCCGCCATGCGAGACCTGTGTGCCCTGTTGCGCTGTTTCAAGTACTCCACCAACATGGCCAGTGGCGATGACGCCGTTATCAGCGTTACAATACCACTTCTATGTCTCCTTGAGAAAACACTTAGGGCGATGATGGAAGAGGAGGTGGCCCGAGGAGGAGGAGGAGGAAGAGGGGTCATTTTTAGCACTTTCAGGCCAGTCTCTTCAAAGTAACTCAGAGGGAGGTTTTTTGCAACAGCAGAGGCCAGGTACAAATGTGGCCAGACAGGGCCCACTACTGGAGGACGAGGATGAGGAGGAGGTGGAGGAGGATGAGGATGAAGCATGTTCACAGCGGGGTGGCACCCAACGCAGCTCGGGCCCATCACTGGTGCGTGGCTGGGGGGAAACGCAGGATGATGACGATACGCCTCCCACAGAGGACAGCTTGTCCTTACCTCTGGGCAGCCTGGCACACATGAGCGACTACATGCTGCAGTGCCTGCGCAACGACAGCAGAGTTGCCCACATTTTAACGTGTGTGGACTACTAGGTTGCCACCCTGCTGGATCCACGGTACAAAGACAATGTGCCCACCTTACTTCCTGCACTGGACCGTGATAGGAAGATGCGCGAGTACAAGCGCACATTGGTAGACGCGCTACTGAGAGCATTCCCAAATGTCACAGGGGAACAAGTGGAAGCCCAAGGTGAAGGCAGAGGAGGAGCAAGAGGTCGCCAACGCAGCTGTGTCACGGCCAGCTCCTCTGAGGGAAGGGTTAGCATGGCAGAGATGGGGAAAAGTTTTGTCACCACGCCACAGCTAACTGCACCACCACCTGATACGGAACGTGTTAGCAGGAGGCAACATTTCACTAACATGGTGGAACAGTACCTGTGCACACCCCTCCACCTACTGACTGATGGTTCGGCCCCATTCAACTTCTGGGTCTCCAAATTGTCCACGTGGCCAGAGCTAGCCTTTTATGCCTTGGAGGTGCTGGCCTGCCCGGCGGCCAGCGTTTTGTCTGAACGTGTATTCAGCACGGCAGGGGGCGTCATTACAGACAAACGCAGCCGCCTGTCTACAGCCAATGTGGACAAGCTGACGTTCATAAAAATGAACCAGGCATGGATCTCACAGGACCTGTCCATCCCTTGTGCAGATTAGACATTAACTACCTCCCCTTAACCATATATTATTGTACTCCAGGGCACTTCCTCATTCAATCCTATTTTTATTTTCATTTTACCATTATATTGCGGGGCAACCCAAAGGTGAATGAACCTCTCCTCTGTCTGGGTGCCGGGGCCTAAAAATATCTGACAGTGGCCTGTTCCAGTGGTGGGTGACATGAAGCCTGATTCTCTGCTATGACATGAAGACTGATTCTCTGCTGACATGAAGCCTGAATCTCTGTTATGGGACCTCTCTCCTCTGTCTGGGTGCCGGGGCCTAAAAATATCTGACAGTGGCCTGTTCCAGTGGTGGGTGACATGAAGCCTGATTCTCTGCTATGACATGAAGACTGATTCTCTGCTGACATGAAGCCTGAATCTCTGTTATAGGACCTCTCTCCTCTGTCTGGGTGCCGGGGCCTAAAAATATCTGACAGTGGCCTGTTCCAGTGGTGGGTGACATGAAGCCTGATTCTCTGCTATGACATGAAGACTGATTCTCTGCTGACATGAAGCCTGAATCTCTGTTATGGGACCTCTCTCCTCTGTCTGGGTGCCGGGGCCTAAAAATATCTGACAGTGGCCTGTTCCAGTGGTGGGTGACATGAAGCCTGATTCTCTGCTATGACATGAAGACTGATTCTCTGCTGACATGAAGCCTGAATCTCTGTTATGGGACCTCTCTCCTCTGTCTGGGTGCCGGGGCCTAAAAATATCTGACAGTGGCCTGTTCCAGTGGTGGGTGACATGAAGCCTGATTCTCTGCTATGACATGAAGACTGATTCTCTGCTGACATGAAGCCTGAATCTCTGTTATGGGACCTCTCTCCTCTGTCTGGGTGCCGGGGCCTAAAAATATCTGACAGTGGCCTGTTCCAGTGGTGGGTTACATGAAACCTGATTCTCTGCTATGACATGAAGACTGATTCTCTGCTGACATGAAGCCTGAATCTCTGTTATGGGACCTCTCTCCTCTGTCTGGGTGCCGGGGCCTAAAAATATGTGACAGTGGCCTGTTCCAGTGGTGGGTGACATGAAGCCTGATTCTCTGCTATGACATGAAGACTGATTCTCTGCTGAGTCGCTGACATGAAGCCAGATTCTATGTTATGGGACCTCTCTCCTCTGTCTGGGTGCCGGGGCCTAAATTATATGACAATGGACTGTTCCAATGTTGGGTGACGTGAAGCATGATCCTCTGCTATGACATGAAGACTGATTCTCTGCTGACATGAAGCCAAATTCTATGTTATGGGACCTCTCTCCTCTGTCTGGGTGCCGGGGCCTAAAAATATGTGACAGTGGCCTGTTTCAGTGGTGGGTGACATGAAGCCTGATTCTCTGCTATGACATGAAGACTGATTCTCTGCTGAGTCGCTGACATGAAGCCAGATTCTATGTTATGGGACCTCTCTCCTCTGTCTGGGTGCCGGGGCCTAAATTATATGACAATGGACTGTTCCAATGTTGGGTGACGTGAAGCATGATTCTCTGCTATGACATGAAGACTGATTCTCTGCTGACATGAAGCCAAATTCTATGTTATGGGACCTCTCTCCTCTGTCTGGGTGCCGGGGCCTAAAAATATCTGACAGTGGCCTGTTCCAGTGGTGGGTGACATGAAGCCTCATTCTCTGCTATGACATGAAGACTGATTCTCTGCTGACATGAAGCCAGATTCTATGTTATGGGACCTCTCTCCTCTGTCTGGGTGCCGGGGCCTAAATTATATGACAATGGACTGTTCCAATGTTGGGTGACGTGAAGCATGATTCTCTGCTATGACATGAAGACTGATTCTCTGCTGACATGAAGCCTGAATGTCTGCTATGGGACCTCTCTCCTCTGCCTGGGTGCCTGGGCCTAAATATCTGACAATGGACTGTTCCAGTGGTGGGTGACGTGAAGCCTGATTCTCTGCTATGACATGAAGACTGATTCTCTGCTGACATGAAGCCAGATTCTCTGCTATAGGACCTCTCTCCCCTGCCTGGGTGCCTGGGCCTAAATATCTGACAATGGACTGTTCCAGTGGTGGGTGACGTGAAGCCTGATTCTCTGCTATGACATGAAGCCTGATTCTCTGCTATGACATGAAGCCTGATTCTCTGCTGACATGAAGCCAGATTCTATGTTATGGGACCTCTCTCCTTTGCCTGGGTGCCGGGGCCTAAATATCTGACAATGGACTGTTCCAGTTTTGGGTGACGTGAAGCCTGATTCTCTGCTATGACATGAAGACTGATATTGGTTAATTTTTATTTATTTTATTTTTATTCATTTCCCTATCCACATTTGTTTGCAGGGGATTTAACTACATTTTGCTGCCTTTTGCCGCCCTCTTGCCCTTTCCTGGGCTGTTTTACAGCCTTTTTAGTGCCGAAAAGTTCGGGTCCCCATTGACTTCAATGGGGTTCGGGTTCGGGACGAAGTTCGGGTCGGGTTCGGATCCCGAACCCGAACATTTCCGGGAAGTTCGGCCGAACTTCTCGAACCCGAACATCCAGGTGTTCGCTCAACTCTAGTTATAACATGACAAAATACATATTAATACAGGAACAATAAATGTTGTCCCTTGACTCTGTCTCAGCCTATGACAATCAAACTATATATGATATTAATGTGATATTATATCACACTCGGCAATCAGACTACGGAAATAGAATTTCCCAGAGTTTTTCCTCTACTCAATGTCTAATCTCCCATTAGCAATATGCATCTTTGCTAAGAGGACAACTAGCATTAGGGAGGTGTTTAACACTATACGTTCCCACAGTATGGGAACTCTTGACTATATGCTTAGAGGAATATCTTATTAATATCACAAGCAAAAAGTATAACATACGTTATCAAGTCAAGGATGGGCAGAGTTTCGGATGGGACCAGTTCTCAGGGGTTCTCTAGTAGTCAAAATATAATTCACTTTTCTTTTGATATCCTTTCTTATGATCTGATGATCTGATCTGATGGTTTGATCACCATCTATGTTCCTATCCAGCAGTACTTATCCGCCCTGATATCTTACGTTACCTCCTCCTGGATTATGATCTCCCAATCAATTGAGGAGGGTGTAACGTATGTTAATACTACTATGATGTAATCTTAACCCTTGATATGCTGGAGAAAACAAGTTATAAAATAATATAATATCGTCCATCTACCTCTAGATGGCACTGTTGTACCACATAACAATTTCAACATTAATTCTAAATACCTAATAATATGTTCATATGACCTTCTTGACCTATCCAGTATACAACAGTATTAACCTCCTCAGGACCGCCGTACGCAGGATTGCGTCTTTGCGGGCGGCCCTGCTCTTCTGGGTGGACGCGCCGGCGCGTCATCTCGCGAGACGCGAGATTTCCTGTGAACGCGCGCACACAGGCGCGCGCGTTCACAGGAACGGAAGGTAAGAGAGTCGATCTCCAGCCTGCCAGCGGCGATCGTTCGCTGGCAGGCTGGAGATGTGTTTTTTTTAACCCCTAACAGGTATATTAGACGCTGTTTTGATAACAGCGTCTAATATACCTGCTGCCTGGTCCTCTGGTGGTCCCCTTTGTTTGGATCGACCACCAGAGGACACAGGTAGCTCAGTAAATATGTTGCACCAAGCACCACTACACTACACCCCCCCCCTGTCACTTATTAACCCCTTATTCACCCTTGATCACCCCTGATCACCCCATATAGACTCCCTGATCACCCCCCTGTCATTGATTACCCCCCTGTCATTGATCAACCCCCTGTAAAGCTCCATTCAGATGTCCGCATGATTTTTACGGATCCACTGATAGATGGATCGGATCCGCAAAACGCATACGGACGTCTGAATGAAGCCTTACAGGGGCGTGATCAATGACTGTGGTTATCACCCCATATAGACTCCCTGATCACCCCCCTGTCATTGATTACACCCCTGTCATTGATCAACCCCCTGTAAAGCTCCATTCAGATATCCGCATGATTTTTACGGATCCACTGATAGATGGATCGGATCCGCAAAACGCATACGGACGTCTGAATTAAGCCTTACAGGGGCGTGATCAATGACTGTGGTTATCACCCCATATAGATTCCCTGATCACCCCCCTGTCATTGATCAACCCCCTGTAAAGCTCCATTCAGATGTCCGCATGATTTTTACGGATCCACTGATAGATGGATCGGATCCGCAAAACGCATACGGACGTCTGAATGAAGCCTTACAGGGGCGTGATCAATGACTGTGGTTATCACCCCATATAGACTCCCTGATCACCCCCCTGTCATTGATTACACCCCTGTCATTGATCAACCCCCTGTAAAGCTCCATTCAGATGTCCGCATGATTTTTACGGATCCACTGATAGATAGATCGGATCCGCAAAATGCATACGGACGTCTGAATGAAGCCTTACAGGGGCGTGATCAATGACTGTGGTTATCACCCCATATAGACTCCCTGATCACCCCCCTGTCATTGATCAACCCCCTGTAAAGCTCCATTCAGATGTCCGCATGATTTTTACGGATCCACTGATAGATGGATCGGATCCGCAAAACGCATACGGACGTCTGAATGAAGCCTTACAGGGGCGTGATCAATGACTGTGGTTATCACCCCATATAGACTCCCTGATCACCCCCCTGTCATTTATTACCCCCCTGTCATTGATCAACCCCCTGTAAAGCTCCATTCAGATGTCCGCATGATTTTTACGGATCCACTGATAGATGGATCGGATCCGCAAAACGCATACGGACGTCTGAATGAAGCCTTACAGGGGCGTGATCAATGACTGTGGTTATCACCCCATATAGACTCCCTGATCACCCCCCTGTCATTGATTACCCCCCTGTCATTGATCAACCCCCTGTAAAGCTCCATTCAGATGTCCGCATGATTTTTACGGATCCACTGATAGATGGATCGGATCCGCAAAACGCATACGGACGTCTGAATGAAGCCTTACAGGGGCGTGATCAATGACTGTGGTTATCACCCCATATAGACTCCCTGATCACCCCCCTGTCATTGATTACCCCCCTGTCATTGATCAACCCCCTGTAAAGCTCCATTCAGATGTCCGCATGATTTTTACGGATCCACTGATAGATGGATCGGATCCGCAAAACGCATACGGACGTCTGAATGAAGCCTTACAGGGGCGTGATCAATGACTGTAGTTATCACCCCATACAGACTCCCTGATCACCCCCCTGTCATTGATTACACCCCTGTCATTGATCAACCCCCTGTAAAGCTCCATTCAGACGTCCGCATGATTTTTACGGATCCACTGATAGATGGATCGGATCCGCAAAACACATACAGGCGTCTCCCTGGAGCCTTCCAGGGGGGGTGATCACCCCATATAGACTCCCTGATCACCCCCCTGTCATTAATCACCCCCCCTGTCATTGATCACCCCCCCCTGTCATGCTGCATCCAGATGTCCGTATGATTTTTACGGATCCACGGATACATGGATCGTATCCGCAAAACACATACGGACATCTGAATGGAGTCATGGTGATCAATGACAGGGGGGTGATAGACTCTCTGATCACCCCCTGTCATTGATCACCACCCCTGTCATTGATCACCCCCCTGTCATTGATCACCCCCCTGTCATTAATCACCCCTCTGTAAGGCTCCATTCAGACATTTTTTTGGCCCAAGTTAGCGGAATTATTATTTTTTTTTCTTACAAAGTCTCATATTCCACTAACTTGTGTCAAAAAATAAAATCTCACATGAACTCACCATACCCCTCACGGAATCCAAATGCGTAAAAAATTTTTGACATTTATATTCCAGACTTCTTCTCACGCTTTAGGGCCCTTAGAATGCCAGGGCAGTATAAATACCCCACATGTGACCGCATTTCGGAAAGAAGACACCCCCAGGTATTCCGTGAGGGGCATATTGAGTCCATGAAAGATTGAAATTTTTGTCCCAAGTTAGCGGAAAGGGAGACTTTGTGAGAAAAAAATAAAAAAATATCAATTTCCGCTAACTTGTGCCAAAAAAAAAAAATTTCTATGAACTCGCCATGCCCCTCATTGAATACCTTGGGGTGTCTTCTTTCCAAAATGTGGTCACATGTGGGGTATTTATACTGCCCTGGCATTCTAGGGGCCCAAAGCGTGAGAAGAAGTCTGGTATCCAAATGTCTAAAAATACCCTCCTAAAAGGAATTTGGGCCCCTTTGCCCACCTAGGCTGCAAAAAAGTGTCACACATCTGGTATCGCCGTACTCAGGAGAAGTTGGGGAATGTGTTTTGGGGTGAGATAAATATATTGGTCAAATGCCAACTTTGTATAAAAAAATGGGAAAAGTTGTCTTTTGCCAAGATATTTCTCTCACCCAGCATGGGTATATGTAAAATGACACCACAAAACACATTCCCCAACTTCTCCTGAGTACGGCGATACCAGATGTGTGACACTTTTTTGCAGCCTAGGTGGGCAAAGGGGCCCATATTCCAAAGAGCACCTTTCGGATTTCACAGGTCATTTACCTACTTACCACACATTAGGGCCCCTGGAAAATGCCAGGGCAGTATAACTACCCCACAAGTGACCCCATTTTGGAAAGAAGACACCCCAAGGTATTCCGTGAGGGGCATGGCGAGTTCCTAGAATTTTTTATTTTTTGTCACAAGTTAGTGGAAAATGATGATTTTTTTTTTTTTTTTCATACAAAGTCTCATATTCCACTAACTTGTGACAAAAAATAAAAACTTCCATAAACTCACTATGCCCATCAGCGAATACCTTGTGGTGTCTTCTTTCCAAAATGGGGTCACTCGTGGGGTAGTTATACTGCCCTGGCTTTCTAGGGGCCCAAATGTGTGGTAAGGAGTTTGAAATCAAATTCTGTAAAAAATGACCAGTGAAATCCGAAAGGTGCTCTTTGGAATATGGGCCCCTTTGCCCACCTAGGCTGCAAAAAAGTGTCACACATCTGGTATCTCCGTACTCAGGAGAAGTTGGGGAATGTGTTTTGGGGTGTCATTTTACATATACCCATGCTGGGTGAGAGAAATATCTTGGCAAAAGACAACTTTTCCCATTTTTTTAAACAAAGTTGGCATTTGACCAAGATATTTATCTCACCCAGCATGGGTATATGTAAAAAGACACCCCAAAACACATTCCTCAACTTCTCCTGAATACAGAGATACCAGATGTGTGACACTTTTTTGCAGCCTAGGTGGGCAAAGGGGCCCATATTCCAAAGAGCACCTTTCGGATTTCACTGGCCATTTTTTACAGAATTTGATTTCAAACTCCTTACCACACATTTGGGCCCCTAGAATGCCAGGGCAGTATAACTACCCCACAAGTGACCCCATTTTGGAAAGAAGACACCCCAAGGTATTCCGTGAGGGGCATGACGAGTTCCTAGAATTTTTTATTTTTTGTCACAAGTTAGTGGAAAATGATGATTTTTTTTTTGATTTTTTTTTCATACAAAGTCTCATATTCCACTAACTTGTGACAAAAAATAAAAAGTTCTATAAACTCACTATGCCCATCAGCAAATACCTTGGGGTCTCTTCTTTCCAAAATGGGGTCACTTGTGGGGTAGTTATACTGCCCTGGCATTCTAGGGGCCCAAATGTGTGGTAAGGAGTTTGAAATCAAATTCTGTAAAAAATGACCAGTGAAATCCGAAAGGTGCTCTTTGGAATATGGGCCCCTTTGCCCACCTAGGCTGCAAAAAAGTGTCACACATCTGGTATCTCCGTACTCAGGAGAAGTTGGGGAATGTGTTTTGGGGTGTCATTTTACATATACCCATGCTGGGTGAGAGAAATATCTTGGCAAAAGACAACTTTTCCCATTTTTTTTATACAAAGTTGGCATTTGACCAAGATATTTATCTCACCCAGCATGGGTATATGTAAAAAGACACCCCAAAACACATTTCTCAACTTCTCCTGAATACAGAGATACCAGATGTGTGACACTTTTTTGCAGCCTAGGTGGGCAAAGGGGCCCATATTCCAAAGAGCACCTTTCGGATTTCACTGGTCATTTTTTACAGAATTTGATTTCAAACTCCTTACCACACATTTGGGCCCCTAGAATGCCAGGGCAGTCTAACTACCCCACAAGTGACCCCATTTTGGAAAGAAGAGACCCCAAGGTATTTCGTGATGGGCATAGGGAGTTCATAGAACTTTTTATTTTTTGTCACAAGTTAGTGGAATATGAGACTTTGTAAGAAAAAAAATAAATTAAAAAAAAAATCATCATTTTCCGCTAACTTGTGACAAAAAATAAAAAGTTCTATGAACTCACTATGCCCATCAGCGAATACCTTAGGGTGTGTACTTTCCGAAATGGGGTCATTTGTGGGGTGTTTGTACTGTCTGGCCATTGTAGAACCTCAGGAAACATGACAGGTGCTCAGAAAGTCAGAGCTGCTTCAAAAAGCGGAAATTCACATTTTTGTACCATAGTTTGTAAACGCTATAACTTTTACCCAAACCATTTTTTTTTTACCCAAACATTTTTTTTTATCAAAGACATGTAGAACAATAAATTTAGAGCAAAATTTATATATGGATCTCGTTTTTTTTTTGCAAAATTTTACAACTGAAAGTGAAAAATGTCATTTTTTTGCAAAAAAATCGTTAAATTTCGATTAATAACAAAAAAAGTAAAAATGTCAGCAGCAATGAAATACCACCAAATGAAAGCTCTATTAGTGAGAAGAAAAGGAGGTAAAATTCATTTGGGTGGTAAGTTGCATGACCGAGCGATAAACGGTGAAAGTAGTGTAGGTCAGAAGTGTAAAAAGTGGCCTGGTCTTTCAGGGTGTTTAAGCACTGGGGGCTGAGGTGGTTAAGGGTTTCTTCCTGACATTTTAATTCCCCCTAATCTAGACATGTTTGAGTCATTATCTCCTCCTGTCTTCTTAGGGACAATGGACAATGGTTCCTTTTACTTGACATCCGGGTTCAGTAACTTGCCCACATGGCTACTAATATGGCTGGCTAATAATATTCAGCTCTCCTCATGAAACCCAATTAGTAGGAAGACAACTTCAATACTTTCTAAACCTTAAAAAGTCTATATGGTCAGTGGGATACACACGTCATAAAATATATATTCTAAATGATTATATATATATATATATATATATATATATATATATCGACACACTATTACACATAGATGACATATTATATAATTCATTGGTTAAGATATGTTGCAAATTTAAATACCCCATACAGGAATATATAGAATATAATTATGAAGACATGAATGGGACATTCACACACCCAATTCTTCCTATAAAGTAGACTTCCCTAATGACTTTGTAATGAAGTAAAATAATACATTGCTATTCAAATGTTTCTCTCTCACAGACACATCTGTAGGACCTATCAAAGCATTAACAGATATACCACATCTGCTCATAATAATTTTAAGAGACAATACACTCTATGTCCCTACAAACATTTTACCCAAACTGAACTCAGCATAACCTCATCTCGGCCTGTTTCAATCCTATAGAGAAATATTAGACTCTGGTTCAATTTGTCTCTACTCTTAAAGGCAATGAGCATTGACATTTAAACTATAATATTTTCAGATAAGACTGTACATGAGCATTGACATTTAAACTATAATATTTTCAGATAAGACTGTACACTTATGAAAATGCATGACAATACGCTTATTTGTTATAATGCCACCAGCAGCGCTAAATACCCGCTCAGACAAAACGCTGACGGCAAAGCAGGCCAACACCTCCAAGGTGTAGAGCTCCAGTTCGTGCCACGTGTCCAGCTTGGACACCCAGTAGTTGTAAGGCACTGAGGGATTAATGAGGATGCGGAGACGGTCTGCTATGTACTCCTTCACCATCTTCCAAAATGTTTCCCTCCTTGTGACACTAGGCCATGCATCAGGGTGAGGGTGCTGGCGGGGTATCATGAAGCTGTCCCAGGCTTTGGAGAGTGTTGCCCTGCTTCTGTTGGAACTGCTGTGTCTTCCCCTTGTCTCCCCTCTTCGGTTGGCCAAGGAACTACGGACTCTGCCGCCAGCGTTGTCAGATGGAAATTTTTGGAGCATATTTTCAACAAGGATCTTCTGGTATTGCACCGTTTTGCTCGTCCTCTGCACCAGAGGAATGAGAGATTAGAAGTTTTCTTTGTAGCGGGGGTCGAGAATGGTGAACAACCAGTAATCTGTGTTGTCTGAAATGTGTATAACGTGCGGGTCGTGGGAAAGGCAGCATAATATGCAGTCAGCCATGTGTGCCACAGTACCAATAAGCAAGACTTTGCTGTCGTCATCAGGAGGATGACTCTCAATTAGGGTTGAGCGAACCCGAACTGTAAAGTTCGAATTCGTACCGAACTTTAGGATTTTTGGACCCCGGACTCGAACCCGAACATTTCAATAAAAGTTTGGGTTCGAGTTCGGTGTTCGGCGCTTTCTTGGCGCTTATTGAAAGGCTGCAGAGCAGCCAATGAACAAGCGTTTAACTGTGTGCCCTTAGAAGCCATCACAGCCATGCCTACTAATGGCATGGCTGTGATTGGCCAGTGTAGCATGTGACCCAGCCTCTATATAAGCTTTACTCACGTAGCGCTCTGCTGTAATTAGTGTAGGGAGAGGATGCTGTTGGTGATTTCAGGGAGAGAATAGGAGAGAATCTTTGCTCAAAACGTGAATCTAACTCAGCGATCTACATAGATTGTGTTGTGTGGCTGCAGGGCACAATTTTTTTATCCTGCCCTGAGCCCAGTGACCGAAAAAAATAACTTTTATAAGTCAGTTAGGTGGGTGGCGGCGGCAGCCATTTTATGCAAGCTCAGTGCACCAGCACTGCATCTGAGCTTTTGGGACATTGAAATCCAAGCTTTAAAAACACAAATAATCTGTTTGTAAAAAAATCACCAACATCTGGTGCATTTGCAGGCTTAGTCAGTGTGCAATTTAAGCTAGAAATATAGCCATAATTTTCAGGGTTTTTAAAAACACACTTATTTGCCAGAATCCACTATTTTTCTGCCCTTGCAGCATCAGCTTGTGTGAAATTCCAGGGTTATATACTGCTGTCAAATTCAGTTATTAAACAAACACCCGTTTGGGCAAAAAAAAAATTGTTGGCAGCCTTTGCTGCAGATGTCATTGTGAGATACACCCTTTATATATTTGGGTTATATTTAGGAATTTGAAATACAGCCATTTTTGGCAAACAAATTTAATTGAGGCCTAGTCTGGTTCAGGGCGTGTGAGATACACCCTTCAAATACAGGGGTTTTATTCAGGTATTAGAAATACAGCCATTTTTGGCAAACAAATTTAATTGAGGCCTAGTCTGGTTCAGGGCGTGTGAGATACACCCTGTACATACTGTCGTTCTATTCTACTATTAATTAAACACCCATTTAGGGAAGGATCCTAAATTAGAGAAATATGAAGAGAGCGTCAAATAAGGGACGTGGCCCAGGTCGTGGTGCTGCTGGTGGAGCTCCTGTTGCAGGGAGAGGACGTGGTCGATCTGTGCCAGCTACACGCACAAGTGAAACCCCTTCCTCAGATGCAAGTAGGCGACAGAACCTGCAGCGGTATTTGGTCGGGCCTAATGCAGCTCTCCGAATGGTGAGGCCTAAACAAGTACAGGCGATAGTAGATTGGGTTGCTGACAGTGGCTCCAGTTCCTTCACATTGTCTCCCACCCAGTCTCAAGCTGAAAGACCACAGTTGGCACCTGCAGCCGATCTTTCATCAGTCTTTCACCTCACCCCCTTGCAAATCAGCCAAGCAGTCTGAGCCCCAAGTTATGCAGCAGTCTCTTCTGCTTTTTGATGACTCTGTTAGCAGGGTTTCCCAGGGCCATCCACCTAGCCCTGCCACAGAAGTGGAACAGATTGAGTGCACCAATGCCCAACCACTTATGTTTCAAGATGAGTACATGGGAGGACCATCGCAGCACGTCTCAGATGATGACGAAACACAGCTGGGGCTTTCGAAAGTGTGCAGACCGACAAGGAGGGCAGGGGTGAAGACTGGGTGGAAGATGATGTGGAGGATGATGAGGTCCTCGACCCTACATGCAATCAAGGTCATGCGAATGACCTATGTAGTTCGGAGGAAGAGGCAGTGGTTGCACAGAGCCACCAGCACAGCAGAAGAGGGAGCAGGGTGGAAAAGCGGAGCGGCCGTCCTCTAGACAGTACGCCTGCTACTGCCCACCGCAGCAAGGGACCGAGCACACCAAAGCCAGCTCCAAGGAGTTCCCTGGTGTGGCAGTTCTTCAGACAATGTGCTGATGACAAGACACGAGTGGTTTGCATGCTGTGCAATCAGAGCCTGAAGCAAAGCATAAACGTTCTCAACCTGTGCACAACCTGCATGACTAGGCATTTAAGTGCTAAGCATGAGCTGCAGTGGAGTAGACACCTCAAAAACCAAGAAAGGTCTCTGGCTCCTCCTGATTCGTCTTCTGCTGCAGTCTCGGCCTCTTCATCCACCTCTGGAGTGACAGTGCCACCTGCCGCCCCGCAAACAGAGGATCTTCCAGCAACACCACCACCTTGGACACCAAGCATCTCCACAATGTCCCACAGAAGCGTTCAGCTCTCTATCTCCCATACGCTGGAGAGGAAGAGTAGGTACCCCCCTACCCACCCACGATCACTAGTACTAGTACAGGGCACAGTTCTGGAGGATGACGAGGTGGAGGATGAGGAGGAGGAGATGGAGGAGGAGGAACCATGTTCACAGCAGGGTGGTACCCAAACCAGCTCATGGCCATCACTGGGGCGTGGCTGGGGGGATACAGAGGACACAGATGATACACCTCCCACAGAGGACAGCTTTTCATTGCCTCTGGGCAGCCTGGCACACATGAGTGATTACATGCTGCAGTGTCTCCGCAACGACTGCTGAGTTGCCCACATTCTAACTTGTGCTGATTACTGGGTGGCCACGCTACTGGATCCCTGTTACAAGGACAACGTACCGTCCTTAATTCCGTCACTGGAGCGTGATCGTAAGATGCGCGAGTACAAGCGCAGGCTGGTAGACGCGCTGCTGGTGGCATTCCCACCTGACAGCCGGGGCACAGTGGAAGCACAAGGCGAGGGCAGAGGACGAGGAAGAGGTCGTCAAAGCAGCTGGAGCACAGCCAGCACCTCAGAAGGCAGGGTTAGCATGGCCGAAATGTGGAAAAGCTTTGCCAGCACGCCACAACAACCAGCACCACCAGCTGATATGGAACGTCTTAGCAGGAGGCAGCATTTCACCAACATGGTGGAGCAGTATGTGTGCACACGCCTACACGTACTGAATGACGGGTCTGCCCCCTTCAACTTCTGGGCCTCCAAATTGGGCGCATGGCCTGAGCTTGCCCTTTACGCCTTGGAGGTGCTGGCCTGCCCTGCGCCCAGTGTATTATCTGAACGTGTGTTTAGCACGGCAGGGGGCGTCAGCACAGACAATCGCAGCCACCTGTCCACAGCCAATGTGAACAAGCTCACGTTCATTTAAATGAACCAGGCATGGATCCCACAGGACTTGTCCGTACCTTGTGCAGAATAGACATGTATACCAGCACTAACCAGCCATTGTTATACTGAAGCGCAATTGCTCATTCTTGTATTTTGGATATTTTACACTCTTTTGGAGTGTACCCTAATTTTAAAAAATTAAATTAAAACCAAAAACCTGTGTTGGCTACCTCGTCCTCCTCCACCATTGCTTCCACCTACACCGCTATGTCCACCGCCTCCTCAAACTCCTACTCCATGTGAAACTCCACCTCATAAATCAAATTTTTATTTGTACGCATTTTATTTTATGTAATTTCACTACTTTGTCAGTTACATTTTCTGGTGAAATTCATCAAATTTTGGGTGTGAAGTACCACTGCTATACTTAGTAGACAGGTAAAAAATAAAATAAAATTGTCAGTTACATTTTCCGGTCAAATTCAACAATTTTTGGGTGTGATGTACCACTGATATACCTAGTAGACGGGTAAAAAAAAAAAAAAATTTGTCTGTTTCATTTTCGGGGGAAATTCACCAATTTTTGGGTGTGAAGTACCACTGCTATACCTAGTAGACCGGTAAAAAATAATAAAAAAATTGTCAGTTATATTTTCAGTTGAAATTCAACACTTTTTGGGTGTGATATACTTTTTGGGTCTACTATACCTAGTAGACAGGTTTAAAAATAAAAAAAATTATCAGTTACATTTTCTGGTGATATTCACTAGTTTTTGGGTGTGATGTACCACTGCTATACCAAGTAGACGGGTTAAAAGCAAAATGTCTGTTACATTTTTGGGTGAAATTCACAAATTTTTGGGTGTAATATACCCCTCCTCTACCTAGTTGACAGCTTAATAAATTTCAATAATTTTTCTGTTACATTTTCGGGTGACAATAAACATTTTTTTTCTGTCATAGATCCCTGCTCTACCAAGTAGTCAGGTTAATAAATTTCACAAATTTTTCTGTTACATTCTTGGGTTGACATTATACAATTTTAGACATGAATAAACCCCTGCTCTGCATAGGTGACAGGGAATACAATTTAAGAAATACTTCTTTAATTGATGCGCGCCACCTCCTTTGATTCAATGCTTAAACTTTAACAAGTTGTACTACATTTGCCCTTCAATAATTTGTCCCACAATTCCGCTTTACTCTTTTGGCCAACATTTGCTCTTCAATACTTTGTCATAAATTTCCGCTTTACTCTTTTGGCCCACATTTGGGCTTCTGTAATTTGCACCACATTTGCGCTTTAACAGCTTTTCCCACATTTCCGCTTTACTCTTTTGGCCTACATTTGGGCTTCTGTAATTTGTACCACATTTGCGCTTTAACAGCTTTTCCCACATTTCCGCTTCACTCTTTTGGCCCACATTTGGGCTTCTGTAATTTGTCCCACATTTGCGCCTCAATAACTTTTTACATAATTCCGCTTTATTCTTTTGGCCCACATTTGGGCTTCTGTAATTTGTCCCAAATTTTCGCCTCAATAACTTTTCCCATAATTTCGCTTTACTCTTCTGGCCCACATTTGGGCTTCTGTAATTTGTCCCATATTTGCGATTTAATAGCTTTTCCCACATTTCTGCTGGATCTCAATTTTTTTTTACAAATTTATCTCCCTTAAATTTGGTCTCTATTTCTCACGCTCCTTCTTCGGCGTTGAACCCTGATTCGCCAATAACCGTGATCAACATGGTAGGCTCATAAAAGAACATCGAAAGTTGATAGAGTAGATATCGAAATGGATGGTGGATGTCACTGGGGTACCTCTACATAGTTGACAGGAACATAAATTGTAAAAAATCGTCAATTATATTGTCAGGTGACATTTTTCAAATTTTGCCGGATAGAAACCCCTGCTCTGCATAGTTGACAGGGAATAAAATTTAATACATTCTTCATTAATTAAGGCGCGGCACATCCCTTCATTCACTGCTTAACTTTAAAAAGTTGTCCCACTTTTATGATTTAATAATTTGTCCCATAATTCCACTCTATAATTTGAAATTTGAAAAAATGGATCCTCCCTTTGATGTGGTCTCTCTTTCTCACGCTCCCTCTCCGCCACCCGCGATCACTATGGTAGGCGCAGAAAAGAACATCGAAAGTTGATAGAGCAGATATTACATTGGATCATGAACATCACGGGGACGTGCAACATGGTGGGGCAGTAAGTGTGCACACGCCTACACTAACTGACTGACAGGGGTCAGCCCCTGAAACTTCTGGGTCTCCAAATTGGGCACATGGCCTGAGCTTGCCCTTTACCCCTTGGAGGTGCTGGCCTGCTCTGCCTCCAGTGTATTGTCTGAACGTGTGTTTAGCACGACTGCAGGGGGTTATCATAGGTTATATTTCCCAATGTTTTGGGGTGTAGCCTAATTTAAAAAAATAAAAATAAATTTAAAACCAAAAAGCAGTGTAGGCTACCTCCTCCTCCTCCACCGCAGCTTCCACCTACACCGCCACATCCACCGCCTCCTCAACCTCCTACTCCATAGGGACCTCGTCCTCCTAGATCAAGATTATTATTTTTTATTTTTACGTATTTTATGTTATTTAACCGCCTCCGGACCGCCTAACGCAGGATCGCGTTCCGGAGGCGGCAGCCCTGCGCACAGTCACGCATCTACGCGTCAACTCGCGAGACGCGAGATTTCCTGTGAACGCGCGCACACAGGCGCGCGCGTTCACAGGATCGGAAGGTAAGCGAGTGGATCTCCAGCCTGCCAGCGGCGATCGTTCGCTGGCAGTCTGGAGATGTGATTTTTTTAACCCCTAACAGGTATATTAGACGCTGTTTTGATAACAGCGTCTAATATACCTGCTACCTGGTCCTCTGGTGGTCCCTTTTGTTTGGATCGACCACCAGAGGACACAGGTAGCTCAGTAAAGTAGAACCAAACACCACTACACTACACTACACCCCCCCTGTCACTTATTAACCCCTTATGAACCCCTGATCACCCCATATAGACTCCCTGATCACCTCCCTGTCATTGATCACCCCCCTGTCATTGATCACCCCCCTGTAAGGCTCCATTCAGATGTCCGTATGATTTTTACGGATCCACTGATACATGGATCGGATCCGCAAAACGCATACGGATGTCTGAATGGAGCCTTACAGGGGGGTGATCAATGACGGGGGTGATCACCCCATATAGACTCCCTGATCACCCCCCTGTCATTGATCACCCCCCTGTAAGGCTGCATTCAGATGTCCGTATGTTTTTTACGGATCCACGGATACATGGATCGGATCCGCAAAACACATACAGACGTCTGAATGGAGCCTTACAGGGGGGTGATCACCCCATATAGACTCCCTGATCACCCCCCTGTCATTGATCACCCCCTTGTAAGGCTCCATTCAGACGTCCGTATGATTTTTACGGATCCAATGATACATGGATCAGATCCGCAAAACACATACGGACATCTGAATGGAGCCTTATAATCAATGATCAATTACAGGGGGGTGATCACCCCATATAGACTCCCTGATCACCCCCCTGTCATTGATCACCCCCCTGTCATTGAACACCCGCCTGTAAGGCTGCATTCAGATGTCCTTATGATTTTTACGGATCCACTGATACATGGATCGGATCTGCAAAACACATACGGACATCTGAATGGAGCCTTACAGGGGGGTGATCACCCCATATAGACTCCCTGATCACCCCCCTGTCATTGATCACCCCCCTGTCATTGATCACCCCCCTGTAAGGCTGCATTCAGATGTCCGTATGATTTTTACGGATCCACTGATACATGGATCGGATCTGCAAAACACATACGGACATCTGAATGGAGCCTTACAGGGGGGTGATCACCCCATATAGACTCCCTGATCACCCCCTGTCATTGATCACCCCCCTGTCATTGATCACCCCCTTGTAAGGCTCTATTCAGACGTCCGTATGATTTTTACAGATCCACTGATACATGGATCGGATCCGCAAAACACATACGGACATCTGAATGGAGCCTTATAGGGGGGTGATCAATGACAGGGGGGTGATCACCCCATATAGACTCCCTGATCACCCCCCTGTCATTGATCACCCCCCTGTCATTGAACACCCGCCTGTAAGGCTGCATTCAGATGTCCTTATGATTTTTACGGATCCACTGATACATGGATCGGATCTGCAAAACACATACGGACATCTGAATGGAGCCTTACAGGGGGGTGACCACCCCATATAGACTCCCTGATCACCCCACTGTCATTGATCACCCCCCTGTCATTGATCACCCCCCTGTAAGGCTGCATTCAGATGTCCGTATGATTTTTACGGATCCACTGATACATGGATCGGATCCGCAAAACACATACGGACATCTGAATGGAGCCTTATAGGGGGGTGATCAATGACAGGGGGGTGATCACCCCATATAGACTCCTTGATCACCCCCCTGTCATTGATCACCCCCCTGTCATTGATCACCCCCCTGTAAGGCTGCATTCAGATGTCCGTATGATTTTTACGGATCCACTGATACATGGATCGGATCCGCAAAACACATACAGACATCTGAATGGAGCCTTACAGGGGGGTGATCACCCCATATAGACTCCCTGATTACCCCCCTGTCATTGATCACCCCCCTGTCATTGATCACCCCCCTGTCATTGATCACCCCCCTGTCATTCATCACCCCCCTGTAAGGCTGCATTCGGATGTCCGTATGATTTTTACGGATCCACTGATACATGGATCGGATCCGCAAAACACATACGGACATCTGAATGGAGCCTTATAGGGGGGTGATCAATGACAGGGGGGTGATCACCCCATATAGACTCCCTGATCACCCCCCTGTCATTGATCACCCCCCTGTCATTGATCACCCCCCTGTCATTGATCACCCCCCTGTAAGGCTCCATTCAGACATTTTTTTGGCCCACGTTAGCGGAAATTATTATTTTTTTTCTTACAAAGTCTCATATTCCACTAACTTGTGTCAAAAAATAAAATCTCACATGAACTCACCATACCCCTCACGGAGTCCAAATGCGTAAAATTTTTTAGACATTTATATTCCAGACTTCTTCTCACGCTTTAGGGCCCCTAGAATGCCAGGGCAGTATGAATACCCCACATGTGACCCCATTTCGGAAAGAAGACACCCCAATGTATTCCATGAGGGGCATATTGAGTCCATGAAAGATTGAAATTTTTGTCCCAAGTTAGCGGAAAGGGAGACTTTGTGAGAAAAAAAATATATATCAATTTCCGCTAACTTGTGCCAAAAAAAATATATTTCTATGAACTCGCCATGCCCCTCATTGAATACCTTGGGGTGTCTTCTTTCCAAAATGGGGTCACATGTGGGGTATTTATACTGCCCTGGCATTCTAGGGGCCCTAAAGCGTGAGAAGAAGTCTGGGATCCAAATGTCCAAAAATGCCATCATAAAAGGAATGTGGGCCCCTTTGCGCATCTAGGCTGCAAAAAAGTGTCACACATCTGGTATCGCCGTACTCAGGAGAAGTTGGGCAATGTGTTTTGGGGTGTCATTTTACATATACCCATGCTGGGTGAGATAAATATCTTGGTCAAATGCCAACTTTGTATAAAAAATGGGAAAAGTTGTCTTTTGCCGAGATATTTCTCTCACCCAGCATGAGTATATGTAAAAAGACACCCCAAAACACATTGCCCAACTTCTCCTGAATACGGCAATACCACATGATTGACACTTTTTTGCAGCCTAGGTGGGCAAAGGGGCCCACATTCCAAAGAGCACCTTTCGGATTTCACAGGTCATTTACCTACTTACCACACATTAGGGCCCCTAGAATGCCAGGGCAGTATAACTACCCCACAAGTGACCCCATTTTGGAAAGAAGACACCCCAAGGTATTCCGTGAGGGGCATGGCGAGTTCCTAGAATTTTATATTTTTTGTCACAAGTTAGCGGAAAATGATGATTTATTTTTTTTCCTTACAAAATCTCATATTCCACTAACTTGTGACAAAAAATAAAAACTTCCATGAACTCACTATGCCCATCACGAAATACCTTGGGGTGTCTTCTTTCCAAAATGGGGTCACTTGTGGGGTAGTTATACTGCCCTGGCATTTTAGGGGCCGAATGCGTGAGAAGTGGTTTGAAATCAAAATCTGTAAAAAATGGCCGTTGAAATCCGAAAGGTGCTTTTTGGAATGTGGGCCCCTTTGCCCACCTAGGCTGCAAAAAAGTGTCACACATCTGGTATCCCCGTACTCAGGAGAAGTTTGGCTATGTGTTTTGGGGTGTCTTTTTACATATACCCATGCTGGGTGAGAGAAATATCTTGGCAAAAGACAACTTTTCCCATTTTTTTTATACAAAGTTGGCATTTGACCGAGATATTTATCTCACCCAGCATGGGTATATGTAAAATGACACCCCAAAACACATTGCCCAACTTCTCCTGAGTACGGGGATACCAGATGTGTGAAACTTTTTTGCAGCCTAGGTGGGCAAAGGGGCCCACATTCCAAAGAGCACCTTTCGGATTTCACCGGCCATTTTTTACAGATTTTGTTTTCAAACTACTTCTCACGCATTCGGGCCCCTAAAATGCCAGGGCAGTATAACTACCCCACAAGTGACCCCATTTTGGAAAGAAGACACCCCAAGGTATTCGCTGATGGGCATAGTGAGTTCATGGAAGTTTTTATTTTTTGTCACAAGTTAGTGGAATATGAGACTTTGTAAGAAAAAACAAAACAAAAAAAACATCATTTTCCGCTAACTTGTGACAAAAAATAAAAAATTCTAGGAACTCGCCATGCCCCTCACGGAATACCTTGGGGTGTCTTCTTTCCAAAATGGGGTCACTTGTGGGGTAGTGGTTACAATGAAATTTTTACAGCCATTTTAGTGCTCCAAAGTTCGGGTCCCCATTGACTTCAATGGGGTTCGGGCTCGGGGTCAAGTACGGGTCAAGTTCGGGTACCGCTCAACTCTACTCTCAATCTCCTCATCCTCTTCCTTCTCTTATGCCCACCCACGCAGAACAGATGAAATTAAACTTTCATGGGTACTACCCTCTGTAGTGGAGGCAACCGTCTCCTGCTTCTCCTCTTCATCGTGCAATTTGCGCTGAGAATACAAACTGAGGGTGGTCTGGCTATCACCCTGTGTAATGTCTTCCCCCATTTCCACCTCTTCCACATGCAAAGCGTCGGCCTTAATTGTAAGCAGCAAAAATTTGAGTGACGCTGATAATAGCGTTATCGCCGCTTACCATCTGTGCTGATTCCTCAAAGTTTCTTAAAACCTCACATAGGTCAGACATCCATGCCCACTCCTCGCTTGTGAATAGCGGAAGCTGACTGGAAAGGAGACGACCGTGTAGAAGCTGGTATTCCACTTCTGCCCTCTGCTGATCACAAAGCCTGGCCAACATGTGTAACGTGGAGTTTCAGTGTGTGCTCACATTGTACAACAGCCGGTGAGCTGGCAATTTCAAGTGCTGCTGTAGCGTTGACAGACCGGCTGAAGCTGTCGTTGACTTGCGGAAATGTGCACACACGCGGCGCACCTTCACCAGTAGCTCAGGCAAATTGGGGTAGGTTTTGAGAAAACGTTGAACCACAAGGTTGAAAACGTGGGCTAGACATGGGATGTGTCTGAGCTTGCCGAGCTCCAAAGCCGCCACCAAGTTCCGGCCATTATCAGACACAACCATGCCTGGTTCTAGGTTGAGTGGCGAGAGCCACAGCTCAGTCTGGTCTCTTATCCCCTGCCACAGCTCTGCAACAGTGTGCTGTTTGTCCCCTAAGCATATCAGCTTCAGCACGGCCTGTTGCCGCTTCCCAACTGCAGTGCTACACTGCTTCCTGCTACCAACTGATGACTGACTGGTGCTGTACGCGGATAATTCAGAGGTGGAAGTAAAGGAGGAGGCAGAGGAGGAGAAATTGGGGTTGGAGCCACTAATGTAGGTGCTGGCGGAAACCCTGATCGACGTAGGGCCCGCAATCCTTGGCGTTGGTAGCATCTGTGCCATCCCAGGGTACGACTCGCTCCCGGCCTCCAACACGTTCACCCAGTTTACGGTGCTTAAATGCCATGTGGCGGAACATGCTGGTAGTGGTGAGGTTGCTAGTGTTCACGCCCCGGCTTATTTTCGTATGGCACAGGTTGCAAACTACTATTCTTTTGTCGTCTGCACTTTCCTCAAAAAAGCACCATACTGCGGAACATCTTCCCATTGGCAAGGGAGATTTCCGCAAGGGGTTGCTCCGTGGAACAGTTGCGGGCCTATGTGGTGTGGCCCGCCTTCTCCCTTTTGTCACCTCACTGCCTCTTCCAGCCTGTTGCTGTGCTGCAGATCCCTTCCCCTCTGTACTGCTGTTCTCGCTCGGCTTTCCACCTTCCCAGGTTGGGCCAGTGACCTCATCGTCCAGCACCTCCTCTTCCACTTCCTTACTCTGATCATCCTCCTGATTTGTTGACCTAACCACAACCTTAGTGATTGACAACTGTGTCTCATCCTCTTCCTCAATCTCTTGAGACAGTAATTGCGGTTGACTCATTGGCAACTGTCTCTCATCATCATCCACCTCTTTAAACACGAATTGCCGTTCCCCACCGTCATGTTCTTGTGACTGTGGATGTTCAAGAGATTGGGAATCAGGGCACAAGATCTCATGTCCCTATTCAAGCGTGCTTAGCGAGAGGGCCAAATCAAGTAATGGCGATGAAAAGAGGTCCTCGGAATATCCTTGTGTGGGATCACTTTTTTGGCCAGACTGTAAATAGTAGTAAGAAGGAGGATTAGGGTGAGGATTGTGTTGACCAGACTACTGGCTACTGAGACTGGACTTGGTGGGTGGTGCTTAACCGACTGGAAGCATTATCTGCTGCAATCTAACCAACCACCTGGTTGCACTGGTCTGACTTCAAGAGTGGTGTCCTGCGCCACCCTGCAAACTGGGATATGAAAAACTAGGTATCTTGGATGATTGTTTTTCTTGTGCTCTGGCAGCAGGCACTGTTTCTCCTTGCCCAGGGCCACGGCCTCTGCGTGCACCATCAGCATCACGGACACTTCCTTGTCCTTTACTGCTCGCCTTCTTCATTTCAATGTGATATATGCTTGAAAGTATGTCACACGTACAGTAGCGTAGAATGTGCAAAGAAATTTACAAAGGTATTTGTGATGAGGATATATAATAACGTGATACAGGACAGGTACCACAGGTAATGTCACAGTTCGCAGTGTCTACGGAAAAAGTGTACTGCATGTCACTGATATTTGAGGGACTCGCACACTTTAAACAGGAGATGTGGCGCAGATAATTTAACTGTCTGCAGGGGACACCGTCTACGTAAAAAATACACTGCATGTCACTGATATTTTAGGGATGCGCACAGTTTAAACAGGAGATGTGGCGCGGATAATTTTACTGTCCGCAGGGGACACCGTTTACACAATAAGTGTACTGGATGTCACAGATATTTTATGGATACGCACACTTTAAGCAGGAGATGTGGCACAGATAATTTAACTGTCCGCAGGGCACACTTTCTACGGAATAAGTGTACTGGATGTCACTGATATTTTAGGGATGCACACACTTTAAACAGGAGCTGTGGAACCGATAATTTAACTGTCCGCAGCGGATACCGTCTGCTGAAAATGTGCACTGGACGTCACTGATATTTTAGGGATGCGCACACTTTAGACAGGAGATGTGGCGCCGATAATTTTACTGTCCGCAGCGGACACCATCTACGGAAAAAGTGTACTGGATGTCACTGATATTTTAGGGATGCGCACACATTAAACAGGAGATGTGGTGCGGATAATTTAACTGTCCGCAGCGGACTCTGTCTACTGAAAAAGTGTACTGGATGTCACTGATATTTCAGGGATGCGCACACTTTAAACAGCAGATGTGGCGTGGATAATTTTACTGTCCGCAGGGGACACCGTCTACGGAAAAAGTGTACTGGATGTCACTGATATTTGAGGGATGCGCACACTTTAAACAGGAGAGGTGGTGCGGATAATTTAACTGTCCACAGCGGACACCATCTACGGAAAAACTGCACTGAATTTCACTGATATTTTAGGGATGCGCACACTTTAAACAGGAGATGTGGCGCGGATAATTTTACTGTCCGCAGGGGACAGCGTCTACAGAAAAATTGTACTGGATGTCATTGATATTTTAGGGATGCACACACTTTAAACAAGAGATGTGGCGCGGATAATTTAACTGTCCGCAGTGGACACCGTCTACGGAAAAAGTGCACTGGATGTCACTGATATTTTAGGGATGCACACACTTTACACAGGAGATGTGGCGCCGATAATTTACCTGTCCGCAGTGGACACCGTCTACGGAAAAAGTGCACTGCATGTCACTGATATTTTAGGGATGCGCACACTTTAAACAGGAGATGTAGCGCAGAAAATTTAATGTCTGCAGCGGACACCATCTACGGAAAAACTGCATTGCATGTCACTGATATTTTAGGGATGCGCATAATTTAAACAGGAGATGTGGCACGGATAATTTAACAGTCCACAGCGGACACCATCTACGGAAAAAGTGCACTGGATGTCACTGATATTTTAGGGATGCAGGCACTTTAAATAGGAGATGTGGCGTGGGTAGTAACTGTCCGCAGCGGACATCGTCTACGGAAAAAGTGCACTGGATGTCACTGATATTTTAGGGATGCGCACAATTTACACAGGAGATGTGAAGCAAATAATTTAACTGTCCGCAGCGGACTATTACACGGTATTTTGCACAGGTTGCGCTAAAAATATACAGTTGCAAGAAAAAATATGTGAACCCTTTGGAATGAAATGGATTTCTGCACAAATTGGTCATAAAATGTGATCTGATCTTCATCTAAGTCACAACAATAGACAATCACAGTCTGCTTAAACTAATAACACACAAATAATTAAATGTTACCATGTTTTTATTGAACACACCATGTAAACATTCACAGTGCAGGTGGAAAAAGTATGGTTGAACCTCCTTTGGCAGCAATAACTTCAACCATACGTTTCACATAGTTGCAGATCAGACGTGCACAACAGTCAGGAGTAATTCTTGACCATTCCTCTTTACAGAACTGTTTCAGTTCAGCAATATTCTTGGGATGTCTGGTGTGAATCGCTTTCTTGAGGTCATGCCACAGCATCTCAATCAGGTTGAGGTCAGGACTCTGACTGGGCCACTCCAGAAGGCGTATTTTCTTCTGTTTAAGCCATTCTGTTGTTGATTTACTTCTATGCTTTGGGTCGTTGTCCTGTTGTAACACCCATCTTCTGTTGAGCTTCAGTTGGTGGACAGATGGCCTTAAGTTCTCCTGCAAAATGTCTTGATAAACTTGGGAATTCATTTTTCCTTCGATGATAGCCATCCGTCCAGGCCCTGACGCAGCAAAGCAGCCCCAAACCATGATGCCCCCACCACCATACTTCACAGTTAGGATGAGGTTTTGATTTTGGTGTGCTGTGCCTCTTTTTCTCCACACATAGTGTTGTGTGTTTCTTCCAAACAACTCAACTTTGGTTTCATCTGTCCACAGAATATTTTGCCAGTACTGCTGTAGAACATCTAGGTGCTCTTGTGCAAACTGTAAACGTGCAGCAATGTTTTTTTTGGACAGCAGTGGCTTCCTCTGTGGTAGCCTTCCATGAAATCCATACTTGTTTAGTGTTTTACGTATTGTAGATTCGCTAACAGGGATGTTAGCATATGCCAATGACTTTTGTAAGTCTTTAGCTGACACTCTAGGATTCTTCTTCACCTCATTGAGCAGTCTGCACTGTGCTCTTGCAGTCATCTTTACAGGACGGCCACTCCTAGGGAGAGTAGCAGCAGTGCTGAGCTTTCTCCATTTATAGACAATTTGTCTTACCATGGACTGATGAACTGCAAGGCTTTTGGAGATACTTTTATACCCCTTTCCAGCTTTATGCAAGTCAACAATTCTTAATCGTAGGTCTTCTGAGAGCTCTTTTGTGCGAGGCATCATTCACATCAGGCAATGCTTCTTGTGAAAAGCAAACCCAGAACTGGTGTGTGTTTTTTATCGGGCAGGGCAGCTGTATCCAACACCTCCAATCTTATCTCATTGATTGGACTCCAGTTAGCTGACACCTCACTCCAATTAGTCATTAGTCTAGAGGTTCACATACTTTTTCCACCTGCACTGTGAATGTTTACATGGTGTGTTCAATAAAAACATGGTAACATTTAATTCTTTGTGTGTTATTTGTTTAGGCAGACTGTGATTGTCTATTGTTGTGACTTAGATGAAGATCAGATCACATTTTATGAACAATTTGTGCAGACATCCATATAATTCCAAAGGGTTCACATGCATCGGCCCCGAACTTCTGGACCGCGGACCGCAAAAAAATAGAACATGTCCTATTCTTGTCCGCAATTGCGTACAAGAATAGGCAGTTCTATGGGGGGGGGGGGTGCTGGCCGGATGTATTGCGGATCCGCAATACACTATGGACGTGTGAAAGGACCCTTAGGCCTCTCCTGTCATCCTCCACGAAACTTGTTTCTTCTCCCTTCCTGACTTCCTGATCCCTCTTCCTCTTGTTGGTCTTTCTCCCTCCTCTTCTGGTCTTTTTCCTAAAGGGTCGAAGGATTCGCTTACAGGGTCAGCTGGTGCTTGACTGGGATCATCTGGGATGCTGGAGTCCGAATCAGTCGTCCAATAATCGTTATTTTGACGACGGTACTTTTTTTTCTTTTGTTGCTTTCTATTAAACCTTCTACCAGTGTTCCAATTAAAGATGGAGCCGGACTCATAATCATGCTTGTCTCTGACGAACTTATCTCTTTTTCTTTCTTTAACTTCCGCCTGTGTGATAGTTAGCTTTTTATTCAGCTTTTTATCAAATATGTCCAGGAGGTTCTCAGACAGCCTGGATTCTAGTTCTGTCCGTGCTTTGTCAAGTTCATTTTTGGTTATGTCGTACTCCTTGATATCTCTGTTTAGAACCATCTCTAATATTTGCAGAGAGAAGCCCATGTGGAGTGCTTGCCATTCCTTTAGAAAAACTGATCCGTGACAGTTGCACATGTCATTGTTTTTATATTTATATTATTTTCAGTCATTCCCTTTATGCAGACGCAGCCTGGCTTGTTCATTTCTATGACAATGCGCCAGCATTTAAAAGGAGCGATGCGCAACCACGCATTGACGCACAGCCAGAAGAAGCGCATGTAGCGCGAAACGGCCGCCGCTGTTCAATGCGTGCTCAGATCTGTCCGCCCCCTGCCTCATGTTACTTTGAGAAATAAAGCTGTCTACTTACACACGGGTGAGTGCCGCTGCCTATTTTCATTTCTACACTGACTTCGTTTTGTATCTCATCTGCTACGTCCAGCTGAGCACCTCCGATCGTGTGTGTCCTCTTCAAGCCACGCCAGCGCTTCATTCATGTGCATCCAGCCGGTGTAGTGGTGCCGCCCCCTACCTTATTTCACGTGAACTACTATAGAGACATCCTATGTAGTCAGTTGGCCGCTGCCTATCTGCGCCATCGTCCATCCTCTCGCAGGTCTGACTGAGGGTGCCCTCTGTGCTCACGTTCCTCTGCCATGTCTTTTGTGGCAGGGTGGGGGGCAGGAGCAGTTCCAGCTCCATCAGCAGCAACATGAGTCTAGAGTCGCTGATGAGCAGCTTTCTTCACCTGCCTAGTGAAGAAACTACTCACCAGCAGCAGCAGCAGCTAAACCTGGAGCAGGACCTGAACCAGCAGGTGGTGGCATACTTGGACAGCACCCTGCCACCCCACATTGAAGATACGTTGAACTATTGGGCAGTCAAACTGGATTTGTGGCCGCAACTGGCAGAGTTTTCCCTGCAAAAGCTGTCCTGCCCGTCCAGTAGAGTTGCTTTAGAGAGGGTGTTTAGTGCAGCGATGGCCATAGTTACCCCAAGAAGAACTCACCTGTCCGCCCAAAATGTGGAGAGACTGACCTTTGTCAAGATGAATCAGGCATGGATCAGCCAGGATTTCCACCCACCAATGCTTGATGCATCAGACTAGATCATCCATGGTGCCGCACCAGCACTCAGCCTCAGCTACTATTCTGATTCTGCCACCCGCCTGATGCCACACATCTGATGCCAAGTGCTTCTACTTACTCCCACCATCGTCAGCGGGTACTGTTATTGCCACCCACCTCCACACTCTGTCACCGGGTGACTTTGTGGTCTCCTGATGCTGCTGCCACCTCCACACTATATCACCTTGTCTCTCTGTGGTCTCCTGATGCTGCTGCCACCTCCACACTATGTCACCTTGCTGTTCTGTGACCTCCTAATGCTGCTGCCACCTTCACACTATGTCACCTTGCCACTCTGTGGCCTCCTGATGCTGCTGCCACCTCCACACTATGTCACCTTGCCACTCTGTGGCCTCCTCATGCTGCTGCCACCTCCACACTATATCAGCTTGCCACTCTGGTCTCCTGATGCTGCTGCCACCTCCACACTATGTTACCTTGCCACTCAGTTGCCTCCTGATGCTGCCGTCACCTCCACACTGTCATTGTTGCACTCTGTGGCCTCCTCATGCTGCTTCCACCTCACCAGTATGTCATAGGGCCACTCTGTGAACTTTTTATGCTGTTCCCAACATCCCCACTTCATGACTGGGCCACTATTTTGCTTTTCGGCCTGGTTGACATCATCATTTTTTTGACCCTTCTGATCTGTCAGAAGGAAGGAAAAATGAGACGCACAACGGATCCTGTCTGTGTAGCAGCTGTAAGGCCTTTATGGTCCCATCAGAATTGGCTTGTGATTTGGTAGCCAAAAGCAGGAGTGGGTACAAAACACAGAAGACATGCAAATATTCCATTCACGTGTCATCTGTTTTGGATCCACTCCTGTTTTTTTTGCATTAGCAATACTAATGGATTACTGACCAAATGCTGACCGAGTGAAGGCGGATGCTCAACAGACAGGATCCGTTTTTTGTGGGTTATTGTTCTGACGGATCAGAGGAAGGGCCAAATAATCTGTTGGAGGGCTCTACTTGTTTAATAGAACAGGTTCTATAGACATCTACCTGTAAGGCTGAGTTCATACTTGAGTTATTTGGTCAGTTTTGGCCCTGTGACTGCCCAAATAAGTGAAGTTTTTCTAAGAGCAATGCCTGTGATCTGCATGTCATACTGACTCACAGTATAATTTCACTACCACAGCAGACTCCTTATGCGTGTTACTGCAAGGCACAGTGTTGTACACCACTATAAAGGCTCTCTGCAGCCAGGAAATAGCCTGTTTTTAACAAAATATACCGTGATTAAATTTGGATCAAACCGAATTTGCTGGCTTTTGCTGGCTTTACTTCTTTCAAATCATCCTTCTTGGTCTGCCTGACCTTTCTGTAATGGAATCATACTGACATAAAGCTGTCAGTATAATTCCATTACAGAAAGGTCAGGCAGAGGCACACCGCACAATCTCTCACATGGAGCGTGATTCCCGCAAGGGACACGCTCGTGTGAAAGAACCCTAATTCACAAACAGGAAGCCTGAGCAAGTGCGCTCAGGACAGTGGCAGCCATGAACTGCCATTGTAACAGGAACTAAAGACCTAGAATTGGAAAACACAATTTATAGCTAGACTGATCAGAATAACCAATTGAATAGAGGGGAGATTTACAAATCCAAATGCAGTTTGCATTTGGATTAGACACTTTCAGACACTATTTGTGACACGTGTGACAAGGGGCTTGGCTTTGCTGAAAACTGTGTGGCTACATACAGGAATTGGGTGCTGAGTTGCAAAAAAAAAAATGCACCATTATGGCACATTTATTTAAAAATAAACTAAATTAGTGTTGTAAACTTAGTTTACAGAGTCTATAGGTGCACCAGATTTATTAGCCACTGTAATAAATCTGATGCAGTTTAAGACTGTCTAAAGTTTACACTGTGTAACTATTATACAGTATTAGTAAATGTGAGACACAATAAACCAACAAATAAGTTAGAGGACTCTTAGGATAATGTCAAATGGGATAGCACCGATGCAGTCATAAAGCGGCCAAACACTGCAGTGGCTAGCAGAAAAAAGTTGTTTAACCTGCAAAACTATATGGCTGATAGTAATGGTCATACAGTTTTGCAGGAGAAGCAGCCATCTTATGTCAAACTAAAGCATTTATTTCATATTTACTTTGAAAACCTCAACAGTTTTCAGCTGCATCTGCAATGGGTGCCTCCCCCTAAGGCCCTGTACATAACACGCGTCCTAGGTGTAGGAAATGCCGAGTGGTATGTTGCAGCCTAAATGTCTCTTTATGTGTCACAGTGCTCCTACCTGGATATGGCTGGACCCCAGACTTTGGCTCCGAAGCAATAAATAGGGGGAATAATTGATGGATTTTAAGAAATAACTTGAGTTCAGACCTTGAGATGAAGTTCAATGGCAGATTTACTTTGAATAAACATTTATTCAAGCAGTTTACAGGATTTGTTTTGGTTCCAGCAGGCTTTAGCATTAAACTGGCAGGCAAACTCAACTCTGCTATATCTCTGTTTTCTCTGGCTCTGCTGTACTGACAAGCTTAAATAGTGTAATTTCTTTCCCCTTGGTGCTGCACTTCACATTGTAGTCTGTCTTATGGTTATGCCAGGCAACTTTCCTCTTGGCTCCTGAGGCTTCATGCTTTGGCCTCCGTGGCCAGCAGAGCTTAGGGTGCTCTGGCTGGTGTGGGCATGTCCAGCAGAGATGTGCCTCTGCACTACCTTCCCTTAGCAGGGGGTAAGCTAGACTGAAGCTAACTGGTCCCCACCCTTCCTGCAGGATGTAGGACTCGTCCACTTCTCTCCAGAGGGGGGTTAGAATGGAATGGAAGGTTCCATTCTATCGAAGTACAGCTCTGCTGTGTTTTCTGCCACCTGCTGGTGAACCGGGCATATTTCATGAACCTAACAATTGCAAACAGATTAGGAATGCACATTGTGGAGGACCCGGAATAAATACATAAGGTGACATTAGGTTAGACCAATAAAGACAGTAGCAGGGTGCAGAAGTGGTAACACCACTCTGGGGTGTTACACATCATGGCCACAACAATACTGCCCTGTTTGGCCTTTACCCTCAATGATTTGAATGTCCTCCAAGATATAGATGAATGAGTCTCACAAGTTATTTTATTTGGATAACATGCTAAAATGAGGTCATTATTCTCATTCATTCTGACTATTCATACCTTATTGTGCAATAGTCTTTTTTTTTTTTTTTACAGATTGGAGGATATTTAATTGACACTATTCTTCTTGTGACAAATTTTCTGCTATTCTGTTTGTCAATTTCCTTGTCAGTCTTTGGATGTCGCTCTTTGAGTCATGCATCATCTATAGTTCCTCAGGTAAGAATCGCTTTAATATTCTGTTTCTCATCCATAATGAGAACAATTCCATTGAAAACGTTACTGTAGCTGCTTGATTTACAAGTGCACTTAAACAGGATCACATATAATATACTTGCATACAGGCTCAGCCGTTGTCTGTGAGATATTTTCCTGACTAAAAACCTCAACAACCTTAAAGGGAACCTGTCACCGGGATTTTGGGTATAGAGCTGAGGACATGGGTTGCTAGATGGCCGCTAGCACATCTGCAATACCCAGTCCCCATAGCTCTGTGTGCTTTTATTGTGTAAAAAAACTATTTGATACATATGCAAATTAACCTGAGATGAGTCCTGTCCCTGACTCATCTCAGGTTAATTTGCATATGTATTACATCATTTTTTTTACACATTAAAAGCACACAGAGCTATGGGGACTGGGTATTGCAGATGTGCTAGCGGCCATCTAGCAACCCATGTCCTCAGCTCTATACCCATAAGAATACATGGGGATGTGGCTTTGAAAGTGCCATCTATAAGTAGCATAAAAATATGTACGAAAAAGTGAATTTTCAAATCCATGTCATGTTCGTTAAGCTTAGTGTTGAGTGAAGTAAAGCATCCAAAGTAGAATTCAGGCAGAATTTTTGGAAAAATTGGATTCTAAACGAAGCCGAATTTCCTTGTGCTTTATAGTAACAAATCATTTTTCCTAAAATGCCGGCTGGAGTTGGCTTATAAAGAATGGGAAAAGAAAAAATACTCACCTCATCCGTTTGCTTGTGCAGAGGCAGTCCACTCCTCTGTTGATTGAAAAAGACCTCCTGAAGGACCTGTGCTAAGCGTGATGACGTCATCATGTGCTCTCAGCATGATCACGTGGTAACGTCATTAACTGATTGATGTCACCTTGTGATCACGCTGGGAGCAAGTGGATAAGGTGAGTGATTTTTGTAAACCCAAAAGGCCATATTGCACTAGCGTATTAACGTTTTAACATTAGACGGGTTCACTTCTGTCTAAGCGGCTGTTAAAAAATGTCCCATTGATTGATGGGCTGAATGGGGTTAATTTGTATGAATCTAATTTCTTGTCCAACTTTGGCAAAGCTGCTGAATTGAATTTTTCAAAACTTCGCTCATCTCTAGTTATGCTCGTTGTATTAGCAGAAATTTTCTTTTTCAATTGCAGGTGTTTGTGATACAGAATGATGTTGTGATTTCAATGCCCCCATCTGTATTTTCTGCCACAGCTCCAACATATCCTCAGACACAACCACCACCTCCTCCATTCACTAGCTAAAAAGAAGACAATGTGAATCAAAAAGGAGAAAACATCAATATGAACATTGCTTGAATCTGCATATATATATTAAAAGGTGTATCATTGTAATAGAAATTAGTAATCATCAGGTTATGGCCACACATTCAGGTTTCCCGATGTAGTGTTGGAAGCTAAAATCAGAAGTGAATCATAAAAGGAAAGGAAGGACATATATGATTTCTCCTCTTCTTTGAATTCACTCCTGGTTTTGGCTTCCAAAACAGCCTCAGGAAACCTAAGTGGCTGTACTTTTATAGACTCGGGAACCAGATAAGGAGATTTGGTACTCAGCGCAAAGATGACAAAATGTGTTCACCACCTGCGTCTACATTAGGCTTGAAAGATCCAATGAATCTGCTTTTATCCACTTTATTATTTGTAACAGAAGGACATATCATATATCTATGTGTTAAGTGCACTTGCACTGCCTTGAAATAACATAAAAGAAATAGCATATAGAAAAGCATGCACACCAATGTACAATGAAAATAACTGAAATTTATTAAGGAGAATAGAAATTAGGGTTAAATATGATTCACACAATGTAAAGAGGGGTGTCAGCCTGATATAACAAATCTAAAAGCCATGGGAGAAATATCAAGAATCATACAAAGTTATAGTACTTACAGATTAGAGATGAGCGAATTTCATATCTTGAAATTCGTTCACGCTTCATTTGGTGGTAAAAGCAGAATTGCGTTATGGATTCCGTCCTCTCCTGCATAACGGAAATGGGACGGATCTGTTATGCAGGCTATAGACTTCTATTATGACCGAATAAATAACGGAATGCCTCTAAAGGCCTTCCGTCATAGAATTGCATTATGGTCCGTGGTAACGGAATCCATAATGCAATTCTGCTTTTTCCACCAAACGAAGCGTGAACGAATTTCATAACATGAAATTCGCTCATCTCTATTACAGATCTATGGGAAGATCACAATAAAATCCCAGGGGGGGGAGGGGGGTCAGTCTGTCTTGAGCCTTACTGGGTGTAGCCCCTTGCTGCTGACCCAGGGGGTTTTGTCATCTGCCCTTGTTTGTGGTGTCGCCAGGTAAAGCATTTCATTGTTGTTGTTGCCTTGTCTGATGTTCTGTACCTGTTCTGTGTTGATGATGTTATCCTTGTCCATGCCTTGCCTGCTCTTCTGCACCTGTTCTGTGTCTGTTCCACTCTGTTCCATGTTTAGCCTAGCAGTACTCTAACTGCGTCTGATAGCCTGGCAGTGCTAAACTGCTTCTGATCCTACTTGATCCTTGTCCAGCCTGGCAGTGCCTACTGCTTTTGATCCAGTCCGTTCCTTGTCTGTCCTGCAGTGCCTTACTGCTTCTGTTCCTGTGTTTGTCCTGCCTTCATGAGAGGGTCCCTGGGTTCTCCGGAGAGAGGATCTCTTGTCTGTGTGCAGCTCTGCCTGAGACTGCCATGCTACCATTCCGCTTGGGGTCCAGGCATCTGCTTCTGTGCTGGTTCCCATTTGTCTTGTTGACTGATCCATGTCCTGAGTTTGTTTGGGTTCCAGTTCTGTTGTCCGTTCTGCTGGTGCTTGTACCAGCGTGGTTCCTTGCAGCTAGGGGCCAAGTGTACCGGGACCTTCTCGGAGGTGTGACCAGTGAGCCCTCGGCCTAGTTCATCCCCACCACCAGGGGCTCTGTGAAGAACAGGGCTCACTGGCTTTCTGCCCTCTGGGTTTTGCCTCTGGTCTGCTGGTGCACTTGGTTCTGTGGTAATTCTACCACTATTGCCTAACCTGCTTTACTGTCATGTGCTTTTATTACATGTGTAATAAAGTATTCTGTTTGTCCCTGGTCTGAATATTGCCTGTGTCCTGTTTGCAAGACATCCCGGAGGTCTGCCTTGGGCCTCCGGCACGTGACAAAGTCTGACACATGTTTTGGCTTTGCCTACATCTGGGTGTGGCCTCAGTGCTGTGGTATGTCATAGATGAGATCCTGCTCTGGATTGGCTGCTAGATACATAAATAATTGGCACTATTAGGCTGATGACACCCCAGTCAATGACACACATCAGGGTTAACGTCACCTCATTTGAAGTTGTTTGTCATGGGTACAGTCCCTATTAACTTGCATTATTTATGCCTATTTTTTGTAATATACTTGGGACTTTGTTATAATTTTGTATTTCTGGTTTTGTGCACTTTACTTAATATTTGCACCATGACTTTTAGATTAGTTATATCAAACCGTTCACGGGCTGATGCATCTCCTTGCATTGTGTGACCCATTTCTAACCATTGTTTGTATTATCATTAATAAAATTATATTTTTATAGTACACTGGTGTTTATTATTTTCTATGGGTCTGTGTGTTGATCCACTTTTTATTCAGATCCTAACAGATCAGGGTCACCTTACTTTATGGTGGTATTTGGGAGTTTGCATTGCACACTCACTTTGAATGTGCTAGACTAATGCATGTTTTCAACTATATTATAACGCCCTGCATTGCCAAGATGGTAAAAAAAATATAAAACCTGTAAACCCCACCCACCCATTCATGTTTGTATATCCGCATATAAATATAGCAATATGTGTCAATAAATTGTCCTTAAAGGAATTTTCAAGTATTTGTTATTTTTGACCACTAAGACTAATAATAGGTTGAGACTTCCCGCTCTGTAGAGATCACTTTTCAGCAGTCATCTCATTATCATCACAAGCAGGATTACAGTGAAAGAAAGCAGATAGACAGTATATGGTATATACGGTATAAAAAAGTGGGTGTGGCGTGGGCAGGGAAGTGGACGGGCCAGCAGGCATTTACCATTTTCTACGCCTGTCTTACATTTAAAAGCGTCGGTGGATCCGCCGAAGTTATGTAGAGGCCGGCGCCTCTTCGTAACTCCAGCGGATCCATCAGCAGGTATAGGGCTTATTAAGGCCGGCATCTAAAATGCCATTCTTAATAAATGTGCTCCACAGTCTTGACATATTATAGGCCTAGAAGACTGAAAGACTGAAAAGAAACTGCATGATTGTAGGATTTAAAAAAAATATATATATACCATGACGTGAAAAAAAAAAAAATCACCAAGAATTCAAAAAAATGTTTACATAAATACTTGATTTAAACAATTCTGATGACACATTCCCTTTAAGACATCCTATAAATGCAGATATATGAAGTGCCACTTTCTGATCACTGGGAACATTAAAGGGGTAGACCGGGTTCAGAGCTGAACCCAGACATACCTCAATTTTTACCCCGGCAGCCCCCCTGACAGGAGCATCAGAGCAGTCAGGCTCCGATGCTCTCCTTTGCCGTGCGCTAAATCGCGCAGATCAAAGGCATTTTTTGGAGATCCGGTGATGTACCGGGGCTCTCCATGGGGCTGCCAGGAAGCCTGGTGCCAGTAAAACAGCTTGGGCAGCACTAAAGCCCTCCCATCAGAGTCGGTGATGTCACCGAACACATTGCCGGGCAGAAGTTTCCTCCCGGCAGTGTGTTATTAAAAACAAAAGAGACCTTGCCATGCGCGATTTAGCGCAGTGCAAGGGAGCGCATCGGAGCATGAGATTCTAGCCTCAGGGGGGCTGCCTGGGTGAAAATAAGGGTATGTCCCCTTTAAGTGGTATCAGATCAAAATTTTTAGAGATGTCATATAAATACATAATTCATTCAATAGAATTATGGAACATTAGAATGTCTAATAATGGCGAATGAACATATTAGATGTTCTTAGGATTAGCATTTGTTACATTACATGTCCAGGGATATGAACCCTACAGTGCACGCCACCTGCTGGAAATGTTATTTTGGGCCATATGATGTTTCGTGATATCAGTGAGTATCAGTATTGTATTTAGTTTTATATGGTGCTCATGAGTTGTAACATAAAAATTCTGATGTATTTTCTACTTTCTGGTAGGTTTTCCAGTAGTACAATATTGATGACCTATAACTGATCAGTGGGGGTCCAACTTTCGGCTCCCCCACAGATTATCTGTCCGAAGAGACAGAGGCATTTCAGTGACTGTTGTGGCCTTTTCCCGAGCCAGTGACATCAGGTTCATCGGTCACATGGCCTAGGACCAGCTCAGTTCCTTTCAAATGAAAGGGTCAATACTGCAATACCAAGCATAGCCACTATATAATGTCCAGCTGTGTGGAGGCTGCAGCTCTCACCAGAGAGCTGTGACCTCTTACAACAGCTGATTGATTACGTCCCAAGATTTTTACACTGATACCTATCCAAAGAAGCAATTTGTCAGACTACTTTGAGTTCTAAGGGGAAATTGTTATTTACATAGCATCCAATAAAGCATGACACATTTTCGAACTATGTATGTCAGCACATGGCGTGCAGGAGCATGGGACTACAGCTTCACAGAGAAATGGCCACAATCAGCAACACTGTGTCAGAAGACCTGTAGCTCTTTCCCACAAGGTAACATTGAAGCCATGGAGCGGTCATGGTAATCCTGTACTTTCACCACAGCTCAAAGATGACACTGAGTCTAGCATTAATATGCAACATTATTGCAAAAAAGTGAAGGCTATTGTGAAAACTAGAGCAACAATTAGGGCTCGTTCACACGAACGTGTGAAGCCCGTGCTGTGGATCGCAAATTGTGGTCCGCGATCCTTCCATTCTGCAAAAAGATAGAGCAAGTTCTATCTTTTTGCGGTGCGGAAGCGCGGAACCCCAGAGTGCTTCCGTAGTGTTCCATTCTATTCTTTCGTTCCGCACCGTTCAGCATCTCCGGATTTGCGGATCTATTGAAATGAATGGGTCCGCATCTGTAATGCGGAATGGCCATGGAACGGTTCCCCTGTATTGCGGATCAGCAATACGGTCTGCAATACTGCAACGGGCATCACACGTTCGAGTGAACGAGCCCTTATGCTGTAAACAGCTGTGGACACTATTTGCACAGTTGCTTCTTCTTCCATCTTAGGTACATTGTAGGAATAAAACTATTGGCTTCAAAGGTAAATATACAGTACCTTATAAAGTACATCTATAGGTATGACCAAAAATCACTCTGCAGGTATCTACAAATATATATGAAATGTGAGAGAGGGAGAGAAAGAAAGAGAGAGAGAGAGAGCACATTGCCCCCCCCCCCCCCTTCCTTCTTCTAGAGCAGGCATGCTCAACCTGCGGCCCTCTAGCTGTTGTAAAACTACAACTCCCACAATGCCCTGCTGTAGGCTGATAGCTGTAGGCTGTTCGGGCATGCTGGGAGTTATAGTTTTGCAACAGCTGGAAGGCCGCAGGTTGAGCATGCCTGGTCTAGAGAAAATAAGAACTTCAGGCTGTTGGAAGGATGTGAAGATGCCACTACTGTCTCTTAATAAAATATATTGGGAAAGATTATTTCGAGTTACAAGTGTAGGAAATGTAATGACTTTTTTCAGTTTAAAAAACTAAACCAATTGTAAAGATAAACCAGGGATGCAACATTGAAATGTATTAGGACTGGAGATGCATGAAGTTTGTTAGTACAGATGGAATTCAAACAAGGTTTATGAGAACAGGCAGTGTACACAGAGGTACTGTATGACTCAGGACCTTTTTATACTCTTCACCTTTATTGAATGTTGTGGGTTAACAGTGGACACACCTGCAAGCAACTAGATGAATCCGGATTACTGTCGACACAAATGACGGATTTTAACTTACTCAGATACATCGTTTCAATATCTATTTTCCTTCCAACCGAGACCATTTTCAAACATGGTTCTGCCATATGGTGAAAGGGCCGATGTTCCCCCATGTTGTGTGATTCCTGCGATTTATTGTCCACCATGGTACAGGTTCTCAGATGTTCCTTACGAAAGACAACCAATGGATTATTATGAAGTATTTTTAAGAGGAAAACCAAAATGGATTGGGGTAAGAATGAATGCAAAAAACTTGGCATTTGTTTATGCAATGAATTACAATATGTTGACTGAAATTTATTGATACTTTTTCCCTTTCTTGGTGTTTATAAAAAAAAGTATTCTTGAGGGGTAGTAAGAAAGAATAATTAGAATTGAAATTTCTGGTTTTCGCCACCTTCATTTTCTGTCAATAGTATACAATTTAGCATTCCAGAACAGTTCCAGTGTAGGTTTTTCTGGGGTGGTCACTGCCAGGCAATCATCCAGTATCTAATTTATAGAGGATCTTAGGGTGATTTTTTTTCTAGAAGTGTTGTCCCAACCGGGCAACTTCCTATCAAAACATTGTCTGCTCTGACCCCTGTCGATCGACTACTATGAATTTCCAGGGGAAATGGCATATGGTTACTCATTCCCCCAGCAACATACCAACTTCCATCAAATCTACATTTAGAGTACTGTTAGGAGTAGCCTGAATTCCTCAGTCATGAACACACCATAAATCTGTGATGTGGTTTTCTGATTTCTCGTGAAATCACTTGTAGATTTTTATCTACAGTATGTTACTGACAGAATAATTATCATTTTTTTCTTATTACAAAGATTTTACAGATTGCTGTAGGCATCTTTCAGATCGGTATGGGCATTTCATCAGTCGCTGTGTTTCCCTTCAACATTTCATCTTACACTGCTGACAACATTTGGGGACCTTTGTGTGTACGTACTAACCATTTAATTTTGGGTATTTACTGGATAACACATTTATAGTGAAACTCCACATTTGATTAAAATTGTACGATTTAACAAGAAAATGTTCAATTTTGGTTGTAGTATACCTTCATTATGATTTTTATTGTTTTTGTTTTGGCCACACCTTATTACAGGTAAAACATCTCAGAGAGTCTGCCCAGTTCACCATGGACTCTTTGTGTCACATATAGGATGCCCTATATATAAGAAATATTCTTCCCTAGAAAAATGGGAAAATACCTTGTACATGGCGTGTCAGATTCATATGGTAGTTCATTAAGGCCCCATGCCTCCCTATGCACACCGTATTATGGAAAAGTAGTCTAATTATGTCTATACTGTCGGCTCCTGGATTTTGTCAGGAGCCACTTGGAGATAAGACATACGGTGAGCAAATGACTGGCATGCCTCTAGTAGCAGGTCAAGTGTGAATATAGTTGGCAAAAATATTACTGTCTTGTTTGTGGAAAGTATCTTGTCTTTCCTGTTTTTCTCCAATGATTTAGGGGACTGGCCACTTTCTGCTTACTATTGATCAATGTGGTTGTAAGATGATTATATGGCACTTACTAATATAGTCTTAGTTTAAAATCTGTGCTATTTTCTATATTTCATAAGGTATGCACCCTTGTTTGCCAAGTCTTTTGTTCTGTCCAGGATGTGAAGAAACACAGCACTGAATATTTCAATAAAATGATAATGTTTATTCCATCTTTAAACCTAAGGATACCGGAGGTTTTTTTCATTTGTGCGTTTTCATTTTTCTTCCCTATCTTCCTTGAGCAATAACTTTTTTATATTTCCATTCACATAGCTGTATGAGGGCTTATTTTTTGTGGCACAAGTTGTACTTTCTAATGCCACCATTAATTATGGCATCCAATGCAGTGGGAAGCGGTAAACAAAATTCCAAATGGGGTGGAAAAAAATGCAATTCCTCCACCATTACAGGTTTTGTTCCCATGGCGTTCCTTTTGCAGCAAAACTGACCCATGCCCTTGATTCTCTGGGTCAGTAGATGTTTTTTAAGTCTAAATAGTGTAAAAAGAAATTTTAATTTAGTGTAAAATAAAAGTATACTTTGAAAAAAAAAAATATATTTTTTTTTTACATCACCATATTCTGACCCCATAACTTTTTTATTGTTATATCTACCGAGCTGTGTCTGGGCTCATTTTTTCCAGGACAATCTGTAGTTTTTATTGATACAAATTTGGAGTCTGTGACTTTTTGATCACATTTTATAACATTTTTTGGGTAAGAATAGCAATGAAAAAATGGCAAATTGGCCATTTGACCCTTTTTTCCGTTACGCCATTTGCCGAATTGGAAAAATATTTGTATATTTTAATAGTACGGGCATTTTTGGTCACGGTGATACCCATGATGTTTATATTTTTTGTTATTTAGGTATTTATTTATTTTATTAGGAGGGTGATTTAAACTTTTATATTTAAAAAAAAATTATAATATTTTTTAACAGTTTTTTTTAAACTTTTTTGCAATGATTTTGAAGCTCTTATTTAAGTGTATAAAATCCTTTTTTTTTATTTTATTTTTTATTTTGAACAATTATGGATTTTTAAAATGCATTTATTACTAACTCTTGCTCATTTCTTATGTTGGCCTGGTGGCCAAAATAAGAATTGCAGTTTCAATGCTCTCTGCCTCTTCAGTGAGGCTCAGCGCATTAAAATTATTTACCGGCATCCTCACTGGCCACAGAGGATGCCGGTAACAAGCCAGGATGCGCAAACTTCTGGGTTTTTGACCATTTAGATGCCGTGATCTCACTTGATCACGGCATCTAAAGGCTTTAATTACCGCAACCGGAAAAAATGCTGATCGTGGTACCATGTGTGCCTATCGCTCCAGAGATGCACATATAGAAATCACGGCCAACGTTTTGGCCCGTCACGGACCTTGTTCACGGCCAACACAGCATGGAGTAATGGGGTAGTAGGATGGTGTCTCTGTCCAAACAGAGATCTTATCCATAAAATGGCTGCTGATGGAGGGTCATGGGATCAGGCTGTCATGGTCTTACCTGCTTGCTGCTCTCCTTCGTTTGACATGTGCTGGTGGCCATCTTGGTTTCTGGGTTTCTTGTAGCCTTCCACCCTGCGGCTCCTCCTTCCCCTGGGAGGAGCTGGATGCCTAGCTCATATATATAGGAGGTCTGTGGCTTCAGTTCCTTGCTTGGTCCTCTTGTGTTCACATGCTTCTAAGACTGCTGCTGCTTCTGGTTCCTGATCCTGGCTTCGTCTGACTACCCTGCTGGTTCCTGATCCTGGCTTCGTCTGACTACCCTGCTGGTTCCTGATCCTGGCTTCGTCTGACTACCCTGCTGGTTCCTGATCCTGGCTTCGTCTGACTACCCTTCTGGTTCCTGACCTCTGGCTTCGCAAAGACTCTGCTCGGTTTCACCATCCGTTTGGACTTTTGCTTTACAGCTTTATTTTCAATAAAGTCTTCCTATTTTCGCTTATCTCTTGTTGTACGTCTGGTTCATGGTTCCGTGACATTAGGACCAAGCCATGAATTCTGACGGTACAGGGCCATCCTCGCTACCCACGCTGGTTGCCAGACTTGATCAGCAGGATCACCTGTTGGGTCGGTTCGCTGTGGCGTTGCAAACCCTGCTTGAACGCACGGCTCATTTCGCTCCCGTTGCCGATGGGTCGGTTGTCGCTCCTGGGCTCGCTCCTACTGCCGCTCCGGTTGTTGCGCCAGAGTCTACCCCGACACCTGTTGTTGCGCCTGCGGTGTTTCGGGGTATGACCGGTTCTGCCCCTCTTCCACAGCGCTTTGGGGGAGAGCCAACTCAGTGCCGAGGTTTCCTTAACCAGGTGGGCATTTATTTCGAGTTGCTGCCACATGCCTTTCCCACTGAGAGATCAAAGGTGGGCTTCTTGATCTCGCTGCTCTCGGACAAGGCCTTGGCCTGGGCCAGCCCTTTATGGGAGAACAACAATCCGGTGGTTGCCGAGTTTTCCGGTTTTGTTGCTTCTCTTCGGAAGGTATTCGATGTGCCGGCTCGTGCTGCCTCTGCTGCGAAGCTCCTTATGTCCATCAGACAGGGTTCACGATCCGTAGCTGAATACGCCATTGAGTTTCGTACCCTGGCAGCAGAGGTGGGCTGGAATAATGAGGCTCTGGTCGCTGCTTTCTCTCATGGTCTCTCGGATGCCTTGAAGGATGAGGTTGCAGCTAAGGACCTACCAGTTGAGCTCGAGTCTCTTATTTCTTTCCTGATTTTGATTGACACCAGACTCAGGGAGAGACCTTCCTTTAAGGAGAACCTGCGGAGGTCTTCTAACAGATTGGTGCCTACGTTTGCTGTCCCACCCGTGCCTCCCTCTCCTCCCACGCCTCCTGGGGATGACTTGTCTGGGGGTGAACCCATGCAGCTGGGGTTTGCTCGCCTGTCCGAGGGGGAGAGGGCACTCCGGAGACGCGAGGGCCGATGCATGTACTGTGGTCTCGGTGGGCATTTTCGGTTGGCATGTCCGAACCGTCCGGGAAACGCTCGTACCCTGAAATCCTGTCGGGGGCAGATCTTGGGTGGAGTCTCCTCGTCCCCGGTTTCCCGTGTTGACAAACCACTGATCACTGTTGTCCTCTCCTGGGTCGGGGGCTCGGTGACGACCCAGGCGTTGGTGGACTCTGGTGCTGGTGGTTTGTTCATTGATAGTGTGTTCGCTGCCGCCAATTCCATTCCTCTGCAGGCTCGAGGTTCCCCACTGGCTCTTGAGGCGATAGACGGCAGACCCCTTCTGCCGCCACACGTGACTCATGAGACCCTTCCAGTGGGGATAGCCATTGGTGCCGTTCACAGAGAGTCGGTCTGCCTCCAGGTTATTTCGTCTCCACACTACTCGGTGGTCTTGGGGTACCCCTGGCTCCAGAAGCATAATCCGACTTTCGATTGGAGATCGGTCGAGATCCTCTCGTGGTCACCGCAGTGTGGGGCTAGTTGCATCCATGGGTCTGTCAAGTTGCTGTGTACTTCCTCGGACTCTCTGTTGCCTCCTGAATACGAGGAGTACCGGGATGTATTCGATAAGGTGCGCGCGGTTGCCCTACCTCCGCACCGCCCATACGATTGTGCCATAGAGTTACAATCTGGTGCCGTTCCTCCTCGTGGCAAAGTCTATCCACTGTCGGTAGCGGAGAATGAGGCCATGGAGGAGTACGTGAGGGAGGCGCTTTCACGCGGACACATTCGCAAATCTTCGTCCCCGGCAGGGGCTGGATTTTTCTTTGTGAAAAAGAAGGGCGGTGAGTTGAGGCCTTGCATCGATTACAGGGGTCTCAATCGCATCACGATCAAGAACGCTTACCCGATACCCTTGATTTCCGAGCTGTTCGATCGCCTTAAAGGGGCCACGGTCTTTACCAAACTCGACCTGAGGGCGGCATATAACCTGGTAAGGATCAAGGCGGGCGATGAGTGGAAGACCGCGTTTAACACCAGGACCGGTCATTACGAATCCTTGGTGATGCCCTTTGGGTTGTGCAATGCGCCCGCAGTCTTTCAGGAATTCATCAACGATGTTTTCCGTGACCTGTTGCAGCAGTGTGTGGTAGTCTATTTGGATGACATCTTGGTATATTCTGAATCCATGGAGGCCCACATTCTGGATGTCAGACGAGTGTTGCAACGGTTACGAGAGAACAAGCTGTTCGGTAAGCTTGAGAAATGCGAATTTCACCGATCCCAGGTAACCTTCTTAGGTTACATCATTTCCGCTGAGGGGTTCTCCATGGATCCTGAGAAGGTTTCGGCTGTCTTACAGTGGCCCCAGCCCAGTGGTCTTCGTTCCCTGCAGCGCTTTTTGGGCTTCGCCAATTATTATCGGAAGTTCATCAGGGACTTTTCCATGCTGGCCAAGCCTCTCACGGATCTGACCAGGAAGGGCAGTAATTCCCAGGTCTGGCCGCTCGAGGCCATCCGAGCTTTTGAGGCCCTAAAGTCCGCCTTTGTGTCGGCTCCGATTCTGTCGCATCCCAACCCTGGGTTGCCCTTTGTCCTCGAGGTGGACGCGTCTGAGACGGGAGTAGGCGCCCTTCTGTCTCAGCGTAGAACACCAGAGGGTCCTCTGCTTCCTTGTGGGTTTTACTCCCGGAAACTGTCTTCCGCGGAGTGCAACTATCAGATTGGTGACAGGGAGTTATTGGCCATCGTGCAGGCCCTTAAAGAATGGAGGCACTTGCTCGAGGGTTCGGTGGTTCCGGTTCTCATCCTGACGGACCACAAGAATCTGACCTACCTTTCTGAGGCCAAGAGATTGACACCACGTCAGGCCAGATGGGCTCTGTTCTTGTCACGTTTTAATTACGTGGTCTCCTACCTACCCGGTTCCAAGAACATCAGGGCGGATGCCTTATCACGGCAGTACTCCGAGCTGTCCAGGGAGGAGTCGATTCCGACTTCGGTCATACCTCCGAATCAGATCCTGGCCGCCATTCGCACCAGCCTGACCTATCCCCTGGGTGAGCAGATTTTGGCGGCTCAATCTGGTGCTCCCTCTGGGAGACCCAACGGCAGATGTTTTGTGCCTGAGGAGTTGCGCACTCGGTTGTTGCGAACCTACCATAACTCCAAGACCGCGGGGCATCCTGGAAAGAATCAGCTGTCCTGGGCTGTTTCACGTCTGTTCTGGTGGCCTTCCCTACGTTCCAACATCGCCGCATATGTAGCGGCATGCTCCGTTTGTGCCCAGAGTAAGTCCCCTCGGCACCTTCCGTTGGGCCTTCTGCAACCCATAGCCACCGGGGAGCGCCCATGGTCACACCTGGGGATGGATTTCATTGTGGACCTCCCTGCATCCCGAGGCCATACGGTCATTCTCATGATTGTGGATCGGTTTTCCAAAATGTGCCACTGTGTTCCTCTCAAGAAGTTACCCTCTGCACAAGAGTTGGCCACGATTTTTGCCAGGGAGGTCTTCCGGTTGCACGGTTTGCCTAAGGAGATTGTGTCGGATCGGGGGAGTCAGTTTGTGTCCAGGTTCTGGCGCGCCTTTTGCTCCCAGTTGGGGATTCATCTCTCCTTCTCCTCGGCCTACCACCCTCAGTCCAATGGGGCCGCAGAACGATCCAATCAAGCCTTGGAGCAATTCCTTCGTTGCTATGTCTCCGATCACCAAGACAATTGGGTTGACCTCCTGCCTTGGGCTGAGTTTGCCAGGAACACGGCGGTGAACTCTTCCTCTGGGACGTCTCCCTTCATGGCCAATTATGGGTTCCAACCTGCCGTGTTACCGGAGGTATTCTCTCCCCAGGATATTCCGGCTGTGGAGGATCACCTTTCCGTCCTACGTGCTTCTTGGGTACAGATCCAGAAGTCCCTTGAGGTCTCTGCGCAGCGCCAGAGACTCCAGGCTGATCGCAGACGAGCGCCTGCTCCTTCCTACCAGGTCGGAGACCGTGTATGGTTGTCCACCCGCAACCTCAACCTTCGAGTGCCCACTCCCAAGCTGGCGCCTCGCTTTGTTGGTCCCTTCCGAGTGCTTCGCAGGGTAAACCCGGTAGCCTATGCCCTTGCGCTTCCTCCTGGCATGCGGATCTCCAACGTGTTTCATGTCTCCCTGTTGAAGCCACTGGTGTGTAATCGTTTCACTTCCTCGGTTCCTCGGCCTCGTCCGGTCCAAGTGGGCAATCGTGAGGAATATGAGGTGAGCAATATCCTGGACTCACGCCTGGTCCGCGGTCGGTTGCAGTTTTTGGTCCATTGGCGTGGTTATGGTCCAGAGGAGCGTTCCTGGGTTCCCTCCGCAGATGTCCATGCTCCTGCCTTGCTCCGAGCCTTCCACGCACGCTTCCCTCAGAAACCGTTTTGTGCTCCGCGGAGGAGGGGCCCTTGAGGGGGAGGTACTGTCATGGTCTTACCTGCTTGCTGCTCTCCTTCGTTTGACATGTGCTGGCGGCCATCTTGGTTTCTGGGTTTCTTGTAGCCTTCCACCCTGCGGCTCCTCCTTCCCCTGGGAGGAGCTGGATGCCTAGCTCATATATATAGGAGGTCTGTGGCTTCAGTTCCTTGCTTGGTCCTCTTGTGTTCACATGCTTCTAAGACTGCTGCTGCTTCTGGTTCCTGATCCTGGCTTCGTCTGACTACCCTGCTGGTTCCTGATCCTGGCTTCGTCTGACTACCCTGCTGGTTCCTGATCCTGGCTTCGTCTGACTACCCTGCTGGTTCCTGATCCTGGCTTCGTCTGACTACCCTTCTGGTTCCTGACCTCTGGCTTCGCAAAGACTCTGCTCGGTTTCACCATCCGTTTGGACTTTTGCTTTACAGCTTTATTTTCAATAAAGTCTTCCTATTTTCACTTATCTCTTGTTGTACGTCTGGTTCATGGTTCCGTGACACAGGCAAATCACCTTCATGTGATGTCTCCTCTATTCAAATACACTGCACCTGCAATCTGCTCTTGAAATGGTGGGAACTTATTACAGGTGTAGTGTGTTTGAATAGAGAAAACACCACATGGATTTTATTTGCCTGGTCACATGACCCTCCATTGGTGGCCATCTTATGGACAGGACCTCTGTGTTGACAGATCAAATGATTCACCTAACAAGGGGACATGGCTTATGAAACATAGCAAACAGCACATAATATCAACAATGGCTATATTACTATTGGTATATACATTACACATTAGTCACAAGTAGCCAGAAAGTGGCCAACCCCTGTAACATGGTTGTTCAGGAATCTTATGGTCTTCCTGGTCAAAAGAATTGCTTTGGCTCTTCCAAGTTTCCTTGCAGACATTGACCTGTCTCACTGGGACAGGGTCCTCTGTGAGGCAAAGCATATACAGTTATCCAAAGGAAAATATTAATTTGAGTTCCATTCACAAGACTAACTAGCCATGACAACATGTATAATCTACCCACCACCAACTTAAGCCTTTGGAAATTCCACTTTTACCACCAAAACCCACCTCTACTGCAGAGCACATAGGCATTCAATCCATAGCCTAACATATAGTACTGTAACCCCAAAAGACATAACAGCTTCTTTTGCTATTCCGTGTTTTTAACCCCATAAAGACGAGGCCTATTTTCATTTTTGCATTTTTTTTTTTTCCTCCCCACGTTCCAACAGCTATATATTTTTTTTTTAATATTCACATTGCCATATGAGGGCTTATTTTTTGTGGGACAATATACATTTTTTTTGTGGAGTCAAATTGAAAAAAAACTACAATTCCACTAAGGTTTCTGAGGTTTTAACATCACGGCATTCACTGTGTGCTAAAAATGACATAACGTCCTCTTTCTGCAGCTCAATACAATTACGACAATACCACACTTGTACAGTTTTTATTTTGTTGTATTACTTTTATAAAAATAAAACATTTTCTTTGCATCGCCATTTTCTGACCGCTATAATTATTTTATATTTCAATCTATAGAGCTGTATGAGGGCTTGTTTTTTGCAGAACAAAGTGTTGTTTTTATTGGTACAATTTTTGTGGTATGCACGACTTTTTGATGACTGGTTTTCAATTTTTTTGGGGGGAACAAGGTAACTAAAAAATGTCAAATCGTGATTTTCATATTTTTTTTTCCATTATGGCATTCACCAAAGAGGAACTATTTTTAAATATTTTAATCAACATTTTTGGGTGCGGCGATACATAATATGTTTTTTTCTTTGTTTAATTGTTTATACAGATGCAGCCAAGCTAAACTTTATGGTTAACACATTAAAGGGGTTATGCAAACCCTACAATTCCCCCCAAAATAGGCCCCTTATACTGGTTAAACTTATCCCACTCCCGTCCGCTCGCATCGCTTCTGATGCCCTCACGGCCACCGCTACATCTCCCTGTCGCGCGGATCAAAACATGTAGCAAGTGGAAGGGGAGGAGGGAGCCAATAGCAGGCCATGACGGGGATGAGCCTCTTCAGCATCACAGGTGACGCTAGGGAGCGGGGTAAGTATAACCAATATGAGGGACTCAGGCATTTTAAGGAGCATTTTAGGTGTTGGATCACCCTTTTTGGTAAAGTATGGCAAGAAAATGTTAATTTACTTTTTAATGGAAGTCAATGGCTTTTGTCATGAAATAACTAAGATAACACTGTGACATGTGTTATCAAAGTCAATTTTAGCTTGGCTACATCTGTATATTTTTAAATGTAAAATTGGTAAAGGGGGGTAATTTAAACTAGAAACTGGGATCTTTTGATCATTTGTCCTATTCACCCTAATAGAGATCTAGGGTGAATAGGATTTTGAGACACTCCCTACTGAGCTGTGCTTCATGCACCGCTCAGCAGGGAGGCAACTATGACAGCTCTGAAAAGCCTCAGCAGATCCCAGGCTGTCATGGTAACCAATCATAACCCCACGATTTCATGGCAGGGGCTCCGATCTGAAGGCAGAGGGAGCTGCATCCCTCTGCCTTACCTCACAGGTGCCACGATCGATGTTGAATGCAGCATCTGAGTGGTTACAGGACGAGGTTTGGCATGATAGCCATTCCCCGTTATTACGGTTGGGTACCTGCTGTATGATACAGTCAGCATCCACTGCTAATGGAGCGGGCTTACCACAGCAGCCCACTCGATACAATTGTGGGCGCATCATGCCATACATGTACTGCATTATGCGTTAAGGGGTTAAGTTCACACTTAAGTGATTGAACAAATTTCCCACCTCCGAAATCCCAACCAGAAATTTGGATTTTATAACGTGAAATTGTATTGTTTTACTTATTTCTAATCACTATGCCCAGAAACCAAAATTATTTTCTTGGAATACGTATTTTTGCTAAATTAGTAATAAGGTTTGGACTGCAGAGTACTCAAAGAAAAATGAACCTTGCAAAATATGGACATTTTCATCATCTTGACAGGAGAGTTGATAGATGGCAGATTGCATGTGGACTGACCGCATTTCCACCAGCTTTTCTGACAATGATGGGTTATGAGTTCTTTTTCTGAATGAAACTGTCTATGCCAGTCCCAGGGAAGTGAATGGACCTGTGGACCAACATGCACACTAGGAGAACTCAGAAACCCCTTGTTCTCTGGATTGCAGAGGCTGGACCCTCACAATCCTACATTTATTACCCAACCTGTGAATAAGTGACAGATATTTTAACCTCTTTAATGTGTTTAACCTATTTAATATTAAATTATATTAATGAATCTAACTTATTTCTTGCTTTCTGCAGTTAATTACTACTGGGTCCCTGACATTCTATGGTGGTGCTAAAAGATCTTTTGAAATTGTAAGTAATTTAGTGTGAACATTAAATAGATCTGATGTCACAGTACAGGAATAATGTACACAGTGACGTCACAGTACTGGGATAATGCACACAGTAATGTCACAGTATAGACATAATACACACAGTGATGTCACTGTACAGGCATAATACACACAGTGATGTCACAGTAACGGGATAGTGCACACAGTGATGTCACAGTACAGGGATAATGTACACGGTGATGTCACAGTACAGGGATATGGTACACAGTGATGTCACAGTACAGAGATAATGCACACTATGATATCATAGAACAGGGATTATGAACTCAAAAAGGTTACCATTAGAGATGAGTGAATTGAAGCTGACGAAGTGGAATTCGTTTAGAATTTCAGGAAAAATTTGATTCGCAACGAATGGGAATTTCCTCACGCTTAGTGGTAACGAATCACATTTTTCTTAAAATGGCGGCTACAAGTGTGAGGACTGAAAACATGGGGCAAGGAACTCTGGGAAGGCGAGTTCACCCAGATTGACATGGCTGCATGCAGCCAATCAGCAGCCAGCCAACCCTGTGATGTCCCAGCCCTATAAATACAGCGGCCATCTTAGAGTCAGACATTTTCCAGTGTTCAGAGTGCAGGGAGAAACGTCATAAGGCGCTAGGAACATTGATAGGAAAGCGATTTACAAGTGCAGGGAAAGATTATTTGGGGATCCAAATAGACATTAGACAGCTCTGTTATTCCAGCTATTTGTTATTTGTTATGTTGAAAAGCCTTTAGTGGCTTATATCTTAGTATCCTTAGTATCTTATATCAGTTGTAAGAAGGTACCTGGAATCATTGTGAATGGAAGGTATGTGTCACTGAGGTTCCTGACCTCGGTGAAGAAAGAGCCGGTACTTTATGTGTCAGCAGCAGCTATTGCTAATTGACACCTTGAGATTTAGCATGGCTTTCATAGCTGATCCGGGACAGCTCTTACTGGGAGTAGTCAAAGTGCTGGGTGGGTGACTACTCCCCTTTTTTCAGGCCGGGTTTTGCCAGGCATAAAAACCAGCCAGCACTGCCAGGTGTGGTGGATTTACCTCCCTCTCACAGTGGAGCTCAGCAGTCTGTGTGCTGTGAACTGAGGACTGTGGTGGGATTTGAGGTTTGAGCTGGGCTGGAGGACTCAGGCCCCTCTAAAGGTGAACAGGCCGCCTATGGACTTGATGAGGCTGAACTGCTAACAGGGTGTGAATTAACACCCAGAAGAAAAGGTGACTTTTATTGTTTATGGACTTTCCTTGTGTGTGAACAAACACCAAGCCACCTGCGTTTTGTGATACACCTTATCTGCATTTTGTTATACACCAATGTGTGAATAAACACCGCTGTTTGTTTCAAGAACTGTGTATTTTGCCTCTATATTGCATCCGCTAGTCCTAACTACACGAACGAATCCCCACAATTGGTGGAGGATGCGTGCAAGCTCATTGAGGCTGCCATGAACGCCAATATATTTTTGGGTTTGCATTTTTGGTCACAGTTGTATGTCGTACATCAAACCAGCTGTATTTCAACCCGTACCCCATGACAAAATGGAGGCTGTTGTGAAGGCCCTCATGGAGGCTAATTTGCAGCAGCGAGAGACCAACTTGCACCAACGGGAGGCTAATAAGCAGCAAGAGATCAACCAGTTGCTGCTACAACACGGAAAGCAGTCCGTGCAGCAATCCCTAAGATGACACCTGCAGACGACATCGAAACCTACCTGGCGATGTACGAGAAAGTGGCCATGTGGTCATCAGGGATAAGCTACCCCAAGAACAGTGGGCTGAGGTCGTCGCTCCATTCCTGGCATCCGATTCCCAGCGGGTGTATTTCGACTTGCCGGACGATCAAGAGGCCGACTACCAAAAAGTAAAGGGTGAGATTTTGGCAAGACTGGGGGTGAATGTCTTGGTCCGGGCTATGCAGGATATTCTATTGGCTGACATATTTTGGAGGGTGCTGCCACCCCCTCTCAGCACTGGATCGGCCAGGTATCTCCTGGAAATGGTGGACCTAGTGGAATGCTATGAGGCCACCAAGAATCTCAAGGGGGGCTCTTTTGGGAGGAGGGCAGGAAAACTCCAGAACTCCCCACCCCAGGCCCACCGGTATGAGCCAATGAAACCCCACCCTGGGGGTTCCCCCTATGGGTCGCACCCAGTCAAGGAACCTGGCCACAGCAGGGCTGATTGTCCTCATTGGGTTGAGCCCAAGGACAATAATTGTGGTTACCGATAATCGCTATATGCTACGAAATTGTGTGCCACAGGTACCCCGGAGGCTCTAGACCACTTGTGCCAGGTAGAAGTGTGAGTCACTCAAGTGGAGGCGTTGCTAGACTCAGGGAGCTTGGTGACCCTGGTAAGGGCTACCCTGGTATGGTCCGCTGAGTATACTGGGGTGATGTGCATTCATGGAGACTTGAAAGACTACCCCACCGCGCTGGTGTCTCTCTCTAACCACGGTGGCCGGCAGGTGGACCCACAAAGTGGCAGTCGCCACAAATCTCCACTATGAACTCATAATAGGAAGAGACTTTACAGGTTTCCCTGCCCTATGGCCGGTTGTTAGAGTTAAGGATACCCCTGAGACAGGAATAAGCCCAGGAGATTGGCCTTGTTCAGGGTGACGGCCAGAACCCTGGGAACCTGGGGCCAAAGGGCCAGCAGTAGGGGTGACCGCCACTTTGGTGGAAGAGGGGGAGACAACCCTGCATAGGGTAATGGTGGGACATGTGGAGAAGTTGCCATCGGGTCCTGGGTTGGCAGACCTCAACGTCTCCGGGGAGAATTTCGGTACAGCCCAACGCCGAGACCCAACCCTATCCTGGGCATGGGAGAATGTGGTAATACTTGATGGTGTACCCCAAGAACCTGGGGCCAACTCGATGTTTCCCAATTTTGTGGTTCACCAGAATATGCTATATCTGGTAAACCAGCTGCGGGGTGAACCTGTTGACCAGTTGGTGGTGCCCGGGACTTATTGAAAACTTGTGTTAGAGTTAGCCCACCAACATGTTCTCGGGGGTCATCTGGGACTGCAGAAGACACAGCACCGGATACTACAACGGTTTTACTGGCCCAGTGTCTTTATAGAGGTGGATGACTTTTGTAAGTCTTGCCTGACCTGCCAAACCACTAGCCCCCAGCACCTGTTTCACAGTCCCTTAGTGTCCCTCCCGATTATCGAGGTACCATTTGAGAGAATCACTATGGATCTCATAGTCCCAGTAGCAAAGTCCGCTAGGGGGCACCAACACATCTTGTTCGTCCTGGACTACGCCACTCGGTACCCAGAGGCGGTGCCACTGTGACATACATCAGCCAAACTCATAGCACAAGAGTTAATGGAGATGTTTTCCCAAGTGGGGATACCCAAAGAGGTTCTGACTGACCAGGGGACTCCTTTTATGCCTAAGGTCATTCAGGAGCTCTGTAAGTTGCTGAATATCAAACAGATACGGACATCCGTCTATCACTCGCAAACTGACAGCCTAGTAGAAAGGTTTAATCAAACATTAAAAACTATGTTAAAATGAGTAGTAGCTAAGATGGAAAGGACTGGGACCTCCTTCTGCCCTATCTTATGTTCGCAGTGCGAAAAGTGCCCCAGGCCTCTACTGGGTTTTCACCCTTCGAACTACTTTATGGCAGACATCCACATGGTCTGTTGGACATAGCCAAAGAGGCATGGGAGTAACACTCCACACCATATAAAAGTGTTGTTGAATACGTCACCCAGATGCAGGAACGTATGGAAACTGTGTTGCCGCTGGTAAAGGAACATATGGAGGCAGCTCCGCGAGCTCAAAGTTGGGTGTATAATCGTCAGGCTCTGGTCCGGATCTTTAACCCAGGAGATCGGGTTTTGGTTCTGGTACCGACAGTGGACGGTAAGTTACTGGCTAGGTGGCAGGGACCCTATGAGGTACTCGAAAAGGTTGGAGAAGTAAACTACAAGGTGCACCAGGAAGGGCAGCTTAAACCGGAGCAGGTGGACCATGTGAATTTACTGAAACCGTGGTAGGATAGGGGGACCAGTGCTGACGATAGCCCGTGGCTAAGTTTTCTAGGGGGAGAGGTTCCGGCCCCTAAGTCTGATGTAAGGATAGCAGTTGCCACAGTGAATATTGCTGAAAGCCTCTCCTCTAAACAGACTCAGGAGGCCAGGGAGTTCGTCAGCAGGAACACGGATGTGTTCTCAGACTTCCCTGGACGCACTTCCATAATCCAGCATGACATTGTCACTGAGCCTCAGGCCAAAATACTGTTGAAACCATACCGGGTACCCAAGGCTCAGCGACAGGATATCTCTGAGGAAGTACAACTAATGCTGCAACTAGACGTCATCGAGGAGTCTAGAAGTGAGTGGGCCAGCCCTATAGTACGTTGCAGTTTTGTAACGATTTTCGAAAATTTAACAAGGTATCTATGTTCGACGCGTATCCCATTCCCCGGGTAGACGACTGATTGATAGGTTAGGATAAGCCTGGTATTTTTCTGTTTTGGACCTCACCAAAGGGTACTAGCAGGTACCCTTATCAGAGGCTGCCAAAGAGAAAACGGCCTTCATCACACCGGAAGGGCTGTACCAGTATAAGGTGCTACCCTTTGGTCTGCATGGTGCCCCGCCACTTTCCAAACTCTAATGGACATTGTGCTGCGACCACATCGTCAGTAAGCTTCGGCTTACCTAGACGATATTGTCATCCACAGTACCGACTGGGAAAGTCATCTGCTCAAAGTGTAGGCTGTAGTAGACTCCCTTCGAAAAGCTGGACTAACCGCTAACCCAAAAAAATGCACAATAGGGTTAGAGAAGACAAAATACCTGGGGTATGTCATTGGGAGCGGAGTGATCAAACCCCAAGTAAACAAAATAGAGGCGATAAGAAATTGGCCCCGACCTGTCACCACTAAATATGTAAAGTCGTTCCTAGGAATGATAGGCTATTACATGAGATTTGTTCCCCACTTTGCCACTATAGTCGCGCGCTTGACAGAGCTCTTGAAGGGTCGAAAATCATTGATGGTTCGCTAGGATGAGCAGGCGAACGGGGCTTTTTCCACTTTGAAGTCGGCCCTGTGCGGGTCACCTGTTTTGGTGACGCCCGACTTCAATAGAGAGTTTGTGGTACAGACAGATGCCTCTGAAGTAGGCCTCGGTGCTGTACTCTCTCAGGAAGTCAATGGGAGGAGCATCCAGTTGTTTTTTAAGCCGCAAGCTCACTCCAGCTGAAACCAGTTATAGTATACTGTAGTGGAGAGAGAGTGCCTGGCTATCAAGTGGGCACTCGAGTCTCTCTGCTACTTTTTGTTGGGGTGAAAGCTCCGCCTGGTGACTGACCACTCCCCTCTTAAGTGGATGAGCTAGGCCAAAGAGAAAAAAATCCAGAGTCACCAGGTGGTTCCTGTCCTTACAGAACTTTAAGTTCTCCGTGGAACACAGGGCAGGCCGGTTGCAGGGAAACGCAGATGCCATGACCCAGGTATACTGTATCGCAGGTGTTCACCCCCTCAGGGTTGAACAAAGGGGGAAGTATGTAAGAAGGTACCTGGAATCATCAAGAATGGAAGGGATGTGTCACCGAGCTTCCGGCCCTCAGTGAAGTAAGAGCAGGTATTTTATGTGTCAGTAGCAGCTATTACTAATTGACACCTTGAGATTTAGCATGGCTGTCATAGCTGATACGGGACAGCTCTTACTGGGAGCAGTCAAAGTGCTGGGTGGGTGATTACTCCCCATGTTCCAGGCCAGGTTTTTGCCAGGCATAAAAACCAGGGTAAGAAGCCTATATAAAGCCCAAAACCAAAATCCAGGACCCACACCTGAACATGTTAAGGAAAACCTATCAAAGATGAATGGGTAACTCAATATACAAAAATACATGTAGAAACTATATAATCACAAAATACCATGATTTTTATTGAAAATTACACAAAGTCATGATTGGCACAAGCCATAAGACATTTAAAACATTAAAAACCAAAAAGACCGATGGTGGGTGGTCGGTGTACAATGATAAAGTGCAAGTCCAATATTAATAGTCAGCCACTAATAGTAAAAGTGGATGTAACCACAGTTTCAGCTCAATAAAAAATAATTTCAAAAATTCATCTTATCAATACATCGAGAAGACACTTTGCCATGTGGGTGATGTCAACCAACACACACCACATAAAGTGACTAAGGCATGAGAGCAGCAAAATATCATGAGCACATAGCAGATACTGACCAAATAACTCAGATACCGCACACCAACACCACCAGTCCACTCCCCAACGCGCGTTTCGCGTTAGCTTTTTCAAGGGGGTTTGAACCTTTTGGTTTTTAATGTTTTAAATGTCTTAAGTAGAGTTGAGCGAACACCTGGATGTTCGGGTTTGAGAAGTTCGGGCCGAACTTCCCGGAAATGTTCGGGTTCGGGATCCGAACTCGACCCGAACTTTGCCCCAAACCCCATTGAAATCAATAGGGACCCGAACTTTTCGGCACTAAAAAGGCTGTAAAATAGCCAGGAAAGGGCTAGAGGGCTGCAAAAGGCAGCAAAATGTAGGTAAATCCCCTGCAAACAAATGTGGATAGGAAAATGAATTAAAATAAAAATAAAATAAATTAAAATTAACCAATATCAATTGGAGAGAGGTCTCATGGCAGAGAATCAGGCTTCATGTCATAGCAGAGAATCAGGCTTCACGTCACCCACCACTGGAACAGGCCATTGTCAGATATTTAGGCCCCGGCACCCAGACAGAGGAGAGAGGTCCCATAGCAGAGAATCAGGCTTCATGTCATAGCAGAGAATCAGGCTTCAAGTCATAGCAGAGAATCAGGCTTCAAGTCATAGCAGAGAATCAGGCTTCATGTCATAGCAGAGAATCAGGCTTCACGTCACCCACCACTGGAACAGGCCATTGTCAGATATTTAGGCCCCGGCACCCAGACAGAGGAGAGAGGTCCCATAGCAGAGAATCAGGCTTCATGTCACCCAACACTGGAACAGGCCATTGTCAGATAATTTTAGGCCCCGGCACCCAGACAGAGGAGAGAGGTCTCATAGCAGAGAATCAGGCTTCATGTCATAGCAGAGAATCAGGCTTCAAGTCAAAGCAGAGAATCAGGCTTCATGTCATAGCAGAGAATCAGGCTTCACGTCACCCACCACTGGAACAGGCCATTGTCAGATATTTAGGCCCCGGCACCCAGACAGAGGAGAGAGGTCCCATAGCAGAGAATCAGGCTTCATGTCACCCACCACTAGAACAGGCCATTGTCAGATATTTTAAGGCCCCGGCACCCAGACAGAGGAGAGAGGTCCCATAGCAGAGAATCAGGCTTCATGTCATAGCACAGAATCAGGCTTCAAGTCATAGCAGAGAATCAGGCTTCATGTCATAGCAGAGAATCAGGCTTCACGTCACCCACCACTGGAACAGCCCATTGTCATATATTTAGGCCCCGACACCCAGACAGAGGAGAGAGGTCCCATAGCAGAAAATCAGGCTTCATGGTATAGCAGAAAATCAGGCTTCACGTCACCCACCACTGGAACAGGCCATTGTCAGATATTTAGGCCCAGGCACCCAGACAGAGGAGAGAGGTCCCATAGCAGAGAATCAGGCTTCATGTCATAGCGGAGAATCAGGCTTCAAGTCATAGCAGAGAATCAGGTTTCATGTCATAGCAGAGAATCAGGCTTCACGTCACCCAACACTGGAACAGGCCATTGTCAGATATTTAGGCCCCGGCACCCAGACAGAGGAGAGAGGTCCCATAGCCGAGAATCAGGCTTCATGTCATAGCAGAGAATCAGGCTTCATGTCACCCACCACTGGAACAGGCCATTGTCAGATATTTTTAGGCCCCGGCACCCAGACAGAGGAGAGAGGTCCCATAGCAGAGAATCAGGCTTCATGTCATAGCAGAGAATCAGGCTTCATGTCACCCAACACTGGAACAGGCCACTGTCAGATATTTTTAGGCCCCGGCACCCAGATAGAGGAGAGGTTCATTCAACTTTGGGTTGCCCCGCAATATAATGGTAAAATGAAAATAAAAAAAGGATTGAATGAGGAAGTTCCCTGGAGTAAAATAATATATGGTTAAGGGGAGGTAGTTATAAATGTCTAATCTGCACAAGGGATGGACAGGTCCTGTGGGATCCATGCTTGGTTCATTTTTATGAACGTCAGCTTGTCCACATTGGCTGTAGAAAGGCGGCTGAGTTTGTCTGTAATGACGCCCCCTGCCATGCTGAATACACGTTCAGACAAAACGCTGGCCGCCGGGCAGGCCAGCACCTCCAAGGCATAAAAGGCTAGCTCTGGCCACGTGGACAATTTGGAGACCCAGAAGTTGAATGGGGCCGAACCATCAGTCAGTACGTGGAGGGGTGTGCACACGTACTGTTCCACCATGTTAGTGAAATGTTGCCTCCTGCTAACACGTTTCGTATCAGGTGGTGGTGCAGTTAGCTGTGGCGTGGTGACAAAACTTTTCCACATCTCTGCAATGCTAACCCTGCCCTCAAAGGAGCTGGCCGTGACACAGCTGCGTTGGCGACCTCTTGCTCCTCCTCTGCCTTTGCCCTGGGCTTCCACTTGTTCCCCTGTGACATTTGGGAATGCTCTCAGTAGCGCGTCTACCAACGTGCGCTTGTACTCGCGCATCTTCCTATCCAGTGCAGGAAGTAAGGTGGGCACATTGTCTTTGTACCGGGGATCCAGCAGGGTGGCAACCCAGTAGTCCGCACACGTTAAAATGTGGGCAACTCTGCTGTCGTTGCGCAGGCACTGCAGCATGTAGTCGTTCATGTGTGCCAGGCTGCCCAGAGGTAAGGACAAGCTGTCCTCTGTGGGAGGCGTATCGTCATCGTCCTGCGTTTCCCCCCAGCCACGCATCAGTGATGGGCCAGAGCTGCGTTGGGTGCCACCACGCTGTGAACATGCTTCATCCTCATCCTCCTCCATCTCCTCCTCATCCTCGTCCTCCTCGTCCTCCAGTAGTGGTACCTGGCTGGCCACATTTGTACCTGGCCTCTGCTGTCGCAAAAAACCTTCCTCTGAGTCACTTCGAAGAGACTGGCCTGAAAGTGCTAAAAATGACCGCTCTTCCTCCTCCTCCTCCTGGGCCACCTCCTCTTCCATCATCGCCCTAAGTGTTTTCTCAAGGAGACATAGAAGTGGTATTGTAACGCTGATAACGGCGTCATCGCCACTGGCCATGTTGGTAGAGTACTCGAAACAGCGCAACAGGGCACACAGGTCTCGCATGGAGGCCCAGTCACTGGTGGTGAAGTAGTGCTGTTCCGCAGTGCGACTGACCCGTGCGTGCTGCATCTGAAACTCCACTATGACCTGCTGCTGCTCGCACAGTCTGTCCAGCATGTGCAAGGTGGAGTTCCACCTGGTGGGCACGTCGCATATGAGGCGGTGAGCGGGAAGGCCGAAGTTACGCTGTAGCGCAGACAGGCGAGCAGCGGCAGGATGTGAACGCCGGAAGCGCGCACAGACGGCCCGCACTTTATGCAGCAGCTCTGACATGTCGGGGTAGTTGTGAATGAACTTCTGCACCACCAAATTCAGCACATGCGCCAGGCAAGGGATGTGCGTCAAACCGGCTAGTCCCAGAGCTGCAACAAGATTTCGCCCATTATCGCACACCACCAGGCCGGGCTTGAGGCTCACCGGCAGCAACCACTTGTCGGTCTGTTGTTCTATACCCCACCACAACTCCTGTGCGGTGTTGGGCCTGTCCCCCAAACATATGAGTTTCAGAATGGCCTGCTGACGTTTACCCCGGGCTGTGCTGAAGTTGGTGGTGAAGGTGTGTGGCTGACTGGATGAGCAGGTGGAAGAAGAGGAGGAGGAAGCCGAGTAGGAGGAGGAGGCAACAGGAGGCAAAGAATGTTGCCCTGCGATCCTTGGCGGCGGAAGGACGTGCGCCAAACAGCTCTCCGCCTGGGGCCCAGCCGCCACTACATTTACCCAGTGTGCAGTTAGGGAGATATAGCGTCCCTGGCCGTGCTTACTGGTCCATGTATCTGTGGTTAGGTGGACCTTGCCACAGATGGCGTTGCGCAGTGCACACTTGATTTTATCGGATACTTGGTTGTGCAGGGAAGGCACGGCTCTCTTGGAGAAGTAGTGGCGGCTCGGAACAACATACTGTGGAGCAGCAAGCGACATGAGCTGTTTGAAGCTGTCTGTGTCCACCAGCCTGAATGACAGCATTTTATAGGCCAGTAGTTTAGAAATGCTGGCATTCAGGGCCACGGATCGAGGGTGGCTAGGTGGGAATTTACGCTTTCTCTCAAATGTTTCTGAGATGGAGAGCTGAACGCTGCCGTGTGACATGTTTGAGATGCTTGGTGACGGAGGTGGTGGTGTTGGTAGTACATCCTCTGTTTGCTGGGCGGCAGGTGCCAACATTCCTCCAGAGGCGGAGGAAGAGGCCGAGGCGGCAGCAGCAGAAGAGGTAGCAGGGGGAGCCTGAGTGAGTTCCTTGTTTTTAAGGTGTTTACTCCACTGCAGTTCATGCTTTGCATGCAGGTGCCTGGTAATGCAGGTTGTGCTAAGGTTCAGAACGTTAATGCTTCGCTTCAGGCTCTGATGGCACAGCGTGCAAACCACTCGGGTCTTGTCGTCAGCACATTGTTTAAAGAACTGCCACACCAGGGAACTCCTTGAAGCTGCCAGTAGCAGACGGACTCTCTTGCCGGCGGGTGTTCTGCTTTTGCCCACTGCTCCCTCTTTTGCTACGCTGTTGGCTCGGTCTCACCACTGCCTCTTCCTCCGAATTCTGAAAGTCAGTGGCACGACCTTCATTCCATGTGGGGTCTAGGACCTCATCGTCCCCTGCATCGTCTTCCACCCAGTCTTCCTCCCTGACCTCCTGTTCAGTCTGCACCCTGCAGAAAGACGCAGCAGTTGGCACCTGTGTTTCGTCATCATCAGAGACGTGCTGAGGTGGTATTCCCATGTCCTCATCATCAGGAAACATAAGTGGTTGTGCGTCAGTGCATTCCATGTCTTCCACCGCTGGGGAAGGGCTAGGTGGATTCCCTTGGGAAACCCTGCAAGAAGAGTTTTCAAACAGCATAAGAGACTGCTGCATAACTTGAGGCTCAGACAGTTTCCCTGATATGCATGGGGGTGATGTGACAGACTGATGGGCTTGGTTTTCAGGCGCCATCTGTGCGCTTTCTGCAGAAGACTGGGTGGGAGATAATGTGAACGTGCTGGATCCACTGTCGGCCACCCAATTGACTAATGCCTGTACCTGCTCAGGCCTTACCATCCTTAGAACGGCATTGGGCCCCACCAAATATCGCTGAAATTTTTCGGCGGCTACTGGGACCTGAGGTAGTTGGTTCACTAGGACGTATGGCTGTGGCAAAACGGCCACGTCCTCTCCCAGCACCAGAGGGTCCACTAACACCACCACGACCATGTTCGCGTCCGCGTTCCTTACTAGATGTTTTCCTCATTGTTAGGGCTCTTTCACACCTGCGTTCTTTTCTTCCGGCATAGAGTTCCGTCGTCGGGGCTCTATGCCGGAAGAATCCTGATCAGTTTTATCCTAATGCATTCTGAATGGAGTGAAATCCGTTCAGGATGCATCAGGATGTCTTCAGTTCCGGAACGGAACTGTTTTTTGGCCGGAGAAAATACCGCAGCATGCTGCGCTTTTTGCTCCGGCCAAAAATCCTGAACACTTGCCGCAAGGCCGGATCCGGAATTAATGCCCATTGAAAGGCATTGATCCGGAACCGGCCTTAAACTAAACGTCATTTCGGCGCATTACCGGATCCGACGTTTAGCTTTTTCTGAATGGTTACCATGGCTGCCGGGACGCTAAAGTCCTGGCAGCCATGGTAAAGTGTAGCGGGGAGCGGGGGAGCAGCATACTTACCGTCCGTGCGGCTCCCGGGGCGCTCCAGAGTGACGTCAGGGCGCCCCAAGCGCATGGATCACGTGATCACATGGCACGTCATCCATGCGCATGGGGCGCTCTGACGTCATTCTGGAGCGCCCCGGGAAGCCGCACGGACTGTAAGTATACTGCTCCCCCGCTCCCCGCTCCTACTATGGCAGCCAGGACTTTGATCCGTCTTCAAATGCTTTCAGTACACTTTTTTTCAGGATCCGGAGTGTAATTCCGGCAAGTGGAGTACACGCTGGATCCGGACAACGCAAATGTGAAAGAGGCCTTACCGTTCACCACAATAAGAAAAAAATTATTTGGCCTTTTTTTACAGGCACCTAACAATATCTGGCTATCTATTTAGGTACCGTATTACACTAATACAGGCACAGCAGTAACGACAGATTTAGCTGAATATAAATTGTAGGCCTAGTATTTAGGCCCTGGATGACAGGTATCCCTTTTACGGACAGAATTAGACTTGGAAATGCACGGTAGCGTGTGAAGTTGTTGAGGATGACCCTATCAGCACCTTCAATATAATATACCCTTTTATGGATAGATTTAAACTTGGCCTGATACAGCAGAAAACTATTATTTAGGGAATTGCTAAGTTGGGAATTGTATTCAACCCAGAACAAAAACTGTGCTTTGGCAGACAGCAGACAGTATTACAATTGGCTAGCCACAGCTGAAACACCAGATTTAGGGTACTGCAATTTTGGCAATTGTATTTTACCCCTCAATAAAATAGCAAGCACAGCCAAGCCCCTGATGTAGGATATAGCAAAAAACAACAACACACTATTGATGGTTAAAAATGGACTTGGTGGCAGCTTGTGCTGGTGCACCACGAGACACAAAATGGCCGCCGATCACCCCAGAAAAAAGTGACTGAAAAACGCTCTGGGCAGCCTTAAAACAGTGAGCAATTGAATAGCAGAGGTTGTATGATACACAACTGTATATCGATCACTTCAGTAAGTAAATCCCTGCCTAATCTCGCCCTAACAGCAGCAGCTGCATCCTATCCCTACACTGATCAGAGCAGAGTGACGTGCGGCGCTACGTGACTCCAGCTTAAATAGAGGCTGGGTCACATGCTGCACTGGCCAATCACAGCCATGCCAATAGTAGTCATGGCTGTGATGGCCTCTTGGGGCAAGTAGTATGACGCTTGTTGATTGGCTGCTTTGCAGCCTTTCAAAAAGCGCCAAGAAAGCGCCGAACACCGAACCCGAACCCGGACTTTTACGAAAATGTTCGGGTTCGGGTCCGTGTCACGGACACCCCAAAATTCGGTACGAACCCGAACTATACAGTTCGGGTTCGCTCATCCCTATTTTTCAAAGTAGCCACCTTTTGTTTTCATTACTGCTTTGCACACTCTTGGCATTCTCTTGATGAGCTTCAAGAGGTAGTCCCCTGAAATGGTCTTCCAACAGTCTTGAAGGAGTTCCTAGAGATGCTTAGCACTTGTTGGCCCTTTTGCCTTCACTCTGCGGTCCAGATCACCCCAAACCATCTCGATTGGGTTCAGGTCCGGTGACTGTGGAGGCCAGGTCATCTGGCGCAGCACCCCATCACTCTCCTTCATGGTCAAATAGCCCTTACTTTCAAAGTTTTCCCAATTTTTCGGCTGACTGACTGACCTTCATTTCTTAAAGTAATGATGGCCAATCGTTTTTATTTACTTAGCTGCTTTTTTCTTGCCATAATACAAATTCTAACAGTCTATTCAGTAGGACTATCAGCTGTGTATCCACCTGACTTCTCCTCAACGCAACTGATGGTCCCAACCCTATTTATAAGGCAAGAAATCCCACTTATTAAACCTGACAGGGCATACCTGTGAAGTGAAAACCATTTCAGGGGACTACCTCTTGAAGCTCATCAAGAGAATGCCAAGAGTATGCAAAGCAGTAATCAAAGCAAACGGTGGCTACATTGAAGAACCTAGAATATTACATATTTTCAGTTGTTTCACACTTGTTTGTTATGTATATAATTCCACATATGCTAATTCATAGTTTTGATGCCTTCAGTATGAATCTATAATTTTCATAGTCATGAAAATAAAGAAAACTCTTTGAATGAGAAGGTGTGTCCAAACTTTTGGTCTGTACTGTAGGTGGTCCCGATGAGTCTTGAAATCAGGAGAAAAAATATAAATGTCATCTAGAAACACCAGTACAAATTTCCCCATTAAATGATAAAAAATGCTGTTCACAAAATGTTGGAAGACGGCCGGAGCATTTATCAAACCAAAGGGCATAACCAAATTCTCGAAATGGCCCTAAGGGGGATTGAAGGCCGTCTTCCATTCGTCCTTTTCCCTGACCCTGACTAGGTTGTATGCCCCTTTTAAATCCAACTTACAAAAAACTTTAGCCCCAACAATCTGGTTAAACAGGTCCGGGATCAGAGGAAGCAGATATGGGTCACGAATCGTGATACGGTTCAGTCCCCTGAAATCCAGACAAGGTCTTAAAGAAGCATCTTTTTTCTTAGCAAAAAAAACCCAGCGGCAACAGGTGACTTCAAGGGTCGGATGTGTCCCTTTCTCAGGCTCTCAGAGATATAAGTACGCATAGCGACTCTTTCAGGTTGGGAGAGATTGTATAGTCGTGATTTTGGCAGTTTGGCGCCTGGGATGAGATTAATAGGGCAGTCGTACTCCCAGTGAGGGGGCAACTCCTGGACACCACTCTCGGAAAACACATCAGAAAATTCAGAGAGAAAAGATGGCACAGTCTTGGTAGAAACCTTTGAAAGAGGCGCCGTGAGGCAATTCTCTCTGCAAAACTCACTCCAACCATTTATTTGCCTTGCTTGCCAATCAATGGTAGGGTTATGTTAAGTGAGCCAGGGTAGCCCCAACACTAGAGGAGTAGGTAATCCGCTTAAGACGAAACATGACATATCCTCAACATGAGCGTCACCCACAGTCAAACGGATATTGTGAACTATGCCCTTTAACGATCTTTGAGAAAGTGGAGCGGAATCGACAGCAAAAACAGGTATATCCTTTTCCAAAGTGCATACCTGGAAACCATGCGTTGTTGCAACTTGATTATCAATGAGATTGACAGCTGCTCCACTATCAACATAAATCTCACAAACAATGTTCTTGCTGTCTAGCGCCACCCTGGCAGGTAGGAGAAAACGGGAACTACAAGCAAACGGCAAACCTTCAATTTCCGCATCAACCTTGCCAATAGTAGCAAATGGAAAGTTTTTAGAGTTTTTTTTTGTTTCGTTTTGTTTTTATTACCCTCAGAAAACGCCATGAATCTCCTAGAGGGGCAAACCTTAGCCACATGAGTTATACCCCCACAACAGAAACAAACCCTCCACTGAGGGGATTGAGACAGACTGAGACCCCTGCGCACTGAATGAGACAGCCCCACTGTCCTTGGGCTGAATATGACAGGAAAGAGTAGTCTCCTCTCTCTCTCTAAGATGCCTGTCAATACGAACAGCTAGAGACATGGATGACTCTAATGACGCTGGTCTCTCATGAAAAGCGAATGCATCTTTCAATCTTTCCGAAAGACCATGGCAAAATTGACTTCGGAGTGCAGCATCATTCCAACCAGTATCAGCTGCCCATCTCCGAAATTCAGAACAATATATCTCTGCGGACTGTTTACCCTGGCATAAAAGACGCAGTTTAGATTCAGCCAGAGCAATACGATCCGGGTCATCATATATCTGCCCCAGGGCTACAAAAAAATTCATCCACCGATTGAAGGGGCCGTGCCCCCACCGGCAGCGAAAAGGCCCAAGACTGAGCGTTATCCCTGAGCAGCGAGATGATGATCCCCACCCTCTGCTCCTCATCACCAGAGGAATGGGGAAGTAGGCGAAAATTTAGTTTGCAAGCCTCTCTAAAGCGAACAAAATTCTCACTACCCCCGGAGAACGTATTTGGGAGCGAGATCTTAGGCTCGGAACAAACTTCATGAAGGCCAGCAGAACCGGTCACCTGAAACTGAGACACAGTTTTACAGAGATCTGCTACCTCCAGCAAAAGACCTTGCGTGCGTTCAATCAAGGCTGTAACCGGATCCATGCTTAGACGGTTATGGCGGTTTATAATGTCACGGATGAAGTTAGTAAATAGCTGGAACATATAAATAAACGAGCGACTGGCTTGATCCCAAACTAAGGAGCTTATAGGTGAGCCCTATAAAACCCTAAGAGCTCTCCCTGACTGCTATGCACATGCAAGGGTCTGTATGGTAGTCAATTACATGCCCGCGTACCTAATACAGTGTGACACCTGAAAACCCTATAATAGTGAGGGGACACGACCACCAGCTCCCTGCACATAATACGGACAGAGTCAGGGTCACCTAGAATCAAGCCAAGGAGATGAGAAAGTGAAACCAAAACAAAGAACATTATACAAGAGGTAGAGAAAATTGTCTGCCATATCTTCTCACAGAACTGGCGGTGACAAAGTTGCAGAGCTGCTGAAGAAATGGTCCCTTTACCTACCACAAGAGGGAGGAAGATCCCCAGGAAAGCAGAAACCTCCTAATCTGGCACAGGAATGGACTGTCGTCAAGAGATAAAAACGGACCCTCCTTTTTTTTTTCTACAGAACTGTGAGTTTTTGCTCTTATCTCTAACATAGGGGCATCAACCATCTATAAGACTCTATCTCCATCCCCTTGAAACTAAGGCTGATGGTTAGCCGGAGCTAACCGTACAAGAACAAGTTCTAGTTACCTGAATAGTTAAGTGTACTAAGTTTGTACTTTAGATGCTTACTCTCTGTACCCCACACAACTTCCTCAGCCCTACACATGGCAGTTGTGATGGGGCCTGGCGAAACTTTGGGAGCTTTTGGATCCCTAACATTTTTGTTTTTTATGTTAACGGTTTTATTTGTTATGAGGGTAATATGTCCACCACAAGTAGTAGAGATAAGGTATACATCAACCATTTAGGGCCTACTCAGACACAGCACTCACCTAAAACTTTGAGATGACATTAAAAATATCCTCTCCAAATGTTAAAGGGTTGAACTCTCCCTTTAAAAGATCCAATTTATGGAAAGAATCATTTAAAATGAAATGTGATGTCATTTGTATTCAAGAGACCAATTTAGTAGCTAAAGATAACTTTAGGATTCATAACAAAAAAATTACCCCACATTTTTCACTAACACGCTGACAAAAAGAAAGCAGGTGTAATGATAGCATTTAGAGACACGATTTCCTTTAGCCTCATATCTACCTATGTTGAAACTAAAGGTCGTTATATCATTGTAATTTGTTCAATTGACAACCAAATTTACACTATTGCATCCATATACACTCCTAATAAATCCCAAATCCGCTTCTTCAATCGGTTCCTTGCTGTATTAATGTCTCTGAAACAAGGCTTTTTGGTCCTTTGCGGTGATTACAATAAGATTCTAGACCCTATCGTGGATAAATCTGCTCCAAATGTGCAGGATAAAGATTTCTCCTTTAGAAGCCTTCTTCATAAAGAAATAATTTTTGACACTTGGCGTATTTTACATGCATCCGAGAAGGATTTCACCTTTTTTTCAATCCCGCACAACTCATACTCTCGTATAGAAATGATTTTTGTAGACAAAATTCTGCTGTAAAACATTATTTCTGAAGATATAGGAATAATATCATGTTCAGACCATGCCCCAACATCTATAACTATCAAACAACAATTTTCCAAATCACACTTCGCACCCTGGAAACTGAACAACTCTATCTTAAATAATCCAGAATACTTAGATGAACTTCACAAGGCTTCGAAAGAGTACTTTGAAACCAACTTAACACCAGATATCTCCACGATGACCATGGTGCGCACATATGGCTGTGATGAGAGGTCTTTTTCTAAAGTACTCTGCCCTTGAAAAGAAAAAACTTACACAAAAAATGGAATTACTTAATAGCTACATTTCAGAATTAGAGAATGAAAACATAAAATCCCCCAAAATAACTTACGCCCTTCAAGTAAAAGAACTAAGGCATAAATTATATGTCCTTATGCAATCTAGGTTTGAATTTCTCCTTCCCAAATCTAAGTCAATGTACTACTACAGTGGAAATAAAGCCCACAAATCTTTGGCGAATAGAATCAAAACTAAATCAGCCAAATCCAGAATACCCCATTTATATAACATGAACCATCAGAAAATTATCAACCCACAAGATATCGCAAATGAATTTGCCTCCTACTACTCCGAGCTATACATCCTGAACAAAGACCACCAAATCCCACAACCGGGCCTTAATTCAATCATTCATTTCTAAACAGAAATTCTCTACCCAAACTACCACAATCCCAACTGGAAAAACTAAACCAAGACATACAAACTGACAAGATAGTGAAGGCCATATCCTCTCTTAAACTCACCAAATCCCCAGGTCCAGATGGACTAACTAACAAATACTATAAGGTGTTCTCCCCAACCCTATTAGAACATATCAGAGAATGTTTCCAACTATTTTTTGAAGGTCATCCCATTCCTAAAGAAATGTTGTCTGCTATGATAGTGACACTACCTAAAAGCAGGCAAACCCCCTGACACCCTGGCCAATTGTCACCCTATTTCCCTTCTCAACTCGGACCTAAAATTATTTGCCAAATTAATGTCCAATCGATTAATAGATATTCTACCTGACCTGGTCAATAATGATCAAGTAGGATTTGTTAAAAAACAGACAGACATCAGATGGTACAAGAAGGTCCATAGACCTTCTAGATGTCATCAACAGTCGTAAAACGCCTTCTCTGCTCCTATCTTTGGATGCGGAGAAGGCGTTTGATAGAGTCAACTGGGACTTTTTGAAAGCTACATTAACTAAATTTGGCTTCCAGGGCAATTTTATGACAACTCTCCTGGCATTATACTCTCATCCCAATGCGGTAGTTTATTCTTCAGGTTTCTTGTCTGCTCCATTTGATATAACCAATGGTACCCGACAAGGATGCCCCATGTCACCATTAATTTTTTCCCTAAACATGGAACCCCTTGCAGAGAGCATTAGATCCTCTCAAGAGATTAAAGGTATTAAGATCTATGGAGAAACTCATAAAATTGGTCTCTTTGCGGACGACACCATCCTAATTATGTCACATCCTGCGATCTCCCTTCCAGCTGAGGTAGAGATACTAGAACTCTTCAGTGCAGCATCCTACTGCAAGATTAATGTTAATAAATCACTAATACTCCCCATAAACCTTAAATGCACAGAAATCCATTCTTTAAAATCCAAATTTCAGTTTCAATGGGTCAAAGATAAGCTCCTATGTTTAGGCATAACATCATCATATCCCCCCTCAACATTATTTCAATCTAATTACTTCACCTTATTGGAAGAGATTAAAAATAAATTAGACTCTTTCAAAATGTTTATCTCATGGCTGGGCAGAATCGCAGTTTCCAAAATGATGGTCCTGCTCAGGATACTTTATACCTTCAGGGAATATATCAATTTATGTTCCGATCTCCTATGTACATTAAAGACCTACAGGCCATTATTACAAAATTTGTCTGGAGCGGAAAAAGAGCTAGAGTAAGATCAAAGGTTTTGTTCTCACACCTATCTAGAGGGGGGTGAATTATCCTTCCCTTTCACTGTACTATAAATCAGTAATACTATCTCATTTGAAATCTCTCTGGATAAAATATGTCTCTAAAAAATGGGTACAAATCGAACTAGGAATGCTGAAAAACTATGAAAAATTGGTCTTTTTCACACATCCATACAGGCACTATCACATACACAGACTGTCATACATGCAGGCACTCTCACATACACAGACTGTCATACATGCATGCACTCTCACATACACACACTGTCATACATGCAGGCACTATCACATACACACATTCATACATGCAGGCACTCTCAGATACACACAATGTCATACATGCAAGCACTCTCATATACGAACACTGTCATACATGCAGGCACTCTCACATACACAGACTGGCATACATGCATGCCATCTCACATACACACACTGTCATACATGCAGGGACTCTCACATACACACACTGTCATACATGCAGGCACTCTTACATACATACTGTCATACATGCAGGCACTCTCACATACACACACTGTCATACATGCAGGCACTCTCATATACACAGACTCGCCTACATGCATGCACTCCCACATACACACACTGTCATACATGCAGGCACTCTCACATACACAGACTGTCATATATGCAGGCACTCTCACATACACAGACTATCATACATGCAGGCACTCTCACATACACACACTGTCATACATGCAGGCACTCTCAAATACACACACTGTCATATATGCAGGCACTCTCACATACACAGACTATCATATATGCAGGCACTCTCACATACACAGACTGTCATACATGCAGGCACTCTCACATACACTCACTGTCATACATGCAGGGCAGGCACTCTTTTACACTACATTACATATAGATCCCTTCCTCACCTACTGGGTCGTAATGCTTGTTCTTGTGTCCTCAGCCAGGCTCCTCCCCCTCTCAGTAGCAGGGCTCGGTCTCCACACAGCAGCAGCCCTTCCTTCCTTCTAGCAGAGCTGGCTCATTGGAGGAGAGTCTGTCAGTGCTTTTGAGTAACAGTTTGTATACCAATCAGCTCTCCATCTCCTGGTCAGTAAGGTTGGGTCCACAAGGTCCTATTTTTTATAAAATCGCAGCAAAATGCAGTGTTTTTTTGCCGCGATTTGTTAAAAATCAGACCCTGTGGATCCATCCTTACTGACCAGGAGTGCTGATTACACTAAAATCTACCAGCCCTCCTATGAATCAGCGCTGCTATTCAGCCCCTGACCAGCAGATCATCTCTTAGTCCCTCTGAAGTTCAGGAAGGGGGCCCCACTGCAGCCAGCTACTTTTCCTACTGTGTGCAGTCGCACAGTGGGAGTAGCTTACCGGCAACTCAGAAAGCTCATTTGTTAGTCCAGGCTGGGCCCTCTCACACTCTGGGTCCCTGTGCAGCTGAACCAGCTGCACAGGCGGTATGTCCGCCCCTGCAAAGATTCATGTACTTTTCCTCCCAACAAACATATTAGACATACCCATAAATGTCCTTGAGTTATTTATTCCTAATTTCTCAGTATCAAACTGGAACAATAAGGGTATTACTTGCCTGAGGGATGTGGGGGGGTTTTGAGTTGGACCAATTCTCTACTTTAGTTCAAAAATATCACCTCTCGGACCCAGATTTTTTCATGTATATGCAGTTAATGGTGAAACAAGTGATGTACCTGTATTGAAAAGCCTCCGATAATACTGTATGGCCATACAGAAGAAAATCTCTACAGTAAAGGATTAACTATTCTTATCGTCGAAAGCTGCACCAAAGGAAATTGCGGAACAGAGTGGCAACTCCCGCGATCTTTGGAACTCCCGCGAAATTTAAACCAGCTTGCTGTATGGAGCGACTGAATAAGCCGGCAAATATTTAAAGCTCCATTGAAGCAATAGGGAGAAAGCAGACGCTAGACGGTAAGCCAAATATCGATTTAAAGTTTTCTTCAATCCAAAGCTCATATCGACCATAAAAGGATATCCTATAAGAGACTTTTCACATTATCAGGATTCCTGTGGACACTTTATGAACATATTGCGCTCCCAGTGAATACACCTACAGCATTTTCAGTGACATTCAGTTTCCCAAATTGGGATAGAGCGCTAGAAGATAACGGCATATACTTGAAGTTTCTTGGTGTGATATATATTATTGAATTTATCGACACTATTGAGTCATATGAATATAGTGTTGATCATATCTACCACAATATATGTGACTGTAATGTTGTATATTATTGCTACATTGTTCTTATAAATTTTATTACTTGTATTTTATGGGGATTTAATAAATATTTTCTGCACATGTCAATTTGGTTGCCAAGTGTATGAGTGCTCGCTCATTACTCTATTACTATATATGCAGTTAATGCATTACTTGGCTAAATCAAAAATCTGCAGTCTTTCTGACTCCCCCCGAATTTAAATTTCAGTATTATCTAGTTGGATGAATAACCCCCACTCCAAGTCGCATAGCATCTACTTTTGCTACAAAAACTTATTATCAGAGGAGGAAGATGGGATAGAAGCCAATTAAAAACCAATGGCACAGTGACTTAAACCAAGTTTTTCAGGACGATCAATGGCAAGCTGCTTTCTCATCTATACCAAAATTTTCTAAATGTATTTCACACCTTGAGACACACAGAAAGGTGTTTTATAGATGGTACTTCACCCAATCCCACTTGTCTCAGATATTTCCTGACACAACCAATATGTGCTGGAGATGTGGAAAAGAAGAAGGCACCTTTATTCATATGTGGTGGGACTGCTTTTTTATAAAACAAGTCTGGACCCAGGTATTCCAGATACTAACCAAACTCTGTCAATTTCCCCTCTACTTTTATTAGGTATAGACAAATTTACTTTCTTACATGCTACCATTATCTCTCACATGTGTGTAGCAGTAAGACAAAAAATCGCTCTCTCTGGGAAACAAAATGTACCCATATTTATTTCCACCATTATTAACAATATTGGTACGAAAAAATGTCTGCCTCGGCCTTCAGTTACCTAAACAAGCACCATCCAAGATGGGAGGTCTGGACTTCCTCCTCCTTCTACAATTTGAACCCTTAGCATGCATACAATACTAAGACTACCGCAGACACTAAGTTTTGTCACCTCTTCCCTAATCGCCTTATACATGATTAGGACCATGATGAACCTTAAGACAACTGCCTTGATGTAGAATATACCTACTTATTTGATTACATTGATATATCCCTCTTGTTACTTTGTTATTGCTACTTTATCTGTATTATGTATATTGTGTAAAACTGCTACCATCTAAAATCCATTTACTGATTTAATTTCTGTAACTGTATATGGTACATTAATAAAAACTAGGTTTAAAAAAAAAAAAAAAAAAGAACTGGGCGCTGACAACAAGCTGGAGGATGGTCCGTCTCCTCTTGAGTCTGTAGGACACGGCATCTATGGTTTCCAAAAAGAATATCAAATTTAGATTCATTTGACCACAGACCAGTTTTAAATTTTGCCTCTGTCCATTTTAAATGAGCTTTGGCCCAAAGAAGACGGATGAGTTTCTGAATTGTGTTGACATATGGCTTCTTTGCATGATACAACTTTAACAAGCATTTGTGGACTGCACGGCCAGAAGTATTTACAGTAAATGGTTTTTGGAAATCTTCCTGAGCCCAGGCAGTGATTTCTAGTACAGAATCATGCCTGTTTTTAATGGAGTGCCGCCTGAGGGCCTGTAGATCACGAGCATTCAATATTGACCATTGGGCCTTGTTCACGTGGATTTTTCCAGATTCTCTAAAGCTTTTGATAATATTATGTACTGTAGATGGTGGGATATTTAAAGTCTTCACAATTTTACTGTAGTGATAGGTAGGAACAGTGCAGCCCTGGATTCCCAACTTGAAAACGGCACCTATTCTAAGTACATAAGGTCTAAACAGGAATTACGGGGTAGAGAGACTAATCAGGTCAGGATGCAACACCAGAAATAAACATAGAGTTCAGTAACAAAGTGTGTCAAAACCTCATTGCGCCTGCGCCGGGTGTAGATGTGACGTCATCGGCACAGGCACATTAAGGAAGGAGCGGCCGAGCGAGCGTCCTCCTCTCAGTGCGCCTGCGCCGACTGAAGACAGGTACGGCGCAGGCGCCAGATTTTGAATGCAAACAGGGCCAGCAGAGGAAGATCCCGCCCGCTGGCCCTGTCAATCAACATGCGGAGGGGGCGTCTTTAGGATAGGAGGATGCGGCTGCTACCAGCAAGTAGCCGCCCTACTTGCTGGTAGCAAGGTAATTTGCATATTTTAAAAGTACGTTTTTAACATAATCTGCTGAACCAAAATGATTAATTACAGTATGTATGCATAAATCGCAGTATAGGGATTATAAGTAACCATAAAAACACTAGTAACAAATAGTAGTGATGCAGGAAGAACAATCACTGGCAACTCTCTCCCTCTGGAAGGAAGTATGTGATACCGGAGCTTCGCCTTATTGGCCTGACGCCTCTGTTCCCTGATAGGCCGAGCAGCTTCCATGTCAGTCAGTGGGGCTTGTTGCCATGGCAATTTATGGATCTGCAGTTAAAAAGATGAAAAGGAGAGCACCAGGTAGGGTTCATTCCCCAGTTAATGTGATTTTTTTCTTGAACCAGAGGGTTCAAGTTAGGGCTAATAATGACTGACATTAAATAATAATAGTTTGATATCCTTTTTGTTGTTTTCTTTTCCTATAAACTACTTCTATTTATTGAGTAAAACAAGTATTAATATTATTTGCCCCATCTCCCACTATTCTTTGCAGATAAAAGTCGTGTTTGCTCTGAACATTTGCAATATAGCCCTATGTGTTGTTGGAATAACACTGAACATCCTTGATGTGACACATAATAGACCATACTCTTACTACTTCACATATGGTAACATGGTAAGATCCTGGTAATTCAAAAAGTTATCCATGGTTAATTGGGTTATAAATCAATGAAAAGTAATACAAATAACAATGATACTTGTATCAATGCCATACACAGAGGAGAAGGAGACCTTTAGAAAAATACCAAAATGGTGCCACTTTGTGTGCTGGTTGACACCACCACCCCACTAAGTCAGGTGGACTTGATGTAATGTTTTCTCAAAAAGCTTTCCATGACTCATAAGTTGAATCTTTGCACCCTTGTTTGCTACTATTTTAGGATTTAATGAGTGGAGATAGCTGTGCAGGTTCTCACCACCTGTTGGGGAATTATGCTAGAGTGGTCGGTGCCCCCCTCCTTTCTCAGTATCACTAGACACTTTATGGTCTCTCTCCTGCTAACATACATCTCTGGCTTACCTTAGCTTTTTTTGCCATATACTGTAGTGTACTGCAAATGAACACATATACATGAGATACCTTTTATTCATATGTGTCACGGCCTGTGGTGTGTTCTGTGACACTTTCCTTCACTTGGTTGCCCATGGCAACGTGTAGTGTTGTTTGCATGTGGTGGCAGTGTCTCAGCTCTATGGCTGATCCCCAGGACATGGTTGCCACGCATGCCGTTGCCCGCGGCAACAGTTGAAGTTTGTGTGTGTACTTCCCCTTTAAGTTGATGTCTTCCCTTCCCTGGTGTTGGAAGGGTTAACTTCCTTCCTAGTGTGTGTGTGTGCGCACTGGGTGTGTCCGATTGTGGGTGTGGCTGCATGGGCTATAAAGCCTCAGTTAAGGTCTGAGGTCTGAGGGGTACTCCAGCCTTGTTGTAAGCTGGAGGCACTCTCCTGGTCACATTTCCATCTGCCAGTGAGGGCCACCCTTGTGGTCACAAATTGTGATACACGATGTTATGATGATGTGTGTTAACTTCATGTATGGTGTTTGGTAGATGTTTGTGTTTGGTCTTTATTTATTGCAGCATATGGTTTCCTGGTTTCCTGTGGGATGTGTGTTGTCTGCTCTGTCTTTTGTGTTTGTGGACAGCAGCACTTGGGTTCCAGGTTGTGTGTCTGTGGCAGGTAAGTGTGGGACTAGTCTCACTTACCTGTCATTGCCATATGTCTGTTTATGTTCCCCGGTCTTTGTAGCTTGGCCAGTGAGACTCCTGTTCCTCCGCATCTAGCAGGAACAGGTCGTCTTACCCTGCTCCTAGCTTTAGGGATCTGCAGAGGGTTCCCAGGGATCCGAGGTTCCGGAGCATGAGCCCTCCTACCTTCAAGGTCGGCTCATGCAGCTAGGAGTCAGAGTAGGGATGCGTTAGGAGGTGACCTGCTCCCTGATTCCTGTCCTGGCCTTGCACTGACCATTCCATCTGCTGATACCGCACGGCTGAGGGTTTTCCCCATCCTCAGCCGTGACAGTATGCTGTCACCGCCACTTCTGTGAGAAGGTCTGACAGACGTCCTTCTCTACCTCTTGCATGATGTTCTTTGTTTTGGTTTCACTTTCTCATCTCATTTTCTTCTCCCAGGTGTCACCTATTTAGAATAATCCTCTTTCCTTTATATTCCCTCCCATACTGCCTCACTTTGCGGTTTATACTACTTCCTGGATTGAAGTGTTCACTGCTGGAGTCTTCTGCTGCTGCTTGTTCAAATAAGTCCTTTCATGTATTGTGTTTCCTTGCTGGCTTGATTCTAGGTGACCCTGACTCCCTCCGTATGAAGTGCAGGGAGCCGGTGGTCGTGTGCCCTCACTATTATAGGGTTTTCAGGTGTCACAAAGTCTTAGGTACGGGGGCATACAATCGTCTACCTTTGAGACCCTTGTATGTGCTTAGCAGTCAGGGTGAGCTCTTAGGGTTTTATAGGGGTCACCTATATGCTCCTTAGTTTGGGATCAAGCCAGTCGAGCGTTTATTCATAACTTCCAGCTATCTGCAACTTCATCCGTGACATTAAAAACCCCCATTACCGTCTTAAGCATGGATCCGGTTTCAGCCTTGATTGACCGCATGCAGGGTCTTTCACTGGAGGCAGCAGATCCCCGTAAAACTGTAAAGTCCAGCTAGGCAATAACCCTTTATAGAAAGATTGTGTTTTTAATAATCATTCCACAACAGAAAAGGTCCACTGATGTCCCGATGTACATGGGTCCACCAAGAAAAAACATGCTCATTACCTTGATAGGGGAGCTTTCCCTGAGTGCATGCCCTGAGGCTAAACCCTCTGCCCAGGAGCGACCCCTAATGGTGGGGTTCATTTTGAATTATTCCTCTGTTGTTAAGCCACTCACTGATATGACTAAAAAGGGGGTAGATTTTTCCTCCTGGTCAGTAGATGCGCTTAAGGCCTTTTCTAGTATTAAAGAGAGTTTTGCTTCCGCTCCATTTTGGTACAACCTGATGTCTCTCTACCTTTTATTGTTGAGGTGGATGCTTCTGAGGTGGGTGTGGGTGCGGTCTTATCTCAGGTTCCCTCTCCTGCCAAATGGCGACCGTGTGTTTTTTTCTCAAGGAAACTCTCCTCTGCAGAGAGAAATTACGATGTGGGAGATAGGGGATTGTTGGCCATCAAATTAGCTTTTGAGGAATGGCGCCATTGGTTAGAGGGAGCCAGACACCCTATTACCGTGTTTACCGACCATAAGAATCTGGCCTACTTGGAATCAGCCAAGCATCTGAACCCAAGACAGGCCAGATGGTCTTTGTTCTTTTCTAGGTTTAATTTTGTTGTCACGTTCCGCCCTGGGGTTAAAAATGTGAAGGCGGATGCCTTGTCACGTTGTTTTCCGGGAGGGAGGAACTTTAAAGACCCAGGTCCCATTTAGGCTGAAGGGGTGGTCGTCTCTGCTCTTTATCCTGATTTGAAGGCAGAGGTTCAGGCAGCCCAGGCAGAGGCTCCTGATCTTTGTCCTCCTGGGAGGTTGTTTGTGCCTCTCGCTTTACGACACATGATTTTTAAGAAGCACCATGATACTGTCCTTGCTGGGCACCCGGGGAGTAGAGCCACAGTAAATCTCATTGCTCTGAGATTTTAGTGGCCGGATCTTCGTAAGACGGTTGAGGGTTTTGTGGCAGCCTGGGAGACCTGCGCTCATGCCAAGGTCCCTCATTCACGGCCATCAGGTTCTCTCCTCCCGTTACCCATTCCTTCCTGTCCTTGGACGCATCTGTCCATGGACTTCATTACGGACCTGCCTCGTTCCTCGGGGAAGACTGTGATTCTGGTGGTAGTGGACCGTTTTAGAATTTCATTCCCTTTCCTGGGTTACCCAATGCTAAGACGTTGGCGCAAGCGTTTGTTGATCACATTGTTAAATTGCATGGCATTCCTTCAGACATTGTTTCTGAAAGGGGCACGCAATTTGTTTCCAGATTCTGGAAGGCCTTCTGTTCTCGTTTGGGGGTTCGGTTGTCGTTCTCTTCTGCTTTTCATCCGCAGTCGAATGGTCAGACCGAACGCGTCAATCAGAATCTGGAGACATATCTGCGCTGTTTTGTGGCGGAGAATCAGGAGGATTGGTAGTAATTTTTGTCCCTTGCTGAGTTTGCTTTAAGTAACCGTCGCCAGGAGTTCTCTGATAAGTCACCATTTTTTGGTGCATATTGGTTTCATCCACAGTTTGGGACATTCTCTGGAGAGGGGTCTTCTGGTTTACCTGATGAGGAGAGATTTTCCTTGTCTTTGTCATTTATTTGGCAAAAGATTCAGGGTAATCTGAAGAGGATGAGTAAGAGATATAAGCGTGTGACGGATAAGAGACGTATGCCTGGTCCGGACCTGAATGTGGGTGATCTGGTGTGGTTGTCTACAAAGAATATCAAACTGAAGGTTCCCTCCTGGAAGTTGGGTCCTAAGTTTTTTGGGCCTTACAAGATCTTGTCCGTCATCAATCCCGTTGCCTTCCGTCTTGATCTTCCTCAGACTTGGAAGATCCATAATGTTTTTCACAGGTCCCTATTAAAACCTTATGTCCAACCCACTGTACCCTACTCTTTGCCTCCTCTTCCGATTTTTGTTGATGGTAATCTTGAATTTCAGGTCTCTAGGATTGTGGATTTTCGCATTGTCCGTGGTTCTCTCCAGTACCTTGTTCATTGGGAGGGTTATGGTCCTGAGGAGAGGATGTGGGTCCCAGTGGCGGACATTAAGGCCACTCGTCTCATCAAGGCTTTCCATAGGTCTCATCCTGAGAAGGTGGGTTCTGAGTGTCCGGAGTCCACCCGTAGAGGGAGGGGTACTGTCACCGCCACTTCTGTGAGAAGGTCTGACAGACGTCCTTCTCTACCTCTTGCATGATGTTCTTTGTTTTGGTTTCACTTTCTCATCTCATTTTCTTCTCCCAGGTGTCACCTATTTAGACTAATCCTCTTTCCTTTATATTCCCTCCCATACTGCCTCACTTTGCGGTTTATACTACTTCCTGGATTGAAGTGTTCACTGCTGGAGTCTTCTGCTGCTGCTTGTTCAGATAAGTCCTTTCATGTATTGTGTTTCCTTGCTGGCTTGATTCTAGGTGACCCTGACTCCCTCTGTATGAAGTGCAGGGAGCCAGTGGTTGTGTCCCCTCACTATTATAGGGTTTTCAGGTGTCACAAAGTCTTAGGTACGGGGGCATACAATCGTCTACCTTTGAGACCCTTGTATGTGCTTAGCAGTCAGGGTGAGCTCTTAGGGTTTTATAGGGGTCACCTATATGCTCCTTAGTTTGGGATCAAGCCAGTCGGGCATTTATTCATAACTTCTAGCTATCTGCAACTTCATCCGTGACTTTATAAACCGCCATTACCGTCTTAAGCATGGATCCGGTTTCAGCCTTGATTGACCGCATGCATGTCTTTCACTGGAGGTAGCAGATCTCCGTAAAATTGTGTCTCAGTTTCAGGTGACCGGTTCTGCATGTGTTCATGGAGTTTGTTTCGAGCCTAAGATCTCGCTTCCGGATACGTTCTCCGGGGGTAGTGAGAATTTTGTTCGCTTTAGGACCCGGCTTCACATCAGCTAACTTTAGCTACTTTGCTCAAAAAATGGGTAAAATAGGCCAGCAGAGAACGGGAGACTCGTCCCTCTCACACAAGCAAACCACGAATTGTGGAGATATGGACAGATTTGCTAAAAAAAGCGGCGGCAATCTGCGCAGCTAAAGAAGCAAAGATGGCGCCGGAACCTTATAAAGAAACTGAGGAGAGTGAACCGGAGTTCCAAGCAGATGGCAGCGATGTGGAGGATCATAGACATCGCAAACACCTCCCGATCTCCAGAAAGTATCTGGATTCAGCTCTGCAAAGAGCAATGGAACCACTGGTGAGCGAGCTATCCTCCCTCAGACAGGACGTTAGGCATGTGGGCGGCAGAGTAGAGGCCCTTAAATCCAACCAGGCCGCAATCCTGGACTTCCAGACGGCCACAACCAAAAGTCTACAGAAGTGCCAAACGCACCTTAATGACGCATTTAATGCCCTGGAGGACCAGGAAAACCGTGGAAGAAGAAATAACCTACGTTTTAGAGGGGTCCCAGAGACGGACGCCCCACAGGACTCTTCTGATATCGTCAAGGAGATCTGCGAGGGTCTCCTAGGCCCAGAACGCTCCACTTCGATTATCATTGAGCGGGCTCACCGGGCTTTGCATCCAAAACCTAAAGGCAATGAGCCCCGTAGAGATATCATATACCGCTTCCTCCACTTCCAAGACAAGGAAGCCATAATCAACAAAGCAAGATTGCCGAGTGGAGTGAAACTGTCACAGTCGTTACCTCTGGCTGTGACCTTCCGTCCTTGCTAGTTCGGCGCTCCTCGCTGAAGTTTTGTTTCTGTGTGCTATTTGTGGTTCTGTATGGGTTAACTCCCCTGTGTTCCTATTAGGAGTTAATCCTCTGTCTGCTCCATGGGTGTGGCTTCTCTGCTGCACCCATGGAACCTGTATATAAGGCTGAGGTTTCCTCAGTTCTGTGTCAGCTTTCCTGGTGTGTGTTGTCTTGTCCTGCTCCTGGTTTGTACTCTCTCTCCCATGCTGCTGACCTATGGGATCCGTGTCTGTCTGTCTGTGCTCTGTGGGTTTCCCTACTTGTTCATTGACGTCCTCTCTCCCTTCCTCGTTGATGTCCTCTTTCCTGTGTTTCTGTTATCTGTTCTGCCAGTTATGTTTTAGTTACCTTGTGTGTATTCATGTCTCTGTTCAGCAAGCCTTTGCAGCAGAGTGGTATGCACAAGGCCATGCAGTTTACTACTGGTGAAGCAAGTCCTTCTCTGCTCATTGCCACTCCTGCTCCCTTGCGTGAACTCCTGCTCATTGTCACTCCTGTTTCCTTGCTAAGTATTTCTGCTTGTGTTATTAGTTGCCCTGTTTTGTATTTTCCTGTCTGTTATGTCTGCCTATGTGCCGTCGGTACCTTCTGGTACCTGTTGTCCATTTGTTCCTGCTGTCAGTGTCTAGTTCACGCTCCAGAGTGGACCCTGGCAACTTCCTGCGGCAAAGCCTAACCCTACCTTCTGGGGCCCTAGTGAATACCAGGAGTTGCTTAGTCACGCCCCTCTGGAGTATTACTAGACAGTGGCGCAGTGGGGGTTTTCTCCCACTGTGCTGACGGTACATAGAGCTCATGTTTTGTCTGTGCTGCCTTCCCTGGTTTGTGTTTGTGCAATAAACTCTTGTGTGTCTGTACCTGATTTCTGTTTGTTTATTGCTTGACGACGCGGTGGTCTCTTCTGGAACCTCCAACTCGTGACAGAAACACAATGGAGTGCCGATTAACATCTTTCAAGACCTAGCCCCAATGACCCTCCAGAAAAGAAGGACCCTCAAGCCACTCACAGATTGGCTCAGAAACCACAAGATATTATATCGCTGGCAGTTTCCATTCGGATTAGCCTTCTCCTTCCAAGGCAGGAAGATTTCTATCAAATATCACCAGGACTTGGGCCCTGCATTCGATATCCTGGACATTGCTCCCATAGAAATTGAGGACTGGGATATGGTCCAAGACCTTACATCGTTACCGGAGCTCCCTAGGATTCTGCCCTTTGAAATGAGAGGCACCCCTAAGGCCCAAAGACAAAAGGAGAAGAAGAAAAATCAACCTCTTACCCCAAGACGTATATCTACAGATGTCTCCTGAAACATAAGAAGAGCACTTCTCCTGTCTCTTCGTTCCATATGCTGAGTATAAAACTCAAAACCCTCTATTTCTATATCTCTCTTCCCAACTCCATTATTTACATCCTTAAATACTCTGTCTGATTCTTTCTCCCTTCTCTTTCCTTGAATATGTACTTAGCGGTCCCTGATGGTGCTCCCGGCTACACATTGTCTCTGTGCTTCCTATCTATGCGATGATTCAGTGTGTAGCTGGAAGCATAATGTCATACTTTTTTCGTGTCGCATATGTTTTATTTTTATGTATTCAGCGGCCTTAGGCTTATATTCACACCATATTTGAAGTATAACTTTAAAATGTCCCCAATGCAATAACCTAATATTCATTTGATATTGTTCTGTCATATGATGCCTTTAATACCTTGAATTTAGGTCATATTTAGGGATGAGCGAACCCGAACTGTATAGTTCGGGTTCGTACCGAATTTTGGGGTGTCCATGACACGGACCTGAACCCGAACATTTTCGTAAAAGTCTGGGTTCGGGTTCGGCGCTTTCTTGGCGCTTTCTTGCCGCTTTTTGAAAGGCTGCAAAGCAGCCAATCAACAAGCGTCATACTACTTGCCCCAAGAGGCCATCACAGCCATGACTACTATTGGCATGGCTGTGATTGGCCAGTGCAGCATGTGACCCAGCCTCTATTTAAGCCGGAGTCACGTAGCGCCGCACGTCACTCTGCTCTGATCAGTGTAGGGAGAGGATGCAGCTGCTGCTGTTAGGGCGAGATTAGGCAGGGATTTATTTACTGAAGTGATCGATATACAGCTGTGTATCATACAAGCTCTGCTATTTAATTGCTCACTGTTTTAAGGCTGCCCAGAGCGTTTTTCAGTCACTTTTTTCTGGGGTGATCGGCGGCCATTTTGTGTCTTGTGGTGCGCCAGCACAAGCTGCCACCAAGTCCATTTTTAACCATCAATAGTGTGTTTGTTTTTTTTTGCTATATCCTACATCAGGGGCTTGGCTGTGCTTGCTATTTTATTGAGGGGTAAAATACAATTGCCAAAATAGCAGTACCCTAAATCTGGTGTTTCAGCTGTGGCTAGCCAATTGTAATACTGTCTGCTGTATGCCAAAGCACAGTTTTTGTTCTGGGTTGAAATACAATTCCCAACTTAGAGCAGAAACCACAAATTTAGGGAATTACTATCAGGCCAAAGTTAAATCTATCCATAAAAGGGTATATTAGATTAAAGGTGCGGATAGGGTCATCCTCAATAACTTCACACGTTACCGTGCATTTACAAGTCTAATTCTGTCCGTAAAAGGGATACCTGTCATCCAGCGCCTAAATACTAGGCCTACAATTTATATTCAGCTAAATCTGTCGTTACTGCTGTGCCTGTATTAGTGTAATACCGTACCTAAATAGATAGCCAGATAGTGTTAGGTGCCTGTAAAAAAAGGCCTGAATTTGAATTTAATACATTGGGCCAAATAATTTTTTTCTTATTGTGGTGAACGGTAACAATGGGGAAAACATCTAGTAAGGGACGCGGACATGGTCGTGGTGGTGTTAGTGGACCCTCTGGTGCTGGGAGAGGACGTGGCCGTTCTGCCACAGCCACACGCCCTAGTGAACCAACTACCTCAGGTCCCAGTAGCCACCAGAATTTACAGCGATATTTGGTGGGGCCCAATGCCGCTCTAAGGATAGTAAGGCCTGAGCAGGTGCAGGCATTAGTCAATTGGGTGGCCGACAGTGAATCCAGCACGTTCACATTATCTCCCACCCAGTCTTCTGCAGAAAGCGCACAGATGGCGCCTGAAAACCAAGCCCATCAGTCTGTCACATCACCCCCATGCATATCAGGGAAACTGTCTGAGCCTCAAGTTATGCAGCAGTCTAACGCACAACCACTTATGTTTCCTGATGAGGACATGGGAATACCACCTCAGCACGTTTCTGATGATGACGAAACACAAATGCCAACTGCTGCGTCTTTCTGCAGTGTGCAGACTGAACAGGAGGTCAGGGAGGAAGACTTTGTGGAAGACGATGCAGGGGACGATGAGGTCCTAGACCCCACATGGAATGAAGGTTGTGCCACTGACTTTCAGAATTTGGAGGAAGAGGCAGTGGTGAGACCGAGCCAACAGCGTAGCAAAAGAGGGAGCAGTGGGCAAAAGCAGAACACCCGCCGCCAAGAGAGTCCGTCTGCTACTGGCCACCGCCATCTGGGACCGAGCACCCCAAAGGCAGCTTCAAGGAGTTCCCTGGTGTGGCAGTTCTTCAAACAATGTGCTGACGACAAGACCCGAGTGGTTTGCACGCTGTGCTATCAGAGCCTGAAGCGAGGCATTAACGTTCTGAACCTTAGCACAACCTGCATGACCAGGCACCTGTATGCAAAGCATGAACTGCAGTGGAGTAAACACCTTAAAAACAAGGAACTCACTCAGGCTCCCCCTGCTACCTCTTCTGCTGCTGCCGCCGCCTCGGCCTCTTCCTCCGCCTCTGGAGGAACGTTGGCACCTGCCGCCCAGCAAACAGAGGATGTACCACCAACACCACCACCTCAGTCACCAAGCATCTCAACCATGTCACACGGCAGCGTTCAGCTCTCCATCTCACAAACATTTGAGAGAAAGCGTAAATTCCCACCTAGCCACCCTCGATCCGTGGCCCTGAATGCCAGTTTTTCTAAACTACTGGCCTATGAAATGCTGTCATTCAGGCTGGTGGACACAGACAGCTTCAAACAGCTCATGTCGCTTGCTGTCCCACAGTATGTTGTTCCCAGCCGCCACTACTTCTCCAAGAGAGCCGTGCCTTCCCTGCACAACCAAGTATGCGATAAAATCAAGTGTGCACTGCGCAACGCCATCTGTGGCAAGGTCCACCTAACCACAGATACGTGGACCAGTAAGCACGGCCAGGGACGCTATATCTCCCTAACTGCACACTGGGTAAATGTAGTGGCGGCTGGTCCCCAGGCGAAGAGCTGTTTGGCGCACGTCCTTCCGCCGCCAAGGATCACAGGACAACATTCTTTGCCTCCTGTTGCCTCCTCCTCCTACTCGGCTTCCTCCTCCTCTTCTTCCACCTGCTCATCCAGTCAGCCACACACCTTCACCACCAACTTCAGCACAGCCCGGGGTAAACATCAGCAGGCCATTCTGAAACTCATATGTTTGGGGGACAGGCCCCACACCGCACAGGAGTTGTGGCGGGGTATAGAACAACAGACCGATGAGTGGTTGCTGCCGGTGAGCCTCAAGCCCGGCCTGGTGGTGTGCGATAATGGGCGAAATCTCGTTGCAGCTCTGGGACTAGCCGGTTTGACGCACATCCCTTGCCTGGCGCATGTGCTGAATTTGGTGGTGAAGAAGTTCATTCACAACTACCCCGACATGTCAGAGCTGCTGCATAAAGTGCGGGCCGTCTGTGCGCGCTTCCGGCGTTCACATCCTGCCGCTGCTCGCCTGTCTGCGCTACAGCGTAACTTCGGCCTTCCCGCTCACCGCCTCATATGCGACGTGCCCACCAGGTGGAACTCCACCTTGCACATGCTGGACAGGCTGTTCGAGCAGCAGCAGGCCATAGTGGAGTTTCAGCTGCAGCACGCACGGGTCAGTCGCACTGCGGAACAGCACCACTTCACCACCAATGACTGGGCCTCCATGCGAGACCTGTGTGCCCTGTTGCGCTGTTTCGAGTACTCCACCAACATGGCCAGTGGCGATGACGCCGTTATCAGCGTTACAATACCACTTCTATGTCTCCTTGAGAAAACACTTAGGGCGATGATGGAAGAGGAGGTGGCCCAGGAGGAGGAGGAAGAGGGGTCATTTTTATCACTTTCAGGCCAGTCTCTTAGAAGTGACTCAGAGGGAGGTTTTTTGCAACAGCAGAGGCCAGGTACAAATGTGGCCAGACAGGGCCCACTACTGGAAGACCAGGAGGACGAGGATGAGGAGGAGGTGGAGGAGGATGAGGATGAAGCATGTTCACAGCGGGGTGGCACCCAACTCAGCTCGGGCCCATCACTGGTGCGTGGCTGGGGGGAAACGCAGGACGATGACGATACAGCTTGTCCTTACCTCTGGGCAGCCTGGCACACATGAGCGACTACATGCTGCAGTGCCTGCACAACGACAGCAGAGTTGCCCACATTTTAACGTGTGCGGACTACTGGGTTGCCACCCTGCTGGATCCCCGGTACAAAGACAATGTGCCCACCTTACTTCCTGCACTGGAGCGTGATAGGAAGATGCGCGAGTACAAGCGCACGTTGGTAGACGCGCTACTGAGAGCATTCCCAAATGTCACAGGGGATAAAGTGGAAGCCCAAGGCGAAGGCAGAGGAGGAGCAAGAGGTCGCCAACGCAGCTGTGTCACGGCCAGCTCCTCTGAGGGCAGGGTTAGCATGGCAGAGATGTGGAAAAGTTTTGTCTCCACGCCACAGCTAACTGCACCACCACCTGATACGGAACGTGTTAGCAGGAGGCAACATTTCACTAACATGGTGGAACAGTACGTGTGCACACCCCTCCACATACTGACTGATGGTTCGGCCCCATTCAACTTCTGGGTCTCCAAATTGTCCACGTGGCCAGAGCGAGCCTTTTATGCCTTGGAGGTGCTGGCCTGCCCGGCGGCCAGCGTTTTGTCTGAACGTGTATTCAGCACGGCAGGGGGCGTTATTACAGACAAACGCAGCCGCCTGTCTACAGACAATGTGGACAAGCTGACGTTTATAAAAATGAACCAAGCATGGATCCCACAGGACCTGTCCATCCCTTGTGCAGATTAGACATTTATAACTACCTCCCCTTAACCATATATTATTGTACTCCAGGGCACTTCCTCATTCAATCCTTTTTTTATTTTCATTTTACCATTATATTGCGGGGCAACCCAAAGTTGAATGAACCTCTCCTCTGTCTGGGTGCCGGGGCCTAAAAATATCTTACAGTGGCCTGTTCCAGTGTTGGGTGACATGAAGCATGATTCTCTGCTATGACATGAAGCCTGAATCTCTGCTATGAGACCTCTCTCCTCTGTCTGGGTGCCGGGGCCTAAAAATATCTGACAGTGGCCTGTTCCAGTGTTGGGTAACATGAAGCATGATTCTCTGCTATGACATGAAGCCTGATTCTCTGCTATGGGACCTCTCTCCTCTGTCTGGGTGCCGGGGCCTAAAAATATCTGACAATGGCCTGTTCCAGTGGTGGGTGATATGAAGCCTGATTCTCTGCTATGACATGAAGCCTGATTCTCTGCTATGTGACCTCTCTCCTCTGTCTGGGTGCCGGGGCCTAAAAATATCTGACAATGGATTCCGAACCCGAACATTTCCGGGAAGTTCGGCCGAACTTCTCGAACCCGAACATCCAGGTGTTCGCTCAACTCTAGTCATATTATAAGTCCAGCTCTTTATGACCTCTGTGGTGAAATCCACTTATAGATACTATTTTCAGAACAATGAGGCTTTGACATGTACTCAGCGGTCACTGACGGTGCTCCCGACTACACATCACCTCTGTGCTCTCTTTTCTCTGCGATCATTTAATGTGTAGCCGGCATCATAATGTCATACTATTTTAGCAACACCTAAGTCCTGTTTTACTTTTATGTATTTAGCGGCCTCAGGCTTCAAATTGTACCACATGGGAAGTGTCAACCTTAAGTATGCCCACCTTGATCCTAAATATCCCTACTCATAACAGAACCATCTCTACTCTCCCCCCCTGTTTCATCTGTGTCTACCCTTTCTACCTCCTTCACTCGCTCACTAGGATATCCATCTCCTTTCTTTCTTCTTGTACTGCCCAACTAGTAAACATATTATAGGTGCTAAAGATACAACCCATCTAATCCTATTTACCCTCAATAATAAATAGCTCTAGCTTATTGGCTCAGCTGACAGTTATAGTTGTGAACCGAGTCCACAATTGGCAACTGCCACTTCCCCCCACTTGACAGGTCCTTTAAGACCCATTTATTATGGTTACTTTAATTTCTCTTTTGTTCATTTTGTATTTGTTTTATTTTGTTCTACTCAGGTCTTTCAGTGTCCAGTGGTGTATCCATCCGAGGCGGGTCATCTCATCACCGAGACAGCGGCCCTCAATACTACCATCTCGTCTAAACGTTAAGTACCCTGAACAGTCCACTATCACAAAATGCTTCCATACTCATCTGACTCAACATTCTGCCTCTCCTCGTCATCCCCATAATGGCTATTAGCATTGCCTCTTATAATGTTAAGGGTTGCAACTCACCTTCTAAGCGAAGCCAGATCTTTGGGATGTTGAGAAGAGACAAAGCAAACGTAGTCTTCCTACAGGAAACACATTTTAAGATCCAACACTTCCCTAACTTATCCTTCTCATTCTACCCTACTTGGTTCCACTGTGGTTCCCCTAAGTCAAACTCTAAAGGAGTTAGTATCGGCTTCCAAGGCAAGGTACCCTTCATCTTAGATGATCAATTATGTGACCCTGAGGGTCGTTTCATAATGATTAAAGGTAAGATAGGCCAACACCTATATACCTTTGTGAATATCTACGCCCCAAACAGTCGCCAGATACCTTGGCTTAAATAAATTCTACTAAAATTAGAGTCTTTTAGAGATGGCGTTACGGTAGTAGGGGGGGACTTAAATCTGGTCCTAAACCCCTTCATTGACTCCTCCTCACACAAATCGGCCCAATCCCAAAAGGGAATTCGTTCTCTATTACGGGCTCTAGCCAAAGCTCACCTAATCGATGTCTGGCGCACCATACATCCAGATTCTAGAGATTATACCTTTTATTCATCACTACACAGGTCGTATCAGCGCCTAGATTATTTATTCATCTCAAAGGAACATCTCCATTTATGCTCTAGAGCTGAAATGGGATCCATAATTTTATTTGATCACGCCCCCATATTTTTATATATGAATTCTCCCCTTAACCATAAACCCTCCAGCCACTGGCGACTTAATGAACAACTTAGCAATTTACCAGCCACTAAATCTAAACTAAAATGCCTTCTTGAAGAATATTTCACCACAAACTGCACCCCTGAGGTATCGCCACAAACAATTTGGGATGCCCATAAAGCATTTATAAGGGGCCACTGTATTAGTATAGGGGCTCATCTCAAAAAAGAGAGACAAAAACAGTTAGACTCCCTTCATGAAAAAATTAGTTACCTGGAAAGTGCCTACAAAAAATCCCAATTAGAATCACACTTAATGGAACTCTCTTCATGTAGGGCTTCCATCAAGAATCTGTTAAATATGGCCTCTGCCAAACTTTACTTACACTCCCAATACAAAATATTTGCCCACGGAAATAAAGCTTCCCGATATATGATGTCCAGACTTAAACGTAGGAAACTAAATAATTATATACATAAACTAAAGACCCCAGAAGGTGTATTAACCTTTGAACCAAGTAAAATTGCTTCCTTATTTAGAGATTATTATGAATCCCTCTACAACCTCAACTCGCCACAATCTCTCTCAGGTGATACGATAGTCCCGCCACCTCTTACTTCATATTTTAGTGGCTTGGCACTCTCCTCTCTCTCGGAACAGGATAAAGTTCACTTAGCTTCCCCATTCTCTTCTGAGGAACTTTTGCAAGCCATTAAAAACTCCCCCAAGGGGAAATGCCCAGGCCCTGATGGGCTCCCTATACCCTACTACATGTCTTTTCATGAAGTACTAATCCCGCACCTTATACCAGTGTATAATGGCGCCTTGCAAGGTATACCATTATCAACTGATATGACCAAAGCTCACATCACTTTAATTCCCAAGGAAGGTAAAGACCATTCTCTATGTCCCAAATACAGACCCATCTGTCTTCTTAATATAGATTTAAAACTCCTAGCTAAGATGCTCGCAAATAGGTTATCAAAATTCCTCCCCTCACTAATCCACAGAGACCAAGTGGGTTTTGTGAAACAAAGAGAAGGGAAGGATAATACGGCCCGTATTCTTAACATCATCCACTATGTCAAAAGAAAAGGCCTACCTCTGGTCCTTCTCAGCACAGATGCTGAGAAGGCCTTCGACAGAGTCAACTGGTCCTTTATGTACTTAGCGTTGCAATCTCGTAATTTCCCCCTCCCCTTTATATCTGCAATAAAAGCCATGTATCAACATGCCTCCGCTTCAGTTAGGGTCAACGATACCCTGTCAAATTCCTTTAAGATTAGTAATGGCACCCGGCAAGGATGTCCTCTATCTCCCCTCCTGTTTGTCCTCGCCTTAGAACCCCTTCTACAGACTATTCGGTTAGATGGTGACATACTGGGAATAAATTTAGGTGACCAACAACACAAAATAGCCGCCTTTGCGGACGATTTGCTTTTAATAATAAGCAATCCTGAAATAGCTCTCCCTAGGATTTACGGCCATCTAGAAACATATGGATCACTTTCTAATTTCAAGGTGAATCACAATAAATCACTAATAATTTCCACAGGACTTAAAAAGTCTTTGAAGAATCATCTAGAAGCGTGTTCGCCTTTTAACTGGTCTTCCCCTTTCCTAACCTATTTAGGTATCAAAATGAGTACAGATCCAAATCAACTCTTTAACCTGAACTATATCCCTCTCCAAAATAAATTGGCGGAAGATTTAACTTCCCTTGATATCCCTACACTCTCGTGGTTTGGGAGGAAAAACATATTAATGTCACTCATCATCCCTAAACTTACTAACCTCCAACAGACCTTACCAATACCCGTCCCCTCCACGTACTACTTTAAACTTAAGTCCATGTTCCGTTCCTTTATATGGAATAAGAAAAAGGCCAGAATGTCCTACAAATCTTTGTCTTACCCGAGAGAGAGGGGAGGTATAGCTTTACCAGACCCTGAACTTTATGGCAGAGCTATTTTACTTACTAGAGTAGTAAACTGGTTGACGACCCCCAAACAGAAATCTTGGGTCCCAATGGAGGAAACCTTGCTAGGGCTTCCGTTCAGAGCGGCTCTACTGGGACGCATGTCTCCATTGCCCCCTCATCCTAATATTACCCCGGTTATGAAAGCAACTCTAAATGCGTAGAACGCCTTGCAGAAATCACCCTTAAGTTCCCCACTCCCATCTCCTATCCTTAAAATAGGTGATATATTTCACTTAGCCCCCCAGGCCTTACAGAGCAGCCTTCCCACTGAGATTGTTCAGTCTAACCTGAAATTGACAGATCTCTATAACGAGGATCAACTACTTTCCATAAATGAAATATGTGATCTCTTAAAAATTCCATGCTCTAGCTGTAACGGGCTTCACTTCCTGCGAGCATACATGTCTCAAAACGTCCAATTACATACTTTGCAACGCCCTATTACTGGGTTTGAACATGTTATCTCTTGAGATGCTACCCCACATAAACTGATCTCACAATGGTACAACAGGTTGAGAACTCCTCCTGCTGCCCTAACGCCAGCTTTCATAAGACTTTGGGAAAAAGACCTAAATAAAAGTCTCTCCCCAGAGGATACCTTCATCATTTATAACTCTTCACATAAAACCTCAAGGTGTGTCAGGATTCAGGAGAATAACTATAAAATCATCACAAGATGGTATAAAACCCCCGACAAGACATGTTTATACTCAGTTACAGCATTAGACACATGCTGGAGATGCTCAAAAGAAAGGGGCGCTTTTATCTACATATGGTGGACATGCCCAATTTTACTGAGTTGGTGGGAAAAGGTTTTTCAAATCTGTAATGGAATTTGCAATTCCAATATTACTCCGTCTCCGGAAGTTGCCCTCCTGAAACTTCACCCTCGTGACCCCTCCCCCCCTAATTTACTTCTTTTCAAACATCTGGTGAACGCTGCAAAACTGCTGATCCCTATATTATGGTTATCCTCTGAGGTTCCCTCCTTGGATCAATGGTATCAGAAGATTGATCAAATTTACCGACTACAGGAGCTATCCTCATGGGAGCTGAGATCCCATCATAAGTTCCTAAAAAACTGGAGTCAATGGATTTCCTTTAGAGGCTATTAGACTAGGGTTAACGCAATTAACAGTCTCCCTGGAGTTACAGTATCAAGGGTTCATCCCATCTATTTACCCCTCTATTTCCTTCCTATCCCTTTTTATACTAACTATTGTTGAGCTCTTCAGATAGTACTGTTGCTCCCGCTTTGACCCGTCTTGGATGAATCATAACACTAAGACTTAAGGCAATTCTTAGACATTCTGTGACGATAATTGTCACCTTGATATCAAATGTGCTTTCCCCAAAGTATATTTTCCATTGGATGTTTTTCTACTGATTAAACTTTTGGATGTCGCCACATCATTCTTATTGTATACTTATTGCATAATTGATATTGGACAGACCTGTAATCTGTTTTCTTATATGTAAGAGTAGTGGAGTTTTGTTACTTCTCTTCTGCTCTATTTTTGTATTGTATTGATTTATTCAATAAAATCTTTAAAACTCAAAAATAAAAATAAAAAAAAGAATTTTGTTCGCTTTAGAGAGGCTTGCAAACTCAATTTTTCGCCTACTTCCCCATTCCTCTGGTGATGAGGAGCAGGGGGTGGGAATCATCATCTCGCTGCTCAGGGATAACGCTCCGTCTTGGGCTTTTTCGCTGCTGGTGGGGGCACGGCCCCTCCGATTGGTGGATGAATTTTTTGTAACCCTGGGGCAGATATATGATGACCCGGATCGTATTGCTCTGGCTGAATCTAAACTTCGTCTTTTATGCCAGGGTAAACAGTCCACAGAGATATATTGTTCTGATTTTCAGAGATGGGCAGCTGATACTGGTTGGAACGATGCTGCACTCCAAAGTCAATTTTGCCATGGTCTTTCGGAGGGATTGAAAGATGCGTTTGCTTTTCATGAGAGACCTGCCTCGTTGGAGTCTGCCATGTCTCTAGCTGTTTGTATTGACAGGCGTATTAGAGAGAGAGGAGAGATCACTCCTTCCTGTCATATTCAGCCCAAGGACAGTGGGGCTGTCTCATTCAGTATGCAGGGGTCTCAGTCTCTCTCAATCCCCTCTGAGCAGGAGGCCATGCAGCTGGGTTTGCTTGCCTCTCATAGTAGAGGATTCAGCTCTCAGAGGGTTTGTTTCTGTTGTGGGGGTATAAATGATTTGGCTAATGTTTGTCCCTCTAGGAGATTCATGGAGTTTTCTGAGGGTAATAAAAAAGAAAAGAAACAAAAAGTAAAAAACCCTCTAAAAACATTCCATTTGCTACTATTGGCAAGGTTGATGCGGAAATTGAAGGTTTGCTGTTTATACAATCTCTCCCAACCTGAAAGAGTCGCTATGCGTACTTATATCTCTGAGAGCCTGAGAAAGGGACACATCCGACCCTCGAAGTCACCTGTTGCCACAGTTTTTTTTTTTTTTTAAGAAAAAAGATGGTTCTTTAAGACCTTGTCTGGATTTCAGGGAGCTGAACTGTATCACAATTCGTGACCCATATCCGCCTCCTCTGATCCCGGACCTGTTTAACCAGATTGTTGGGGCTAAAGTTTTTTCTAAGTTGGATTTAAGAGGGGCATACAACCTAGTCAGGGACAGCAAAGGGGACGAATGGAAGACTGTTTTTGCTGCGGGAGAATAAATTGTACGCTAAACTGGAAAAATGTGTGTTTGCGGTTCCGGAGATTCAATTTCTTGGTTTTCTTCTCTCCACTTCTGGTTTTCGCATGGACCCTGAGAAGGTCCGCGCTGTGCTTGATTGGGAGCTTCCTGAGAATCAGAAGGCTCTGATGCGGTTTTTGGGTTTTGCCAATTATTACAAAAAGTTCATTTTGAATTATTCCTCTGTTTTTAAGCCACTCACTGATATGACTAAAAAGGGGGTAGATTTTTCCTCCTGGTCAGTAGATGCGCTTAAGGCCTTTTCTAGTATCAAAGAGAGTTTTGCTTCCGCTCCATTTTGGTACAACCTGATGTCTCTCTACCTTTTATTGTTGAGGTGGATGCTTCTGAGGTGGATGTGGGTGCGGTCTTATCTCAGGGTCCCTCTCCTTCCAAATGGCGACCGTGTGCCTTTTTCTCAAGGAAACTCTCCTCTGCAGAGAGAATTTACGATGTGGGAAATAGGGAGTTGTTGGCCATCAAATTAGCTTTTGAGGAATGGCGCCATTGGTTAGAGGGAGCCAGACACCCTATTACCGTGTTTACCGACCATAAGAATCTGGCCTACTTGGAATCAGCCAAGCGTCTGAACCCAAGACAGGCCAGATGGTCTTTGTTCTTTTCTAGGTTTAATTTTGTTGTCACGTTCCGCCCTGGGGTTAAAAATGTGAAGGCGGATGCCTTGTCACGTTGTTTTCCGGGAGGGGGGAACTTTAAAGACCCGGGTACCATTTAGGCTGAAGGGGTGGTCGTCTCTGCTCTTTATCCTGATTTGGAGGCAGAGGATCAGGCAGCCCAGGCAGAGGCTCCTGATCTTTGTCCTCCTGGGAGGTTGTTTGTGCCTCTCGCTTTACGACACAAGATTTTTAAGAAGCACCATGATACTGTTCTTGCTGGGCACCCGGGGAGTAGAGCCACAGTAAATCTCATTGCTCAGAGATTTTGGTGGCCGGCTCTTCGTAAGACAGTTGAGGGTTGGGTCCTAAGTTTATTGGGCCTTACAAGATCTTGTCCGTCATCAATCCCGTTGCCTTCCGTCTTGATCTTCCTCAGACTTGGAAGATCCATAATGTTTTTCACAGGTCCCTATTAAAACCTTATGTCCAACCCACTGTACCCTCCTCTTTGCCTCCTCTTCCGATTTTTGTTGATGGTAATCTTGAATTTCAGGTCTCTAGGATTGTGGATTCTCGCATTGTCCGTGGTTCTCTCCAGTACCTTGTTCATTGGGAGGGTTATGGTCCTGAGGAGAGGATGTGGGTCCCAGTGGCGGACATTAAGGCCACTCGTCTCATCAAGGCTTTCCATAGGTCTCATCCTGAGAAGGTGGGTTCTGAGTGTCCGGAGTCCACCCGTAGAGGGAGGGGTACTGTCACCGCCACTTCTGTGAGAAGGTCTGACAGACGTCCTTCTCTACCTCTTGCATGATGTTCTTTGTTTTGGTTTCACTTTCTCATCTCATTTTCTTCTCCCAGGTGTCACCTATTTAGACTAATCCTCTTTCCTTTATATTCCCTCCCATACTGCCTCACTTTGCGGTTTATACTACTTCCTGGATTGAAGTGTTCACTGCTGGAGTCTTCTTCTGCTGCTTGTTCAGATAAGTCCTTTCATGTATTGTGTTTCCTTGCTGGCTTGATTCTAGGTGACCCTGACTCCCTCTGTATGAAGTGCAGGGAGCCAGTGGTTGTGTCCCCTCACTATTATAGGGTTTTCAGGTGTCACAAAGTCTTAGGTACGGGGGAATACAACCGTCTACCTTTGAGACCCTTGTATGTGCTTAGCAGTCAGGGTGAGCTCTTAGGGTTTTATAGGGGGTCACCTAAGTGCTCCTTAGTTTGGGATCAAGCCAGTCGGACGTTTATTCATAATTTCCAGCTATCTGCAACTTCATCCGTGACATATGCTAAAAATACACTGCAACCATTGCACAAAGGATACTCATGTACGCTCATTTTTTGTGCTGAACAGTTGAGGTTGGCTATAAAAAAATACCACAGACAAAACTTCCATACTGTGTTATATCTCATGCAGTATATCAAAAATACCTCTAAAAATCTTGTCATTACCCCAATCAACATTGTTAGCTGATGCTTCATTAAAACTGTTGCCTTAAAAACAGCCAGCTGGGCATATGTGGGAGACTTGACTACACTTCTTGAAGTCTAAATATCTCTATTACAATTCAAGAGAACTGTCAACAATATACTGACTTGTGCTCTTGTATGTCCCATAATCTAAGTGGTACAAGCAGCAGGTAGAAGCCAAGATAGATGCTACCTGCTTCTTCAATACAACAATGCATCCCCTGATTGTTGTCATAGTTTATGACACTAAGAATGAAATTCAGGGCACAATAATTGGACTCAAATTATGGTCAACCCCAAAGGGTAGCATTGGACCCCATAGCAGCTACTTGTGCAAATAAATGCAAAAAATAAATGAGAACTAAGTAAAACATTATCTTTTTTTACCTATAATTTGACTTTATGATTTATTATATAACTTTACATATTCTTTTTGTTTTTTCCCTTTATTTCTGTCTTTTTAGGGATCAGGCATTGTCATTGGGTGCTTTCTTATTATCACAAATATTGTGCAGTTTATTGGGACTATTCCAGTCTTGGTATTTGGATACCAGTCTTTGAGATGTAATGAAACCAGTAATCCGCAGGTCAGTTTTTACATGTTATCATGGCACCAGTATGTTAATTAACAACCAAGTAATTAGTGTTCTACTCGTGGGTAGTAATTTTAAGCCTATTATATGTGCATTTTGCAGGTGTTTATCTGTTCATGGCTTTTTGCAATCTTTTCTCCATACTGCACTGCAAATATCAAACTCAACAATAAAAAGTTCAGCAAAAGTTTTTTTATACAGATATGGTTACATTCAAATTAAAGTTAATGCTAGATATGACTGAATCAATTCTAAAAAAGTTAAATTGGTTACAAATTTCCCCAAAATTTCAGTTTCCAGTACATCCAAAACTTTTAGGATTTGCTTTAGGTGAATCACTCAAAATGTCATCCGCCATTTTATAGATAAATCAGAACTTCATAAGACAGCAGGGCAAGATGAGGAAGGAGAATCTCATGCCTACTGGCAGCACCTCAACTGTCAACCTCAGCCAGTCAAGGGAGACTGTACTGACGTGTCTTGTGCTATATAAGATCCAATGTAGGAAATGTATTTGTTTTCTGACCTTGTACATTGCAGGCATAAGATGTCTGACAAAGAGAGAGAGAGAGAGAGAAGGAGATATTATGTTTGTATACAGAATATAGCTTAGAATATAGTTTATTGTCAGGGAAGACAAAGTTGGATTTACATCTGTAATATTTGTAGCTATATTTGACCATAGCAGACAGACCCATAGTGTTCTGGCACATTTTAGTAGTGTTGCAACAAAATTCTAAGCAAGAACCCACTACGGCTCTAGGAAGAATTGCAGTAGTCCAAGTGGTTATTAAATTGAGGACAGGCAACCATTTGCGTGTTACCTTCTGATAGCAAATTTAAAGAATGTGGTTGAACATGTAGAGCATGGCAGTCATTTTGGGGCTGAAATTTTGTTAGAACTTCTTTAACCCCTTCCCGCCTCTCCAATGTAATATTAGGTCGGCAGTGGGGGGTTAAAGATAGCGTGTGCCTGAAAACACAGTGGGTGCCATAGTCACCGGGTGCCTGCTGCGTTCTCCCTCAAAAAATTGAATTAAAAGTGATCAAAAAGTCTCACACATGCATATAAATAAATGAAAAGTACAGGTTGCCCTGAAAAAAATTAGCCCTCACACAGCTTCATATACATAAAAATAATAAAAAGTTATGGGGGTCAGAATAAGGCGATGCAAAGAAATTTTATTTATTTTTTTCAGTATTAAAATGCAATAAAAAACCCTATACATATTTGGTATTGTTGCAATTGTACTGACACATAGAATGAAAGTAACAGATCAGTTTTACTGCATAAGAAACACTGCAAAAACTAAACCTATAAAACTGTGGCAGAATTGTGTTTTCTTCTTTTATTCCACTCCATTTGGATTTTTCCCTTTCTACTACATTGTATGCAACCCTAACTGGTGCTATTAGAAAGTACAACTTGCTCCACAAAAAATAAGGCTATGTGAATGAAAAATAAAAAAGTTATGGCTTTGGGATGGCAGGAAGTAAAAAAACAAAAATGAAAAATCAGAAAATTGCCTGATCCTGTTACCCTGCAATCAAAGAAAAGGGAAATCCCCATGGATACCGTATATGGAAATCCTACATCCCTGAAGAAGTTAATCAATTGCTTACATTCTGCAACAAGGTTCTCCTTTACAAGTTGTCAGTTTCTAGCATTGCTTTATTGTGAGGTTTGTCAAAATTAACCCCTTAAGAAAAGGTAAGCCTTTACTAGTTCCACCGTGAGGAAATTTACAGTTTTCAGCAGTACAGAGAGTAAACAAACTCCAAAATAAAGGCATTACGGTGACAATAGGGTACAGATAAAATGTAAAAATAAGGACTATTGATATCAAAACTTAAAAAATTCAGTATCTGGATGGAATGATATCCGCAGTAACCCAGTAGGCAATGAGTGCAGTTTATCTCCTCTTCGATCAGTGTTGGTTATACAGCTAACAGCCGCAGGGAAGAAATACTTCCAATAGCACTCCTTCTCACATTTGGCATGAAGCAGTCAGTCACTGATGGTACTGCCCAATGCTATCACAGTCTCATGCATGGGATGGAAGTTATTCTTCAGCATGGAGATCAACTTGGATAGTATCCTTCTCTCACGTACCACCTGTACTGGGTCTAGGGGGCTCCCCAGGACAGAGCTGGCCCTTCTAATTAGTTTGTCAAGTCTCTTGCTCTCCGTGGTTGAGATTCTACTACCCCAGCAGGCCATATGCAATATACAAAAATGCACAGAGAATATCTAACAAAGCCAATGAGGGGCAGCAAATGAAAACAGGAAAGTGCGATCTTCTAAAAGCTTATTTACATAACCATATTTTTCTCATTTGCTTCCTATTTTTAAAAAGGACAGCACATGGACTCATACAAGTAAATGGCACTATTCACACACCCTTTCTTAATGGATGTGTGTGCCTGATCAAATAAGATCACTACATGTCATATTTTGGTCAATTTTATTAATCAGAATATCCATTTCTATTCATGGGAGTGAGAAAAAAAGGAATGCCCATGGAAGATGTATGTTTTTCACTGATCTTTTTTTGTGGATGTAAAATTGAACATGGTCTTTGATTAAGCTCTTATACTTGAACACTGGGTCAGAAGATGATATCCTACTAAACTTTAATAAAACAACAACAGAGCTGGCAATAAATCTTTAGGTAGGACCAACTTTGCCAAAATTCTTATTTTTCTGTTGATAACAGCAAACTGAGACGTGAAATGTTCTATAGGGCTAATTCCAACCACTATATTCCAATGTATAAGCCAAAGAGGCTTCAGTCTGCCACAATGACTGGAGAAATAGCATCTCAGGGTTATTGGGCTGGAGCTGATGACACAACCTGAGCAAAGTCTGATAGTGTTAAGTACTAGTGTTGAACGAGCATGCTCGGCTGAACAACAGTTCGGCTCGAGCATCTCTATGCTCGGCACATCGCAGTGTTCAGCCGAATACTGTGTATGCTCAAGCACAATTGAACACAATAAAAATCAGTGGGAGACCCAAGTATTAAACCAGGCACCCCCTGCTCTAAAGAAAAAAGAGTGTCTGGTTCATAGAAAAAGGTTAGAAATTGATAGAAACACCACCGAAATGGTTTGAAAACAGCATGGGAAGGATGTTTGGATGCATCTTGGACTCCCATTACCTATGACATACAATAGACAACCATACAAAGGCTATATGTGATAATAGTAGAAAGAGTAAATGCAAGCGGCACTGCCGAGTGTCCCAGATAAGTGCACCGGGTCCTCAAACACCTGTCCCTTTAAGACACATATGGTGGTGCACAGCCCCAAGCTTCTGAGACAATGACAATTCAAAAATGAAAAATAGAAGAGGCGGCACTCACCTCTTCAAGACTATAAATCCAGTAGATAGCGCTGTTCATGACTCATGAACAGCGCAAACTATTGGTTTCATAGTCTTTTTTTTTAAATTCCTTTTATTAGGTTTTGATATAATTTGTACATTTACATTCAAAGGTACATATTGGATCAAAATACAGAGTATATAAGGCCGAAAAAAAGACATTTGTCCATCCAGTTCGGCCTGTTATCCAGCAAGCTGATCCAGAGGAAGGCAAAAAACTCCTGTGAGGTACATGTCAATTTTCCCCAATTAAGGGGGGGGGGGAATTCCTTTCCGACTCCAATCAGGCAATCAAAATAACTCCCTGGGTCAACAACCCCTCTCTAGTAGCTATAGCCTGTAATATTATTACACTCCAGAAATTAATCCAAGCCCCTCTTGAATTATTTTATTGTACTCACCATCACCACCTACTCAGGCAGAAAGTTCCATAGTCTCACTGCTCTTACCGTAAAGAATCCTTTTCTATGTTTGTTTACAAACCTTCTTTCCTCCAGACGCAGAGGGTGTCCCCTCGTCACAGTCACAGTCATGGGGATAAATAGATGATCGGAGAGATCTCTGTACTGCCCCCTGATATATTTATACATAGTAATTTTGTAAATACAGGTCATATTCCTTTTTTACCGATATGTGCAGTGAAAACAAAGATAAAACACATATAAACAGTGCAATAATCCTTCCCCTCCAACCCTCCCTCCTTCTATACAGGTGATGTGGTTTAAAGTTTTCTTTTTATTATAGGTATTCCTGGAGGTATACAGTGTCTCATTTCGGAGTTCATGTGGACTTATTGTCGTGTAGTTTCATGGTAGTGCATCTTTATGTAAGGATTGATGATGCTTTATATGTTATTGGTTTCATAGTCTTATGACAGGACTATGAATCCAATAGATGGTGCTGTTCATGACTCATGAACAGTGCCATCTAATGGTTTCATAGTCTTATGACAAGACTATGAATCCAGTAGATGGCGCTGTTCATGAGTAGTGTAGATCATGAATATTGCAATCACAAATTTTTATCGCAAATTTTCCATGCAAAAGGTTTTTCAGTTAAAAAACAAGGCATATTCTGATCATTTGCATGTCTTTCCTATATGCCCATGTTTATGCAAATGAGTTCACATGATAAAACTGTAAAGAAAGGTTATTGAATATTATGTTAGGACATTCAGAAAACTTTTTATCACCCTAATGATAATGATCTAGTTGCCCAGGTCCACCCAAGCCATCCAACAGATAAAGCAACTTTGAGGCTTACTGGCTCTCAGTCAGATGAGAACTGGTTTTGAATGGCTCATAGTGCACAAGGCTGTCATTGTAAGGTGTGCTGACTGTATCTGTTTCATGGATAGCTTGTTGGCTTGTACATACCTGGCTTTTGTAATATAGCCTTTGTGTGGTTGTCTATTGTATGTCATAGGTAATAGGAGTCCAATATACACTCACCTAAAGAATTATTAGGAACACCTGTTCTATTTCTCATTAATGCAATTATCTAGTCAACCAATCACATGGCAGTTGCTTCAATGCATTTAGGGGTGTGGTCCTGGTCAAGACAATCTCCTGAACTCCAAACTAAATGTCAGAATGGGAAAGAAAGGTGATTTAAGCAATTTTGAGCGTGGCATAGTTGTTGGTGCCAGACGGACCGGTCTGAGTATTTCACAATCTGCTCAGTTACTGGGATTTTCACGCACAACCATTTCTAGGGTTTACAAAGAATGGTGTGAAAAGGGAAAAACATCCAGTATGCGGCAGTCCTGTGGGCAAAAATGCCTTGTGGATGCTAGAGGTCAGAGGAGAATGGGCCGACTGATTCAAGCTGATAGAAGAGCAACGTTGACTGAAATAACCACTCGTTACAACCGAGGTATGCAGCAAAGCATTTGTGAAGCCACAACACGCACAACCTTGAGGCGGATGGGCTACAACAGCAGAAGACCCCACCGGGTACCACTCATCTCCACTACAAATAGGAAAAAGAGGCTACAATTTGCACGAGCTCACCAAAATTGGACTGTTGAAGACTGGAAAAATGTTGCCTGGTCTGATGAGTCTCGATTTCTGTTGAGACATTCAAATGGTAGAGTCCGAATTTGACGTAAACAGAATGAGAACATGTATCTATCCTCTGATGGCTACTTCCAGCAGGATAATGCACCATGTCACAAAGCTCGAATCATTTCAAATTGGTTTCTTGAACATGACAATGAGTTCACTGTACTAAAATGGCCCCCACAGTCACCAGATCTCAACCCAATAGAGCATCTTTGGCATGTGGTGGAACGGGAGCTTCGTGCCCTGGATATGCATCCCTCAAATCTCCATCAACTGCAAGATGCTATCCTATCAATATGAGCCAACATTTCTAAAGAATGCTATCAGCACCTTGTTGAATCAATGCCACGTAGAATTAAGGCAGTTCTGAAGGCAAAAGGGGGTCCAACACCGTATTAGTATGATGTTCCTAATAATTCTTTAGGTGAGTGTACATCCAGATATCCCCCCCCCCCCCATGCTGTTTGCAAACCATTTTGGTGGTGTTTTCATCAATTTCTAACCTTTTTCTGTAAACCAGACACCCTCTCCTCTTCAGAGCAGGGGGTGCTTGGTTTAATGCTTGGGTTCTCCCTTTGACTTCCCGATGTGTTTGGCCAGAGCACCCGAGAACTTTGGTGCTCGATCAACACTATTAAGTACCAGTGAGAGAGGCTGCATCAGGTCTCTGGAAGACGTTATCCTAACAACAAGAAGTAGGGTAATCCTGAGAAGCTTGGTGGTTAATGCATGTATGATAGGCAATGTGCATTATATGCCATAATTGGTCTCATTTTCCTTCCTCAATCATCTGATCTAGGTGGTATCTTAGATGTGTTATTTCTAATTATGCTGCCTTATACATTGTGGCCAGTCTTTGGTAAATGCTCTTTGCTTTGCAGGATTTTCGCATGTGCAAAGCTGGTTAATTTCTTGGAAAAGTAAAATTAGAGATAGAAGGGGGAAAGACTGAGAGTACTAGATATGTTAACTTTCCAGTACCAAAGAAAAAGAAAGCTGGGCTAACAAAGAAGTTGCAAATCCAAATTAAAAATTGACTATGTTAACTTCCCAGAACACTCATCATGCCCACCACATGCAACAAGCCTGGTCCTGAGAAGCAAGGTAGAGAGAATGGGAAGTGATGCAGGCCCAATTCCTTAAATGTTGCTAACAAGTCCTGAGGTTGTGGATAAGTGCAGGTGCTTCCTGAGTCACTTACCAAAGTGCTAATGCTATCTTTCCAATCCTGGCAAGGGGTGCAATTCTCTCTATATGAGTCCACAATAACCAGCTGTGGGGTGAAGACCACACAACAGACTTGTAATCTGTCTCTGAGTTATGACTGTCTGAAGTCTATACCCCAGCCAATGCTGTAAAATCCAGGACCCTTAAACATGTGTCTCCTCCACAGACTTGTATCATGCACAATCCCTCTGTATCAGCTGTTCTACCACCTAGAAACAAAACTGAGCTTTTCTTTCCCTCAGAGGCCACCTGACTTGTTTTCTTTGGACCCTGCAGCTGACTGTTCCCTACTGAAAGGGAGTTGCTTAAAGGGAGTCTGTAACAAACCAGGTCCATTATAACCATCTGGATGGCAGTGTAGATCCCTTATTGTCTTTTACAGATTTGCCTTTATTTGCTGGCTAATCTGTTCTAGCCTCCAAAAACAAAACAGGAAGACACCCAGCCGAAAGATAAAGGTCTGCTACTGCTTAGCAGCCACATCTATGGGGGAGGGGTAATTAACCCAATATTCATAACCATAAGGAGATAAGACAAAGAGCAATCAGGAAAGAAATACAATAAGAAAATGTAAAACACTTTTGCAGTGAACCACCAGAACACATTTGGTCTTTTTTAAAAGCATCTGTCTTAAATAACATGGGCACTTGCTACAATATTTTGACAACAATATATTTGTGGTATGTCTCATTAAAATATATTATTTTTTAAATAAATGTTATGTTTGTCTTCTTTTGATCTAGGTGTTTGTGATACCAAATGATGTACCTACTCTTCTTCCTCCACCATATTCGGCCGAACCAACATGTTTCTATGAAGCTCCTCCAAGCTATTCTGACAACATAAATTAAAGCTCCAGGAAAAGAACAAGTACTTTTATTAATTGTATTATTTTCATCTATAAATGCACTGTACAGAGAGCTGTCTTTTTATACCCAGAACTATATCTGTATCAAAGTGGCATCCATTACATCTACAGGAAATAAGAATTATACACCAACAAAGAAGAGGATTCTTTACCGTAGAATGATGGGTTTATGGAAGGCGCTGTCACAGAAATTTTTATAGTTAATTCATTGAATGGAGATTAAAATTAGAAATATTACAAGTTCTATTACAAGTTCATCAACATTTAAGGAAAATAGGTTGAACTGTATGTACTTATGCCTTTTTCAATCTTATGTTTTCATATTATGTCAAGCCAGTGAGAGTCAACCAGACTACTTACTGTATGTGTAATAAATATTGACTGGTAAGAAGATATGAAAATGGAAATAGGTTGTTCAGCCTAGGAGTTGACAATGATGTGGTCCAAACCTGTGCCCAACAATTAAAAAAATAAACATATCTGCCCGCATTCCTGCTTTGCTGTCCTGTTCCCAGTTGATTCCAGTCCGCACTGGACCAGAATTGACCTGGCCACAGCAGCCAATCACTGGCCTCTGCAGTCACATGTATGTTAGCAGTGATATGCTTTTTTCGTGACACCTGAGGCCTTTTATTGGCCACAGGAGTCAAAAGACAAAGCCACTTATGGTCTGGTAGTGGCCGGAAGCAGACAGGAATGAGGCAGCAGTGCAAAAACAGCAGGACTGCAGAGAGGTGATATTTCCTTTTAATTTGGCACAGGTTGGAACCATTGGGGCTGTCGCCTTCTAGGCTGGACAAACCCTTTAATAGCACTTATAGTGTATTAGAATTTATTCTAACATTGGTGCATTGGTATTTTATTTTAACCAAAAGATATACACTCACCTAAAGAATTATTAGGAACACCATACTAATACGGTGTTGGACCCCCTTTTGCCTTCAGAACTGCCTTAATTCTACGTGGCATTGATTCAACAAGGTGCTGATAGCATTCTTTAGAAATGTTGGCTCATATTGATAGGATAGCATCTTGCAGTTGATGGAGATTTGAGGGATGCACATCCAGGGCACGAAGCTCCCGTTCCACCACATCCCAAAGATGCTCTATTGGGTTGAGATCTGGTGACTGTGGGGGCCATTTTAGTACAGTGAACTCATTGTCATGTTCAAGAAACCAATTTGAAATGATTCGAGCTTTGTGACATGGTGCATTATCCTGCTGGAAGTAGCCATCAGAGGATGGATACATGTTCTCATTCTGTTTACGCCAAATTCGGACTCTACCATTTGAATGTCTCAACAGAAATCGAGACTCATCAGACCAGGCAACATTTTTCCAGTCTTCAACAGTCCAATTTTGGTGAGCTCGTGCAAATTGTAGCCTCTTTTTCCTATTTGTAGTGCAGATGAGTGGTACCCGGTGGGGTCTTCTGCTGTTGTAGCCCATCCGCCTCAAGGTTGTGCGTGTTGTGGCTTCACAAATGCTTTGCTGCATACCTCGGTTGTAACGAGTGGTTATTTCAGTCAACGTTGCTCTTCTATCAGCTTGAATCAGTCGGCCCATTCTCCTCTGACCTCTAGCATCCACAAGGCATTTTTGCCCACAGGACTGCCGCATACTGGATGTTTTTCCCTTTTCACACCATTCTTTGTAAACCCTAGAAATGGTTGTGCGTGAAAATCCCAGTAACTGAGCAGATTGTGAAATACTCAGACCGGCCCGTCTGGCACCAACAACCATGCCACGCTCAAAATTGCTTAAATCACCTTTCTTTCCCATTCTGACATTTAGTTTGGAGTTCAGGAGATTGTCTTGACCAGGACCACACCCCTAAATGCATTGAAGAAACTTCCATGTGATTGGTTGACTAGTTAATTGCATTAATGAGAAATAGAACAGGTGTTCTTAATAATTCTGTAGGTGAGTGTATATGCTCACTAGTGTTGGTCAAGCACCAAAGTGCTCGGGTGCTCAAGTAGAACACCTCGGAATGCTCGGGTGCTCTACCTAGCACCCGAGCACAATGGAAGCCAATGGGAGAACAAGAGCATTAAACCAGGCACCCCCCTGCTCTAAATACGAAAGGGTGTCTGGTTGATAGGAAAAGGTCAGAAACTCAGAAATTGATGGAAACACCACTCAAATGGTTCGGAAACAGCAGGGGAGGATGTCTGGATGCATCTTGGACTCCCAGGTCGCTGCTGGGAACGATGTTGTCAAAGTAGTACGGCACTTTTACAGACTGACAATAATACGCACCAAACCGAAGATAAAATTGATTTTAGAGGAAAAATATTTAGGAAACATTCTTTTCTGTATATTTACTTGTACACTCACCTAAAGAATTATTAGGAACACCATACTAATACGGTGTTGGACCCCCTTTTGCCTTCAGAACTGCCTTAATTCTACGTGGCATTGATTCAACAAGGTGCTGATAGTATTCTTTAGAAATGTTGGCCCATATTGATAGGATAGCATCTTGCAGTTGATGGAGATTTGAGGGATGCACATCCAGGGCACGAAGCTCCCGTTCCACCACATCCCAAAGATGCTCTATTGGGTTGAGATCTGGTGACTGTGGGGGCCATTTTAGTACAGTGAACTCATTGTCATGTTCAAGAAACCAATTTGAAATGATCCTGCTGGAAGTAGCCATCAGAGGATGGGTACATGTTCTCAATCTGTTTACGCCAAATTCGGACTCTACCATTTGTGGCTTCACAAATGCTTTGCTGCATACCTCGGTTGTAACGAGTGGTTATTTCAGTCAACGTTGCTCTTCTATCAGCTTGAATCAGTCGGCCCATTCTCCTCTGACCTCTAGCATCCACAAGGCATTTTTGCCCACAGGACTGCCGCATACTGGATGTTTTTCCCTTTTCACACCATTCTTTGTAAACCCTAGAAATGGTTGTGCGTGAAAATCCCAGTAACTGAGCAGATTGTGAAATACTCAGACCGGCCCGTCTGGCACCAACAACCATGCCACGCTCAAAATTGCTTAAATCACCTTTCTTTCCCATTCTGACATTCAGTTTGGAGTTGAGGAGATTATCTTGACCAGGACCACACCCCTAAATGCATTGAAGCAACTGCCATGTGATTGGTTGACTAGATAATTGCATTAATGAGAAATAGAACAGGTGTTCCTAATAATTCTTTAGGTGAGTGTATATAAAGTGCAAGTGCTGCCAAAAATTACAAGGAAGAGGCACTCCGATACAACCTGTATATCACATAAAGGAGGGCCTCATTCACATTGTGGTACAATTGTTCAGGTAGTGGGACTCCTACACTCATAAATCCTATGCACTATGGGAAAGGGCTGCAAAATTATAAGGAATCGGCACTCCAATACACCCATTATTACACATAAAGGAGGGCATCATACACACCCTTGAAAAATTATGATTGATGGCCTGCTGGTGACCCTCTAAAACATTAGGGGTGAGGGCCTGCTGCTGAGCTGACCATCTAAAAAAAATTTGGGCGAGGGCTTGCTGCCGAGCTGAACACCTAAAATTTTTTGTGGGCAAGGGCCTGCTGCCGAGCTGACAATCTAAAACATTATGGGCAAGGGCCTGCTGCCAAGCTGACCATCTAAAACATTTTGTGGGTGAAGGCCTGCTGCCGAGCTGACCATCTAAAAAATGTTGTGGGTGAGGGCCTGCTGCCGAGCTGACCATCAAAAAATTTAGGGGTGAGGGTCTGCTGCTGAGCTGACCCTCTAAAACATTTTGGTTGAGGGCCTGCTGGTGACCCTCAAAACATTATGGGTGAGGGCCTGCTGGTGACCCTCTAAAACATTATGGGTGATGGCCCGCTGCTGTGCTGACCCTCTAATAAGCATGTTGATATGATGGAGGAGGAGGATGAGAAAAGGTGTATTCAATACACCATAAAAGCCACATTTAGAGTGCCTTTATGTTCAGCCGCTTTCCTCTGGTGAAGTAGAGAAGTCAGGGGCAATCCAGGCCTTGTTCATTTTTATAAGAGTCAACCGGTCAGCATTTTCAGTTGACAGGCGGATGCGCTTATCAGTTATCATGCCCCAAGCAGCACTAAATACACTCTCTGACAAAATGCTGGCGGCCGGGCAGGCCAGCACCTCCAAGGCGTAGAGCGCAAGTTCGTGCCACGTGTCCAGCTTGGACACCCAATAGTTGTAAGGCACACAGTGATCCCTGAGGGCTCTGACGCGGTCTGCTACGTACTTCTTCACCATCTTCCAAAATGTTTCCCTCCTTGTGACACTTGGTCGCACTTCAGGGTGAGGGTGCTAGCAGGGTGTCATAAAACTGTCCCAGGCTTTGGAGAGTGTTGCCCTGCCTCTGTTGGAACTGCTGTGTGTTCCACTCGTCTCCCCTCCTCGGTTGCCCAAGGAACTACGTACTCTGCAGCCAGTGTTGTCAGTTGAAAATTTTTGGAGCAATTTTTCCACAAGGACCTTCTGGTATTGCACCATTTTGCTCATCCTCTCCACCTCAGTACTGAGAGATGAGAAGTTCTCTTTGTAGCTGGGGTTGAGAAGGTTAAATAACCAGTAATTGGTCTTGTCCAAAATGCGTAGGTCACTGGAAAGAGAGCCTAACGTAAAGTCAGCCATGTGTGCCAGAGTCCCAACAGGCAAGACTTCGCTGTCGTCATCAGCAGAATGACTCTCAATCTCCTCATCCTCTTCCTCCTCTTCTACCCATCCACGCTGAACAGATAGAATAAAACTTCCATGGGTACTACCCTCTGTAGCAGAGGCAACCGTCTCCTGCTCTTCCTGCTCCTCATCATCCAATTTGCGCTGAGAAGATGAACTGGGGTGGTCTTGCTATCACCCTGTGTACTTTCTTCCTCCATTTCCACCTCTTCCACATGCAAAGTGTCCGCCTTAATTGTGAGCAGCGAGCGTTTGAGTAGACACAGGAGTGGGATGGTGACGCTGATAATAGCTTTATCGCCGCTCACCATCTGTGTTGATTCCTCTAGGTTGCGTAAAACCTCACAGAGGTCAGACATCAATGCCCACTCGTAGCTTGTGAAGAGCGGAAGCTGACTGGAAAGGCGACGACCATGTCGCAGCTGGTATTCCACTATTGCCTTCTGCTGCTCACAAAGCCAACATGTGTAATGTCGAGTTCCAGCGCTTGCTCACGTCGCACAACAGTCGGTGAGCTGGAAATTGCAAGCGCTGCTGCAGCGTTGCCAGACAGGTTACCACCACCTAATTAAAAATTACACTAACTGAATGTCACTGATATTTAGGATGCGCACACGTTAAACAGGAGGTATAGCGCAAGTAATGTCGCTGTCACCAGCGGCTAATGAAAAATTACATTAAACTAATGTCACTGATATTTAGGATAGGCAAACGTTATACAGGAGATGTACCGTAGGTAATGTCGCTGCCACCAGCAGCAAAAAATTTTGACTGAATGGCCCTGATATTTCAGATACGCAAATGTTATACAGGAGATGTAGTGCAGATAATGTAACTGTCCTCAGCGGACACTGTCTACAGAAAAAGTACACTGGATGTCAGATATTTTTAGGCTGTGCACACGTTACACAGGAGATGTAGCGCAGATAATGTCGCTGTCACCAGCGGCAAAATAAATTACACTGAATATCACTGATATTTCGGATATGCTTACGTTATACTGGAGATGTAGCGCAGGTAATGTCGTTGCCACCAGCAGCAAAAAAATTTGACTGAATGTCACTGATATTTCGGATACGCAAACGTTGTACAGGAGATGTAGGGCAGGTAGTGTAACTGTCTGCAGCGGACACCGTCTACAGAAAAATTACACTGGATGTCACAGATATTTTTAGGCTGCGCACACGTTAGACAGGAGATGTAGCGCAGATAATTTCGCTGTCTGCAGTGGCCAAACAATTGCAAGCTATTTAGCGCAGGTTGCGCTAAAAATATATATTGCTGCCACACACAATAGTCCTTAAAATGACTTTTGGGTCTCTAACAAGTTTTAACAATTTAGCACAGGTTAAGCTAAAAATATATATTGCTGCCACACACAGCAATAGTCCTTAAAAGGACTTTTGGGTCTATAACACGTATAAAAACTAAAATATTCCTATTTCACTCCCTATCTCTCCCTTCTGCTCTCCAGCTCTCCCTGACTAAGACTGAGCCGAACACGTGTCATTGGGTGCTATATAGCACCTGATGACGCGTTCCAGCCAGCAAATCACTGTAATGCCAGTAGACAATACGGCTACAGCATTACAGTGAATAGCAGCACTTACCTGCACGTTTATTGGCTGCGTAGCAGCCAACAAATGTGCGGGGAGGAGACTCGAGCATCGCGCTCGAGCACATGCGATATTCGGCCGAGCATCGCGATGCTCGAGTAAAATTTGTGTTCGACCGAGCATGCTGGCCCAACACTAATGCTCACACAATCTGTACAGAGGTAGCAGGCAGGGTTGGATTGGCCATAGACCTTACACTCGGCCAGTGGAAGTTTTTGGGGATGTATTTTGTGCTGCTTGCAGTATTTTGTGATGGACTGTGGTATTTGTCTTCTAACAAGACTTGGGAATAAGTCCAGACCAGATATTTATATGTTGACAGCTGTTTCAGGGTGCTTGCTCCTCATTAGTACAGAGTAGGATTCTGGCTGGCTCAGTGTGATGTCTTGGAACCTCCTTAAAGAGACTAGTCCTGCATGGAGACTTACTAGAAGTACACTACGACGAGCGAGCACCCTGAAACAGCTATCTATGAATGGATATATGGCCTGGCTATATTCCCTTGTCATATCCCAAGGTTTTTTGGAAAGTTGGATCTTGACTCATATAGAGCCACTTCCAATAGGTGGAACAGATGAGATGGTTTCCTTTTTTTGGGAGATACCTCTTTGTATATTAGTTTCTCCATACCATGGAGTAATTCCAGTAAGTATCCATACAGGACTGGTCTCTTTACGGAGATTCAGCACCCTGCCTAATACATTTGTCAAAAACTTGTCGGCCTATCCAACAGCACTAAGCCCTGCCAACTTTTCTTGCCACTTTTAAAAAGGTGCGAGTACTGAGAAATGTTTTGAGCAAATATGATACTCACCATTATTTCCAACTTTTCTACACCACAAAAGCAATGCAAATTACTTGATACATTCCTCAAACTATTGCATAATGATAAGTGAAATTACCTGAGGTATATGCAAATATTAGAAAAATTAAAATCTGAAATATCACATCTTCATTAGGGTGCTTTCACACAGGCCATTTTAATGCAGTTTTAAAAACCAAGGCATGGATTCAAAATAGGAGAAATAGAATATTCACACATAGTTTTTCTTTTTCTGAGTTTTTCTTTTTTTTATGGTGGCTTCACACACAGGGAAAATAATCTTTGCAGTTTTTCATGCAAATTTTGGAGTCAAAATCAGGAATGCATTCAAAATAAATGAGAAATAAAAAAGCAGAGACTTAAACCAGTCAGTCTGAAAATAACTATTGGTTTAATGCCTGATTAGATGACATCTATATCTCCCTATCCTCCCATCAACCAAATAGACAAGCAGACTTTGAGTAGAAATTCATGTAGAACATAAACAATTTGAACATACCCTTATGGGAGACAGATCTACAGCAGTCTCTATCTCAAACAATGTCCTTTACTCACACAGCCAACACTTTAATGCGGCTTGACTTGGCATAAAGTGACAACACATAGAGATCTTTAACACATGACTTACAGTGTATATTACATTTGTGCACAATAGAATGTATTTTTTTTGGCTTGCAACTTGTTGTTGTCTGGGGTTGTTGTGGGGGAGACAAAAGTGTTTAGCTGGTAGTTTTTAAATCAGGTTGACACTTCTTAGTGGCTTCCCACTGGACTTCAACTTCTTAGGCTTCATTCACACGTCCGCATTTTTTGTCCGCATCTTTTCCGCAAAAATGCGGAAGAGATGCGGAATATATGCGGACCCATTCATTTCAATGGGTCCGCAAAAGATGCGGACAGCATTCCGTATGCTGTCCGCATCCGCAAATCCGTACCGTTCCGCAATGCGGATCCGTCAAATAAGTACCGCATGTCCTACTTTTGTCCGCAAATTGCGGACCGTTGCCCCATTGAAGTGAATGGGTCCGCAAAAAAACGGATGACATGCGGAAAGATGTCAAATGTCATCCGCATGTCATCCGCAATTGCGGAACTGCAGGAAATAGAAAAAGAAGCCTGCCCCATGTGACCTTGAATCTCCAGGGAGACAGGTGGCAGGAAGACAGGAATTTATCTTCTGAGCCGACCAGCACATAGATTAGCAGACACTATGTGCAATTTTGAGGTAGAAAAACTTATAGTCCTCATCCAAGAGAGGCCAGCCCTGTGGGACTCCAGGACAGAAATTTACCATGAGCGGACCAGCAAAGATCAGTCATGGAATGAGGTATGCGTCGAGTTGCTGGCCACTGCATGGACCTCTGCTTCTAAAGACAAGAAAATTAAAATGCGTGAGTAAATACTTTACTTCAAAGTTATGTGTATTTAATATTAGTTATGTCATGTTGCATGGTGTGTGTACAGGCAGCCTGGCATGCACACGTGTACACCCAGCCTGCCAATGCACACATTCCTGTTGCATGGTGTGTGTACAGGCAGCCTGGCATGCACACGTGTACACCCAGCCTGCCAATGCACACATTCCTGTTGCATGGTGTGTGTCCAGGCAGCCTGGCATGCACACGTGTACACCCAGCCTGCCAATGCACACATTCCTGTTGCATGGTGTGTGTACAGGCAGCCTGGCATGCACACATTCATCCTGGAAAAACACTGATTGTGTGTACAATAGATAAATGTCCTTTTACATTTTTGTTTGCACAATTAGAGATTATTTAATGAATACATTTTTTTTTTTTTTTACAGTGGAGCAAATTAAAAAAAGGTGGTACACATGCCGGGATCAGTTCCGCCGCGAACTCAATAGTTCACAAAAGAGCGGTGATGGTGCAAAAAGAAAGAAGCCATATATGTTTACCAGGCAGCTCCAATTTCTGAAGCTAATAATGGACGTAAGACCGTAAGTAGTTTTTAAGTTATATATTTTTGGGGGTGCACCTTTCACCAGTTTGTACTCATTAAAATGTGGTACCTTACACAGTAGCACATGTGCCCTACTATGTCATGTAGTAAACAATTTTCATTTTAACCTCCGTTGCGGTGCAGTAGTCCATTAGATTTATGCGCCCTGTATGTAAATACCTAGCATGGGAACAGGGAGGAGGAGATATCTGCTTTTCTCACAGGGTGATTCTTCTATCTGGCATTAGGGTACATGTGCTACAGTGTGAGGTACCACATTTAAATAGTTTTAACTGGTGAAAGGTACTATGTTAATATTTGGTTAAATTTGATAATTTATGTTTTGCTTTTTTATTATAGCACGGTCGACAACTTAACCGAAGCTTCAGGTTCTCAAACCATATCTGGAGAAGTGGCAGAGAGGCCACACACTTCCACAATGGTGGAGGACCAACCACTGGGGATGGAAGAGCATGAAGGCACTGAAGAAGCCTCATGTTCGCAGCTTCTGACCACAGAAGAACCGACCTCTGAAAATGTTGAAGTCCCAGAAATCCCTCCCAGCAACGAGGCAGCAGAGGAACCCGTTTGCCGTTCTTCGGGCAGACGAGCTAGAAGAGTTAATACCGATTCCGGTTTAGATCTCCAACAAAGAGTAAATATGATGGTGATGGAGTATCTAAACCGGAATCGGTCAGACGGGAAGGAAGAAATCACCTTAAAAGGGCTGGCTCCTTGCTTCCGCCGTGTGCCCGAAGAACGGCAAACACGTTGTGTTTCTGCAATTGCCATGCTTATGGACCTTTTTTCTGGCCCCCAGGAGCCACATCATCTCATGGACTACATGATAAATTCAAGAAATGCCATGCTTCATGTCACTCCTCCTGCAAGTCACCGTCCTGATCCCCCTATGGTCCATCCTCCAGGCCCTTTCATGAGGGATTTATATGACCTCTAATTTTTTTTTTTGGGTTGGGGTTTGGGTTTGTTCTTAATAAAAAATGTTTTCCTTTCAAACTTTGACTGTTATTTTTCACTTTAAAGTTTAAGATTTTGAACATTTTGGCCAAATTTGATATTGATGACCTATTATAAATTTCGGTCATTTATATTAAAAATGGTCTAATGCACACGAAAGCTCATGCTTCAGTTCCATGCATTTGGTCCCGCAATTTGTGGTCCCCAATACACAGAGAACTAAAGTTCTGCATTCGGGACTGATCCAGACCCATTCTACTTGAATGAGTCCGGGATCCGTCCGTTCTGCATCATCGTGATTGAGAAGGCACACATATTAGTGCTATTGACATCACCAAACACAGTGCTTGGTAAAAGCATCTGCCCATCAGTGGCAATGTTTTGGGCAAATAAGGTACCCATTTCCATGCCCGATCTAGTGATGTGCAAATGAGAGCATTGTAGTATGAAATGCTCCCATTCTCACATCGCAGTGTCTACCTGGATGAAATTATGATGTAATATACTTACCTTTTCAGCGTGGAAGGATTTGCTCAGTGGATTGCAGGCCAGATTACGTCTGTTGTTGTCCTTGTTGAAAGCTAAACGCATACATATACCATTTTGTTTCAAAAAATTGGACATGATCCTATTCAGCTGAGAGGACATGATCAAATGTAAAAGTTTACAAACATTATTTTATAGACGTAATTAGAAATGAGGTATTAGAAGGTATTTACACCAAATTTCTGAAAAAAAATAGGAATTGGCACAATACCCCAGCCCGCAAGCCCACGTCAAGGGTCCTCATTATATCTTGCGAGTCCCTAATCTAAAATAACAACAGGGGATCTAACTAAACTAAGGAATTTCCATTTTTATCCAATTTAAACCAGATTCCAGCTGAAATCAGCGTCTTCCATGGATGGCATCCAACTGCCACGACAATGCCCCCTCAGGACTGCAGAAGTAGTCGGCATAGAGTTCCCGAACAGCTAGTCCAGCTGTTCCAGGGCGTCCAGGCCGGCTCAGGTCTAAACTGACTGAAGATGTCATATTTAGGCCCAAATCTGCATCTGTTGAGGCATCGTGGATCCTGGTGAAGTTGTGTAGTAGTACACAAGCCTGTATCACCAGGGTGGCATTGTCCGGATTCATCTGTATGGATGACATGAATACTCTCCACTTAGTGGAGAGTATTCCGAAAGCGCACTCCACATACCGACGGGCGCGAGACAATCGATAGTTGAAAATGCGCTTCCTGTCATCCAGATCGCGTCTAGGGAAGGGCCGCATCAGGTGGGGTGCCAATGCAAATCCTTCGTCTGCCACGATCACAAATGGAGCCGGCGGAACTGCAGATCCGGGAAGTCTACTGGGCTCTGGCAGGGCAAGCTGGTTTGTCTGAAGCCGTTCACCCATTCTGGAAGCACTAAAGATGCGGCTGTCTGAAGTGCTCCCATAGGCCCCGATATCCACAATTACAAACCTGTAGTTACTGTCAGCAAGGGCCATCAGCACTACAGAAAAATATTGCTTGTAATTGAAATACCGGGACCCTGAATGAGGCGGCTTCTTCACACGGATATGCTTACCGTCCAGTGCCCCAATGCAGTTAGGAAACTGCGCCGATTGGTAAAATCCCTCGGCGATACATAGCCAATCTTCCGCCTTGGGGGTGGGCATCACCGCTTCTCTGAGACGCTGCCATATAACTGTACAGGTATGACAGACGATCCCAGAGATTGTAGAGATTCCAAGCAGAAACTCAAAATGCAACGAAGCGAATGAATTTCCAGTAGCAAGGAATCTGAAAAATACAAAAAAGAAAAGAAAAAAAAGTTCAAACTTTCATTATAATATATTGATATTGAATATATATCAGTGGTGGTGAACCTATTGCACGGGTGCCAGAGGCGCCACTCGGAGCCCTCTCTGTGGGCACCCACACCCTGGAAAAAGTCTGACTGTACCAATATGACCTTTCCTGCCATTCATCAGCACAGGACGCACCATGAACAGCACAGGCAGCGCATTGAATGTAGACAGGCTATTATAGCTACTACATGATAAAGTACATGAAAGATATACTAGATTGGACGGTAGGATTTAGGTTAACTTGCCACGTTGGCACTTTGTTTTAAATAAGAGGGTTTGGGGTTGTGGTTTTGGACACTCGATCTCTAAAAGGGTCGCCATCACTGATATATAGGATCTAAAAATGCCACATTCACTTACCTCAGGGTGACAAGCAAGCGTTGTTCAGCAGATATGCAGCGCCTCATGCTGGTGTCCATGAAATTAAGGTCAGGATGAAGAGAGACCAGCAGATGATCGAATGCTTCCATGGACATCCGGCAATAGCTTTTGAACTTTAGAGGGTCACGTCGCAGATCGTTGTATAACTTATGAAATTGTCCTTTCTGAAGGCGCTGAGCAACAATAGGATGGACCCACTGCCGTCTCCTCTTCCTCCCCGGTTCTTCATCCAGCATAGATGACGGCTGTCTGAATTGCCGAGAGAGAAGCCAGTAAAATAGTACGTTATCCATGTCTTCTGCCATGATGATCGCGGAGAAATCGGTAGAAAACTATGCCAGCCAAGCAGAGGTTTCTTACACAGCTCTGAACGACACCAAAAGCACAATAAAATGGCGACTGTACAAGCACATGTCCTCTGTTCTTATAGACCTTTTTTTTTTTCTAGGGCACACTAGCAACATCTTTTCCTCCTTCTTTTTCTGATTTTTGCTGAAACACGGAAACACGGAAACACGGAAAAGATGCGGATGCACTTTTGAAAAAAAAACGGAACACGGATCAGCAAAAAAACGGAACACGGATCAGCAAAAAAACGGAACGTAAATCTGGAAAGAAAAAATACTGACGTGTGAATAAAGCCTAAGTGGGAAGAAGCCAGAATACGGATCTCTCTCACCTAATTCTAGGTACACACAATTGGCAAAAAGGCCATGATTTTCCAGCGCATCAGCTCCCTAATGCTGCACATGTGGTGCTGGCCATCACACTCCAGTATCTAAATGCTTTCTAAATAGAACCTGTTCACATGGGCCTGCAGCTACTTGTTTATGATGCACAGGCTCTATAAGTCTGCCACCGCACACATTCCCTTCTCTCTTCACTTAGAGAGTGCTCCGCCTTTCCAACTACATTCTAATGCTACCTGAGCTTTACGGTGCATTCACACAACGGTATGTATTTTGCATACGGTATGTATTTTGCAAAATGAGGATTCTCAAATACGGATAACGTCCACGTGACATCCGTGTTGCATCTGTTTTTTGTGGATCCACTGTAACAATGCCTATCCTTGTCCACAAAATGGACAAAACGGACAAGAATAGAACATATTCTATCTCCTTAAAAATGATTTTAGGGATTTTGGTCACAAGCTTAGGGCAAGGACTTCAAAGGTAGTGTTTTCTGAAATACTACCTGTACCACGAGCCACACAAGAAAAGCAGCTGGAGATTAGAGATTTAAACAAGTGGCTAAAGAACTGATGTTGAAAGCAGAGATTTGGGTTCCTGTAGAACTGGGCTGACTTCTCTGTCAGCTACAGGCTCTATCGTAGGGACAGGCTGCACCTCAATGGGGAAGGGGCAGCAGTTGGGGGAGAAAATGGCTAGAAGGTTGGAGGAGTGTTTAAACTAGGGACTGGGGTGGAGGGAAATGACATTATAAGAGGGGAAGTTAGTGCAGATAGAGACCTGGGATGAGGTAATAGAACTGGGGGAGGAATGGAAGGAGGGACTACAACAGTTCAGAAAGAAATGTGTAGGGTAAAAAATATACATACACCTCTTAATTGTTTGTATACTAATGCCAGAAGCCTGACTAATAAAACTGGTGAACTGGAATTAGTGATGTGTGAGGAGGACTATGACATAGTGGGAATAACTGGGACATGGCTGGATAATAGGTATGACTGGGCAGTTAACGTACAGGGTTACAGTCTGTTTAGAAAGGATCGCCAAAACCAGAAAGGGGGAGGGGTCTGCCTTTATGTAAAGTCCTGTCTAAAGCCCACACTACGTGAAGACATAAGTGAGGGACATGAACATGTGGAGTCCTTGTGCTTAGAAATACATGGAGGAAAAAACAATAATAAAATAGTAATAGAAGTTTATTATAAACCACCTAATATACCAAAGTCCACAGAAAATCTACCACTAAACGAAATAGACGAGGCGGCAAATCATAATATGGTCGTTATTATGGGGGACTTCAACTACCCAGACTGGGAAACTACCAAAGACAATTACCTTTCTCAACTGGTTCAGGACCCGACTAGAGGGACAGCCATACTGGACATAGTATTAACCAATAGACCTGACAGAACAACATATGTGCAGGTTGGGGGACACCTGGGAAATAGTGACCATAAATTAATAGTCTTCCAATTGTCATTCAAAAGAGTGTTTCTTCAGGGAGGAACAAAAATACCAAACTTCAGAAAAGCAAAATTAAACCAAGAGAGGCCATAGGCCTAACTAACTGGAACAAAGTACTCAAAAATATAAATACAGCCACAAAATGGGATATTTTTAAAAGCATCCTAAAATCTAATTGTGAGAGGTATATACCTTAGGGGAATAAAAGGTTAAGGAACAAGAAGCACTGAAAAACTATAAGGAAAAAAATAGAATATGTAAAAGACAAATAAAAGCAGCCAAACTAGAGACATAGAAATGATCCCTTTCGCTACCAGCGCAGTACCAGCGATGTGTAAAGATGGCGCCTGCTCGCACGTGCAGCGAGCCCCATGGCCAACAGAGACCAGCGGCAAATTACCGTGACTGCCAATAATGCCGATCGCGGTAATTAAATGCTTTAGATAACGTGACCAAGTAAGAACACGGCATCTAAATGCGCAAAAAAACTGAACCTCGGGCTTCCAGGCTTCCTACCGATGCCCTGTGTGGCCAAATGGGGCATCTCTACTTGCGCTGAACACTTTCAGTCTCGCTGATAAGGCTGAAAGTGTTCATTCTCCAATTCTTATTTTGGCCACCAGATGGCAGGCCAACATAAGAAATGAGCAAAATCGACTTTATATGGCATTTTAAAAATCCCTGATAGACCAAAAAGAAAAATTTAAAAACATAATATATAGGTTCATATATGAGCCACAAAATCATCATAAAAAAAAGTAAAAAAATATATATAAAAAATATATATATAAAAGTTTAAATCACCCCCCTTTCCCTATAATAAAAAAATATATACCTGTCCCTAATGAATAAACCTCTTTCAGCAGACATGACAAAGGCCCACATTATCCTTATCCCAAAAGAAGGCAAAGACCATACCCAATGTCCAAATTTCAAGCCCATCTCTCTTCTTAACATTGACTTAAATTTCTTGCCAAACTATTAGCTAATAGACTTGCGAAAATCCTCCCTTCGCTTATTCATAGGGACCAAGTGGGCTTCGTCAAAGGCAGAGAAGGTAAGGATAATACGGCTAGAGTCCTGAATATCTTGCACAACAGTCAGGTCTATAAATATTGGGACATCAACACAATTCTAACATTTTTGGCTCTATACACCACCACAATGAATTTGAAATGAAACAAACAAGATGTGCTTTACCTGCAGACTATCAGCTTTAATTTGAGGTTATTTACATCCAAATCAGGTGAACGGTGTAGGAATTACAACAGTTTGCATATGTGCCTCCCACTTGTTAAGGGACCAAAAGTAATGGGACAATTGTCTTCTCAGCTGTTCCATGGCTAGGTGTGTGTTATTCCCTCATTATCCCAATTACAATGAGCAGATAAAAGGTCCAGAGTTCATTTCCAGTCTGCTATATGCATTTGGAATCTGTTGCTGTCAACTCTCAAGATGAGATCCAAAGAGCTGTCACTATCAGTGAAGCAAGCCATCATTAGGCTGAAAAAACACAACAAACCCATCAGAGAGATAGCAAAAACATTAGGCCTGGCCAAAACAACTGTTTGGAACATTCTTAAAAAGAAGAAACGCATCGGTGAGCTCAGCAACACCAAAAGACCTGGAAGACCACGGAAAACAACTGTGGTGGATGAGCGAAGAATTCTTTCCCTGGTGAAGAAAACACCCTTCACAACAGTTGTCCAGATCAAAAACACTCTCCAGGAGGTAGGTGTATATGTGTCAAAGTCAACAATCAAGAGAAGACTTCATCAGAGTGAATACAGAGCATTTGACACTGTACCTCATAAAAGGTTAGTATATAAAATGAGAATGCTCGGACTCGGAGAAAACGTCTGTAAGTGGGTAAGTAACTGGCTCAATGATAGAAAACAGAGGGTGGTTATTAACGGTACATACTCAGATTGGGTCACTGTCACTAGTGGAGTACCTCAGGGGTCAGTATTAGGCCCTATTCTCTTCAATATATTTATTAATGATCTTGTAGAAGGCTTGCATAGTAAAATATCAATTTTCGCAGATGACACTAAACTGTGTAAAGTAATTAACACTGAAGAGGACAGTATACTACTACAGAGGGATCTGGATAGATTGGAGGCTTGGGCAGATAAGTGGCAGATGAGGTTTAACACTGAGAAATGTAAAGTTATGCACATGGGAAGGAATAATGCAAGTCACCCATACATACTAAATGGTAAAACACTCGGTAACACTGACATGGAAAAGGATCTAGGAATTTTAATAAACAGCAAACTAAGCTGCAAAAAACAGTGTCAGGCAGCGACTGCCAAGGCCAATAAGATAATGGGTTGCATCAAAAGGGGCATAGATGCCCGTGATGAGAACATATTCCTACTACTTTACAAATCACTGGTCAGACCCCACATGGAGTACTGTGTACAGTTCTGGGCTCCTGTAAACAAGGCAGACATAGCAGAGCTGGAGAGGGTCCAGAGGAGGGCAACTAAAGTAATAACTGGAATGGGGCAACTACAGTACCCTGAAAGATTATCAAAATTAGGGTTATTCACGTTAGAAAAAAGACGACTGAGGGGAGATCTAATTACTATGTATAAATATATCAGGGGGCAGTACAGAGATCTATCCCATCATCTATTTATCCCCAGGACTGTGACTGTGACGAGGGGACATCCTCTGCGTTTGGAGGAAAGAAGGTTTCTACACAAACATAGAAAAGGGTTCTTTACGGTAAGAGCAGTGAGACTATGGAACTCTCTGCCTGAGGAGGTGGTGATGGTGAGTACAATAAAGGAATTCAAGAGGGGCCTGGATGTATTTCTGGAGTGTAATAATATTACAGGCTATAGCTACTAGAGGGGTCGTTGATCCAGGGAGTTATTCTGATTGCCTGATTGGAGTCGGGAAGGAATTTTTTATTCCCCTAAAGTGAGGAAAATTGGCTTCTACCTCACAGGGTTTTTTTGCCTTCCTCTGGATCAACTTGTAGGATGACAGGCCGAACTGGATGAACAAATGTCTTTTTTCGGCCTTATGTACTATGTTACTATGTTACTATGTTACTATGTTACTATGTAAACCATTGGTGAGCCTCAAAAACAGGAAGGCCAGATTAGAGTTTGCCAAACGACATCTAAAAAAGCCTTCACAGTTCTGGAACAACATCCTATGGACAGATGAGACCAAGATCAACTTGTACAAGAGTGATGGGAAGAGAAAAGTATGGAGAAGGAAAGGAACTGCTCATGATCCGAAGCATACCACCTCATCAGTGAAGCATGGTGGTGGTAGTGTCATGGCGTGGGCATGTATGGCTGCCAATGGAACTGGTTCTCTTGTATTTATTGATGATGTGACTGCTGACAAAAGCAGCAGGATGAATTCTGAAGTGTTTCGGGCAATATTATTCAGCCAAATGCTTCAGAACTCATTGGACCGCGCTTCACAGTGCAGATAGACATTGACCCAAAGCATACTGCAAAAGCAACCAAAGAGTTTTTTAAGGGAAAGAAGTGGAATGTTATGCAATGGCCAAATCAATCACCTGACCTGAATCCATTTGAGCATGCATTTCACTTGCTGAAGACAAAACTGAAGGGAAAATGCCCCAAGAACAAGCAGGAACTGAAGACAGTTGCAGTAGAGGCCTTGCAGAGCATTACCGGGGATGAAACCCAGCGCCTGGTGATGTCTATGCCTTCCAGACTTCAGGCTGTAATTGACTGCAAAGGATTTGCAACCAAGTATTAAAAAGTGAAAGTTTGATTTATGATTATTTTATGTCCCATTACTTTTGGTTCCTTAACAAGTAGGATTCACATATGCAAACTGTTGTAATTCCTGCACCGTTCACCTGATTTGGATGTAAATACCCTCAAATTAAAGCTGACAGTCTGCAGGTAAAGCACATCTTGTTCGTTTCATTTCAAATCCATTGTGGTGGTGTATAGAGCCCAAAAAATTTGAATTGTGTCGATGTCCCAATATTTATGGACCTGACTGTATGTTTAAAAAAATCACTACCGGTGGTCCTACTCAGCACAGATGCTGAAAAAGCCTTCAATAGAGTTAACTGGTCCTTTATGAAGCAGGTTCTTTCATCTCAGAATTTCCTGTGTGCCTTTTATGCACGCTATCGACGCCATGTACACTAATGCCTCCGCCTCTATTTCAGTTAATAGCACAATATCACCTCTTTTTAACATTCGGAACAGCACCAGACAGGGGTGTCCATTGTCCCCTCTGTTATTTGTTTTGACACTTGAGCCCCTCCTTCAAACGATTAGGAAAGACACTGCCATTAAGGGTATTACCCTTGGAGATCAGGAACATAAAACAGCAGCCTTTGCTGATGATATGCTGGTTATGATTAGTAATCCTGAATCCGCGCTTTCTAGGATTTATCAACATCTGGAAGATTACGGACTCTGTTCCAACTTTAAAGTGAATCATAGCAAATCGTTTATCATCTGCTCAGGCCTATCTGCCTCTACAAAACAAAAACTAGCCCAGGCTTCCCCCTTTAACTGGACAGCCCCTTTCTTGACATATCTGGGGGTCAAGATCAGTACAGATCCATCTCAATGGTTCTGTCTGAATTATAACCCCCTGTTATTAGACATTACTAAATTAATTAACAACTTGGATATACCAATACTTTCTTGGTTTGGGAGGAAGAACATACCGGCTTCACTAATCCTTCCTAAGCTAACATGCTTACAACAGGTTCTCCCCATACAGGTTCCCTCTCTATTCTATCAAAAGGTGAGATCCCTTTTTAGCTCATTCATTTGGCTTAACAAAAGACCTAGACTTTCATATAAATCTTTGAATAGAGCAAAAAAATGTGGGGGTATTGCCCTTCCTGATACAGAATTATATGGGAAAGCCGTTCTGCTAGCTAGAGTGATAGACTGGTTGAGGGAACCTCCCCACAAATCGTGGGTCTCTATTGAACAAGCTCTACTGGGCTGCACCTTTAAAGCCTTTTTATTAGGCCATAGAACAGACCAAATTTTACCCCCACTAGCTTCTTCATCAATGAGAGCTACATTTTCTGTTTGGAAAGGGCTCAAGGAATCACAACACTATATACCCTTTCCCTCTATAACCTTACAAATTAGGGATATTATGAATGTCGCACCTAAAGCTTTGCTAGACAGTGTGGTGGGACCACTTAAAAACGCTACAACCCTGTAAGAGACACCCTGGTTGACTCCCATCACTACTCCTTAGCAGATCTGAAAACCAAGCTCAACTATCTTCATACAAATGTCTCTCCTTTACTCTTCCTCCGTTCATATCTTCAACAGAATATTAACCTTAGGGACTTTTCTCGTCCACAGGTGTGGCTGGAAAGTCTCCTAGAATGTACCCAGACTCCAACCAAATTAATTTCTCAACTTTATAATAAGTTAAGAGTACCGGATGCTCTCTTTACCCTGGCGTTCATTAGACTCTGGGAAAGAGATCTGAAGAGAACATTTTCCAGGCAGGAAATAGATCAGATATTGATTTCCCCACACAGAGCATCAAGGTGCGTTAGAATTCAAGAAAACTGCTATAAAGTAGTAGCCAGATGGTATAAAACGCCAGATAAAACATGTTTATTCTCAACGTCTGCTTCAGATACATGCTGGAGATGCTCAAAATCTAGAGGCTCCTTCCTACACATATGGTGGGAATGTCCCCCCTTAAAGGAAACCTGTCACCAGGATTTTGTGCATAGAGCTGGGGACATGGGCTGCTAGATGGCCACTAGCACATCTGCAATACCCAGTCCCCATAGCTCTCTGCGCTTTTATTGTGTTAAAAAAACGTTTTGATCAATATGCAAATGAACCTGATATGTGTCCTGTGTCCGGAGATGAGTCCAGCGGAAAGGAGCCCAGCACCGCCCCGCGTCCTCCGAATCTCCTCCTTGCTGGCTGACTTCACAGAGCTGGGGCGCCGAAATCTCGCGATGCGCGAGCTAGCGCATGCGCAGTGTCGGCATCATGTTCATTCCCTGTGCTGGCATCAGCACAGGGAACGAACTATGCATGCGCTAGCTCGCACATCGCGAGATTTCAGCGCTCCAGCTCTGTGACGTCAGCCAGCAAGGAGGAGATTCGGAGGACGTGGGGCGGTGCTGGGCTCCTTTCCGCTGGACTCATCTCCGGACACAGGACACATATCAAGTTTATTTGCATATTGATCAAAACGGTTTTTTAACACAATAAAAGCACAGAGAGTTATGGGGACTGGGTATTGCAGATGTGCTAGTGGCCATCTAGCAGCTCATGTCCCCAGCTCTATGCACAAAATCCTGGTGACAGGTTTCCTTTAAGAGATTGGTGGAAACAGATATTCGAGATCTGAAACAAAGTCTGTAAGATCTCTCTCATTCCTCGACCGGAGATTGCTTTGTTGAATATATACCCTACAACTACTAAGATCCCAAATCTAGGCCTCTATAGACAGTTAATCAACGCAGCTAGATTTTTAATTCCACTCTATTGGCTCTCGCCAGATATCCCTTCTATTGAAAAATGGTTTTCCAGAGTAGACCAGATATACAGACTCAAGGAAATCTCTAACTGGGAATGTAGATCTATTCATAAATTCAAGGCCACCTGGTTAACTTATAGAGGGTATAAGAGTCGATAGATTTCAGGTGCTCACACGCCATATGGGGCTTTTTCTACCCTTTCTAGTCTCTTTAATAACTACACAGTTATACAACAACTCACTTAGGTACAAGTACTGATTCAGTAATATAGCCCAGAAGTGGAACCTCTCTCTTGGAATTTGAACACTCGCCAGAATACCTGATATCTATTTTAATAATGCTAATACTTTAAGCAATATGTCGTATTGTCTTTTATTAGACTTGTGATCTTGAATACATCATACTATTGTTGACTTGTTAATTAATATGTTAGCGCATGGAGATCTGTCATCACTCTCCTTTGCGCCTAATTTACTATGTACTCCTGCTTTTACAAATAAAGCTTTTGAAAACCAAAAAAATAATAATAATAAATAAATACCTAAATAATAATAAATATAAAAATCATGGGTATCACTGCGACTGAAAACGCCAATACTATTAAAATAGAAAAAAAATCCAATACGGACGAATGGCGCAAAAGAAATAAGGGTACATTGTAAAAAATTATTTATAAAATGTGATCAAAAAGTCACGCATACTCCAAAATGGTATCAATAAAAACTGTGGATTGTTCTGCAAAAAATGAGCCCCTAAACAGCTTAGTAGACATAAGTATAAAAAAGTTATGGAGGTCAGAATATGGTGATGTAAAAAAAAAAAGTAGCAAAGTTTAAATTTATTTTTACATTATTTAGACATAAAGAACCTATACATATGGGGTATTGTTGTAATTGTACTGACCCAGAGAATGAAGGGCATTGCGGTTTTGCCGTAAATGAAATGCTGTGGGAACAAAACCCGTTGTGGAGGTGGAGGAATTGCGTTTTTTTTCCAGTTCCACCCCATTTGGAATTTTATGCCATAAATAATTGTGGCATTACGAAGTACAACTTGTCCCACAAAAAATAAGGCCCTCATACAGCTATATGACCGGAAATATAAAAAGTTATGGCTTACGGAAAATAGGGAAGAAAAATGAAAACGCAAAAATGAAAAAACCTCTGTTATCCTAAGGGGTAATTGCCAAAGAGAGTAACCCTAAAATGTTCCTCAGTTATATAAATGGTAAAAGGAATAAATCTGAAGGTGTTGGCCCTTGAAAGAGTGATGAGAGGGGAGTTGCAGAGAGCGATGAGGAGAAAGCAAAGCTATTAAATATTTTTTTCTCCACTGTATTCACTGAGGAAAATAAACTGCCAGATGAAGTGCAGAATGTAAAAGTAAATTCCCCATTAAAAGTGCCATGTCTGACCCAGGAAGAAGTACAGCAGCATCTTAAAAAGATTAAAATAGACAAATTGCCAGAACCAGATGGCATACACCCCCGTATCCTAAGACAATTAAGTAATGTCATAGCCAGACCCTTATTTTCGATATTTAAGGACTCTATATTGACAGGTAGTGTTCCACAAGATTGGTGCATAGCAAATGTGGTGCCAATATTCAAAAAGGGTCCAGAGCCCGGAAACTATAGGCCGGTAAGTTTAACATCTTTCGTGGATAAACTGTTTGAAGGTTTGCTGAGAGATGCTATCTTGGAGTACCTCAATGAAAACAAGCAAAAAACACCATATCAGCATGGCTTTATGAGGGATCGGTCATGTCAAACTAATTTAATGAGTTTCTATGAGGACGTAAGTTCTAGACTTGACCACAGCGAATCAATGGATACAGTCAGGTCCATAAATATTGGGACACCGACCCAATTCTAACATTTTTGGCTCTATACACCACCACAATGGATTTGAAATGAAACGAACAAGATGTGCTTTAACTGCAGACTGTCAGCTTTAATTTGAGGGTATTTACATCCAAATCAGGTGAACGGTGTAGGAATTACAGCAGTTTGAATATGTGTCTCCTACTTGTTAAGGAACCAAAAGTAATGGGACAGAATAATAATCATAAATCAAACTTTCACTTTTTAATACTTGGTTGCAAATCCTTTGCAGTCAATTACAGCCTGAAGTCTGGAACGCATAGACATCACGAGATGCTTGGTTTCATCCCTAGTGATGCTCTGCCAGGCCTCTACTGCAACTGTCTTTAGTTCACTGCAACTGTCTTTAGTTCCTGCTTGTTCTTGGGGCATCAGTCTTGTCTTCAGCAAGTGAAATGCATGCTCAATCAGATTCAGGTCAGGTGATTGACTTGGCCATTGCATAACATTCCACTTCTTTCCCTTAAAAAACTCTTTAGTTGCTTTTGCAGTATGCTTTGGGTCATTGTCCATCTGCACTGTGAAGAGCGGTCCAATGAGTTCTGAAGCATTTGGCTGAAAATGAGCAGATAATATTGCCCGAAACACTTCAGAATTCATCCTGCTGCTTTTGTCAGCAGTCACATCATCAATAAATACAAGAGAACCAGTTCCATTGGCAGCCATACATGCCCACGCCATGATACTACCACCACAATCCTTCACTGATGAGATGGTATGCTTAGGATTATGAGCAGTTCCTTTCCTTCTCCATACTCTTCTCTTCCCATCACTCTGGTACAAGTTGATCTTGGTCTCATCTGTCCATAGGATGTTGTTCCAGAACTATGAAGGCTTTTTTAGATATCATTTGGCAAACTCTAATCTGGCCTTCCTGTTTTTGAGGCTCACCAATGGTTTACATCTTGTGGTGAACCCTCTGTATTCACTCTGGTGAAGTCTTCTCTTGATTGCTGACTTTGACACACATACTGTACACCTACCTCCTGGAGAGTGTTTTTGATCTGGCCAACTGTTGTGAAGGGTGTTCTCTTCACCAGGGAAAGAATTCTTCGGTCATCCACAACAGTTGTTTTCTGTGGTTTTCCGGGTATTTTGGTGTTGCTGAGCTCACCAGTGCATTCCTTCTTTTTAAGAATGTTCCAGTTGTTTTGGCCACGCCTAATATTTTTGCTATCTCTCTGATGGGTTTGTTTTGTTTTTTCAGCCTAATGATGGCTTGCTTCACTGATAGTGACAGCTCTTTGGATCTCATCTTAAGAGTTGACAGCAACAGATTCCAAATGCAAATAGCACACTTGAAATGAACTCTCGACCATTTATCTGCTCATTGTAATTGGGATAATGAGGGAACAACACACACCTGGCCATGGAACAGCTGAGAAGCCAATTGTCCCATTACTTTTGGTTCCTTAAAAAGTGGTAGGCACATATGCAAACTGTTGTTATTCCTACACCGTTCACCTGATTTGAATGTACATACCCTCAAATTAAAGCTAACAGTCTGCAGTTAAAGCACATCTTGTTTGTTTCATTTCAAATCTATTGTGGTGGTGTATAGAGCCAAAAATGTTACAATTGTGTAGGTGTCCCAATATTTATGGACCTGACTGTATGTCTGGACTTCTCCAAAGCATTTGACACTGTACCACATAAAAGTTGAGTATATAAAATGAGATTGCTTGGACTGGGGGAAAATGTCTTTATGTGGGTAAGTAACTGGCTAAGTGATAGAAAACAGAGGGTGGTTATTAATGGTACACACTCAGACTGTCACTAGTGGAGTACCTCAGGGGTCAGTATTGGGCCCTATTCTCATCAATATATTTATTAATGATCTTGTCGAAGGCTTCCACATTAAAATAAATTTTTTTGCAAATTACACTAAACTGTGTAAAGTAATTAACACAGAAGAGGACAGTACACTGCTACAGATGGATTGGAGGCTTGGGCGGATAAGTGGCAGATGAGGTTTAACACTGACAAATGTAAGATTATGCACATGGGAAGGAATAATGCAAGTCACCATTTCATACTAAATGGTAAAACACTGGGTAACACCGACATTGAAAAGGACCTACAGTAGGAATTTTAGTGAACAGCTGTAGAAACCAGTCAGGCAGCTGCTGCCAAGGCCAATAAGATAATGGGTGGCATCAAAAGGGGCATAGATGCCCATGATGAGAACATAGTCCTACCACTTTACAAATCACTAGTCAGACTACACATGGAGTACTGTGTACAGTTCTGGGCTCCTGTGAACAAGGCAGACATAGCAGAGCTGGAGAGGGTTCAGAGGAAGGCAACTGAAGTAATAACTGCAATGGGTGGACTACATAACCCTGAAAGATTATTAAAATTAGGGTTATTCACTTTAGAAAAAAGATGACTGAGGGGAGATCAAATAACTGTAAAAATATATCTGGGGTCAGTACAGAGATCTCTCCCATCATCTATTTATCCCCAGGACTGTGACTGTGATGAGGGGACATCCTCTGCGTCTGGAGGAAAGAAGGTTTGTACACAAACATAGAAGAGGATTATTTATGGTAAGAGCAGTGAGACTATGGAACTCTCTGACTGAGGAGGTGGTGATGGTGAGTTCACTAAAAGATTTCAAGAGGGGCCTGGATGTATTTCTGGAGTGTAATAATATTATAGGTTATAGCTACTAGACATGGGTCGTTGATACAGGGAGTTATTCTGATTGCCTGATTGAAGTCGGGAAGGAATTTTGGGAAAAAATTGGCTTCTACCTCACAACCTCACAGGGATTTTTTGCCTTCCTCTGGATCAACTTGCAGGATAACAGGATGAACTGGATGGACAGATGTCTTTTTTTTTGGCCTTATAAACTATGTAACTATGTTAGTATGTTCTTTACGGATGCGGACCAAAAATATGGTCGCGTGAATGGGGCCTTACTGTTTACTTTACTCCCTCTTGCACATCAGGAAAAGTGGGGGAAACAGACAAAAGTGTAAACATATCAAAATCAGACAAGGAGGAAGACATAGAGGGTCATTTATTAACACTGGAGTTTTAGATGCCGGTCTTAATAACACCTGTGCTAGCGGTGGATCCACAGAAGTTATGAAGAGGCGCCGGCCTCTACATAATTTCGGCGCATCCGCTGCAGGTCTAAATGTAAGCCAGCTTTCTTGCTGGCCTAAAACAGGTGTAGAAAATAATAAATGAGACAGGCTTGCCACCCCGTCCCCTTCCCCACCCATGCAATTTTAGACCTGGAGTGAACGGGCAAAAGTCACAGATTGCAATCTGCGACAGATATACGCCAGATAATTGGCTGATATCTGATAGTAAATTACCCCCATAGACTCTACACATAGAGGAGGGAGACAGAGATGTTAAATAAAAGTGCATTTAAAGGGCAGCATTACTCTCTACCAATAAAATGAAGCAATCAAGGGAGAACGTACCTTGGTTAGGGAGGTGAATGAACCTGTGATGGTCAATGACAGCTCCTGAATTACACTGTGAAAAAAAAGAAAACATTCCAGAATGACAACCATCTAACAAATATGAGACATAGAAATATATAATATTGTATCACAAATTAGGAAACACTTAGAAACATGGTCAAGAATCTGACGATAATCTGCCAAACACCAACATAATTTACCTAAAACAGATTTTCGCCAGCTCAGAGGCACCAACAAACCATAGAACTATTTTATATCACACAGACTACTATTGGATCTTCATACAGCAATGCCACATCTAGTAAGTCCAGATCTTTTCTGTATTCTCCCCGAAACACCAGAACCATAATTACCACCAAGTTGAAGGATTCAAGGAGGCCCCCCTCCCCCCACAACGTAAAACCTACCAACTGCTGATCAATCCTATCTACTTGCATTTTTCTCCACTAGATCTAAATATTCTTTTATTACCTCCATCCACCCCCAACAAATGAAAGCAACATTTGCTTGCCAATTGAGTGCCATTCCAGGCCCTTTGAATCTCTGTTATCCTCCTTCCCAATTCCTCCTCCTTTTAAACCTTTCTTCCAACCTTGATAGATTCTCTCAAAAACCATGTTATGCTATCCCCCTATCCTTAAGCTTTCAGTCCTTTGTCCAATCTTACTTCACATTCATATACTAAACTTATATAGTGACCAATGAAAAACAGATATTGTCCTATTATTACTGGTCTCCTGTTACTAAAGGTATTTAACCAGACATTGGTGTCATTTGGGTACACAGCATACCAGCCAGTTGTGTTTCACTTTGTTTTCCCCAAGAAATGTCTTAATAGTACAATTATGTAAAATAATCTGCAAGAAGTGAAGAAAGGAAATGATCTCTGCTCTGAGCAGTTTCCTTAGAAAAGTTGTTTCATTTCAAACTCACTCAGCAGTGAACCTATCATCTAAGACGACTATTAGTGATAGACGAACATCGGACGTTTCGCGAACCGCGCGGCGGGCCCCATTCACTTTAATGGCGGGCGAACCTGAAAAACCTTCAGGTCATATTTGCAGCCACCAAATACTTACTAGAAGAGCACAAATAGTCCCACAACATGGACAGTGACATACCAGAGGGGGATCATTGGCAAAAATTCCCACAAAAAATATGTATTTTAATCAGGGGCCATTTTTATGCTTCTTAAAGGGAAACTCTCAAAAATGTGCCCTGCTGGAGCCTAGAAAAATGTAATCTTAGGCCACGGGAGTGCAGGCCCGAAAAATTAGGCCTGCATCTGACAGAAAAGAACTTGCGATTATGTGTCTGGAGGTACATTAGGCGGTGTGGGGATTCGCTCTGGTAGGCAGGGTAAGTGGACGCAGAACAGAGGCAAAAAAACTGTTTGGAAAGCAAAGCAGTTTATTCACACACAAGGCAAAAACAAAGCAACATTTTTCAGTCTTGGTGTTAATTCACACAAAGGAAAGTCCACAGAACAAAAGAAATCACCTTGTTGGCGGTGCAATCTCCAGCGATCCACAACAGGCTTTAGGGGGGCATGTTTCCCCAGCGTGCAGCTCTCAGCCCTCTAGCACGGCACCATGCCTCAGCTCCCAAAACAGAGACACCTTGCTGATGAGCCCAGCTGTCTCTTAAGGACAGTTAGGTGTCGTCAAAACCCGGACCGGCACTTAAAATCCAGTCCGGTGTTTGACCCCACCTGGCTGCAAATCAGCCCAGCAGCACACACTGGGAGGAAAATATCTGTCCTCCCAGACCATACCCTTCACTGTGTCACATACCTCTCCCCCTTTGTTCAACCCTGAGAGGGTAAACACTCGCCAGACAATGTACTCGGGACAGGGCATCCGCGTTTCCCTGTAACCGGCCTGCCCTGTGTTCCACTGTAAATTTTAAGTTCTGTAGGGAAAGGAACCATCGGGTGACACAGGCATTCCTGTCTTTGGCCTGGCTCATCCATTTGAGAGGGGAGTGGTCGGTCACCAAGCGGAATTTTCTCCCCAACAAATGATAGCGGAGAGACTCGAGTGCCCACTTGATAGCCAGGCACTCTCTCTCCACTATACTGTACCTGGTCTCGGCTGGGGTGAGCTTACGGCTGAGGAAGACAACGGGATGCTCCTCCTTGTTGACCTACTAGGACAGTACAGCACCGAGGCTTATTTCAGAGGCGTCCGATCATCAAAGCGAACCATCACGGACTTATGTCCCTTTAAGAGCCCTGTCAATGGTGCTGCTATCGTAGCAAAGTGGGGGACAAACCTCATGTAATAGCCCACCATCCTCAGGAATGACTTTACTTGCCCAGAGGTGACAGGTCGGGCCAATTCCATATCGCCTCCGCGCCCAATGACATACCCTAGGTATTTAGTCTCCTCTAACCCTATCGCACATTTCTTTGGGTTAGCTGTTAGTCCAGCCTTCCGAAGGGAGTCCACTACGGCAGGTGACTTTCCCAGTCGTTACTGTGTATGACAATATCATACAGGTAAGCCGAGGCATACCGCCGATGTGGACGAAGCACAATGTCCATTAGACGTTGAAAAGTGGAAGGGGTCGCCATGCAGACCAAAGGGTAACACCTTATACTGATACAGCCTCTCAGGCGTGATGAAGGTAGTTTTCTCTTTGGCAGCCTCCGTTAAGGGCACCTGCCACTTACCCTTTCGTGAGGTTCAAAACAGAAAAATACCGTGCTTGTCCTAACTTCTCGATTAGCTCATCCACCCGGGGCATTGGATATGCATGGAATTTAGATATTTCGTTCAGCTTACGAAAATCGTTACAAAATCTTAACGTCCCGTCTGGCTTGGGTATTAAGACTATAGGACTGTCCCACTTACTTTTAGACTCCTTGATGATGTCTAGCCGCAGCATTAGCTGCACTTCCTCCGAGATGGCTTTACCCGGACTTTTGCCTGAGGCTCAGTGACAATGTTATGCCGGATTGCGGAAGTGCGTCCAGGGAGGTCCGAGAACACATCCGTGTTCCGACTAACGAACTCCCTGGCCTCCTGAGCCTGTTTAGAGGAGAGTCTGTCAGCAATTTTTATTGTGGCAACCACTTCCCTTGCATCAGACAGATGGGCCGGAAACTCTTCCAATAGAAAACCCGGCCGCGGGCTGTCTTCAGTACAGGTCTCCCTATCTTTCCAAGGTTTTAGTAAATTAACATGGCAAACCTACTCTGGCTTTCGTCGCCCTGGCTGGTGTACCTTGCAATTTACCTCTCCAACTTTCTTGAGTACCTCGTAGGGCCCCTGCCACCTATCCAGGAACTTACTGTAAACGGTCGGTCCCAGAACCAAAACCCGATCACCCAGGTTAAAGATCCAGACCCGGGGCTGCCGATTATAGATCCGACTTTGTGCTTGAAGAGCTGCCTCCATATGCACCCTAACAAGAGGTAACACTGTCTCTATCCTTTCTTGCATCTGAGTAATGTACTCAAGAAAACTTTGTGCAGAGTTAGTTGATGTTCCCACGCCTCCTTTGCTACGTCCAACAAACCACGAGGATGTCTGCCATATAGCAGTTCGAAGGGCGAGAACCCAGTAGAGGCCTGGGGTACCTCTGGCACAACGAACATGAGATAGGGCAGAAGAAGGTCCCAATCCTTCCTATCTTTAGACACCACCCTTTTTAACATGCTTTTTAATGTTTTGTTAAACCTCTCTACCAGACCGTCCGTTTGCGGATGGTACACCGGACGTCCGTAACTGTTTGATATGCAGCAACTTACAGAGCTCCCTCATGACCTTGTACATAAAAGGGGTCATCTGGTCAGTCGGAACCTCTTTAGGTAGCCTCACTTGGGAGAACATTTCTATTAGCTCCTTAGCTATAAGTTTAGCCGATGTATGTCGTAGTGGCACCGCCTCCGGGTACCGAGTGGCGTAGTCTAGGACAAACAAGATGTGTTGGTGTCCTCTAGCGGACTTTGGCACTGGGCCTATTAGGTCCATAGCAATTCGCTCAAACGGTACCTCAATGATCGGGAGAGGTACCAAGGGACTGCAGAAAAACTGCTGGGGGCTAGTTGCCTGGCAGGTCGGGCAAAACTTACAGAATTCATCCACCTCCCTAAACACACTGGGCCAGTAAAACCATTGTAGTATCCGGTCCTGTGTTTTCTGCATTCCCAGGTGACCCCCAAGAACATGTTGGTGGGCTAACTCTAACACGAGTTTGAGATAAGCCTGGGGCACCACCAACTGTTTAATCGGTTCACCCCGCAGCTGGTTTACCCGATACAACATATCCTGATGAACCACAAAAGGGGGAACACGACTCTCCCCAGCTTGTTGTGGTTCACCATCTATTATTACTACATTTTCCCAGGCTCGGGATAAGGTTTAGTCCCGATGTTGTGGAGTACCAAAATTATCTCCGGCGGAAAGTTCTCCCCGTCTCCCACCATTACACTCAGTGGGGTTGTCTCCCCCTCTTCCACCGAAGTGGCGGTCACCCCGACCGCTGTCCCTTCAGCCTCGGGTACCCAGGGTTCTGGCCTCCCTCCGAAGCAAGGCCACTCTGCTGGGGTTACCCCTGTCTCATGGGCAACAGTCAACCTCGTAGCAGGCCACAGTGCCAGGAAACCCGAGAAGTCTCTCCCGATTGTAAGTTCATAGTGTATGTTTGTGGCAACTGCCACTTCGTGAGTCCACCTGCCGGCCCCTGTGGTTAGAGACACCAGGGCGGTGGGATAATATTTCAAGTCCCCATGAATGCACATGACCCTTGCCTGAGTCCAGCTGGACCTCCACTGGAGTGTCTCCCACTTCCAGCTGGCACAAGTGATCTAGAGTCTCTGGGGTACCTGTTGCACACAGCTTCCTGGCATATAGCGACTGACGGTAGCCCTAGTTAGTGTCCATGGGCTCAACCAGATGGGGACAGTCAGCCCTTACATGGCTAGGATCTTGACACCGCCAGCAGACTATTTGAGCCAGGTCCGCAGTAGGTACATCCTGGGCAGGTTTATTCACACACAGGGCAAAAACAAAGCGACATTTTTCAGTCTTGGTGTTAGTTCAGGGTTAACTGCCTAAATGAGATGCTTAAAAATGCTTTTATTTAATTACATCTGAAATATGTGGCTATCCGCCAGAATTGCACTTGTCAGGCTTAATTATGGAAGAGTGGCTCACACTTTATTATATATATGGTGCATCCAAACTCCTCCACAGTAATAGAAATAGAGTATCCAGCTGGAGGAACTTCATATAATACTCCAGTGTCGCTGGAACACTAAATATGGCGCTGCCAAACACTAAATAGAGTCTGCTGTCACTTATTTTAAATAGCAGGTGAGGCTGCCAGAAGCTAATAAGTCCTTCACCTTGAACCCAAAGGTCCTTAAAGCCTGATAAAATGGCTGTTATGCTTTGTGTCTTTATCTACTTTTTTTCCCTTGAATTGACTTCCATTAAACACAGTTAGCAGCTGCACTCTCACTCCTTCAACTCCTACTCCTTCTCTCAACTGACTCCTTTACATTGGTGGCAAGCGGCGGGATGAAGGCCCCATTTGCACTAAATTGGAAGCGGTGGAGCGCCATGGCTCCTGCTCATCGCCCCAGCCACGGACAACACCAGGATCCCCGAAAACCACAGACAAAAGGAGGATGAGAGAGCTGCTGCTAAACGCCGCCAGTCCTGCTGTCCTCTGTCCTGGAGGAATCAGCACACGGTACGGCAGGCTGCGTTACCGCAGTGTTCTGCTCCAGATTCGATGTGCCCGATATGGAAACTGCGAGCAGACCGGTGCGGGCAGCGCGTGGAGCTAAATTTGTACTAATTTATTGTGGGCTTTACAAAGTTAAAATACCTTTGAAATAATTATTGCATTTTGTATGCATGGGAGCACATTCCTGCTCTAGACGAAGAACCTGCTGCTGTCAGAGGTGTCTAAGTGTATTTGTGTTGTTGCCCCGGTCTGGTGGGGGTCCATTCCTGGGAACACATTCCTGCTCTAGACGAAGAACCTGCTGATGTCAGAGGTGTCTAAGTGTATTTGTGGTGATCACCTGTCGGGTGGAGGCCCATTCCTGGGAACACATTCCTGCTGCAAAGAGCCTGCTGCTGTCTGTCCTGATCATGCTGAGTTATGTGTAGGCCTTATACTACACCATTACCTTACTTTCTGCTGTCTGTCCTGATCCTGCTGAGTTATGTGTAGTCCTTATACTCCACCGTTACCATATACCTGCTGCTGCTGTCTGTCCTGACCATGCTGAGTTATGTGTAGTTCTTATACTCCACCGTTACCATTACCCACTGCTGCTGCTGCTGCTGTCTGTCCTGATCCTGGTGAGTTTGCCTTGGACTAAAGGGGCCTTACTGCAACCTTATTGCTTAAAATTTTATGAAAACATAACAGTATTAAAAAAGTACGCACACTTTTTAACTGCAAAAACTATTTTTCCAAAAGTTGGAGCCAAACACGGCTCTGTGGCAACTTTTTAAGTAGCTCATGCAGGTCACACAACTCCTGCATCTGATTTAATTGCAGCACATCAAACTGCTGCAACTTCAGTGCAAGCTTCCGCTGCTGCTCATGGATCTCCTAGACATTCTTTGCCAGCTGCCACTGCTGCTCCTGGATTTCCTGCATGTTTTTTCTCCTGCTGTATCTTGTTCAGGGATGTTTTAAATTTACTGTTTTGTTAGGGAAATAAAATATGAAAATTACTTGCAATTCAGATTAAGAGGTAATTAGTGCATTGTGTGTAGTATTTGTTTAAGCACTGCCTCTTTACATCTCAATTCATTAGTTAATGATTTTTAGAGTATAGTAGAGTATAATGTTATTCATTTGGTTAGTTAATGGATTTTATGCAGATTACAGAGTTAGTGTCCAGCGTTGTTGTTTTCTATTACTGTACTTTGTGTTGTCCCCTCAATGTTGGCCGTTTTAACCCCTTACCAACCAGCGCCGTAATAGTACAGCGCAGCGGGACGCGACTCGCCGCCCAGCGCCGTACTATTACGGCACAACAAACACCCGGCCACCAAGCATAATCGTTCGGGAAACGGAGTGCAAAGGCTGCTCTTCCGAGCAGGCAGCTATGTTAACTAAAGGATGCAGGAGGTTTTTCGGGCCCCTTGCAGCCCCGATCACTGCTATCGGCCAGACTCCTTACACATGCACATCGTAGCTCCGGAGTTGCAGGGGTTGGGGGTGGTGGGTGTCATGTGGCGGTGACCGACAATGAAAAAGTCATCACCTGTCTACTCTGAGGTGAGGCAGGGGACATCAGTGTGGCAAAAATAACCTCGCCACTGGGTTTTGGAGGGGCCTGTTTGCCAGCCTCTTGCCTCAGGATTATGGCCTATACTAACTTTGAAGAAGAAGACAGACCGGCCGCACAGCTTAAATCTGGAGAACTGTTTTGGGCAGGAAAGCCATGCTTGCGGTTGGCCAAATGTGACTTCCATGGAATTCGGGAACCCCTGCTCGAATCTGGGTGATTTTTGGATATGTTGTTCACCTAGATCAGAGCTATCCATGGGTGTATACATTATGGGGATATGTGGGGTTTTGAGCTGTTTTCTGTGTTTTGGGAAAAATGTGTGGTTTCTGTCTGTGAGTGATTAAGTTAGCCCATTGTGTTTGGTAATGGTATCACAGGCATAGCCCAATGTGTTTTGGTAATTGTATTTTGTTGATTGCGTCAAAGACAATGCCAGTGTGTTTGTTGAATAGGGTTAGTTTTGTGTTTAAACTGTACAGGATTGGCTGCTATGTCATGTCCTCAGTATGTCATGTGTATATAAGTCAATGCTGTGTGTTCAATAAAGTGTTCCTGTTTTACATTCAACATAGAGCCTCGTCTCATGTGTATGGGGATTGCTATACGTGTATACTCTTTACCTTTCCTAATGTAGAATAAAACCTGCGTATTGCGATATTACCTGGTGGAACTTCACTATTTGTACTAACACTTCCCTCTAGGGTGCAGGTGTACGTGAGTGCACCTAGCCTCTGGTATCCGATTGTTTGGCTACAAGGTGGACTAACCTGAGCATTGGAAAGAAGGGTCTGAGATTGGAACTCTACACTCAGAAGGAAGCGCGATCAACATTTTCTGGACATTTTAACTGGGTATTGTGGAGTATATGCGGGACAAGAGACTCCCCACGGAAGACCAGCAGTTGCAGAAGCAAGTAGCCCTGCGGATGCCCTTCCTCGGAGAGCAGCCCTGGGAGGAATGGGTAAAGAAATTGGAACACCTAGCATGGCAGGAGCTGTGGCTGGAAGATGCCTACCAGGCGCTCTGGTGGTATGGGGCACAGTACCTACCCAGGACAGCTGAGCATGACAAGCCAAAGGGACAGGAGTTTGATGGTCCTGACTTGTTTATAGGAGACTTTTTCAGAGCTGGAGTTTAGGAGCCCTACACAAGCCCGGTTCCATGATCTCTTGGAATGGAGGGAGAGCAGGTTTGACTCGGACAACACTCATGAGATTGAGCAGGACCTGGTCCACCTGGTGACCCGGGAGATGGAGCTGGAACAGGGCTACCAGCAGCTGTTCCACTCCAGTGAGAAGGCTCAGCAGGAGAGCAGAGTGACAGACCCAGAGCCAGACCTCTTCAGCTGGGAATATATTGTGGAGGTTTACTGGGAAGAACCACAGGGGGCCGGTGGAGATGGGACCGAGGTCTCTCCACCGGTCCTGCAGGGAATTGGGAGCCTAGTCTCCATTCCCCAGCGGCAGGCTGAGTTACAGGGGGCAGAGACAGTTGGTCCTGTCCCCCAGCGGCAGAGTGTCCAGCATGGAATAGAGAGCCCAGTTTCCTTTCCCCAGCAACAGGACACTGTATTGGGAGCGGAGACGGTCGATCGCCCTCCCCAGCGGCAATGTGATTTATTGGGATTTGGGAGCCCAGTCTCCATTCCCCAGCGGCAGTCTGCGTTACAGGGGGCAGAGACAGTTAGTCCTGTCCCCCAGCGGCAGAGTGTCCAGCAGGGAATAGCGAGCCCAGTCCTCTTTCCCCAGCAGCAGGACACTGTATTGGGAGCGGAGACGGTCGGTCGCCCTCCCCAGCGGCTGGAAGTATGTATGGGAGAGGAGCTCGTTAACCACTCTCCCCAGCGGCAGCTTAACGCAGCAGGGGGAGACAGTAAGCCCCACAACAGTGCAGATGGGACCGTGGTCTCTGCACTTACAGCACAGGGGGTAGGGACAGTCGGTCCTGTCCCCCAGCAACAGGGCTGTTTAGCCAAAGGGGAGACAATCGGTCTCCCCCTCCAGCAGCAGAGCTGGGTATCCAAATGTACTAACAACCAGGCTCCAACCAGGCTTCTTCCGTGGTAGCACTGGCACCAGGGCAGAGTACCGCTGATCCCTGCCCACAAAGCAACCTCCACTCCAAGCCAGGGAGCAACACAGAGACCGGGAGTACCAGTTACCAACATAACCTTGGTGGACTCACTGGACAGAGACAGGCTACCAAATTCAACAGGTCCAGTATTTGGTTGTGGGTGGACTGCCAGACTAACTCAGGTACCGACCGGCGTGAGGTCAGGTATCTGGTTAGTCTTCTCTGGGAGGGGGAGATGTGTGGCAAAAATAACCTCGCCACTGGGTTTTGGAGGGGCCTGTTTGCCAGCCTCTTGCCTCAGGATTATGGCCTATACTAACTTTAAAGGAGAAGACAGACCGGCCGCTCAGCTTAAATCTGTGGAACTGTTTTGGGCAGGAAAGCCATGCTTGCGGTCGGCCAAATGTGACTTCTATGGAATTCGGGAACCCCTGCTCGGATCTGGGTAATTTTTGGATATGTTGTTCACCCAGATCAGAGCTATCCATGGATGCATACATTATGGGGATATGTGGGGTTTTGAGGTGTTTTCTGTGTTTTGGGAAAAATGTGTGGTTTCTGTCTGTGAGTGATTACGTTAGCCCATTGTGTTTGGTAATGGTATCACAGGCAGAGCCCAATGTGTTTTGGTAATTGTATTTTGTTGATTGCGTCAAAGACAATGCCAGTGTGTTTGTTGAATAGGGTTAGTTTTGTGTTTAACCCCTTAAGGACTCAGCCCTATTTCACCTTAAGGACTTGGCCATTTTTTGCAAATCTGACCAGTGTCACTTTAAGTGGTGATAACTTTAAAACGCTTTGACTTATCCAGGCCATTCTGATATTGTTTTTTCATCACATATTGTACTTGATGACACTGGTAAAATGAAGTCAAAAAAAATATTTTTTTTGCATAAAAAAATACCAAATTTACCAAAAATTTGGAAAAATTAGCAAATTTCAAAGTTTCCGTTTCTCTACTTCTGTAATACATAGTAATACCCCCAAAAATTGTGAAGAATTTACATTCCCCATATGTCTACTTCATGTTTGAATTATTTTGGGAATGATATTTTATTTTTCGGGGATGTTACAAGGCTTAGAAGTTTAGAAGCAAATCTTGAAATTTTTCAGAAATTTACAAAAAAACTATTTTTAGGGACCACTACAGCTCTGAAGTAACTTTGCGAGGCTTACATAATAGAAACCACCCAAAAATGACCCCATTCTATAAACTACACCCCTCAAGGTATTCAAAACTGATTTTACAAACTTCGTTAACCCTTTAGGTGTTGCACAAGAGTTATTGGCAAATGGGGATGAAATTGGAGAATTTAATTTTTTTGCCTAATTTTCCATTTTAACCCGTTTTTTCCACTAACAAAGCAAGGGTTAACAGCCAAACAAGACTTTATTGCCCTGACTCTGCCGTTTACAGAAACACCCCATATGTGGCCGTAAACTACTGTACGGCCACACAGTGGGGCGCAGAGTGAAAGGTGCGCCGTTTGGTTTATGGAAGGCAGATTTTGCTGGACTGGTTTATTTACACCATGTCCCATTTGAAGCCCCCCTGATGCACCCCTAGAGTAGAAACTCCATGAAAGTGACCCCATCTAAGAAACTACACCCCTCAAGGTATTCAAAACTGATTTTACAAACTTTGTTAACCCTTTAGGTGTTGCACAAGATTTAATGGAAAATAGAGATACAATTTCAAAATTTCACTTTTTTGGCAGATTTTCCATTTTAAGATTTTTTAGTATAAGTAACAAAGCAAGGGTTAACAGCCAAACAAAACTCAATATTTATTGCCCTGATTCTGTAGTTTACAGAAACACCCCATATGTGGTCGTAAACTGCTGTACGGGCACACAGCAGGGCGCAGAAGGAAAGGAATGCCATACGGTTTTTGGAAGGCAGATTTTGCTAGACTGTTTTTTTTGACACCATGTCCCATTTTAAGCCCCCCTGATGCACCCCTAGAGTAGAAACTCCAAAAAAGTGACCCATTTTAGAAACTACGGGATAGGGTGGAAGTTTTGTTGTACTAGTTTAGGGTACATATGATTTTTGGTTGCTCTATATTACACTTTTTGTGCGGCAAGGTAACAAGAAATAGCTTTTTTGGCACCGTTTTTTTTTTTTTGTTATTTACAACATTCATCTGAAAGGTTAGATCATGTGGTCATTTTATAGAGAAGGTTGTCACGGATGCGGCAATACCTAATATGTATACAATTTTTTTTATTTATGTAAGTTTTACACAATGATTTCATTTTTAAAACAAAAAAAGTTTTAGTGTCTCCATAGCCTAAGAGCCATAGTTTTTTCAGTTGTTGGGCGATTATCTTAAGTAGGGTCTCATTTTTTGCGGGATGAGATGGCTGCTTTATTGGCACTATTTTGGGGTGCATATGACTTTTTGATCGCTTGCTATTACACTTTTTGTGACGTAAGATGACAAAAAATTGCTTTTTTTACACCGTTTTTATTTTAATTTTTTAACGGTGGGCACCTGAGGGGTTAACTCATGTGATATTTTTATAGAGCCAGTCGATACGGACACGGCGATACCTAATATGTATACTTTTTTTTGTTTATGTAAGTTTTACACAATGATTTCATTTTTGAAACAAAAAAAATCATGTTTTAGTGTCTCCATAGTCTGAGAGCCATAGTTTTTTCAGTTTTTTGGCGATTATCTTTGGTAGGGTATGATTTTTGCGGGATGAGATGACGATTTGATTGTTACAATTTTGGCGTACATGCAACTTTTTTGATCACTTTTATTACCTTTTTTGGGAAGTAAGGTGGGCAAAATTTTAATTTCATCATAGTTTTTAATTTTTATGGCGTTCACCATTCGGGTAAAGTAACATGACCGTTTTATAGATCAGGTCGTTACGAACGCGGCGATACCAAACATGTGTAGGGAATTTTATTTTTTTCATTTTTAATCAGTGATAAATGTGTTTTTTGATTTTTACTTTTTTTTTCACTTTTTCTTTTACCCAGACCCACTTGGTACTTGAAGATCCAGTGGGTCTGATGTCTGTATAATACAGTACAGTACAATATATATTGTACTGTACTGTATTTTACTTAGGGCTCTTTCACACTTGCGTTATTGTCTTCCGGCATAGAGTTCCGTCGTCGGGGCTCTATGCCGGAAGAATCCTGATCAGGATTATCCTAATGCATTCTGAATGGAGAGAAATCCGTTCAGGATGCATCAGGATGTCTTCAGTTCCGGAACGGAACGTTTGTTGGCCGGAGAAAATACCGCAGCATGCTGCGCTTTTTGTTCCGGCCAAAAATCCGGAACACTTGCCGCAAGGCCGGATCCGGAATTAATGCCCATTGGAAGGCATTGATCCGGATCCGGCCTTAAGCTAAACGTCGTTTCGGCGCATTGCCGGAGCCGACATTTAGCTTTTTCAGAGTGGTTACCATGGCTGCCGGGACGCTAAAGTCCTGGCAGCCATGGTAAAGTGTAGCGGGGAGCGGGGGAGCAGCACACTTACCAACCGTGCGGCTCCCCGGGCGCTCCAGAGTGACGTCAGGGCGCCCCAAGCGCATGGATCACGTGATCGCATGGATCACGTCATCCATGCGCATGGGGCGCTCTGACGTCATTCTGGAGTGCCCCGGGAGCCGCACGGACTGTAAGTATACCGCTCCCCTGCTCCCCGCTCCTACTATGGCAACCAGGACTTTAATAGCGTCCTGGGTGCCATAGTAACACTGAAAGCCTTTGGAAGACGGTTCCGTCTTCAAATGCTTTCAGTACACTTGCGTTTTTCCGGATCCGGCGGGCACCTCCGACAACGGAAGTGCATGCCGGATCCCAACAACGCAAGTGTGAAAGAGGCCTTACACTTTGTCTGAACAGATCTCTGCCTTTAGTAGATCTGTTCAGCACCATGGACAGCAGGATGCCTGAGACAGCGTCCTTTTGCCATGGGAACCTTCCCCGTCTGCTCAGTAGTTGTCAGAACTTCGCAGACGGGGAAGGGTAAGGACGGGGCTCTCTGGGGGCTCTCTCCCTCTCCATCGGGGGGCTGCAAAGGCACAGCAGCCCCCCGATGGGAAAGGGAGGGAGCTCCCTCTTACTGTTAACTTTTTCCATACAGCGGTCCGTACGGACCGCTGTATGGAAAGGGTTAAACGGCTGACATCGCATCACCGATGTCAGCCGTTTATACCAGGTTGTCAGCAATGTGCTGACACCCTGGTATACCACTGTACACCAACGATTTTTCAAGGGGAGGCGGGTGGGGGATCGCGATCCCGCCTGCCGCACCGCTGCCTCCCGCACCGCCCGCCGCCATAAAACCATTCAGGGGTGCAGGGGGGGTGGAAAAAAATGTATATGCTGCATTTTGAAGTTTTATCCCCGCGGTCAGGGACCGCGGGGATCAGAATCAGCCAAAAGCGCAGCAAACCGCAGGTCTGAATTGACCTGCGGTTTGCTACGATCGCCAATACGGGGGGGGGGGTAATATGACCCCCCCCGGCGTTGTGACAGGATGCCGGCTGAATGATTTCAGCTGGCATCCTGTGCGGATTAACCCCAGCAGCGCCGCAATCTCATTTTAAACTCATGACGTACCAGTACGTCATGGGTCCTTAAGGACTCGGCAAACATGCCGTACCGGTACGTCCTAAGTCCTTAAGGGGTTAAACTGTACAGGATTGGCTGCTATGTCATGTCCTCAGTATGTCATGTGTATATAAGTCAATGCTGTGTGTTCAATAAAGTGTTCCTGTTTTACATTCAACATAGAGCCTTGTCTCATGTGTATAGGGATTGCTATATGTGTATACTCCCCTGGCTATTACTCCTAGCTCTTGTAAGAGCTGTTCCTGTTCCAGGTTCCTGTGGTGGTATCGGTGTTGAGCGGAGTGCTTGGAGTCCTCGGGAGGCACTGGGAGCATCCATCACGGTGGTACGCAGTCGGGGTGTCAGGAGATCCTTAACAATCAGTGTTTTGGGTTGCCTGCCAGCGCTGCTATTGGCTGGAACAACGCTGTAGCTGTACAGGAAGAGGCAAAACTTCCCTGCATGCAGCCATTCTAGCTGGTGATTGCATGCAGAGAGGCTATGTACCTTTCTGTGCTGCTTTTGGCTTGCTGGGACTTATGGTGCACACCACTGCGATCTAACCCTCTTCATGCTGCCTCTCTTTAGCACCTCTGGGATAGGAAACATCACGATTTCAGACCACGCTCCATGCACGGCAAGTCTCACCCTGGCCTCCCTGCCTAGGAGGGATTGGAATTGGAGGCTGAACGAATCGCTGCTGAACAGCAAGCAGAACTCGGATCAGGTTAGGTCACATTTGGAGACTTTCTTTGCAGTCAACTCTCCTGCACACAGCAAACACACAGTTATTTGGGAAACGCACAAAGCGTACATAAGAGGAATTTTCATAGCCCTGGGTTCCAAGGTCAAAAAAGAGCAACAAAAAGAGATTGATTCACTTCTCGCTCAAATAGCGACCCTAGAGAGGCTGAACAAACAGTCTACAAGTAGGGCCTTTCAAGAAGATCTGAAAAACCTTAGACTAAGTCCTCATGCACACGACCGTATTTTTTTGCGGGCCGCAAAAACGGGTTCCGTTTTTCCGTGATCCTTGACCATTTTCTCGTCCGTGGGTCTTCCTTGATTTTTGGAGGATCCACGGACATAAAAAAAAAGTCGTTTTGGTGTCCGCCTGGCCGTGCGGAGCCAAACGGATCCGTCCTGAATTACAATGCAAGTCAATGGGGACGGATCCGTTTGATGTTGACACAATATGGTGCAATTTCAAACGGATCCGTCCCCCATTGACTTTCAATGTAAATTCAGGAGTTAATATACCATAGGATCGGAGTTTTCTCTAATCCGATGGTATATTTTAACTTGAAGTGTCCCCATCACCATGGAAACGCCTCTATGTTACAATATACCGTCGGATTTGAGTTACATCGTGAAACTCAAATCCGACAGTATATTCTAACACAGAGGCGTTCCCATAGTAATGGGGACGCTTCAGGTTAGAATATACTAAAAGAACTGTGTACATGACTGCCCCCTGACCCCTCCCTCCCCTGTAGTTAACTCGTTGGTGGCCAGTGGGCCCCCCTCCCTCCCCTGTAGTTAACTCGTTGGTGGCCAGTGGGCCCCCCCTCCCTCCCCTGTAGTTAACTCGTTGGTGGCCAGTGGGCCCTCTCCCCTCCCTCCCCCTCCTAATTAAAATCTCCCCCCCTATCATTGGTGGCAGCGGAGAGTACCGATCGGAGTCCCAGTTTAATCGCTGGGGCTCCGATCGGTAACCATGGCAACCAGGATGCTACTGCAGTCCCGGTTGCCATGGTTACTTAGCAATTTGTAGAACCATTATACTTACCTGCGAGGCTGCGATGTCTGCGTCCGGCCGGGAGCTCCTCCTACTGGTAAAGGAGGAGAGCATATTTAAAAGAAGAAAAACTACCACAAGAGGACACAGTTTTAAATTAGAGGGGCAAAGGTTTAAAAGTAATATAAGGAAGTATTACTTTACTGAGAGAGTAGTGGATGCATGGAATAGCCTTCCTGCAGAAGTGGTAGCTGCAAATACAGTGAAGGGGTTTAAGCATGCATGGGATAGGCATAAGGCCATCCTTCATATAAGATAGGGCCAGGGGCTATCCATAGTATTCAGATATATTGGGCAGACTAGATGGGCCAAATGGTTCTTATCTGCCGACACATTCTATGTTTCTATGTTTCTAATTGACAGGTCTGTGCGGCGCATTGCTTAATGACCTGTCACTTACCAGTAGGAGGAGCTCCCGGCCGGACGCAGACATCGCAGCTCGCAGGTAAGTATAATGGTTCTACAAATTGCTAAGTAACCATGGCAACCGGGACAGCAGTAGCGTCCTGGTTGCCATGGTTACCGATCGGAGCCCCAGCGATTAAACTGGGACTCCGATCGGTATTTTCCGCTGCCACCAATGATAGGGGGGGAGATTTTAATTAGGAGGGGGAGGGAGGGGAGAGGGCCCACTGGCCACCAACGAGTTAACTACAGGGGAGGGAGGGGGGCCGGCCGCACTGGCCACCAACGAGTTAACTACAGGGGAGGGAGGGGGGCCCACTGACCACCAACGAGTTAACTACAGGGGAGGGAGGGGGGCCCACTGGCCACCAACGAGTTAACTACAGGGGAGGGAGGGGGGGGCGGCCGCACTGGCCACCAATGTGTTAACTACAGGGGCAGGTCATATTTTTTTGACGGACAGGATACATGGATCACGGTCTCGGCTGCAAAACGGTGCATTTTCCGATTTTTCCACGGACCCATTGAAAGTCAATGGGTCCGCGAAAAAAAAACGGAAAACGGCACAACGGCCACGGATGCACACAGCGGTCGTGTGCATGAGGCCCAAATCTGCACAACTTACTATCTAGGAAGGCCGCAAAGCAGATGCTATATTTCCAACATAAAATTTATGCACATTTAACTCACAGAAGTCTGCAACTCCCTCCTGCAGGGAGAGTCATTGACACGACAAACACAAGAATCCTTTGTAACGCTGATACATAAAGAGGGTAAGGATCCACAACAATGTGCCAGCTATAGACCTATCTCGCTGTTAAATCTTGACTTAAAAATATGGGCGAAAATAATGGCTTCTAGGCTGAGTGAGTTCCTTCCAAAACTGATAGGGCCGGAACAGGCGGGGTTCGTAAAGGGAAGAGAGGGCAGGGACAATTCACATCGAGTCTTTCACTCCATCCACATTGCTTGAACAAAAAAACTACCATTAGTGTTACTGGGGATTGACGCCGAAAAAGCGTTCGATAGGGTGAATTGGAGCTTCATGAGAGCAACTCTCAGTAAGTTTGCCTTGCCAGAGTCCTTTATTGACGCGATATTCACCCTATACGAGCAGCCAAATGCTAAATTAAGAGTTAATGGCACACTCTCGCCAACATTTGAGATTACAAACGGCACTAGACAAGGTTGTCCTCTGTCCCCTTCCCTGTTTATTCTAGTGGCCGAGACGCTTTTGCAAGCAGTCAGACAAGACCCAGAAATAACAGGCATCAAGTATGGAGAGAAGGAGTTAAAATGCACGGCATTCGCTGACGACCTCCTCTTCATTGTAACGAAACCTAGGGTGGGGCTGCTCAGTTTAGAGAATAGGTTAGAGGAATTTAGCAAAATCTCAGATTTTAAAGTGAACTCGGCTAAATCGGAGATTCTGAATATTACACTTCCAGAGGAAGAAGCAGTGCGGCTGGAGAGAGTATCCCCATTCTGCTGGTCCAAAAGTCCCATTAAATACCTTGGAATAAAAATCCCACAGAATTTAGGAGATCTTTTTAAGTACAACTATATACCTTTAAAAAGCTCTATTAAACAACTACTTCAAAAATATAATATACCATTTCTGTCGTGGATGGGTAGAAAAACATTATTAAAGCGTATATAATGCCCAAGATCCTATACACTTTGTAAATGGTACCCATACACATCGAGTCGCATTTCTTCGTAGAAATGAAGCGTCTCTTTTCTAGTTTTTTATGGGCAGGGAGGAAGCCGCATTTATCATATAAAATCTTGACAAGGAGAAGAGAAAGAGGGGGTCTAGGAATACCGGACGTTGGTACATATTATAAAGCAATCCAAATACAAAGATGGCTAGAGTTAGTGCAACCACTGAGACAGACAGACGTGGGAGAACTGTGTGAATATAGCATAGGGCATTCATTCCAAAAATATCTTTGGCTCCCCAAAATCAAGAAAGACCCTGTAGAAAGCATGGACCCTTTGTTTAAGGGAATATACATGACATGGAGCTCAATGAGGGATATTTTAGCCCCCTCTCCATCTCCACTGATGCCAGCAAACCTCCTCCCTGACCTGCTGGAGATCCCAATAAATATATTCCCAGACCTTTGGTCCACCCTAGCCAAGATTGGAGTGAGAGATTTTATGGGGGATATAGATCATCACCTAAAAGAACAGCTCACTAAAACACTTAGGAAATCTCCAACATTCTTCCTGGCCAATTCACATATAAACTCTGTGTGCGGGAGAGCTGCGAAGAGATTCTTATTCCAGAGACCCCTCACTGATTTGGAGGATCTGAAAACTGCTCAGACAAAGCGAAGGAAGATTTCCGAGGTTTACTTGGTGCTGGGAGGTCAGGGTGAGACCAAAAAGCCGCCTTATCTGCTGGAATGGGAAAAAGAACTAAATATTGTGCTATCAGATCAAGAGACAAAAAAGATACTAGCAACGTCACACGGGTTCTCACAATGTGTACGATTGCAAGAAAACCATTATAAACTCCTTTCTAGATGGTACAGAACACCAGAATTTCTATACAAAAAAGGTCTGTCTGAATCCCAGGAGTGCTGGAGATGCGGTGAAGGCGTAGAATCTATATCACATATTTGGTGGGCCTGTCCCCGTATCACCAAGTTTTGGGAGGGAATAAACAAAGCAGTCAAGAAGATAGCTATACCAGATTTTAATATATCCCTAGAGATGGTAGTTATTTCAAAACCCACTAGTCATTATACACCAACAAAGAAAAACCTTATAACTCATCTGATAGCAATAGCTAAGTGTCTCATACCATTGCACTGGTTAGACACGCACCCTCCCACTCTTCAAGAATGGAAGGCAAAAGTTGATCAAATTTATAACTTCGAAGAAATGACTAGCTGGATAAACAGAAGGCATGATAGCTTTAACAAGATCTGGAATCTATGGGAGATAGTAAAAACTGATGACTGAGCTTCACATAGAAGCGAGTGAGTTGTTAAGTGATGATTCAATATGATATTATGAAAACAAGTCCTGTACATCTGGAAGCGATTCAGATATCACTAAGCATGATATGGGAGACTAGGCTATTTCCCCCCCCCCCCCCCATTTTCCACTCCTTCCCTCCCCTTCTCCCCCTTTTATGTTTATGTTCTTCTCAGAGAGGAACCGATTGTATTTTATAGAGTAAGATCATAGCTAGATAACTGGGGCTTCCCAGTATAGATGCACAAGAGCTCTTATGTACAGATTGAATAAGATATGCGCTTATAGCATAAAACTCTACCATCTTAAACTAGTATGTACATCATTAATATTATTCATCTGATGTGGTTTTTGGCTTTTGTAGCTAACTGATGCCTTAAAGATGTTACCTGTTTGTACTGAAAATGCTTTTCATGTCTGGAAATTATTTAAGCCAAAACAATTTAAGTGTTTGAAGGGGAAATATTAGATTTAATGTTACCGTTATAAGATCGGATTGTATTGCAATTGTATGTGTGTGGGGTCTGAGCAATCAGATATTGGCCAGCTGAGCAGAGATGTACCTGTCGAATGAATTGACGGTACGGTATGGGGTGTACAGCTGTTTCGCCTGCCCGTAGTGCACCCTGGGTAACTCTAAATGAACCAGAAAATACTGGCGGTCAGACAAAGAAAGCTTCTCATGACCAACAGGACACAAACTCTAATCTATACACTGTGTGTGTGTGTGTGGTATATAGTGTGTGGCAGGAAATTGGATGTGCAATGTGAATTTGAGAGATATTTCTCTGCGGTCCATACATACATGCTATAGACATAGTGCTGTGATGTCACAACAATACTTAGTACACCAATCAGTAATATGTAGTCAGACCTGATAAAATGTGAAGTTGTATGTATTGCAAATACAAATTTGCATCAATAGTGCAGCTTTTCGCAATCACAAATATTTTGGAACACTCTATCTGCATATAAAGCCATTGTTCTGCAATGCATGCAAAATGTAATCAAATGCAGTGCTGTAATGTAACATTACTTACAGTGATCAGGAGTTCTTCCTCACCGTCGCAAAAATTGCTGCCCACCATCTTTTCCAGTCTCTGCAAGTTTCCCGCAGTTTGAAAAAGGAAGCGAAACTAGGCCAAGCAAGTATTGCCCATGAGCAAATACGCGCATATTACATGCCCGATTTTCGATATCAAGAAAATCATCTCGAATTCTCGAATATGACTAATATTTTACTGAATATTCGTGAAATATTGCAAATTAGAATATTGCCCCTGCCGCTCATTACTAGTCGTTAACGGCACGTTGCTGCTGGAGCAGCCTATCAAGCATATACAAGGTGGAGTTCCAGCGTGTCGTGCTGTCACAAATCAGGCGTCTGACCGGCAGGTGCTGTCGCCGCAGAACGTCAGCAAGGCAAGCCATGGCCAGAGATTTCCCTGGCCTGCCGCAAGACGTCATGGACCCCGGGGTATTGGGCAACGAATTGCTGCATGACTAAGTTCATGACGTGTGTCATTTTTCCCTGTTTCAGCGCACTCAGCAGGTTGGCACCGTTGTCGCACACCACTTTACCAACTGTCAAATTGAGCGGGGTTAGCCACTGATCGGCCTGTGACGCAGAGCTGAAAGCAGTGCAGGACCGGTGGGGCTCTTGGCTTCCAGGCACAACAGTTGCAGCACAGCATTGCAATGTCTCACCTGGCACGTCGAATAGGTTCTGGTGAGCTTAAGGGGTGCAGCAGAAGAGGCGGAAACAGTGAAAAAGAAGGAGTCAGCCGAGGAGGAGACGGAGGATGGAGTAAGAGAAGAAGAGGCAGGCCTGCATGCAATCCGTGGCGGTAACATCAAATCCACACGGGAGCCACGGGTTACATGCTTGATGGCCGTCAGAAGGTTCACCCAGTGGGAAGTAAAAGTTATGTACCTTCCCTCCCCGTGTTCACTAGACCACATGTCTGTGGTCAGATGTATCTTGGCACCGACACTGTGTGCCAGAGATATATTCACTTGCTGCTGAACGTGGCCATATGGTTTTGGGATGCCCTTCTGGGAGAAATATTTTCTTCTGGGGACCTTCCATTGCGGTGTGCCACTGGACACAAATTTTCTAAAGGCCTCCAAGTCCACCAGTTTATATGGCAATAGTTGGCGAGCTAGCAGCAAGAGGGTTATCCGGCATCATCAACTTTTTACGCTCAATATTTGGTGGAAACAGGTATATCAATCCCCTTAATCAGTATTTTGTGGAAACAGGTATATCATGGGCCTTAATCAGTATTTAGTGGAAGCAGGTATATCAAACCCCTTAATCAGTATTTTGTGGAAGTAGGTGAATCGCAGGTGTCAATCAATATTTGGTGGAAGCAGGTATACCATTCCCATTAATCAGTATTTTGTGGATACAGGTGTATCGCAGGTGTGGCGAAACCAACCTCGCCACTGGGTTTTGGAGGGACCTGGCTGCTAGCCTCTTGCCCCAGGATTATGGGCCCTCTCATCAGCCATGCCTCATTTGTTCACAAAGGACTTGGACTAACTTGAACTCTCACCCCCACGAATTAGACCAGGGTTCAGGTTAGTCCATTACGTTTGGTAATGGTATTTTGTGGATTGCGTCTCAGACAATGTTCATTGTGTTAGTTAATTGCGTCTCAGACAATGCGTGTGTTAGTTAATTGCGTCTCAGACAAATGCTCATTGTATTTTGTTTATTGCGTTACAGATAGAAGGAAGGGGATTTTGTGTACAATTGCTGGGAAGGTTGAATACTGTAGGTACATGTGATTGGCTGTTTTTACAAAACCCTGTGGGTGGTAACATTGTTGGGAGATGTGTATAAAATGCTTGTGTGTTAAAATAAAGGGAGTTCCTGTTTTTTACCTTCATGAAGTCTTGGCTCATGTTTGGGGGATGGAATAACTACACTCTTGGGGATTGCTATATCACAATACTCCCCTGAGTATAAGCTCTTGTAAGAGCTTGCTCCTGGTTCCTGTCTCTGGATTTAGGAGAGGTTCACCCACTGGAGCCTTGTCGTAGGTCCAGGTTGGGTAGGAGACGGCGAGACCTCCACCAAGCTTCGGCGGTTCGTGGGGTCTGCAGTGCTGACGGTGTCAAGTGGAGTGCTTGGAGTCCTCTGGAAGCACTAGGAGCATCTATCGACGGAGGTACCCGGTCGGGGTGCTAGGCGTTCCGTTACAGCAGGCGTCAATCAATATTTGGTGGAAGCAGGTATATGAATCCCCTTAATCAGTATTTTGTTGAAGCAGGTGTATTGCAGGCCTCAATCAGTATTTGGCGGAAGCAGGTATATCAAACCCCTTAATCAGTATTTTGTGGAAGCAGGTATATCGAAGGCCTCAATCAATATTTGGTGGAAGCAGGTATATCAATCTCCTAAATCAGTATTTTGTGGAGGCAGGTGTATCGCAGGCCTCAATCAGTATTTGGCGGAAGCAGGTATATCAATCCCCTTAATTAGTATTTTGTGGAAACAAGTGTATAACAGGCCTCAATCAATATTTGGTGGAAGCAGGTATATCAAACACCTTAATCAGTATTTTGTTGAAGCAGGTATATCACAGGCCTCAATCAATATTTGGTGGAAGCAGGTATATCAATCCCCAAAATCTGTATTTTGTGGAAGCAGGTGTATCGCAGGCCTCAATAAGTATTTGGTGGAAGCAGGTATATGAATCCCCTTAATCAGTATTCTGTGGAAGCAAGTGTATCGCAGGCCTTAATCAGTATTTGGTGGAAGCAGGTATATCAAACGCCTTACTCAGTATTTTGTGGAAGCAGTTGTATCACAGGCGTCAATCAATATTTGGAGGAAGCAGGTATATCAATCCCCTTAAATCAGTAATTTGTGGAAGAAGGTGTATCACAGGCGTCAATCAATATTTGGTGGAAGCAGGTATATCAATCCCCATAATCAGTATTTTGTGGAAGCAGGTGTATCGCAGGCCTTAATAAGTATTTGGTGGAAGCAGGTATATCAAACCCCTTAATCAGTATTTGGTGGAATCATGTGTATCAAACCCCTAAATCAGTATTTGGTGGAAGCAGGTATATCAACCCCTTAATCAGTATTTTGTGGAATCAGGTGTATTGCAGGCCTCAAAAAAAATTTTTGCCACATATCCAGCTGCTATGCTTTGATCTCATCCCTGCTACTTTTGCAGAAGACAGCACCAAATAGCGCATGTGTACCACCTCCTATTCTACATGCTAAATGAGGCATTAGTGTACATTTTGATCAAAAGGCATAAGCCCACTCACCACACCAAGGTTGCCTCTATGAGTGGGTCCTAACCTAAAATTGGCACGACGCTGCACGGTGACCACCGACGCTGCGGCGCCATCCCAGCCGGCGGCGAGACCCAGCAGCCAAACAGCACCCCTGCTTCCTGACAATGCCATACCTAGCACTGGGCCCCACCAACCAGCCAGAAAAACAGCACAGTTGCCCCCGTGCAGCACCGCACCATGTGAACAGTTGTCAGAGCTCACCTTACCTGAAGCTCTCAGGAACTCCAACTGAGAGCATGGTGGGTTAATTTAACCCCTACTGCCTAATACTTGGCTAATTAAAATCACCTTGCCGAATGGAAGGAGTGCCGATCCAGGGACAGAATCTCTATACATATATAAAAAAAGGGAGAAAAGAAAAGAAATGAATCGCACATCCAGCTGCTATGCTTTGATCTCATCCCTGCTACTTTTCACATGGTGCAGTACTGCACGGCGGCCATTGTTGCTTTGGTGCTGTCCTGGTGAGTTGGTGGGGCCCAGTGCCAAGGTTGCTTTGCCGGACAGCGGGAGCGCTGTTTGACTACTGGGTCAAGATCTTTTTCTTATATTTTATAGTTATATCACACCACCCTGTTTATTTGGGGCAACAGGTTACAGGTTTATTGCAGCCGTCAATCAGTATTTTGTGGAAGCAGGTATATCACACTCAATCAGTTTTTTGGGGGGGCAACAGGTATATTTCACCCGTTGCAAATAGTTGTTCCAATAGCGCTTGTCCCTCTATATAGCTGCGGTATTGCAGCAGAACCGCACAATACAACTGCTGCACAATACAAATGCACTATAATATACTTTCTAGTGTTTGGTGTCTCTAACAGTCTGTCCCTGCTCCACAAAGCAACCTCTCCCTACACTGGCAAAACACAGAATGCAAAATGGCTGCCAGATTGGGTTCTGTTATAGGGTAGGGGTGTGTCCATGTGCTGAAATGTCTCAATTGGCAGTCCTGTCCCACCTGATGTGTGTGTCATGGGTCAAAGTTTGGTGCAATGCAAAAGAATATGGCGCTGGCGGACATCGCCATATGTTCGCATGTTCGGCGAATCGCGAACACGCAAAGTTCGCAACTGCAAGGCCATCTCTAATTACTATATGTCAGCAGCACTAACTACTATAATATACAGTAATGTTTCTTTTTTTGGGGGGAGGCAAAAGGGAAAAGAGGAATGTGTGCACTTTGAATCTAAAACTGTTTTATGAAGCTTTCACAGCATTACACCAGTGCTGGTCATGTCCTAGGATCATAAAACTAATGAAGGCAATCTTGTTTTACAGTAGAGCAAGGTTTAGATTTCATAACCACCGTCAAAGGCTATAGTACAACATTTCTTCAGTTTTTCATTGCTTTGTGTTGTTTTCATTTCCCCAGTTGCTGATGACTTTATTCCATTCTCTCAGCACACTGTATGTATGGCTTCACAGGCAAATTCTACTCTAAGGGTACATTTCCATGATACTGTAAACATCAATATACTGCCTCCGATACAGCAAAATCTAGATCCCAGGTGGAATGAGCCTCTGCCTGAACCATACATCAATATTCCATATGGTTTCCCCAACCATAATGCATCTTCTTCTGCACCTCCTGACAACAGTCACCCAACAGTCTTTCACCAAGTCTTTCTGAAGTCAAAACCCAGATTTCGTGGGGTAAGTGTCAATTTTATGAACCTGTTAATATCTTAATACCATAATATACAATAGCCAGAAGCTATGTGCAGCAATTATTTTGTTAAACTGGTTAAACTTAAACACCATAGTCTAGAATGTGTGCCATGGTGATAGAATCATAATTTGAATAATTGCACCTCTCATCATAGATGAAAAGATAACTATTCATATAGATAGCATATGCATTGAACTAACAATTCTAATAGGAAAGAACCCTATAAGACAGAATATAACTAATAACTTTGAAAGCCAAAAAGATTTTTAGAGTAAGATATTAATCTTAATGTGCACTACCACTTTTTGAAAACTTTAACGTACTGTATCATGGAGACATGTCAGAAGTTTTCAGTGGATGGGGCCATGAATTGAGATGTATCCAAGCTTAGGAAGTGCAAAGGTGTAAATTGTTAGCCAATGCAAAAAGAGGTGTTTTCCTTTTTTATATTGATATCAATAAGATAAAGGTAAAGATGAAAACACACAATGTCATGTACGGTATCCATCATTTTAACTCATTGCATCCATTGTCTCATTTCATTAAAAAAGCCAGAGGAGATGACGGGCCACGTGATTGAAATAATTTGCACCAAACAAAAAATAATGTTGAATGTTTTAAAAAAATATAGAATTATCATTTTGGCATCTGATTTAGATCAACATTTGATTATAGGACGATGATAAAAATCTGTTAACTGGCACCCACTTTGTGTTCCCCCATAATGATCCTGCCCTTGTAATACTGTATAACATACATCTCAACTGTCCCTGCTTCGGGAGGACAGTCACAAAGGGGCACATTTATTAAGGCCTCTTTCACACTTGCGTTGTTGGGATCCGGCATGCACTTCCGTTGCCGGAGGTGCCTGCCGGATCCGTAACAACGCAAGTGTACTGAAAGCATTTGAAGACGGAACCGTCTTCCAAATGCGTTCAGTGTTACTATGGCACCCAGGACGCTATTAAAGTCCTGGTTGCCATAGTAGGAGCGGGGAGCGGGGGAGCGGTATACTTACAGTCCGTGCGGCTCCCGGGGCGCTCCAGAATGACGTCAGAGCGCCCCATGCGCATGGATGACGTGTCCATGTGATCACGTGATCCATGCGCTTGGGGCGCCCTGACGTCACTCTGGAGCGCCCGGGGAGCCGCACGGACGGTAAGTACACTGCTCCCCTGCTCCCCGCTACACTTACCATGGCTGTCAGGACTTTAACGTCCCGGCAGCCATGGTAACCATTCAGAAAAAGCTAAACGTCGGGTCCGGCAATGCGCCGAAACGACGTTTAGCTTAAGGCCGGATCCGGATCAATGCCTTTCAATGGGCATTGATCCCGGATCCGGCCTTGCGGCAAGTCTTCAGGATTTTTGGCCGGAGCAAAAAGCGCAGCATGCTGCGGTATTTTCTCCGGCCAAAAAACGTTCCGTACCGGAACTGAAGACATCCTGATGCATCCTGAACGGATTACTCTCCATTCAGAATGCATTAGGATAATCCTGATCAGTATTCTTCCGGCATAGAGTCCCGACGACGGAACTCTATGCCGGAAGACAATAACGCAAGTGTGAAAGAGCCCTAAGACCAGCGTTTTAGATCCCAGTCTTAATGAGGCCCTGTGCTGGCGGTGGATCCGCCGAAGTTATGTAGAGGCGCCCACCGCTTCTAAATGTGAGACAGCTTCCTAGCTGACTTACATTTAGACCATTTTCTATGCCTAAACCAGGCGTAGAAAATGGTAAATGAGACGGGCCTACCGGCACGTCCCCTTCCACGCCCACACATATGTATTGTGCTGTATTGAAACAAGGATCAGTGGGACAAAAAATAAAGTGAAAAAAAAAAAGTTTATAAAATTAAAGTTTTACAAAAAAAATTTAAAGTTTCAAGTAAAAAAAAAAAATAGCGTCCTTATCCAAAAATCAAGTAAAAAAATAGTAAAAAAATAGGGAAAAGACATATAGACATATTAGGTATTGTCGCATCCGTATAGACCAGCTCTATAAACATATCACATGACCTAACCCCTCAAATGAACACCATAAAAAATAAAAACTGTGCTAAATAAACAATTTTTTTGTCACCTTACATCAAAAAAAGTACAACGGCAAGCGATCAAAAAGGCGTACGCTCACCAAAATAGTACCAATCTAACCATCACCTCATCCCGCAAAAAATTAGCCCCTACCTGAGACAATTGCCCAAAAGATAAAAAAACTATGGCTCAGAATGTGGAGACACTAAAACATAATTTTTTTTGTTTTAAAAAAGCTGTTATTGTGTAAAACTTACATAAATAATAAAAAGTATACATATTAGGTATCGCCGTGTCCGTATCGACCGGCTCTATAAAAATATCACATGACCTAACCCCTCAGGTGAACACAGTAAAAATAAAAAATAAAAACTGTGTTAAATAAACAATTTTTTGTCACCTTACATCACAAAAAGTGTAATAGCAAGCAATCAAAAAGTCATATGCACCCCAGACTATGGAGACACAAAAACATGATTTTTTTTGTTTCAAAAATGAAATCATTGTGTAAAACTTACATAAATAAAAAAATTGTAGACATATTAGGTATCGCCGCGTCCGTGACAACCTGCTCTATAAAAATACCACATGATCTAACCTGTCAGATGAATGTTGTAAAAAACAAAAAAAATTAGGTGCCAAAACAGCTATTTATTGTTACCTTGCCTCACAAAAAGTGTAATATAGAGCAACCAAAAATCATATGTACCCTAAACTAGTACAACAAAACTTCCACCCTATCCCGTAGTTTCTAAAATGGATCACTTTTTTGGAGTCTCTACTCTAGGGGTGCATCAGGGGGGCTTAAAATGGGACATGGTGTCAAAAAAAACAGTCTAGCAAAATCTGCCTTCCAAAAACCGTATGGCATTCCTTTCCTTCTGCGCCCTGCTGTGTGCCCGTACAGCAGTTTACGACCACATATGGGGTGTTTCTGAAAACTACAGAATCAGGGCCAGAAATAATGAGTTTTGTTTGACTGTTAACCCTTGCTTTGTAACTGGAAAAAAAATATTAAAATGGAAAATCTGCCAAAAAAGTAAAATTTTTAAATTGTATCTCTATTTTCCATTAATTCTTGTGGAACACCTAAAGGGTTAACGACATTGGTAAAATCAGTTTTGAATATCTTGAGGGGTGTAGTTTCTTAGATGGGGTGGTTTCTATCATGTAAGCTTCACAAAGTGACTTCAGACCTGAACTGGTCCTTAAAAAGTTGGTTTTTTTAAAATTATGAGAAATTTCAAGATTTACTTCTAAACTTCTAAGCCTTGTAACGTCCCCCAAAAATAAAATGTCATTCCCAAAATGATCCTAACATGAAGAAGACATATGGGAAATGTAAAGTAATAACTATTTTTGTAGGTATTAATATGTATTATAGAAGTAGAGAAATTGAAACTTGGAAATTTGCTAATTTTCCCAATCTTTTGCAAATTTGGTATTTTTTTATAAATAAAAATATTTTTTTTTTACTCCATTTTACAAGTGTCATAAAGTACAATATGTGACGAAAAAACAATCTCAGAATGGCCAGGATAAGTCAAAGCGTTTTAAAGTTATCACCACTTAAAGTGACACTGGTCAGATTTGCAAAAAATGGCTTGGTCCTTAAGGTGAAAATGAGCCCGGTCCTTAAGGGGTTAATAAATTACCCACTAAATGTTTTAGTACTGGGCAACACACCAACCACTCTGCTAAGTCACATAGACTAGACCACACACAGACGAAGGACAGGTCTATTGGTGCCCAAAGAACTTGGTTCTAGAGTTGAACGAACACCTGGATGTTCGGGTTCGAGACGTTCGGCCGAACTTCCCGGAAATGTTCGGGTTCGGGATCCGAACTTGACCCGAACTTCACCCCGAACCCCATTGAAGTCAATTGGGACCCGAACTTTTCGGCACTAAAAAGGCTGTAAAACAGCCCAGGAAAGGGCTAGAGGGCTGCAAAGGGCAGCAAAATGTAGGTAAATCCCCTGCAAACAAATGTGGATAGGGAAATGAATAAAAATATAAATAAATAAAAATTAACCAATATCAATTGGAGAGAGGTCCCATAGCAGAGAATCAGGCTTCATGTCATAGCAGAGAATCAGGCTTCATGTCACCCACCACTGGAACAGGCCATTGTCAGATATTTTTAGGCCCCGGCACCCAGACAGAGGAGAGAGGTCCCATAGCAGAGAATCAGGCTTCATGTCATAGCAGAGAATCAGGCTTCACGTCACCAGTGGCGTTGCTAGGGCTGGTGTCACCCGGTGCGGTAGAAAATGGTGTCACCCCCCCCCCCCTCCCCAAAGCAATAATTTTTTAGCCATATATGGGGGCTATGGTGGTGCTACTGCCATAGGGGGCATCCGTTAGCTCAGCAGACCCCCCCCTAGCAGTCAGAGCCTGGTCTCGGGAGGGGCACTTCCAGATTATTTTCTGTCCGCCGCCACAAAACAATGGTGCTTATAGTAACATAGTAACATAGTAACATAGTACATAAGGCCGAAAAAAGACATTTGTCCATCCAGTTCGGCCTGTTATCCTGCAAGTTGATCCAGAGGAAGGCAAAAAAAAAAACTGTGAGGTAGAAGCTAATTTTCCTCACTTTAGGGGATTAAAAATTCCTTCCCGACTCCAATCAGGCAATCAGAATAACTCCCTGGATCAACGACCCCTCTCTAGTAGCTATAGCCTGTAATATTATTACGCTCCAGAAACACATCCAGGCCCCTCTTGAATTCCTTTATTGTACTCACCATCACCACCTCCTCAGGCAGAGAGTTCCATAGTCTCACTGCTCTTACCGTAAAGAATCCTCTTCCATGTTTGTGTACAAACCTTCTTTCCTCCAGACGCAGAGGATGTCCCCTCGTCACAGTTACAGTCCTGGGGATAAATAGATGATGGGATAGATCTCTGTACTGACCCCTGATATATTTATACATAGTAATTAGATCTCCCCTCAGTCGTCTTTTTTCTAACGTGAATAACCCTAATTTTGATAATCTTTCAGGGTACTGTAGTTGCCCCATTCCAGTTATTACTTTAGTTGCCCTCCTCTGGACCCTCTCCAGCTCTGCTATGTCTGCCTTGTTCACTGGAGCCCAGAACTGTACACAGTACTCCATGTGTGGTCTGACTAATGATTTGTAAAGTAGTAGGAATATGTTCTCATCACGGGCATCTATGCCCCTTCTGATGCAACCTATTATCTTATTGGCCTTGGCAGCAGCTGCCTGACACTGTTTTTTGCAGCTTAGTTTGCTGTTTATTAAAATTCCTAGATCCTTTTCCATGTCAGTATTACCGAGTGTTTTACCATTTAGTATGTACGGGTGACTTGCATTATTTCTTCCCATGTGCATAACCTTACATTTGTCAGTGTTAAACCTCATCTGCCACGTATCTGCCCAAGCCTCCAATTTATCCAGATCCCTCTGTAACAGTATACTGTCCTCTTCAGTGTTAATTACTTTACACAGTTTAGTGTCATCTGCGAAAATTGATATTTTACTATGCAAGCCTTCTACAAGATCATTAATAAATATATTGAAGAGAATAGGGCCCAATACTGACCCCTGAGGTACTCCACTAGTGACAGTGACCCAATCTGAGTATGTACCGTTAATAACCACCCTCTGTTTTCTATCATTGAGCCAGTTACTTACCCACTTACAGACGTTTTCTCCTAGTCCGAGCATTCTCATTTTATATACTAACCTTTTATGTGGTACAGTGTCAAATGCTTTGGAGAAGTCCAGATACACGACATCCATTGATTCGCCGCTGTCAAGTCTAGAACTTACCTCCTCATAGAAACTGATTAAATTAGTTTGACATGACCGATCCCTCACGAAGCCATGCTGATATGGCGTTATTTGCTTATTTCCGTTAAGATGCTCTAAGATAGCATCTCTCAGAAAACCTTCAAACAGTTTACCCACAACAGATGTTAAACTTACCGGCCTATAGTTTCCAGGCTCTGTTTTTGGACCCTTTTTGAATATTGGCACCACATTTGCCATGCGCCAATCCTGTGGAACATTCCCTGTCAGTATATAGTCCGCAAATATCAGAAATAAGGGTCTGGCTATGACATTACTTAATTCCCTTAGGATACGGGGGTGTATGCCATCCGGTCCTGGCGATTTGTCTATTTTGATCTTTTTAAGTCGCTGTTGTACTTCTTCCTGGGTCAGACAGGACACTTTTAATGGGGAATTTATTTCAACATTCAGCATTTTATCTGACAGTTTATATTCCTCAGTGAATACACTGGAGAAAAAAATATTTAACAGCTTTGCTTTCTCCTCATCGCTCTCTGCTAATCCCCCCTCATTACTCTTTAAAGGGCCGACACTTTCAGATTTATACTTTTTAACATTTATATAATTGAAGAACATTTTAGGGTTAGTTTTACTCTCTTTGGCAATTAATCTCTCGGTCTCTAGTTTGGCCGCTTTTATTTGTTTTTTACATGCTCTGTTTTTTTCCTTATAGTTTTTCAGTGCTTCCGTGCCACCCTCCTGTTTTAGTGTTTTATATGCTTTCTTTTTGTCATTTATTGCTTTCTTTACAGTTCTGTTTATCCACATTGGTTTCTTTTTGTTCCTTAACCTTTTATTCCCACAGACTACACAGTGTAGCGGTATACTGTATATTGTGGGGCACAGTGTAGCGGTATACTGTATATTGTGGGGCACAGTGTAGAGGTATACTGTATATTGTGGGGCACAGTGTAGAGGTATACTGTATATTGTGGGGCACAGTGTAGAGGTATACTGTATATTGTGTGGCACAGTGTAGAGGTATACTGTATATGGTGTGGTACAGTGTAGAGGTATACTGTACATTGTGTGGCACAGTGTAGAGGTATACTGTATATTGTGGGGCACAGTGTAGCGGTATACTGTATATTGTGTGGCACAGTGTAGCGGTATACTGTATATTGTGGGGCACAGTGTAGCGGTATACTGTATATTGTGTGGCACAGTGTAGCAGTATACTGTATATTGTGAGGCACAGTGTAGAGGTATACTGTATATTGTGGGGCACAGTGTAGCGGTATACTGTATATTGTGGGGCACAGTGTAGGCTATATGTGTATAACATAAACATATTTCACATGAAAACTTACAATTACTTGGCTTGGCCCTTGGGGATCTCGGACGCCACTTCAACACTTTGGCCGGGGGCTCGGCGGAGCTGATGTTGTGTTTTATCCTAATGAGAAAGATTTCATAATAAGGATTTGGAGAAGGGGCAGAGGGATAGCAGAGCATGGAGAGGCTGGTGCTGCTACTAGGGGGTCATACCATGGGGGAGTAATAAAGCCCACCATAATGCCCCCCCCCCAGTAGAAATAATTCTCCTTATAATGTGACAGTGAAAAAATACCCCCTTGTAATGCCCCCAGTTGAGCTAATGTCCTGATAGTGCCCCCATAATGTGTCAGTATAAAATACCCCTATATAGTGCCCCCAGTAAATTCCCCCATAGTGCTCCTCTCCCCCCTTCCTGCTAGTGCCCCCCATAATGTACCAGTATAAAATGCTCGATATATAGTCCCCCAGTAGATGCCCTCAGTGTCCGGCCTCTGATAGGCTGCCGGCCTAGCGTCCCCCAAAATGCCCCCCAATAATGTGCCAGTAAGTGTCCCCATAGATGCCCCCCCATCATGTGCCAGTATCAAGTGCCTCTCTCCCTCCCCACATGTCCCAGTATCATAGTGCCATCTACCCCCCCCCCAATGTGCCAGTATCAAGTGCCTCTCTCCTTCCCACCCCCCATGTGCCAGTATCATAGTGCCAAACCCCACCATGTGCCAGTATCAAGTGCCTCTCTCTCCCCCCCCCCATGTCCCAGTATCATAGTGCCACCCCCCCCCAAAAAAAAAGTGCCAGTATCAAGTGCCTCTCTCCTGCCCCCATATGCCAGTATCAAGTGCCTCTCTCTTCCCCCCCCATGTCCCAGTATCATAGTGCCATCTCCGCCCCCCCCCCCCATGTGCCAGTATCAGGTGCCAACCCCCCGCCCCCCCATGTGCCAGTATCAGGTGCAAACCCCCCTCCTCCCCCCCATGTGCCAGTATCAGGTGCCAACCCCCTTCCCCCCATGAGCCAGTATCAAGTGCATCCCGCTCCCCCCTGGCAGTAACAGTTGGGTATTAAAAAAAAAAAAACACTTATACTTACCTCCATGTCAGCAATGCAGCCTCTTCCTGTGTCCCGCCCTGTATGTCCATATATGGAGTCAGTGCTTGTATTTCAGAAAAGTTTCGGCTGGGATTCGAACCCACGACCTTCTGTATCAGAGGCAAAGCACCTCTGTGTGGCCCATAAGATCTGCCTTGCTACTGACTGAAAAAATATGAGACTTCTACTGTTATAGCTGGCTAAGTGTACATCTATACACATGACAGCTGCCCTAACACACCCAGCTCTGCTATATCTCTATATTTGATAGCTGCCCCAACACACCCAGCTCTGCTATATCTAATACACATGACAGCTGCACCAGCACACTCATCTCTAATATATCTCTATATATGACAGCTGCCCCAGCACACCCAGCTCTGCTACATCTATATATCTCTAAGTATTGCTATACAGTAGATAGATATATAGAGATATAGCAGAGCTGAGTGTGCTGGGGCAGCTGTCATGTGTATAGATGTAGCAGAGCTGAGTGTGCTGGGACAGCTGTCATATAGAGATATAGCAGTGCTGGGTGTGTTGGGGCAGCTATCATATATAGAGATATAGCAGAGCTGAGTGTGCTGGGACAGCTGTCATATAAAGATATAGCAGTGCTGGGTGTGTTGGGGCAGCTATCATATATAGAGATATAGCAGAGGTGAGTGTGCTGGCACTGCTGTCATATAGAGGCTGCATCGCATCGCTGACAGAAGGTCGTGGGTTCGAATCCCAGACACATCTTTCCCTCTCCTGAGGACGGCAATACAAATGACTCGTAAATGCCGGCCCTGCTGGTGTCACCCCATCAATGGTGTCACCCGGTGCGGTCCGCACCCCCCGCACCCCCCTTGCCACGCCACTGCACGTCACCCAACACTGGAACAGGCCACTGTCAGATATTTTTAGGCCCCGGCACCGAGACAGAGGAGAGAGGTCCCATAGCAGAGAATCAGGCTTCATGTCATAGCAGAGAATCAGGCTTCATGTCACCCACCACTGGAACAGGCCATTGTCAGATATTTTTAGGCCCCGGCACCCAGACAGAGGAGAGAGGTCCCATAACAGAGATTCAGGCTTCATGTCATAGCAGAGAATCAGGCTTCATGTCACCCAACACTGGAACAGGCCACTGTCAGATATTTTTAGGCCCCGGCACCCAGAAAGGGGAGAGAGGTCCCATAGCAGAGAATCAGGCTTCATGTCATAGCAGAGAATCATGCTTCATGTCACCCAACACTGGGACAGGCCACTGTCAGATATGTTTAGGCCCCGGCACCCAAACAGAGGAGAGAGGTCCCATAGCAGAGAATCAGTCTTCATGTCATAGCAGAGAACCATGCTTCATGTCACCCAACACTGGAACAGGCCACTGTCAGATATTTTTAGGCCCCGGCACCCAGACAGAAAAGAGAGGTCCCATTGCAGAGAATCAGGCTTCATGTCACCCACCACTGGAACAGGCCACTGTCAGATATTTAGGCCCCGGCACCCAGACAGAGGAGAATGGTCCCATTGCAGAGAATCAGGCTTCATGTCACCCACCACTGGAACAGGCCACTGTCAGATATTTAGGTTCCGGCACCCAGACGGAGGAGAGGTTCATTCAACTTTGGGTTGCCCCGCAATATAATGGTAAAATTAAAAAAAGAGGATTGAATGAAGTGCCCTGGAGTACAAGAATATATTGTTAAGGGGATGTAGTTATAAATGTCTAATCTGCACAAGGGATGGACAGGTCCTGTGGGATCCATGCCTGGTTCATTTTTATGAACGTCAGCTTGTCCACATTGGCTGGCCAGCGGGCAGGCCAGTACCTCCAAGGCATAAAAGGCTAGCTCTGGCCCCGTGGACAATTTGGAGATCCAGAAGTTGAATGGGGCCGAACCATCAGTCAGTACGTGGAGGGGTGTGCACACGTACTGTTCCACCATGTTAGTGAAATGCTGCCTCCTGCTAACACGTTCCGTATCAGGTGGTGGTGCAGTTAGCTGTGGCGTGGTGACAAAACTTTTCCACATCTCTGCCATGCTAACCCTGCCCTCAGAGGAGCTGGCCACGACACAGCTGCGTTGGCGACCTCTTGCTCCTCCTCTGCCTTCGCCTTGGGCTTCCACTTTTTCCCCTGTGACATTTGGGAATGCTCTCAGTAGCGCGTCTACCAACGTGCGCTTGTACTCGCGCATCTTCCTATCACGCTCTAGTGCAGGAAGTAAGGTGGGCACATTGTCTTTGTACCGGGGATCCAGCAGGGTGGCAACCCAGTAGTCCGCACACGTTAAAATGTGGGCAACTCTGCTGTCATTGTGCAGGCACTGCAGCATGTAGTCGCTCATGTGTGCCAGGCTGCCCAGAGGTAAGGACAAGCTGTCCTCTGTGGGAGGCGTATCGTCCTGCGTTTCCCCCCAGCCACGCACCAGTGATGGGCCCGAGCTGCGTTGGGTGCCACCCCGCTGTGAACATGCTTCATCCTCATCCTCCTCCACCTCCTCCTCATCCTCGTCCTCCTCGTCCTCCAGTAGTGGGCCCTGGCTGGCCACATTTGTACCTGGCCTCTGTTGTTGCAAAAAACCTCCCTCTGTGTCACTTCTAAGAGACTGGCCTGAAAGTGCTAAAAATTACCCCTCTTCCTCCTCCTCCTCCTCCTGGGCCACCTTCTCTTCCATCATCGCCCTAAGTGTTTTCTCAAGGAGACATAGAAGTGGTATTGTAACGCTGATAACGGCGTCATCGCCACTGGCCATGTTGGTGGAGTACTCGAAACAGCGCAACAGGGCACACAGGTCTCGCATGGAGGCCTAGTCATTGGTGGTGAAGTGGTGCTGTTCCGCAGTGCGACTGACCTGTGCGTGCTGCAGCTAAAACTCGACTATGGCCTGCTGCTGCTCGCACAGTCTGTCCAGCATGTGCAAGGTGGAGTTCCACCTAGTGGGCACGTCGCATATGAGGCGGTGAGCGGGAAGGCCGAAGTTACGCTGTAGCGCAGACAGGCGAGCAGCAGCAGGATGTGAACGCCGGAAGCGAGCACAGACGGACCGCACTTTTTGCAGCAGATCTGACATGTCGGGGTAGTTGTGAATGAACTTCTGCACCACCAAATTCAGCACATGCGCCAGGCAAGGGATGTGCGTCAAACCGGCTAGTCCCAGAGCTGCGACGAGATTTTGCCCATTATCGCACACCACCAGGCCGTGCTTGAGGCTCACTGGCAGCAACCATGGGCGTCCGCAGAAATTTTTCCAGGGGGGGGGCATCATTTTATTGACATTGAAACGGGCACGTGTATGAAGCCTAACTGCAGATATAAGAGGGTGGAACGGAACCCCGTTTGTGTACAGGGACTAAACTTTAAAATAGGAAGCCACCACAAAAGGAAAGACCAATTCTTCTTATTTCACTTGAATGTCTATTAATTCTATATTATTTTTGCACCCTTTGTTATAGTCTCAGCAATATGTTAATTTGCATTTTGTCGCCAACAAATAAAATGTTGTGTTCTGTACCTGAACGCTTCCAGGCTTTTGTCATATGTAACTTACAAGCAGATGGTCTGCAGAATACCAGGCCTACCACCAGTATTACCGCCTGCCTGCCTGGTCACCCTGACCAGACGGGCAGGCGGTATATGATTGAAGGGGCAATACTGCCTGGTATATGGACAGCAGAGATGGCATCCTCTGGGCAGTACTGTCTATGGTCATCCTTCACCAGCACCCTGACTGCCACCTGCTTGGCCTGGCTCTCATGGCACTTCACTGCCTGCTGCTTGGCTATCAGTGACTCACCCCACACCTAACACTCAGGGTCAGGGAGTGACTCAGTAGTCACACTGACACTGACTGACTGTCACTCACTGATAGCAAAGCAGGTGGCAGTCAGGGTGCTTGTTAAGGATGAATTGACCATAGACAGTACTGCCCAGAGGATGCCATATCCGCTGTCCATATAATACCAGTATTGCCCCTTCATATACCGCCTGGTCACCCCACACCTAACACTCAGGGAGTACTGTCATCAATAAAAACAATAATAGGTTTAATCGTGGCTGGCCCACACATCTGGATCATCAATCAGTTTGGAGATTTAATTTGTGGACGTTCATACAGAAGAAACTGTATATTGTGTGGCACAGTGGATGCTATATGTGTATAACATAAATATATTTTACATGAAAACTTACAGTTACTTGGCTTGGCCCTTGGGGATCTCGGACGCCACTTCCACACTTTGGCCGGGGGCTCGGTGGAGCTGATGGGTTTTATCCTAATGAGAAAGATTTCATAATAAGGATTTGGAGAAGAGGCAGAGGGATAGCAGAGCAGGGAGAGGCTGGTGCTGCTACTAGGGGGTCATACCATGGGGGAGTAATAAAGCCCACCATAATGCCCCCCCCCCAGTAGTAATAATTCTCCTTATATTAGACAGTGCAAAAATACCCCCTTGTAATGCCCCCAGTTGAGCTAATGTCCCCATAGTGCCCCCATAATGTACCAGTATAAAATACCCCTATATAGTGCCCCCAGTAAATGCTGCATAGTGCTCCTCTCCCCCTTCCTCCTAGTGCCCCCATAATGTACCAGTATAAAATGCCCCATATATAGTGCCCCAGTAGATGCCCCTCAGTGTCCCCCATAATTTTCAAGCATAAAATACCCCTTCTTAGTGCCCCCCGTAGATGACCCCATAGTATTCCTCTCCCCCTTCCCCATAGTACCCACCATAATGTGTCCCAGTATAAAATACTACTGTACAGAGCCCTCCATATAACATACCACTTCTTTGTAGCTTCGCCCTCAGTAGATGCCCCTATAGTGCCCACCAATAATGTGTTGGCAAGATGTGCCCCCATAGTGCCCCCAATAATGTGCCAGTAAGAAGTGACCCCATAGTGCAACCTAATAATGTGCCAGTAAAAAGTGTCCCCAATGATGCCCCCCCGGGCCCCGGCCTTAAAGGGTTTCTATCACTTCGTTTCACCTATTTAGCTTTCAGACACTAGCGATCCGCTAGTGTCTGCTTTATCTAACCATCCTAATATAAGAGCTTATTGTCCTGCCGTTTAGCTAAAAAAATAACTTATATAGATATGCAAATGAGCCTCTAGGTGCTATGGGGGCGTGATTAGCACCTAGAGGCTCCGTCTACCTTAACAAACTGCCGCCGCCCAGCGCGTCCCTCCAGCCCGCCCATCTCCTCCGGAATGCGATGCGCCTCGTATTCGGCGCATGCGCAGTGAATGTCTGATCGCTTCCCTGCTCAGACATCTCCACTGCGCCTGCGCCGATGACGTCATAGTGCTCCGAGGAACAGGCGCAGTGGAGATGTCTGAGCAGGGAAGCATCAGACATTCACTGCGCATGCGCAGAACAGAGACGCGCACGGAGAGGATCGCTTCAGCTGGAGATGGGCGGGCTGGAGGGACGCGCTGGGCGGCGGCAGTTTGTTAAGGTAGACGGAGCCTCTAGGTGCTAATCACGCCCCCATAGCACCTAGAGGCTCATTTGCATATCTATATAAGTTCTTTTTTTAGCTAAACGGCAGGACAATAAGCTCTTATATTAGGATGGTTAGATAAAGCAGACACTAGCGGATCGCTAGTGTCTGAAAGCTAAATAGGTGAAACAAAGTGATAGAAACCCTTTAATGTCACATTTCTCCCCCTCCATGTCACGTCACATTATTTCTCCCCCTCTCCATCATGGCAGCACACTTCCCACCCGTGACCCTCCACAAACCCCCCCCCCCCCCCCACCTCCCCATGGCACATTTCTCCCCCTCAGGCTCGGGCCCCTCCATGGGCCAGTGTCAGCAGCACATCTCTTACCCCCCCCCCCCCCCTGGCACATTTTTCTCCCACACTCCATCACATGGGCCAGACCAGTGGCAGACCTGGGATCCATCATGGATCCCATGTCTGCCACTGGTCTGGCCCATGAGATGGAGTGGGAGAAATGTGCCTGGGGGGGGAAGGGGGAGATGTGCTGCTGACACTGCCATCATCCACCATGTCATCATGATTCATCATCCATCCACTTGTTGATATGATGTACTTATGTTGTGAATCTGATTTATCTTTCTTTTTCTTTGTACAATATAAAGGCTGTAATAATGTTAACTTACTACTTCTGTGACTGTTGGACAGTTGGAATAGGAAACTTCTTCACTTGTCTTGGAACTTGTTGGAGCCGTTACTGAACTTTGCTCAGGGTCAGTGACAGGCAGGCAGCTCTTTTCTGGGGGTGGAGCTCACTGGCAACATCACGTTCAGTGCCTGTGCTGTGCGGCAGCTGCGAGCCCGCGGCACGCTCCAGCAGCCTCTGTCTGAGAGTCTAGAGACAGGCAGGCCAGGCAGCGGAGCTCAGAGCGGCTCACTCTTTCAGGCCGGGCGTGCGCTCAGTCAGTGTGCTGTCAGCTGTTGTTAGCCGGCCGGCGGCTGCCCGCGCCCCGCAACTAATTAGTAGTAACATTTTTAATAGTACCATAGGCGTGCGCAGCCTATTGCATTAGGGTGTGCACCCTAAAGCACAAACACAGACGCAGTGCACGCACCTGTGTATGTATGTATATATACTGTATATTATATACACATACACACACATATATATATATATATATATATATATATACAAATACACTCTGTATACATACAAACAGACCTGCACTATCAATATAGGGCGAAAAATACGGTAAGTTTAAAAATTATTTCTTCTCCCTCATTATAAGACGCTCTGGCCCATAAGGTGACGTACCTAGGTTTTAGAGAGGGACAATAAGAAAAAAAAATTTCATTACACCTCAGGTCAGACCACCAATCATACCCCTAATGTCAATAAGACCCCAATAAGACCTCAGATCAGACCCCAATGTGAATGACCCCCAATCAGACCTCAGATAAGAGCCCCAGTGCCTCATATCAACCCCCCGTGCCCCCATATAAAATAAAAACACTTTCCTGCTCCGGACGCTGCCGCTCCTCACCGCTCACGCTCTGTAATCCTCTTGTACAGTATGCTGTGTGGGCACGCACAGTGTGAGGTCACAGCGCGGCCTCACACTGTTCGCAGCCTTTACAGTGGAGCGCATGAGGACCAGGAAGAGGTGAGTATAGCACTTCCTGGCCCTCTGGTACTAATAACTTGATTAGTATTCGCCCCGTAAGACGCAGGGGCATTTCCCCCCACTTTTGGGGGAAAAAATGCATCTTATGGGTGAAAAAGTGCAGCACGGGGGTGACAGAACCAGTGTTCCCTCTAAGCCTTGGCAGCTGCTGAGCGGGATCGGCTCAGAGCTGTGCACAGCGCCATCAAAGGTGGGCGATAGGAAAACCTAAGATAATTGTCACATCAAAGAGCATAAAAACCACTGCGCCATCCCATACAATACAGTATAACCCCTGCACCATCCCGTACAATATACAGTATAGTCCTCTCTGTTATCACTGGACATTGCTCTCCATATATAAACCATACGGGGGAAAAAATTTCATTGATCCAGAGAACTTACATAGAAAAACTAATAACCAAGAGGCTAAAAAAAAACTGTTTATGACCCTAAGGCCTCCTGCACACGAACGTATTTTTTTGCGGTCCGCAAAAACGGGTCCCGTTTTCCCGTGATCCGTGACCGTTTTTTCGTCCGTGGGTCTTCCTTGATTTTTGGAGGATCCACGGACATGAAAAAAAAGTCGTTTTGGTGTCCGCCTGGCCGTGCGGAGCCAAACGGATCCGTCCTGAATTACAATGCAAGTCAATGGGGACGGATCCGTTTGACGTTGACACAATATGGTGCAATTTCAAACGGATCTGTCCCCATTGACTTTCAATGTAAAGTCTGGAGTCCCTTATACCATTGGATCGGAGTTTTCTCCAATCCGATGGTATATTTTAACTTGAAGCGTCCCCATCACCATGGGAACGCCTCTATGTTAGAATATACTGTCGGATATGAGTTAGATCGTGAAACCTCATTTCCGACAGTATATTCTAACACAGAGGCGTTCCCATGGTGATGGGGACGCTTCTAGTTAGAATATACTACAAACTGTGTACATGACTGCCCCCTGCTGCCTAGCAGCATCCGATCTCTTACAGGGGGCCGTGATCAGCACAATTAACCCCTCAGGTGCCGCACCTGAAGGGGTTAATTGTACTATCATATCCCCCTGTAAGAGATCAGGGCTGCCAGGCAGCAGGGGGCAGACCCCCCCCCCCTCCCCAGTTTGAATATCATTGGTGGCCAGTGCGGCCCCCCCCCTTCCTCCCGCTATTGTAATAATTCGTTTGTGGCACAGTGAGCGCCCCCCGCCCCCCCTCCTCCCTCTATTGTAATAAATCGTTGGTGGCACAGTGTGCGCCCCCCCCCCTTCCTCCCTCTATTGTAATAAATCATTGGTGGCACAGTGTGCGCCCCCCATTGGCCCCCCTCCCTCTATAGCATTAACAACATTGGTGGCCAGTGTGCGGCCTCCCATCTACCCCCTCCCCCCCCGATCAATAGTACAATAGTAAAAGATTCATACTTACCTGGGAGCTGCGATGTTCGTGTCCGGCCGGGAGCTCCTCCTACTGGTAAGTGACGGTTCATTTAGCAATGCGCCGCACAGACCTGTCACTTAACAGTAGGTGGAGCTCCCGGCCGGACACGAACATCGCAGCAGCCGGTAAGTATGAATCTTCTACTATTGTACTATTGCTAAGTAACCATGGCAACCAGGACTGTAGTAGCGTCCTGGTTGCCATGGTTACCGATCGGAGCCCCAGCGATTAAACTGGGACTCCAATCGGAACTCCGCTGCCACCAATGATGGGGGGGGGGGAGATGGGAGGCCGCACACTGGCCACCAATGTTGTTAATGCTATAGAGGGAGGGGGGGCCGATGGGGGGCGCACACTGTGCCACCAACGAATTATTACAATAGAGGGGGGGAAGGGGGGGGCGCGCACTGTGCCACCAACGAATTATTACAATAGAGGGAGGGAGGGGGGGGCGCACACTGTGCCACCAACGAATTATTACAATAGAGGGAGGGGGGGCCGCACTGGCCACCAACCTATTATTACAATAGAGGGGGGGGGGGGGCGACATTATGTTGATAGTAGTGGCAATAGAGTCTCAAGGGTCTATAAAAGCAGCTACACTATTTTTGCAAAACTTTGAGACTCCCCTTTAACACTACTATCAACATAAGGTCATCTAGAGAAACAGTAGGTTTTAAAAAAAAAAAATCCTTTAGGTGTTAAAACATAACTTCCATTAGATTGCTCTAACATCTAATTTCTCTAGATGACCTTATGTTAATAGTAGTGTTAATAGAGTTTCAAAGGTCTGTAAAAATAGTGTAGCTGCTTTTATAGACCCTTGAGACTCTATTACCTACCACTACTATCATGTCATCTAGAGAAACAGCAGCTTTTTAAAATGATTTTTTTCCATTAGGTTTTAAAGCAATCAAATGAAAGTTATGTTTTAACATAAGGGTCAGAAGCAGGTTTTTTTTAGCCTCTGTCTTGGCTATTAGTTTTTCCATTCATAAAGCTCCACATTGAGCTCCCACCCAGCAGTAGATAGAAGCCTGCAGGACACTTCACCTTGTCACATGACCTGGGCACATGGTGATGGCTCCATTCCTATGCTGTCCCTGGCACTTCATCAGCAGCAGGGGCAGCGCGCTTCCTGTTCATAATAACTGAAAAGGAAGCTACTGCTGCTGTGTTCAGCTCCCGAGAGAAGGGGGTGTGAGAGGATCAGCCAATGGCATGGCAGCCAGCTGATACTGGCCAATCAGCAGCCTCCTCCCTTATAACAGAGCTCTGTAATGTGCAGAGCTCTGTTATTGGAGATTTCAGGCATCAGCTGTATTGCTCTGCTGCCTGCAGTGCCATTCACAGCGCTCAGTGCGCTAATGAACAGTGAAATCGGCGGCTGATCGCATATTGTAAACCTCAAGTCGGATTGATTTAGTTGCAGCGCCAGGGGGGGGGCACTTGTCCCCCCTTGCCCCCCCCTGCGGACGCCCATGGCAGCAACCACTCGTCGGTCTGTTGTTCAATACCCCGCCACAACTCCTGTGCGGTGTGGGGCCTGTCCCCCAAACATATGAGTTTCAGAATGGCCTGCTGACGTTTACCCCGGGCTGTGCTGAAGTTGGTGGTGAAGGTGTGTGGCTGACTGGATGAGCAGGTGGAAGAAGAGGAGGAGGAAGCCGAGTAGGAGGAGGAGGCTACAGGAGGCAAAGAATGTTGCCCTGCGATCCTTGGCGGTGGAAGGACGTGCGCCAAACAGCTCTCCGCCTGGGGCCCAGCCGCCACTACATTTACCCAGTGTGCAGTTAGGGAGATATAGCGTCCCTGGCCGTGCTTTCTGGTCCACGTATCTGTGGTTAGGTGGACCTTTCCACAGATGGCGTTCCGCAGTGCACACTTGATTTTATCGGATACTTGGTTGTGCAGGGAAGGCACGGCTCTCTTGGAGAAGTAGAGGCGGCTGGGAACAACATACTGTGGGACAGCAAGCGAAATGAGCTGTTTGAAGCTGTCTGTGTCCACCAGCCTGAATGACAGCATTTCATAGGCCAGTAGTTTAAAAATGCTGGCATTCAGGGCCAGGGATCGAGTGTGGCTAGGTGGGAATTTACGCTTTCTCTCAAATGTTTGTGAGATGGAGAGCTGAACGCTGCCGTGTGACATGGTTGAGATGCTTGGTGACGGAGGTGGTGGTGCTGGTGGTACATCCTCTGTTTGCTGGGCGGCAGGTGCCAACGTTCCTCCAGAGGCGGAGGAAGAGGCAGAGGCAGCAGCAGAAGAGGTAGCAGGGGGAGCCTGAGTGAGTTCCTTGTTTTTAAGGTGTTTACTCCACTGCAGCCCGTGTCTCGCATGCAGGTGCCTGGTCATGCAGGTTGTGCTAAGGTTCAGAACGTTAATGCCTCGCTTCAGGCTCTGATGGCACAGTGTGCAAACCACTCGGGTCTTGTCGTCAGCACGAAGAACTGCCACGCCAGGGAACTCCTTGAAGCTGCCTTTGGGGTGCTTGGTCCCAGATGGCGGTCAGTAGCAGGCGAACTCTCTTGGCGGCGGGTGTTCTGCTTATGCCCACTGCTCCCTCTTTTGCTACGCTGTTGGCTCGGTCTCACCACTGCCTCTTTCTCCGAACTCTGAAAGTCAGTGGCACGACCTTCATTCCATGTGGGGTCTAGGACCTCATCGTCCCCTGCATTGTCTTCCACCTAGTCTTCCTCCCTGACTTCCTGTTCAGTTTGCACACTGCAGAAAGACGCAGCAGTTGGCACCTGTGTTTCATCATCAGAGACCTGCTGAGGTGGTATTCCCATGTCCTCATCATCAGGAAACATAAGTGGTTGTGCGTCAGTGCATTCTATGTATTCCACCGTTGGGGAAGGGCTAGGTGGATGCCCTTGGGAATCCCTGCCAGCAGAGTCTTCAAACAGCATAAGAGACTGCTGCATAAGTTGAGGCTCAGACAGTTTCCCTGATATGCATGGGGGTGATGTGACACACTGATGGGCTTGGTTTTAAGGCGCCATATGTGCGCTTTCTGCAGAAGACTGGGTGGGAGATAATGTGAACGTGCTGGATCCACTGTTGGCCACCCAATTGACTAATGCCTGTACCTGCTCAGGCCTTACCATCCTTAGAACGGCATTGGGCCCCACCAAATATCGCTGTAAATTCTGGCGTCTACTGTGACCTGAGGTAGTTGGTACACTAGGACGTGTGGCTGTGGCAGAACGGCCACGTCCTCTCCCAGCACCAGAGGGTCCACTAACACCACCACGACCATGTCCGCGTCCCTTACTAGATGTTTTCCTCATTGTTACCGTTCACCACAATAAGAAAAAAATTATTTGGCCCAATGTATTGAATTCAATTTCATGCACCTAACTCTATCGGGCTATCTACTTAGGTACCGTATTACACTAATACAGGCACAGCAGTAACCACAGATTTAGCTGAATATAAATTGTAGGCCTATTATTTAGGTGCTGGATGACAGGTATACGTTTACGGACAGAATTAGACTTGGAGATGCACGGTAGCGTTTGAGGTTATTGAGAATGACCCTATCCGCACCTTCAATCTAATATACCCTTTTATGGATAGATTTAAACTTGGCCTGATACAGCAGAAACCACTAATTTAGGGAATTGCTAAGTTGGGAATTGTATTTCAACCCAGAACAAAAACTGTGCTTTGGCGGACACTAAATAACTTTACCAGCCACAGCAGTAAACACAGATTTAGCTGAATATAAATTGTAGGCCTATTATTTAGGAGCTGGATGACAGGTATACGTTTACGGACAGAATTAGACTTGGAGATGCACGGTAGCGTTTGAAGTTATTGAGAATGTGTAATGACCGGCGTCACGCAAAGGGAGGGAAATGGGAAGGTCCTGTCCAAGGGAGAGGGAAAGATAGTGACCCCTGACTCACCTTGCGGCTGGCACCTGACTGCCCTGACGTCCCTAGACGGGTTCCTCACCCGTACGCCGATCACGTGCCTAAACCCTGGCTTTCCCTAAGATGAGCCCTATGTAGTGAACGGGGTGGTGGGATCACTAGTCCGCACCACTGACACTAAGAGGAAAACACCAAGGAGAGGACAGACAATACAGACAAACATATAATCCCAGGTGGGTGACAACAGCAGACCACCAAGGCCCAACAGGGATCCGGAGGGTAACGTTCTGGAACAACAAGCAGGGAACACAGCCACACAGCTCCAGTGGGTCAGTATAGAAGTCCAGGCAGGAAGCTCTATATCTGGCAACCAGAGAAGTGAAAGATGGGAATATTAGGAGGTTGGGATTGCTGGACAAGAAACAGCTGAGGAGGAGAAGCTACGGATCCCTGAGTGAGCCAAAAAGGATTGCAAGGCAAACCCAGAAAGCTACCATTAATAAACAGCACTGTTATTAGACATAGAGCGCGCAGCCACCCGCTGCGACTTCCTGACCCCGGGTATAACGGAGTCAGGCGTGGCTCTTGACACCCTCGTGACAGAATGACCCTATCCGCACCTTCAATCTAATATTCCCTTTTATGGATAGATTTAAACTTGGCCTGCTACAGCAGAAACCACTGATTTAGGGAATTGCTAAGTTGGGAATTATATTTCAACCCAGAAAAAAAATATCCTTTGCCAGACAGCAGACAGTATTACAATTGGCTAGCCACAGCTGAAACACCAGATTTAGGGTACTGCTATTTTGGCAGTTGTATTTCACCCCTCAATAAAATAGCAAGCACAGCCAAGCCCCTGATGTAGGATATAGCAAAAAAACAACAACACACTATTGATGGTTAAATGTACTTGGTGGCAGCTTGTGCTGGCGCACCACAAGACACAAAATGGCCACCGATCACCCCAGAAAAAAGTGACAGAAAAACGCTCTGGGCAGCCTTAAAACAGTGAGCAATTAAATAGCAGAGGTTGAATGATACACAGCTGTAGATCGATCACTTCAGTAATTGTTTTTGCTGACTAAATCACTGCCTAATCTGGCCCTAACAGCAGCAGCTGCTGCATCTTATCCCTACACTGATCAGAGCAGAGTGACGTGCGGCGCTACGTGACTCCAGCTTAAATAGAGGCTGGGTCACATGCTGCACTGGCCAATCACAGCCATGCCAATAGTAGGCATGGCTGTGATGGCCTCTTGGGGCAAGTAGTATGACGCTTGTTGATTAGCTGCTTTGCAGCCTTTCAAAAAGCGCCAAGAAAGCGCCGAACACCGAACCCGAACTTTTACGAAAATGTTCGGGTTCGGGTCCGTGTCACGAACACCCCAAACTATACAGTTCGGGTTCGCTCATCCCTACTTGTTTCCAAAAGTCCAACATTTTAGGTTGAGAGATATTATTGAAATAAGGGATCAGGTTCTGAGTAGGGATGAGCGAACCCGAACTGTATAGTTTGGGTTCGTACCGAATTTTGGGGTGTCCGTGACACGGACCCGAACCCGAACATTTTCTTAAAAGTTCGGGTTCGGTGTTCGGCGCTTTCTTGGCGCTTTTTGAAAGGCTGCAAAGCAGCCAATCAACAAGCGTCATACTACTTGGCCCAAGAGGCCATCACAGCCATGCCTACTATTGGCATGGCTGTGATTGGCCAGTGCACCATGTGACCCAGCCTCTATTTAAGCTGGAGTCACGTAGCGCCGCACGTCACTCTGCTATGATCAGTATAGGGAGAGGTTGCAGCTGCGACGTTAGGGTGAGATTAGGCAGATTAACTCCTCCAAAAGACTTCATTCTGTGATCGATCTGCAGCTGTGGATCATTGAAGTGCTATTATTGACTTGCTCACTTTTTTGAGGCTGCCCAGAGCGTTTTTATATCACTTTTTTTCTGGGGTGATCGGCGGCCATTTTGTGACTTGTGGTGCGCCAGCACGAGCTATCACCAAGTGTATTTAACCATCGATAGTGTGGTTATTTTGTGCTATATCCTACATCAGCTGCAGGCTGAGCCTGTGTGACACACCGAAGTGCATTTAACCATCAACAGTCTGGTTATTTTTTGGCCATATACTACATCAGCGGCAGGCTGAGCCTGTGTCACCCAAGTGTATTTAACCATCGATAGTGTGGTTATTTTGTGCTATATCCTACATCAGCTGCAGGCTGAGCCTGTGTCACCGAAGTGCATTTAACCATCAACAGTCTGGTTAATTTTTGGCCATTTACTACATCAGCTGCAGGCTGAGCCTGTGTCACCCAAGTGCATTTAACCATCAACAGTCTGATTATTTTTTGGCCATATACTACATCTGGTGCAGGCTGAGCCTGTGTCACCCAAGTGCATTTAACCATCAACAGTGTGGTTATTTTTTGGCCATATATTACATCAGGGGCAAGTTGAGCCTGTCACCCAGCGCCTAAAAAATAGACCTGACATTTCTATTCAACCAAATCTGTACTGTTTTAGCTGGTCAAGTTATTTGTATTGACCGTAAAAGCACACTTTTTTTCTGGGTTGAAAAAGCATTCCCAAATTTGCCATTCTCAAAATAACTAGTTTCTGGTATTTGAGGCCTACTTGAAATCTATCCCAAAAAGAAAATCTTACATTGAAGTTATTGATAGTGTCATTCAGAAAAACCTAAGACACACGCTAGCGTGCTGATAGAAGTGTCATTCTGTGATTAAACCTATAACTGTCACACAGCGCAAAAAAAAACAGGTCTCACATCTCTATTCAACCAAATCTGCAGTGTTTTATCTGGTCAAGTTATTTGTAGTGACCGTAAAAGCAGACTTTTTGTTCTGGGTTGAAAAAGCATTCCCAAATTTGCCATTCTCAAAATAACTAGTTTGTGGTATTTGAGGCCTACTTGAAATCTATCCCAAAAAGAAAATCTTACATTGAAGGTATTGATAGTGTCATTCAGAAAAACCTAAGACACACGCTAGCGTGCTGATAGAAGTGTGATTCTGTGATTAAACCTATACCTGTCACACAGCGCAAAAAAAAACAGGTCTCACATCTCTATTCAACCAAATCTGCAGTGTTTTATCTGGTCAAGTTATTTGTAGTGACCGTAAAAGCAGACTTTTGTTCTGGGTTGAAAAAGCATTCCCAAATTTGCCATTCTCAAAATAACTAGTTTCTGGTATTTGAGGCCTACTTGAAATCTATCCCAAAAAGAAAATCTTACATTGAAGGTATTGATAGTGTCATTCAGAAAAACCTAAGACACACGCTAGCGTGCTGATAGAAGTGTGATTCTGTGATTAAACCTATACCTGTCACACGGCGCAAAAAAAAAACAGGTCTCACATCTCTATTCAACCAAATCTGCAGGGTTTTAGCTGGTCAAGTTATTTGTAGTGACCGTAAAAGCAGACTTTTTGTTCTGGGTTGAAAAAGCATTCCCAAATTTGCCATTCTGAAAATTGTAGTGAACGGGAACAATGAGGAAAACATCTAATAAGGGACGCGGACGTGGACATGATCGTGGTGGTGTTAGTGGACCCTCTGGTGCTGGGAGAGGACGTGGCCGTTCTGCCACAGCCACACGTCCTAGTGAACCAACTACCTCAGGTCCCAGTAGCCAGCAGAATTTACAGCGATATTTGGTGGGGCCCAATGCCGTTCTAAGGATGGTAAGGCCTGAGCAGGTGCAGGCATTAGTCAAGTGGGTGGCCGACAGTGGATCCAGCACGTTCACATTATCTCCCACCCAGTCTTCTGCAGAAAGCGCACAGATGGCGCATGAAAACCAAGCCCATCGGTCTGTCACATCACCCCCATGCATATCAGGGAAACTGTCTGAGCCTCAAGTTATGCAGCAGTCTCTTATGCTGTTTGAAGACTCTGCTGCCAGGGTTTCCCAAGGGCATCCACCTAGCCCTTCCCCAGGGGTGGAAGAGATAGAATGCACTAACGCACAACCACTTATTTTTCCTGATGATGAGGACATGGGAATACCACCTCAGCACGTCTCTGATGATGACGAAACACAGGTGCCAACTGCTGCGTCTTTCTGCAGTGTGCAGACTGAACAGGAGGTCAGGGGTCAAGACTGGGTGGAAGACGATGCAGGGGACCATGAGGTCCTAGACCCCACATGGAATGAAGGTCGTGCCACTGACTTTCAGAGTTCGGAGGAAGAGGCAGTGGTGAGACCGAGCCAACAGCGTAGCAAAAGAGAGAGCAGTGGGCAAAATCAGAACACCCGCCGCCAAGAGACTCCGCCTGCTACTGACCGCCATCTGGGACCGAGCACCCCAAAGGCAGCTTCAAGGAGTTCCCTGGCATGGCACTTCTTCAAACAATGTGCTGACGACAAGACCCGAGTGGTTTGCACGATGTGCCATCAGAGCCTGAAGCGAGGCATTAACGTTCTGAACCTTAGCACAACCTGCATGACCAGGCACCTGCATGCAAAGCATGAACTGCAGTGGAGTAAACACCTTAAAAACAAGGAAGTCACTCAGGCTCCCCCTGCTACCTCTTCTGCTGCTGCCGCCGCCTCGGCCTCTTCTGCTGCTGCTGCCGCCTCGGCCTTTTCTGCTGCTGCTGCCGCCGCCTCGGCCTCTTCCTCTGCCTCTGGAGGAACGTTGGCACCTGCCGCCCAGCAAACATGGGATGTACCACCAACACCACCACCTGCGTCACCAAGCATCTCAACCATGTCACACGGCAGCGTTCAGCTCTCCATCTCACAAACATTTGAGAGAAAGCGTAAATTCCCACCTAGCCACCCTCGATCCCTGGCCCTGAATGCCAGCATTTCTAAACTACTGGCCTATGAAATGCTGTCATTTAGGCTGGTGGACACAGACAGCTTCAAACACCTCATGTCGCTTGCTGTCCCACAGTATGTTGTTCCCAGCCGGCACTACTTCTCCAAGAGAGCCGTGCCTTCCCTGCACAACCAAGTATCCGATAAAATCAAGTGTGCACTGCGCAACGCCATCTGTGGCAAGGTCCACCTAACCACAGATACGTGGACCAGTAAGCACGGCCAGGGACGCTATATCTCCCTAACTGCACACTGGGTAAATGTAGTGGCGGCTGGGCCCCAGACGGAGAGCTGTTTGGCGCACGTCCTTCCGCCGCCAAGGATCGCAGGGCAACATTCTTTGCCTCCTGTCTCCTCCTCCTCCTACTCAGCTTCCTCCTCCTCTTCTTCCACTTGCTCATCCAGTCAGCCACACACCTTCACCACCAACTTCAGCACAGCCCGGGGTAAACGTCAGCAGGCCGTTCTGAAACTCATATGTTTGGGGGACAGGCCCCACACCGCACAGGAGTTGTGGGGGGGTATAGAACAACAGACCGACGAGTGTTTGCTGCTGGTGAGCCTCAAGCCCGGCCTGGTGGTGTGCGATAATGGGCGAAATCTCGTTGCAGCTCTGGGACTAGCCGGTTTGACGCACATCCCTTGCCTGGCGCATGTGCTGAATTTGGTGGTGCAGAAGTTCATTCGCAACTACCCCGACATGTCAGAGCTGCTGCATAAAGTGCGGGCCGTCTGTTCGCGCTTCCGGCGTTCACACCCTGCCGCTGCTCGCCTGTCTGCGCTACAGCGTAACTTCGGCCTTCCCGCTCACCGCCTCATATGCGATGTGCCCACCAGGTGGAACTCCACCTTGCATATGCTGGACAGACTGTGCGAGCAGCAGCAGGCCATAGTGGAGTTTCAGCTGCAGCACGCACGGGTCAGTCGCACTGTGGATCAGACCCACTTCACCACCAATGACTGGGCCTCCATGCGAGACCTGTGTGCCCTGTTGCGCTGTTTCGAGTACTCCACCAACATGGCCAGTGGCGATGACGCCGTTATCAGCGTTACAATACCACTTCTATGTCTCCTTGAGAAAACACTTAGGGCGATGATGGAAGAGGAGGTGGCCCAGGAGGAAGAGGAGGAAGAGGGGTCATTTTTAGCACTTTCAGGCCAGTCTCTTCGAAGTGACTCAGAGGGAGGTTTTTTGCAACACCAGAGGCCAGGTACAAATGTGGCCAGACAGGGCCCACTACTGGAGGACGAGGAGGACGAGGATGAGGAGGAGGTGGAGGAGGATGAGGATGAAGCATGTTCACAGCGGGGTGGCACCCAAAGCAGCTCGGGCCCATCACTGGTGCGTGTCTGGGGGGAAACACAGGACGATGACGATACGCCTCCCACAGAGGACAGCTTGTCCTTACCTCTGGGCAGCCTGGCACACATGAGCGACTACATGCTGCAGTGTCTGCGCAACGACAGCAGAGTTGCCCACATTTTAACGTGTGCGGACTACTGGGTTGCCACCCTGCTGGATCCCCGGTACAAAGACAATGTGCCCACCTTACTTCCTACACTGGAGCATGATAGGAAGATGCGCGAGTACAAGCGCACGTTGGTAGACGCGCTACTGAGAGCATTCCCAAATGTCACAGGGGAACCAGTGGAAGCCCAAGGCGAAGGCAGAGGAGGAGCAAGAGGTCGTCAACGCAGCTGTGTCACGCCCAGCTCCTCTGAGGGCAGGGTTAGCATGGCAGAGATGTGGAAAAGTTTTGTCAACACGCCACAGCTAAGTGCACCACCACCTGATACGGAACGTGTTAGCAGGAGGCAACATTTCACTAACATGACCCCTCCACGTACTGACTGTTGGTTCGGCCCCATTCAACTTCTGGGTCTCCAAATTGTCCACGTGGCCAGAGCTAGCCTTTTATGCCTTGGAGGTGCTGGCCTGCCCGGCGGCCAGCGTTTTGTCTGAACTTGTATTCAGCACGGCAGGGGGCGTCATTACAGACTGTCTACATTACTGTCTACAGCCAATGTGGACAAGCTGACATTCATAAAAATGAACCAGGCATGGATCCCACAGGACCTGTCCATCCCTTGTGCAGATTAGATATTAACTACCTCCCCTTAACAATATATTATTCTACTCCAGGGCACTTCCTCATTCAATACTATTTTTAATTTCATTTTACCATTATTTTGCGGGGCAACCCAAAGTTGAATGAACCTCTCCTCTGTCTGGGTGCCGGGGCCTAAATGTGTGACAGTGGACTGTTCCAGTGGTGGGTGACGTGAAGCCTGATTCTCTGCTATGACATGAATACAGATTCTGCGCTGACATAAGGCCAGATTCTCTGTTACGGGACCTCTCTCCTCTGCCTGGGTGCCGGGGCCTAAATGTGTGACAGTGGCCTGTTCCAGTGGTGGGTGACGTGAAGCCTGATTCTCTGCTATGACATGAAGACAGATTCTGCGCTGACATAAGGCCAGATTCTCTGTTACGGGACCTCTCTCCTCTGCCTGGGTGCCTGGGCCTAAATGTGTGACAGTGGCCTGTTCCAGTGGTGGGTGACGTGAAGCCTGATTCTCTGCTATGACATGAAGACAGATTCTGCGCTGACATAAGGCCAGATTCTCTGTTACGGGACCTCTCTCCTCTGCCTGGGTGCCTGGGCCTAAATGTGTGACAGTGGCCTGTTCCAGTGGTGGGTGACGTGAAGCCTGATTCTCTGCTATGACATGAAGACAGATTTTGCGCTGACATAAGGCCAGATTCTCTGCTATGGCATGAAGAGACTGATTCTCTGCTGACATGAAGCCAGATTCTTTGCTATGGCATGAAGAGACTGATTCTCTGCTGACGTGAAGCCAGATTCTCTGCTATGGGACCTCTGTCCAATTGATATTGGTTCATTTTTATTTTTTTTATTTTAATTTTAATTCATTTCCCTATCCACATTTGTTTGCAGGGGATTTACCTACATGTTGCTGCCTTTTGCAGCCCTCTAGCTCTTTCCTGGGCTGTTTTACAGCCTTTTTAGTGCCCAAAAGTTCGGGTCCCCATTGACTTCAATGGGGTTCGGGTTCGGGACGAAGTTCGGATCGGGTTCGGATCCCGAACCCGAACATTTCCGGGAAGTTCGGCCGAACTTCTCGAACCCGAACATCCAGGTGTTCGCTCAACTCTAGTTCTGAGGAATAATATAAAATGGGGTTGTATATAATAGGAGTCAAGTTTGCAAATTACATAAAAGATGTGTTTTGAGAACACATTTAAAGGACCCTATTACCCCTGTCACTATTAAGTGCAGTACTACATGAAATGCTCTGCTGGTGCTGACTCTTGATTGCTATGATGTTACTTACCCACCATTTCATGCTGTGTCATGGCAAAATGCAGCTGGAATACGTTGATAGGAATTCTGAATGAGCACACATAATGGAGGGACTTCTTAGAACAAACTCAGAAGTCCTTTCTATGAATTCCAGTGATGGTTTGGTGATGGGGGCTACAGGGGTGAGCATGGACTTATTAATTAGAGATCCAGAGTCAGTTTGGCACCCGTGGTGGGTCCTTTCTCTGGCACCCCCCCCCCTACACACACACACACACACACCAATACTTAAAATTGTACCCCCTCACAGTAGTATTGCCCTCATTGTACAACATTCACAGTAGTTTTGTCCAGATATGTGCCCCGTCACGGTAGTTATGCTCTCTTTGTGCCCCCTTCACAGTAGTTATGCCCTCTCTATGTCCCCATAACAGTTATGCCCCTTCACAGTAGTAATGTCGACTCTGTGTCCCTTCACAGTAGCAATGCCCATTGTGCCCCTTCACAATAGTGATGCCCACTCTGTGCCCCATAACAGTTATGCCCCTTTACACTAGTAATGCCCTCTGTGCCCCTTCACAGTAGTAATGCCCATTGTGCCCTCTTCACAGTAGTAATGCCCATTGTGCCCCCTTCAAAGTAGTAATGTTCTCTGTGCCCCTTAGTAGTAATGTAAAGTAGTAATGTTCACTGCCAGACCGCTTAAAATCAATGTTCATTTTATTGATAAAAAAATAAATAAATCATTATTTAAAAACAAGTGCAGGGAAAAGGCGACATCAACCAGAGGAGAACACAATGAAAACAGTTCATATTCGTACACAGAGAAGAAATCCAGATAAAGTGCATGTGCAATAAATGGCAATAAGTAAATATATGCAGGACAAGAATCAGTTACCCATAATGTGTCTCCTCCGGGATGGTGCCAACCCCGACGCGCGTTTCAGCAAACCTTCGTCTGGGGGTGGCGCCACCCCGGAGGAAACACATTATGGGTAACTGATTCTTGTCCTGCATATATTTACTTATTGCCATTTATTGCACATGCACTTTATCTGGATTTCTTCTATGTGGAGGAATATGAACTGTTTCCATTGTGTTCTCCTCTGGTTGATGTTGCCTCTTGTTTTAAATAATGAATTTATTTACTTATCAAAAAAATTAACATTGATTCTAAGCAGTCTGGCAGTTTTTGTATAGGTTTTTGCATTGTGCTGCTGCCACAGGTTTATGCTTAATTGAGCAATACATGATTTATTAGTAGGAGATTTTTTTTTCTCATATCTATTGTTAGAAATAAGTTGAGCCCTCTTTTGGTTTTGTTCCCATTCATACTAATAATCCCATTGTGCCCCCTTCATAGTAACAATGCCCTTTGTGCCCCCTTCATAATATTAATGACCATTGTGCCCCCTTCACAGTAGTAATGCCCATTGTGCCCCCTTCTTAGTAGTAATGCCCAATATGCCCCCTTCACAGTAGTAATGCCATTGTGCCCCCTTCACAGTAGTAATGCCATTGTTCCTCCTTCACAGTAGTAATGCCCATTGTGCCCCCTTCAAAGGATTAATAACCTGTGCCCCCTCCATTGTAGTAATGCCCATTGTGCCCCTTCACAGTTATAATGCACATTGCACCCCCTTCGAAATAGTAATGTCTTCTGTGCTCCTTTCTAGTAGTGATGCCCTCTGTGCCTCCTTCATAGTAGAAATGCCCATTGTGCCCCCTTCTTAGTAGTAATTCCCTCTGTGGACCTTCCGTATTAAAAATAAATAAATCTGTAACTACTCACCTTGTTCCATTCCTGATGCTCACATCCAGCTCTCCCCTGCAGGCACAGATCGAGCAGCAGCAGATTCCCAGGCTGCAGGCTCCTCCCACACAGGTTGGCAGCACGATCTGTGTCTTCAGACTGAATGGTGGAGCAGGAAGCAGAAGGCTTCCTGCTTCATCATTCAGTGCAGGAGAGATGGAGCACAGGGAGCTAAGGGACAGGACCGCAGCTCCCCAGTGCTCAAGCAATGAGCACTTCCATCTGTATTGATGGAAGCGCTCATTGCTTCTGGGCTCTGGCACGCCCCTGAGAGCGGGAACCCGGAACCCCCCCCCTCTTAGTATGCCACTGGATGAGGATGTTGGGAATTATCAACAAGAATTGTAATCACACAAAGTTAACAATAAAACTAACTATCTCAAAGGGGCATTATGTAAGTAGAAGCCTCAGTCCATGTCATACTCGCACATGCATAAATATTTGGCCATATATGACATCCATAAAATTTATAAAAATCACCATAAGAGTACTATATAAGTAAAAATCTCTGTCTTCACTGTTAACCATAATGGTCCGATAAATGACTTGCATATACCTCATATATGTAAAGTGCATAATTGCTTATAAAAGACAAAAGTTGTAATATATAAATATATATATATATACTGTATATATATATATATATATATATATACACTCACCTAAAGAATTATTAGGAACACCTGTTCTATTTCTCATTTATCTAGTCAACCAATCACATGGCAGTTGCTTCAATGCATTTAGGGGTGTGGTCCTGGTCAAGAAAATCTCCTGAACTCCAAACTGAATGTCAGAATGGGAAAGAAAGGTGATTTAAGCAATTTTGAGCGTGGCATGGTTGTTGGTGCCAGACGGGCCGGTCTGAGTATTTCACAATCTGCTCAGTTACAGGGATTTTCACGCACAACCATTTCTAGGGTTTACAAAGAATGGTGTGAAAAGGGAAAAACATCCAGTATTCGGCAGTCCTGTGGGCAAAAATACCTTGTGGATGCTAGAGGTCAGAGGAGAATGGGCCGACTGATTCAAGCTGATAGAAGATTAACGTTGATTGAGATAACCACTCGTTACAACCGAGGTATGCAGCAAAGCATTTGTGAAGCCACAACACGCGCAACCTTGAGGCGGATGGGCTACAACAGCAGAAGACCCCACCGGGTACCACTCATCTCCACTACAAATAGGAAAAAGAGGCTACAATTTGCAAGAGCTAACCAAAATTGGACTGTTAAAGACTGGAAAAATGTTGCCTGGTCTGATGAGTCTTGATTTCTGTTGAGACATTCAAATGGTAGAGTCCGAATTTGGCGTAAACAGAATGAGAACATGTATCCATCATGCCTTGTTACCACTGTGCAGGCTGGTGGTGGTGGTGTAATGGTGTGGGGGATGTTTTCTGGGCACACTTTAGGCCCCTTAGTGCCAATTGGGCATCGTTAAAATGCCACGGGCTACCTGAGCATTGTTTCTGACCATGTCCATCCCTTCATGACCACCATGTACCCATCCTCTGATGGCTACTTCCAGCAGGATAATGCACCATGTCACAAAGCTTGAATCATTTCAAATTAGTTTCTTGAACATGACAATAAGTTCACTGTACTAAAATGGCCCCCACAGTCACCAGATCTCAACCCAATAGAGCATCTTTGGGATGTGGTGGAACGGGAGCTTCGTGCCCTGGATGTGCATCCCTCAAATCTCCATCAACTGCAAGATGCTATCCTATCAATTTCTAAAGAATGCTATCAGCACCTTGTTGAATCAATGCCACGTAGAATTAAGGCAGTTCTGAAGGCAAAAGGGGGTCCAACACTGTATTAGTATGGTGTTCCTAATAATTCTTTAGGTGAGTGTAAATATATATATAGAGAGAGAGATGAAAAAATGGACAGCACTCCAAGTAAAAGCTAGTGGTGTTTATTCACCCATGTGGATGGCAACGTTTCAGCTCATACAAGAGCCTTTTTCAAGCCAAAAAAAGGCTCTTGTATGAGCTGAAACGTTGCCATCCACATGGGTGAATAAACACCACTAGCTTTTACTTGGAGTGCTGTCCTTTTTTTCATCTCTATCAGACGGGGTAAGCTGCTACATCCCTGGACTTAGCACTCTCCTTGTGTTTTTCCAGTGCCGCCATTATTTTCTTTTTTATATATATATATATATATATATATATATATATATATAAATTAGGTATTACCGTAATCATACTAAGCCCCAGAATAAGGTTGTCATGTCATCTTTAGAGCACAGTTAATGTCATAAAAACAAAAACAAAATACATGGCAGAATTGCAGTTTTCAATTTTACCTCACCAAGAATTTATTTTCCCATTTACCAAGATAAGGTAAATATAAGCGAATCTGTCACCAGTGACCTCCCACTAGAAGGTTCTAGTTCAGCTAGAAAATGTATACAAGGAGAGCAGACAGAGCCCCTAGTGCTCTGCAGTTAGGGAATAATGCTTAGAAGAAAAGACTCCCAGACTGCTTGAGTAACCAAAAGAAGACGCTTCAAAGGGGATACTCTGCCACAGATCCTGGGCCACCAGACTTTGACCAGGGTATCAGCCTTATGAGAGAGAGAGAGAGAGATTGAGAGAGAGAGAGACAGCTAGCTCAGGCCTTTCCTCAGCATGAACCCTTCTTCTGCCAGGAAAGAGACTGGAGAAGCCAGCCCTATGCCTCACCTCTTTTGCACTTGAAATCCTCCAGTAAAGAAGCACACTGGCTAACTGAAGAACCCTAAATCTCTGGACTTATTTCCCATTGGGGTGCACCACGCCTTACCACCCCTTCCAGAGAGCAGCAACATGTGATGACACCTCGACGATGTCTGGTGGACCCAGCATAATGTTGGGGCCGCCCCAAACCCGGCCATTGCATTTTTCCCTTGCAGCAAGGGAGGGGTTCACCACAGAGAGGAATGAAACTTGGGTTTAACAAGAGCAATAGTAACATCCTCATTGTGCCAAAGGCACATTTGCATATTAAGCAAAAGCATTGTAAATCAGGAACAAAGTCCTGGATCAACAAATGAAAAACAGCATTTTAATTGGGTTAACCACAGCTATGTATATATGTAAACAGTTTGATTGGGAGGTCGCTGGTGACAGATTATTTTTAATATACCATACTGAATCTTGTAATGGAAAATGGGGGGAAAAATCTTGGTTGGGTGAAACTGAAATTAAAACATGAAGTTCAGTTTTTTGTTTTATTTTCACTGCATTAAAGTGTGCACTAAAGATGAAATAACAACCTTATTCTGGAGGTCAGTATGATTACGGCAATACCAAAGTTATATATGTTATGTTATACTTTTAAAAAAAGTAAACATTAAACAAAAATTAACATTTTCTTTGCCTCTCCATAGCATGACACCATTAACATTTTTTATGATTCTGTCTGAAGAGCTGTTTTAGGGCTTTTTTTCACGAGGTGAACTGTAGTATATACAATGTGCCATTCCCCAAGGCCGATCGTGTCCCAGGTTTTTAGGAATGCCGAGTGGTGTGGTGTAGCCCTTAATAGTGTGTGTCAAGGTGCTTCTACCTGGATACCATCGCTCCCCAGGGTTAGTCTCTGAAGCAATAAAGGGGAAAAGTAATGGTGTAGATGGAAAATAAAATGAGTCCAGACCTTGATAAAGTTCAACAGCTTTACTTGCATCAACTTGCATCCAGACAATATTCAGGCTTTGTCTTGGTTCCAGCAGGTTTGACATAAAGTGGCAGGCAAACTTGAGTACTCTGCTTTCTCTCTCTGCTGTGCTAAACTGGGCTTGGGTCTGGTAACTGGACCTTCTGTCGGTTCAGGTATTCCTGCATTGGGGTGCCTTTGGCTGTTGACCCCCTCCTGACACTCAGTAACTAAATTAGCAAGGAGTTGGGGTGCTCTATGAGCTGCTTCCCTTTGGAGATACTCCTGCCGCAGCCGGAGAACTTTCCCCTTGCTGCTACATCTTCCACACATCTACCTCCATTGCAAGCTTAGCTTAGACTGCCTAGAGTTCGTGCAGCCCCTCGCTTTGGAAAGAAATGGGTCTGGCCCACTTCTGCCCAAAAGGGGGAGAATGGAATGGTAAGTTCCATTCTGTCTAAAGAAATCTCTGCCATACATTCTGCCACCTGATGGTGAACTAGGCACATTAAATGAAATACAAGAAATAACTGTTACATATCAAGATTATGAATGCACAATGTGGACCTGAAAATAAACATAAAGATGACATTTATGTTAACTATTAGAGACATCAGCAGAGTGAAGAAATGATAATACCACTCCGGGGTGTTAAATATATATGGCTTCTCCTGTAGTGTATATAATGCTCTCCTCTCGCCCCCTTCCCCTGTAGTGCCCCCAGTACTGCCATCATACATACATTTTTAAAAATGCCTGTGTTCCGCTCTCTTCAGGTGTCTGCAATGCAGGCCACAGGCTGTTCCTGCACATCCCTGTGCCCTCCTGCTTGGGGTCTTAACTGATCATGAACACAGGGAGGAGGTCGCAATAATGTCATTGTAATCTCCTGCACTGTTCTACTTCCTCATAGGCTTTAAGTCTAGTGACCTGAGGCGCATAAGGCTTACGGCAGGAATGGGAGCCATAGGCTAATTTATCTTAAATCTAAACCTTTATCATGCCTTAGAAAAAAAGTGAAAAAGGCCTCCAATAATACATTAAAGAAATAGAAAACAATGCATTCTTTCTGTTCATATGCTGATATTATAATACAGTTTTGCAGTGTGGATATGCCAGCAGGGATACAAGACTATTTAGTAAATAAATTCATGTTGTGTGACATTTTACAGGTTACACAGATTTTTGTGGCACACTTTCAGCTTGCACTTGGAATTGCCTTAAACTTTGTTGGTGGAAATATTTATACAATGTACACTTACATCATCTTCTGGGGACCACCATTTGTAAGTATCTATCTATCTATCTATCTATCTATCTATCTATCTATCTATCTATCTATCTACCTACCTATCTGGTATCTATCTATCTTTCTATCATTTATTTATCTCATATCTTTCTTATACTCTAAAGTGCTACTTCAGGGTATAACTATTATGAACCTACAGTTATTAATTTTCTATTTTACACAAAACAGCCCAAAAGACAGTTTAATGTTACATATTGTGGAAGATTTAGCAATACTGGCAAATGTATCAAAATGGAGCTGTTCATTAGACATGATTGACAACTCATTGGTCTTTTTTCCTCATAGCTGGATTATTTCAAACCAATACTTTGCACAATTCTTCCACTGGGCTTCTCTGTTCACCTTGCTCCTTATAGTGAGCATTTCAAGGGAAGTGCATACAGTCACATTCTCCAGTTATCTGGAGAATCCCTAGCTAACTATTTTAACATTTTACTGGGGCCTGCCATAGTGAAATCTGAATCCATGTTCCCTGCAATGGGCTACTAGAGACTTAACATTGTGCATACAGTATATTTATTCCATTGCACTGTATTTTCATTGTTGATGCCAATGTAAGGGATCAGTATCCATATTGGCTTAAATAGGCCAAGTACAAGGGGTTTTCAATAAGTTATCTACCCCAGCATGTTCTGTCAGTGTTAGAGAACTGAGCTTATCTGTGTAGATTGGACATGTCTGAACATGCAACACACACAGTAGCAGTTCAGTCGGATGAAAGCACTGGAAGTGGCAGAATGGCAAATGCAGTATAGTGCGGGTCTACAAAGAAAGTGAGGAATTTGGACCTATGTTCCATGATTAAATTCCTTACAAAGGAAGAAGAGAAGCCTAAAGAAATGCATGAAAGGATGATTGCTGTATATGGTGGTGATACACCTTCCTACTACCAAGTACAGTTTTGGGCCAAGCAGTTTAAATGGGGTAGGGAATCAATTGAAAATGACCCCCGTTGAGGGTGACCTGTCCAGGCATTGTCAGAGGAAATATGCCATAAAGTTATAAAGAGGCTATGATTTTGGGAGATAGTTGGGTCAAAGTCAGTGTTATAGCTCATGAATTAAGCATTTCAGTTGGCAGTTTCCAGTATCTTTGATGATGTCAAATGTCAGATCCCTGGGGGTGCCACGAATGTTGACGTCTGACAAAAAACTTGTCACCAGCAATTCAGCCAAGAGAATTTAGATGAGCTTAGAAAAAATCCAGGAGACTTAAAAAAAAAACTGATTGAGGGGTGTGATATACCTATAATATACCTTCTAACATAGAAAGTATATTATAGTGCATTTGTATTGTGCAGCAGTTGTATGTGGTTCTGCTGCGATACTGCAGCTAGATAAAGGGACAAACGCTATTGGAATAACTACAAAAATCACTGCAGAAAATGCACCAAAATGATACACAACTGACAATACTAGCTAATTCCTCAAGCCGATGTTAAAGGTGAGAACTTTGCCAATATCTTGCAGTCAGGAACATATCGGAGCCCCTCATGCACCACATCACGGTGTCTCAGCAAGCATGGGGTCCTTCCACTAAACTACCCATGATGTGTGAACAGGGTCTGAACAGTGCTAGAAACCAACACACAGCCAAACTCTTACATGCCTCCATAGTGGTATCACCAATGCACTGTGAGGTAGAATAAAGCTGTGAGCCGCACTCACAACAGACCATGTGACACAGAAGCTACCAGATGCAAAAGAACGTTACCAACAAAATGAAGTGGCACATTCCATACACATAAAGAAAAAAACTCACTGAAAAAAGTGGCCTACACAAGTGGAAATGGTCCAAACCCAAAACACTGTAGCGTATCTATAACCGGGGGAGCAATTCCTCCACATACGGTCCGCAGATAACGGCAATCCCCAGGTGTCCGACTACATCGGGTTAGCGGCCGATGTGGACGCTCTGAGAAGTGAGGAACCCCTGGACTACTGGGTGTGCAGGCTTGAGCTGTGGCCAGAGCTGGCACAATTTGCCATGGAACTCTTGGCTTGACCCTCGTTGAGTGCCTGTCCAAAAGGATGTTCAGCGCAGCAGGGGGGATCATGACCGATAAACATACTTACCTAGCTCACATTTCTAAAAATGAACGAGGCATGGATCTCGGAGGAATTCAACACCTGTGACGACATGTTTAATTAAATTTCCTCATGCCAGCCCACACATATCCGCCACAACCCAGAACAAAGAATGGTCCCTGTCTTATGTAAATACAGCGGCATAAAAGGCCTTTTCTGTCAGTTGAATGCCTAATGTTTGGGGCCCATACTCCACTGGCCTGCAGTAAAATTGTTATCCAATGACCATCTAATATACCTCCAGCCACATAATCACTTGATCTTTTCTGTACGGTGAATGCATAATTTTTGGGGCCTGTAATCTAACTGGCCAACAGTAAAATTGTTATACAGTGACCACCTGATGTACCTCCAGCCACAAAATCACTTATTCTTTTATGTCAGGTGAATGCCTAATTTTTAGGGCCCCTACTCCCATGGCCTAAAATTAAATGTTTCTAGGCTCCAGCAGGGCACATTTTTGAGAATTTCCCTTTAAGACGCATAAAAATGGCCCATGATTAAAATACATTTTTTTTGTGGGAATTTTTGTCATTGATCCCCCTCTAGTATGTCACTGTCCATGTTGTGGGACTATTTGTACACTTCTAGTAAGTATTTGGTGGCTGCAAATATGACTTAAAGGATTTCCAGGTTCGCCTGCCGTTAAAGTGAATTGAGCCCACTGCGAACCTGTGGTTCGCGAACATTTGATCGCGTTCGCGAACCGTCCCGGCCGATGTTCGTCACTCACTACCGGTGAGCAGGTAAGTATAATCCATACGAGGGCCCCAGGCATTGGGGGGATATTTTAGATATTGGATAACCCCTTTAAAACCAGTACATATTTATTATTATTTAGGGTTGTGTTATTCTCTCGGAATGTGAATATATCAACTACCTCATGGTCATGGACAAGAGTGATTTGTAGCAAAACATAATGGCTGGCCACCTCTGGGACCCTCTCAGCATCTTTAGGCACCTGGTAGTCCCTGTAGTAGTTGGTGACCCTACCAACACCTAGAGTGTTTGTTGTTGAGATCCTCACTGTCCGTTCCTTAGAGTTGCTGTTGTCAGTTATGAAAACTATACAATCCCATAAGGGAAGATTTATCAAAACTGGTGTAAAGGAAAACTGGTTTACTTGTCCATTGCAACCAATCAGATTCCACCTTTTATTTTTCAGAGTCCTTTTGGAAAATCAAAGGTGAAAACGTATTGGTTGCTATGGTTAAGGAACCCATTTTCTTTTTGCACCAGTTCTGATAAATCAGGGGATATGAATAAAACATCAAACACTGCTGGATCCTATGGCTTAACCCAATAGTCGAAAATATGCTTCCCTGGTCCCATTCATAAATAATCTTCTGTAAAACTTTTCTAAACAGATCACATGACTTGATTTATAACAATAGCTCGTATCACCCATGATATTTACCGCTTGTCTTCCCTGCCACTTCCAGTGTTGTGCTCCAGTCCTCCCTGTCAGTGATTGTTTACCTGATTGCAATGGTGATATCCCATACACACCACATCATCACCAGTGATAGTCAGTTTGCAGTGTTCGCCAGTGAACACATGTGGGCTGCCAGTCACCGGGAGCAGGCAGTTCCGAGAACAGCCCGATGAAGGCCCCAGATGGCTGTTCTCGGAACTGCCTGCTCCCGGTGACTACATTTGATTTCAGACCGGCTCCCGGCACAGGTACAGGTAAGGGATTACCTGTGCATCGCCGGACGGGTGGGTCTACCTTACTAAAGATGGCAGCCCGCATGTGTTCGCTGGCAAACACTGCGAACTGACCATCACTGCAACCAATCACTGGCCTCAGCAGTGACATTCTGTACATAGCTTAAGCTAGTGCATGGCGATAAGGTGTGTACCATCCAGAAAGATGACAATGCTGCAGGGAAGAAAAGAAGTAAGCATTGATTTGTTTGTTATTTTAGACCATTTACAACTGCTGCCTGAGTTTTTATTTCATTTGTACAACCATGCTTGACAATGATCCACTGTAGGATGTATGTAGTGTGGATTAATGAAGTGTTTTGTGTTTTACATAGCTGATCTGTTCAGGAATTATGGCTGTTTCTGCTCACAGCATTGTATCCTCTAAATTGGTAAGTATATTCTGGAAAATGTTTACAGCACCACTTCAGAACATTCATAAGAATAATGTATTATCACAATGTATTGATTTATGTAAAAATATAATATTGATTCTAAAAAGGCGACATGGTGCTCGTAGCATACCACAGCAGAGACAAAAACAGGTCAATAAAGCCTGTCTAGTGGAAAACATGGACTCACTTGTGAGAGTTTTCCTGTCCAAGCAGAGCTCTGATGAAAGCACAGTGTTGTGTGTTTCTTCCAAACAACTCAACTTTGGTTTCATCTGTCCACAGAATATTTTGCCAGTACTGCTGTGAAACATCCAGGTGCTCTTGTGCAAACTGTAAACGTGCAGCAATGTTTTTTTTGGACAGCAGTGGCTTCCTCTGTGGTATCCTCCCATGAAATCCATTCTTGTTTAGTGTTTTACGAATCGTAGATTCGCTAACAGGGATGCTAGCATATGCCAGAGACTTTTGTAAGTCTTTAGCTGATACTCTAGGATTCTTCTTCACCTCATTGAGCAGCCTGCGCTGTGCTCTTGCAGTCACCTTTACAGGATGGCCACTCCTAGGGAGAGTAGCAGCAGTGCTAAACTTTCTCCATTTATAGACAATTTGTCTTACCGTGGACTGATGAACAGCAAGGCTTTTGGAGATACTTTTATAACCCTTTCCAGCTTTATGCAAGTCAACAATTCTTAATTGTAGGTCTTCTGAGAGCTCTTTTGTGCGAGGCATCATTCACATCAGGCAATGCTTCTTGTGAAAAGCAAACCCAGAACTGGTGTGTGTTTTTTATAGGGCAGGGCAGCTGTAACCAACACCTCCAATCTCATCTCATTGATTGGACTTCAGTTGGCTGACACCTCACTCCAATTAGCTCTTGGAGATGTCATTAGTAGAGTTGAGCGAACACCTGGATGTTCGGGTTCGAGAAGTTCGGCCGAACTTCCCGGAAATGTTCGGGTTCGGGATCCGAACCCGACACGAACTTCGTCCCGAACCCGAACCCCATTGAAGTCAATGGGGACCCGAACTTTTCGGCACTAAAAAGGCTGTAAAACAGCCCAGGAAAGAGCTAGAGGGCTGCAAAAGGCAGCAACATGTACAAACCGGATTCCAAAAAAGTTGGGACACTAAACAAATTGTGAATAAAAACTGAATGCAATCATGTGGAGATGGCAAATGTCAATATTTTATTTGTAATAGAACGTAGATGACAGATCAAACGTTTAATCCGAGTAAATGTATCATTTTAAAGGAAAAATACGTTGATTCCAATTTTCACGGTGTCAACAAATCCCATAAAAGTTGGGACAAGTAGCAATAAGAGGCTGGAAAAAGTTAATTTGAGCATAACGAAGAGCTTGAAGACCAATTAACACTAATTAGGTCAATTGGCAACATGATTGGGTATAAAAATAGCTTCTCACAGTGTCAGTGTCTCTCAGAAGCCAAGATGGGTAGAGGATCACCAATTCCCACAATGTTGCGCAGAAAGATAGTGGAGCAATATCAGAAAGGTGTTACCCAGCGAAAAATTGCAAAGACTTTGCATCTATCATCATCAACTGTGCATAACATCATCCGAAGATTCCGAGAATCTGAAACAATCTCTGTGCGTAAGGGTCAAGGCCGTAAAACCATACTGGATGCCCGTGATCTCCGGGCCCTTAAACGAAATTGCACCACAAACAGGAATGCTACTGTAAAGGAAATCACAGAATGGGCTCAGGAATACTTCCAGAAACCATTGTCAGTGAACACAATCCACCGTGCCATCCGCCATTGCCAGCTGAAACTCTACAGTGCAAAGAAGAAGCCATTTCTAAGCAAGATCCACAAGCTCAGGCATTTTCACTGGGCCAGGGATCATTTAAAATGAAAGACTGTTCTGTGGTCAGACGAGTCACAATTCAAAGTTCTTTTTGGAAATCTGGGACGCCATGTCATCCGGACCAAAGAGGACAAGGACAACCCAAGTTGTTATCAACGCTCAGTTCAGAAGCCTGCATCTCTGATGGTATGGGGTTGCATTAGTGCGTGTGGCATGGGCAGCTTGCATGTCTGGAAAGGCACCATCAATGCAGAAAAATATATTCAGGTTCTAGAACAACATATGCTCCCATCCAGACGTCATCTCTTTCAGGGAAGACCCTGCATTTTTCAACAAGATAATGCCAGACCACATTCTGCATCAATCACAACATCATGGCTGCGTAGGAGAAGGATCCGGGTACTGAAATGGCCAGTCTGCAGTCCAGATCTTTCACCTATAGAGAACATTTGGCGCATCATAAAGAGGAAGGTGCAACAAAGAAGGCCCAGGTCGATTGAACAGTTAGAGGCCTGTATTAGACAAGAATGGGAGAGCATTCCTATTTCTAAACTTGAGAAACTGGTCTCCTCGGTCCCCAGACGTCTGTTGAGTGTTGTAAGAAGAAGGGGAGATGCCACACAGTGGTGAAAATGGCCTTGTCCCAACTTTTTGGGGATTTGTTGACACCATGAAATTCTGATTCAACATATTTTTCCCTTAAAATGGTACATTTTCTCAGTTTAAACTTTTGTTCCGTGATTTATGTTCTATTCTGAATAAAATATTAGAAGTTGGCACCACCACATCATTGCATTCAGTTTTTATTCACGATTTGTATAGTGTCCCAACTTTTTGGAATCCGGTTTGTAGGTAAATCCCCTGCAAACAAATGTGGATAGGGAAATGAATTAAAATAAAATAGAATAAATAAAAATTAACCAATATCAATTGGAGAGAGGTCCCATAGCAGAGAATCTGGCTTCACGTCAGCAGAGAATCAGTCTTCATGTCATAGCAGAGAATCAGGCTTCACGTCACCCAACACTGGAACAGTCCATTGTCAGATATTTAGGCCCAGGCACCCAGGCAGAGGAGAGAGGTCCCATAACAGCGAATCTGGCTTCATGTCAGCAGAGAATCAGTCTGCATGTCATAGCAGAGAATCATGCTTTACGTCACCCAACACTGGAACAGTCCATTGTCAGATATTTAGGCCCAGGCACCAGGCAGAGGAGAGAGGTCCCATAACAGAGATTCAGGCTTCATGTCAGCAGAGAATCAGTCTTCATGTCATAGCAGAGAATCAGGCTTCACGTCACCCACCACTGGAACAGGCCACTGTCAGATATTTTTAGGCCCCGGCACCAGACAGAGGAGAGAGGTCCAATAACAGAGATTCAGGCTTCATGTCAGCAGAGAATCAGTCTTCATATCATAGCAGAGAATCAGGCTTCATGTCACCCACCACTGGAACAGGCCACTGTCCAAATAAAAATAGGATTGAATGAGGAAGTGCCCTGGAGTACAATAATATATTGTTAAGGGGAGGAAGTTAATGTCTAATCTGCACAAGGGATGCACAGGTCCTGTGGGATCCATGCCTGGTTCATTTTTATGAATGTCAGCTTGTCCACATTGGCTGTAGACAGGCGGGTGCGTTTGTCTGTAATGACGCCCCCTGCCGTGCTGAATACACGTTCAGACAAAACGCTGGCCGTCGGGCAGGCCAGCACCTCCAAGGCATAAAAGGCTAGCTCTGGCCGCGTGGACAATTTGGAGACCCAGAAGTTGAATGGGGCCGAACCATCAGTCAGTATGTGGAGGGGTGTGCACAGGTACTGTTCCACCATGTTATTGAAATGTTGCCTCCTGCTAACACGTTCCGTATCAGGTGGTGGTGCAGTTAGCTGTGGCTTGGTGACAAAACTTTGCCACAGATGGCGTTGCGCAGTGCACACTTGATTTTATCGGATACTTGGTTGTGCAGGGAAGGCACGGCTCTCTTGGAGAAGTAGTGCCGGCTGGGAACAACATACTGTGGGACAGCAAGCGACATGAGGTGTTTGAAGCTGTCTGTGTCCACCAGCCTAAATGACAGCATTTCATAGGCCAGTAGTTTAGAAATGCTGGCATTCAGGGCCAGGGATCGAGGGTGGCTAGGTGGGAATTTACGCTTTCTCTCAAATGTTTGTGAGATGGAGAGCTGAACGCTGCCGTGTGACATGGTTGAGATGCTTGGTGACGCAGGTGGTGGTGTTGGTGGTACATCCCATGTTTGCTGGGCGGCAGGTGGCAACGTTCCTCCAGAGGCGGAGGAAGAGGCCGAGGCGGCGGCAGCAACAGAAGAGGCCGAGGCGGCAGCAGCAGAAGAGGTAGCAGGGGGAGCCTGAGTGACTTCCTTGTTTTTAAGGTGTTTACTCCACTGCAGTTCATGCTTTGCATGCAGGTGCCTGGTCATGCAGGTTGTGCTAAGGTTCAGAACGTTAATGCCTCGCTTCAGGCTCTGATGGCACAGCGTGCAAACCACTCGGGTCTTGTCGTCAGCACATTGTTTGAAGAAGTGCCATGCCAGGGAACTCCTTGAAGCTGCCTTTAGGGTGCTCGGTCCCAGATGGCGGCGGTCAGTAGCAGGCGGAGTCTCTTGGCGGCGGGTGTTCTGCTTTTGCCCACTGCTTCCTCTTTGTCTTTTGCTACGCTGTTGGTTCGGTCTCACCACTGCCTCTTCCTCCGAACTGTGAAAGTCAGTGGCACGACCTTCATTCCATGTGGGGTCTAGGACCTCATCGTCCCCTGAATCGTCTTCCACCCAGTCTTGATCCCTGACCTCCTGTTCAGTCTGCACACTGCAGAAAGACGCAGCAGTTGGCACCTGTGTTTCGTCATCAGAGACGTGCTTAGGTGGTATTCCCATGCACTCATCATCAGGAAACATAAGTGGTTGTGCGTTAGTGCATTCAATCTCTTCCACCCCTGGGGAAGGGCTAGGTGGATGCCCTTGGGAAACCCTGCCAGCAGAGTCTTCAAACAGCATAAGAGACTGCTGCATAACTTGAGGCTCAGAAAGTTTCCCTGATATGCATGGGGGTGATGTGACAGACTGATGGGCTTGGTTTTCATGCGCCATCTGTGCGCTTTCTGCAGAAGACTGGGTGGAAGATAATGTGAATGTGCTGGATGCACTGTCGGCCACCCAATTGACTAATGCCTGTACCTGCTCAGGCCTTACCATCCTTAGACTGGCATTGGGCCCCACCAAATATGGCTGTAAATTCTGGCTGCTACTGGGACCTGAGGTAGTTGGTACACTAGGACGTGTGGCTGTGGCAGAACGGCCACGTCCTCTCCCAGCACCAGAGGGTCCACTAACACCACCACGACCATGTCCGCGTCCGCATCCCTTACTAGATGTTTTCCTCATTGTTACCGTTCACCACAATAAGAAAAATATTATTCGGGCCAATGTATTGAATTCTAATTCAGACCTTTTTTTACAGACACCTAACACTATCTGGCTATCTATTTAGGTACCGTATTACACTAATACAGGCACACCAGTAATGACAGATTTAGCTGAATATAAATTTGAGGCCTATTATTTTGGCGCTGGGTGACAGGTATACGTTTACGGACAGAATTACACTTGGATCTGCACTGTAGCGTGTGTGTGAAGTTCTTGAGAATTACCCTATCAGCACATTGAATCTAATATACCCTTTTAGGGATAGATTTAAAGTAGGCCTGATACAGCAGAAACCACTAATTTTGAGAATTGCAAAATTGGGAATTGTTTTTCAACCCAGAACAAAAACTGTGCTTTGACGGACACTAAATAACTTGACCAGCTAAAACAGTACAGATTTGGATGAATATAAATGTGAGGCCTATTTTTTAGGCGCTGGGTGACAGGTATACGTTTAATCACAGAATTAGACTTGGATCTGCACTGTAGCGTGTGTGTGAAGTTCTTGAGAATTACCCTATCAACACCTTGAATCTAATATACCCTTTTAGGGATAGATTTAAAGTAGGCCTAATACAGCAGAAACCACTAATTTTGAGAATTGCAAAATTGGGAATTGTTTTTCAACCCAGAACAAAAACTGTGCTTTGACGGACACTAAAAATAACTTGACCAGCTAAAACAGTAATGACAGATTTGGATGAATATAAATGTGAGGCCTATTTTTTAGGCGCTGGGTGACAGGCTCAACTTGCCCCTGATGTAGTATATGGCCAAAAAATAACCACACTATTGATGGTTAAATGCACTTGATGACAGCTTGACCCTGATTTAGGATATAGCCAAAAAATAACCACACTATTGATGGTTAAATGCACTTGATGAAAGCTTGACCCTGATGTAGGATATAGCAAAAAATAACCACACTATTGATGGTTAAATGCACTTGGGTGACAAGGTCAGCTTGCCCCTGATGTAGTATATTGCCAAAAAATAACCACACTATTGATGGTTAAATGCACTTGATGACAGCTTGACCCTGATGTAGGATATAGCAAAAAATAACCACACTATTGATGGTTAAATGTACTTGGTGGCAGCTTGTGCTGGCGCACCACAAGCCACAAAATGGCCGCCGATCACCCCAGAAAAAAGTGACTGAAAAACGCTCTGGGCAGGCTAAAAACAGCGAGCAATTGAATAGCAGCAGTTCAATGATCCACAGCTGTAGATCGATCACTGAATGAAGTCTTTTGGAGGAGTTAATCTGCCTAATCTCGCCCAAACGTCGCAGCTGCAACCTCTCCCTACACTTGTATCAGCAGAGTGACGTGCAGCGCTACGTGACCCAAGCTTATATAGAGGCTGGGTCACATGCTGCACTGGCCAATCACAGCCATGCCAATAGTAGGCATGGCTGTGATGGCCTCTTGGGGCAAGTAGTATGATGCTTGTTGATTGGCTGCTTTGCAGCCTTTCAAAAAGCGCCAAGAAAGCGCCGAACACCGAACTCGAACCCAGACTTTTACGAAAATGTTCGGGTTCGGGTCCGTGTCACGGACACCCCAAAATTCGGTACGAACCTGAACTATACAGTTCGGGTTCGCTCATCCCTAGTCATTAGTCTAGGGGTTCACATACTTTTTCCACCTGCACTGTGAATGTTGGTGTATTCAATAAAATTGTGTATTCAATAAAAACATGGTAACATTTAATTATTTGTGTGTTATTAGTTTAAGCAGACCGTGATTGTCTATTGTTGTGACTTAGATGAAGATCAGATCACATTTTATGACCAATTTGTGCAGAAATCCATATCATTCCAAAGGGTTCACATACTTTTTCTTGCAACTGTATACTCGTTGAAAAAAAATTATGCACCTAGATAGCAATGTCAGATTGCTGCAAATCTCGGCATGCAGTTATGTCTCAGGCAGATATGTAAATGATTACAGTAGTAATCTGATTAGACACTGCGTCTTGCCACAAGAGGGCATAAAAGTGCTTCCCCTAATGCCCTATAAAAATGGCTCTCAGAGGCTACTTTTGGGTACTGAACCTCTTAGTGAGAGATCGCTGACTGCTACACATGCCTCTATGACGCACTCAAAGACATTTTTCCCAGTTGAAAGGCATTGAGAGGGGCCAAATCATGGCACTGAGAGGAGCAGGATGGTAATTTCCACAAATGAATTTATCGCCAATCATGCATTTATGGTACCAGCTGATACACCAGCTTTGGCACACTATGAGTGTGCAGAATCTACAGACCCAACTGTAATATCTGTTGGCAAATGTACAGCATACGGAACTGTATCTCATCTTGTATGTAGGTTACAGGGGGCCAATAGTGTACTAGAGCCTCCTTTCAATTCGGCTAGTTTCCCAATAGCATGACAAAGCTACCTGAATGTCCGCTCATCCCATTAACTATCATGGAGTCAGGCAGAGATCCAGCCACAACCCGGCAAATATGCTGAGAGTCGTCTGGCCCAATATTAGTGTATGTATCTTTTCCTCTAATATTGTAATCACTTACATATATCATCACAACATTTGAATCAATTCAAACAAATCCTTTGTGGTGCATACATTTTTTGGTAATGAGTGTTAGTGTTGATCAAGCACCAAAGTGCTCGGGTGTTCAGGTGCTCGGGTCGAACACTTCGAGATGCTTGGGTGCTTTACCGAGCACCCGAGCACAATGGAAGTCAATAGGAGAAGCCGAGCATTAAACCAGGCACCCCTTGCTCTGAAGAGGGGAGGGTGTCTGGTTCATAGTAAAAGGTCAGAAATTGATGGAAACACCACCAAAATGGGTCGGGAACAGCATGGGGAGGATGTCTGGATGCATCTTGGACTCCCAGGTAGCTGCTGGGAACGATGTTGTCCGAGTAGTACGCCACTTTTATAGACTGACAATAATACGCACAAAACCGAAGATAAAATAAATTTTAGAGGAAAAATTGTTAGGAAACATTCTTTCCTGTATATTTACTTGTATATAAACTGCAAGTGCTGCCAAAATTTACAAGGAAGAGGCACTCCGATACAACCTGTATATAACATAAAGGAGGGCCTTATTCACATTGTGGTACAATTGTTCAGGAAGTGGAACTCCTACACTCATAAAGCCTATGCACTAAGTGAAAGGGCTTCCAAAAATTGCAAGGAATCGGCACACCAATACACCCTTTATTACACATAAAGGAGGGAATCATACACCCTTGAAAAATTATGATTGATGGCCTGCTGGTGACCCTCAAAAACATTAGGAGCAAGAGCCTGCTAGTGACCCTCTAAATCATTACGGGCGAGAGCCTGAGGCTCAGCTGACCATCTAAAACATTAGGGGTGAGGGTCTGCTGCAGAGCTGACTCTCTAAAACATTAGGGACAAGTGCCTGCTTCTGATCTGAGCATCGAAAAAATTATGGGCGAGTGCCCGCTACTGAGCTGACCATTGAAAAAATTATGGTTGAGGGCCTGCTGGTGAGCTGACTCTCTAAAAGATTGTAGATGGGGGCCTGCGGATGAGATGACCCTCTAAAACATTACATGCGAGGGCCTGCAGATGAGCTGGCACTCTAAATGATTGTAGGTGAGGGCCTGCTAGTGAGCTGACCCTCTAAAACATTATATGCGAGGGCCTGCAGGTGATCTGACCCTCTACAACATTAGGAGCGAGGGCCAACTAATAAGCATGTTGATATGATGGAAGAGGAGGAGGAGGAAGACGAGAAAAGGAAGACTGAACCATATACCTTTTTTTGTGGTGGAAGGGGTGTATGGGAATACCGTGTATTTAGAACATCATAAAAAACACATTTAAAGTGCCTTTAAGTTCATCCACTTTCCTCTGGTGGAGTAGAGAAGTCAGGGGCAATCCAGGCCTTGCTCATTTTTATAAGATTCCAGCTGTCAGCATTTTCAGTTGACAGGCAGATGCGCTTATCAGTTATTATGTGCCCTGCAGCACTAAATACCCACTCTGACAAAAAGTTGGCGGCAAGGCAGGCCAGCACATCCAAGGCGTAGAGCGCCAGTTCGTGCCACATGTCCAGCCTTGACATGCAGTAGTTGTAAGGCAAAGAGAGATCATTGAGGACGCTGATACGGTCTGCTACATAAACCTTTGCCATCTTCCCAAAATTTTTCCCTCCTTGTGACACTATGCCACGCGTTGCGGTGAGGGTGCTGGCGGGGTGTCATGAAACTGTCCCAGGTTTTGGAGAGTGTTGCCCTGCCTCTGTTGGAACTGCAGTGTGTTCCCTTCATCTCCCCTCCTCGGTTGCCCAAGGAACTACGTACTCTGCCGCAAGCGTTGTGAGCTGAAAATTTTTGAAGCAATTTTCCACAAGGACCTTCTGGTATTGCACCATTTTGCTCGTCCTCTCCACCACAAGAATGAGAGATGAAAAGTTCTCTTTGTAGTGGGGTTCGAGAAGGGTGAACAAACAGTAATCAGTGTTGTTTAAAATGTGTAAAACACGTGGGTAACAGGAAAGAGAGCCAAACATAAAGTCAGCCATGTGTGCTAGAGTCCCAACAGGCAAGATTTCGCTGTCGTCATCAGGAGGATGACTTTCAATCTCCTCCTCCTCTTTCTCTTCTTCTGCCCACCCACGCTGAACAGATGGAATTAAACTTCCATGGGTAATACCCTCTGTAGCGGAGGTAACAGTCTCCTGCTCTTCCTCCTCCTCATCATCATCATCCAATTTGCGCTGAGAAGACGAACTAAGGGTGGTCTGATTATCATCCTGTGTAATGTCTTACCCCATTTCCACCTCTTCCACATCCAAAGTGCCGGCCTTAATTGTGAGCAGCGAGCTTTTGAGTAGACACAGAAGAGGGATGGTGACGCTCATAATAGCGTTATCGCCACTCGCCATATGTGTTGATTCCTCGTAGTTTCTTAAAACCTCACAGAAGTCAGACATCCATGCCCACTCCTCGCTTGTGAAGAGTGGCAGCTGACTGGAAAGGAGATGACCATAATGCAGCTGGTATTTCACTACTGCCCTCTGATGCTCACAAAGCCTGGCCAACATGTGGAATGTCGAGTTCCAGCACGTGCTCACTTCGCACAACAGTTGGTGAGCTGGCAATTGTAAGTGCTGCTGCAGCGTTGACAGACCGTCGGAAGCTGTCGACTTGCGGAAATGACACGGAATGTCCACAAACATAAGGCTGCGGAAGGCCTCAGTGTCCACAAGCCTGTATGGCGCAGGTTGCAAATTACAATTCTTTTGTCATCTTCACTTTCATCAAAAAAGCGCCAGACTGAGGAACACCTAACCCATGGCAAGGGAGATTTCCGCAAGGGTGTGCTCCGGATAACGGTTGTGGGCCTGTTTGGTATGGCCCGCCTTCTCTTTTTGCCACCCCACTGCCTCTTCTAGCCTGTTGCAGTGCTGCGGATCCCTCCCCCTCTGTACTGCTGTCCTCACTCGGCTTGCCACCTTCTCAGGTTGGGTCAGTGACTTCATCGTCCACCACCTCCTCTTCCACTTCCTCACTCTGCTCATCCTCCTGACTTTTTGACCTAACAACAACCTCAGTTATTGACAACTGTGTCTCATCCTCGTCATCTACCTCTTGAGACACTAATTGCTGTTGACTTATTGGCAACTGTGTCTCATCATCATCAACCACCTAATGAAACACTAATTGCCGTTCCCCACCGTTATCTTCTTGTGACTGTGGATGCTCAAGGGTTTGGAAATCAGGGCACAAGATCTCATGTCAATCTTGTTGAGAGGCCCAAATAAAGGAATGGCGCTGAAAAGATCTCCTCGGAATATCCGAGTGTGGGATCGCTTGCTTAGCAAGACTCTCCATGGTGGGAGGAAAGAGTATCAGGGTGAGTATTGTGTTGACCAAACTCTTGGCTACTGAGACTAGACTTGGTGGAAGACAGGGTGATGCTTAACCGACTGGAAGCATTATCTGCTGCAATCCAACCGACCACCCGGTCACACTGGTCTGACTTCGAGAGCGTTGTCCTGTGCCGCCCTGCAAACTGGGACACGATGCTAGGTATCGTGGATGATTTTTTTTTGACAGCAGGCACAGTTTTTCTGGCAGCAGGCACAGTTTCACTGAGCCCAGGGCCATGGCCTCTGCGTGCACCATCAGCATCACGGCCACTTCCCTGTCTCACACGTACAGTAGCGTAGGATTTGTAAGTGTATGCGCAAAAGAATAAAAAAAACATTAGAAATACCGCAGATAATGTTTCTGATGTCGCCAGCGGCTAATAGAAAATTGCAGGGAATGTCACAGGTATTTGGTATGTGGACACGTTACACAGGAGAAATACCGCAGATAATGTCAATGCTGTCACCAGCGGCTAATATAAAATTACAGGGAATGTCACAGGTATTTGGGATGTGGAAACGTCACACAGGAGATATACCGCAGATAATGTCGCTGATGTCAGCAGCGGCTAATATAAAATTACAGGGAATGTCACAGGTATTTGGGAAGTGGAAACGTTCCACAGGAGAAATACTGCAGATAATGTCGCTGATATCAGCAGCGGCTAATATAAAATTACAGGGAATGTCACAGGTATTTGGGATGTGGAAACGTCACACAGGATAAATACCGCAGATGTCACTGATGTCAGCAGCGGCTAAAATAAAATTACAGGGAATGTCACAGGAATTTGGTATGTGGAAACGTTACACAGGAGAAATACCGCAGATAATGTCGCTGATGTCACCAGCGGCTAATAGAAAATTACAGGGAATGTCACAGGTATTTGGGATCTGGAAACGTTACACAAGAAATGTACCCCAGGTAATGTCACTGTCTCTAGCGAACACCATTTACGGAAAAAGTACACTGGATGTCACAGATATTTTTGGGATGCGCACACGTTAAACAGGAGATTTAGTGCAGATAATGTAGCTGTCTGCAGTGGCCTAACTATTGCACGCTATTTATTTAAGGATGCAATAAAAATAGATATTGCTGCCACACACAATAGTCCTTAAAAGGACTTTTGGGTCTGTAAAGTTTTAGCAATTTAGCGCAGGTTGCGCTAAAAATATAGATTGCTGCTGCCACACACAACAATAGTCCTTAAAAGGACTTTTGGGTTTCTGGCAAGTTTTTCAATAAAAAAAAATATATATTCACTCCCTACACTATCTCTCTCTTCTTCAGCACAACTCTCCCTGACTAACACTGAGCCGAACACGTGTCATTGGGTGCTATATAGCACCCAATTATGCGTTTCGGCCAGCTAATCACTGTAATGCCAGTAACCAACATGGCTACGGCATTACAGTGAAGGGCAGTACTTACCTGCACGTTTATTGGCTGTGTAGCGGAGGAGACTTGAGCATTGCGCAAGAGCACATGCGGTATTCGGCCGAGCATGCTCGATTAACTCTAATGAGTGTTTATGTTGTTGTACATACTGTATTGTGATGTGTTTGTGATAATGTCCATAAAGCCAGGAATGTGGAAAGTCCTCCTTTTCCTAGGAATTCGATGAGGTTTACTGTTGAATTTTATGCATTTTATCAGTACTAATTTGCAGTGGTCAGTGTGAAGATGATACAGGCTTATCTTGAATTGAAGTTGATATGTCTGAGGCATTTTGAAGCCGTGTTCTAGAATGTTTTATTATTACCCACAACTAATCAAAACTTACAGTACAACTGTCTTAGTTGCCAATAGCAACCAATCACAGCTCAGCTTTCATTTCCTAAAAGGGCTCTGAAGAAAATTAAAGCTGAGCTTTGATTCGTTGCTATGGGCAACTAAGACAGTTTTACTGTTAGACAGTTTTGATAAATGAGGCACCTAAAGTATATTACAGCCTGTTTTTTTTTTGTTTTTTTTTAAAGAGAACACTTGGTCACCTATTATTACAAGCTACACATATAGACTTCATACGCTAGTACACACACTTTTCTGGGTTATTTAACATACCGCCTATCCATACTTTTGTTTAACACAGGTCCGAGTGTGCACCATCTTCCACACCATCAGTGTTCTCATCATTGCCACTGGGCTAGTTTTATCCTGTGTTGACATATTTATGATTTATCCATGTGGTACAAAGTGTGCAAATGTGAGTATTTCCCAGCAGTAGAATTGTTATTATATTATAATCATTTTCAATGGTTCAGTAACTGAGGTGTGAGGTAATCAAAAATTGTAATTTTAAGCTTTCAAAGGTGTTTATGAAGTCCGAGACCTCGTACTCCCTCTATCTGCTGTTGAAGTCAATAGGACAGGAGTTACCAGCTCTGGCCACTATGCAATGGACAGAGCTGTGTAGATCTGGCATCAATTTCCAGTGTCAGAGCAACACTGAAACAGTGTTGGTCCCCCGCCGATCAGATATTAATGGCCTATCCTGAACATAGGCCATCAATATCAAAATTCGGGAATATCTTTTTAAATATGCAGTGAATAAAAAAAAAAAATTCATTCTCAATTTTTTCTTTCTGTCATCTAAGAGACATAACTTTTTTCACTTTTCCATTCACATGTTTTTTGCCGAACAAGCTGTACTTTCAAATAGCATAATTTAATATTAAAATATATTGAGAAGCTGTAAAAAAAAAAAATTAAACAGTTGGAATTGGGAAAAAAATGCAATTCCAGTATGGTCTTACAGGTTTCGTATTTACGACATGCTGTAAAAATGAAATATTACCTTTATTTTGCAGGTCAGTACAACTATTCTGACATCTATAACTTTTTAATATTTCCATCTTCGAAGCTGTGGGACGGCAAACTGTAGTTTTTATTGATACTTTTTGATCGTGTTTTTTAATTTATTTTTACTAGAGGTGGGACGACTAATCCGTCGAATCCACAAATCTCTCGAATCTTGCTGGATTTGTGGGATTTGTGGACTCGAATCCCAACGTTCGATAACGGGATTTGTTATCGACGAATCCCGTTATCAAATAATCGGCCGATTCGTTGCTATGCGGGCGGGAGCGGGTGGTTTAAATCAGTGCATCTTTATTACCTTACAATGAAGCTCTAGTAACAGGCAGAGCGGGCAGCGGCGTAACGTCACTTACTCACGTGACGCGCCTGCTCCGCCTGCTTCATTCATAAAGTGGGCGGAGCAGGCGCGTCACGTGAGTGAGTGACATTACGCCGCCGCCCGCTCTGCCTGTTACTGGAGCTTCATTGTAAGGTAATAACGATGAGCTGAACCTGATTTAAAGTTAAAGTAAAAGTTACTGCCGGGCCGGGCTGTTATGGGGAGGGGGATCTGTGGATGGCACTGTTATGGGGGATCTGTGGATGGCGCTGTTATGGGAGGGATCTGTGGATGGCGCTGTTATGGGAGGGGGGACCTGTGGATGACACATATAGCATAAGATGCTATATAGTGTCATCCATAGATCCCCCATAGCATGGTCATCCACAGATCCCCTCCATAACAGTGTCATCCACAGATCCCGCTCCCATAACAGTGCCATCCACAGATGCCCTCCATAACAGTGCCATCCACAGATCCCCCTCCCCATAACAGTGACATCCACAGATCCCCCTCCCCAAAACAGTGACATCCACAGATTTCCAGCATAACAGCACCATTCACAGATCCCCCATAACAGTGTCATCCACAGGTCCCCCATAACAGTGTCATCCACAGATCTCTCCCATAACAGCGCCATCCACAGATTCCCCAAACCGTGTCATCCACAGATCCCCCATAATAGTGTGTCATTCACAGATCACTTTGTTTCTTACACCATTCACACAATTCTTATGTACAGGATTCGTAGGATTCGAGATTCGAAAGATCCGAGATATTCGAGAACCTTTTCGGATTCGGATTAGAAAAAAATTGGATTCGTCCCACCTATAATTTTTACAGGGACTGAAGGTGACCAAAAATGGTGATTCAGGCATTTTTGTTCTTTACAGCATTAACAGTATGGGATACATTTTGATAGTTTGACCATTTTCAGATACAACAATACCAGTGATATTTATATTTTTTGTCATTTTTTATTTGTAAAACTGGGAAAAAGAGTGATTTTAACCGCTTCACAAAATGTGGCATATATGTATGGAGCTAAGCTAAGATTCCTGCATGTTTTTAGATTAGCAAACCAGGCACAGGCAGGAGCCCGCTCTGCTCAGCTAATCCTGGCATAGCACATGGTTACAGATTACCCATGTGCTATGCCAGCAATTTGTAAACCTCAGGGGACAGGACACAGTCAGGAGCAGCAATGTGTGCTCCTGCCCGTACTCCATTCTCTGTGGCCACATTTGTAAAGTGTAGAATCCGTACTCCATACACCGCTGAGAAGTCAGTGGTGTGGAGAATAGTGAATATAAGGCGCACAGGAAATCTGTGCTTTAGGGTGGAATATCTCTAGTAAAAATTCTAAATCCATTACTAAAGTACATTCGAAAAAGTATTATTAGGGGATTTGGGACATTTAAAAAAAACAACTTCATTAAAAGTTTAGTAACTCTTTAAAGGGTTTCTGTCACCACAATGTTTGCTATTAAACAGGCTGACATTATAAATGTGCAAATGTCACCTGAATTTAACTCTGCTATTCATTTTTTTTTCAGTGTGCCCCCGTTTTTGTGCAATTATAACTTTTATAATATGCAAATTAGCCTCTAGGAGCAGGGGGGGGCATAGCACCTGCTCCCAGAGGCTCCGTTCTCCCACCTCAGGTCACGCCCTTCTACTCTTGATTAACAGGGCTAGTTCCCGTTCAGTATTCAGCGAAGGCGCAGTGAGGGAAGGACGATTTCCGGCTGCCGGCTTCCTCACTGCGCCTGCGCCGAATACTGAACGGGACAGCACAGGTGCGAGATTTTCCCAGCAGACAGGGCTGGCAGGAGAAGGCCAACGCTGGCCTGGCCCTGTCAATCAAGAGTAGAAGGGCGTGACATGAGGTGGGAGAACGGAGCCTCTAGGAGCAGGTGCAAAGCCCCCTCTGATCCTAAATTTGCATATAGTAAAAGTTATAATTGTACAAAAACGGGGGCACACTGAAAAAAAAGAATAGCAGAGTTAAATTTAAGTGACATTTTCACATGTATAATGTCAGCCTGTTTAATAGCAAAAATTGTGGTGACAGAAACCCTTTAAGATTAAGACGCTTACAATTAAAGTGAGTGTTTTACACTGAAAAACAATCTGTTCTGGTGTGAAATCTATAAAAAGTTTCCTAATAATGTTCCATTTCCTTTACAGTTGGGGACCATGGCTATTGCTTCCTTTGTTGTAATGACAAACCTTTCGCAGTTAAGTTTATCCAGCTATATCGTTTACTTCGGGTTCCATTCTTTGAAATATATGTTGGAAACTCCTCCGCAGGTACTGTATGGATATCGAAGTACACGATTCTACATAATTATACATATGTCAACTGACAATATCATTAAATGGATTGTTTGAGAAAAAAATACTACTCTTGTCTATGGGTTGAGTCTGGTATTTAGACTCAGACCCCTGTGTTACATGATAGTGGTTGCATTACTGATTTTGCAAATCCGCAGCTATGGCTTCCACCACCTCAGGTAAACCATCAGCCTAGGTGCCTCCCGCCACCTAAGTTGGGCAATCAGTTCTGGAATTGCAGCTCGAAATTTTTATGACTAATCAATCGGATCAGTGGAGTCTACTAACTCGTAAAATCATTTATCTCAGCTATGAGTTCATACCTATTTTCAGTGAAAATATTATAAAATGAATGAAATGGAAAAGGCATTATGGAGAATTACAAATTCTCTCACTTGTTGGCTTATAATACCTATTGTGATCTATCTGTTCTTCTTAGTTGCTTCCTCTTTACAAGTAGACCACTTAAAGCCCTTTTACACATAGATTTAGCAGATGATTGTCGGAAAGGAAGCGTTCCTCCATGACAATCGCCTGCTTATCAGTCAAGTAGATTGCTGCATTTACAGGTGAAACTCGAAAAATTTGAATATTGTGCAAAGTTCATTTATTTCAGTAATGCAACTTGAAAGGTGAAACTAATATATGAGAGAGACTCATTACATGCAAAGGGAGATATTTCAAGCCTTTATTTGTTATAATTTGGATGATTACGGCTTACAGCTCATGAAATCTCAAAGTCACAATTTTGAGGTACCCTTTGCTCAGGGGGTATGGATTCATTAGCTGACTAGAGTGTGACACTTTGAGCCTAGAATATTGAACCTTTTCACAAAATTCTAATTTTAAGCTGCATTAATGCAATTCCTTTTAATTTGCATTACTGAAATAAATTGACTTTTTCACAATATTCTAATTTTTCGAATTTCACCTGTATATGCAGAGATCTCCTCCGCAGTATGGGCGATCGCTAATGCCATTGCTCGTTCCCATACAGAATCATTGTTTACCGACAGCAGAGTGCTGTTTAGACAGCAAGATCTTCTGCTGGCAATTGATGATTTTGTTGATTGTACAAATGATCATATTACCCATTACTCATTCATCAAGTTATCGCCATCACCTTTAAATCGGCAGATAATCGCTAACAAGCATTTGTACAATTGAACACTTGTTAGCGATTATCTGGTCGATACTCTGCCAGTGTAAAGGGGTCTTTTAGAGTTGACCCTGACGTATTAAAACTCACTGAACTCTTTAGTATAAAGCCTCATTCACACGTCCGTGAAGCTACCCGTGAAGGATCCATGTGTGGTCTGTGTGTTCGTTTTTTGCTGTCCGTGTGTCATCCCTGTTTCACTGACACTGCGAAGCTGAAAAATAAATTTTAAAGCATCTCTTCCTAATGATCCGTGGCATCCGTGATTTTCACGGACCCATAGACTATAATGGGCATGATGGATCCATGAACACGGACAAAATAGAGCATGCATCCATGCTAATAACACAGACCCACAGACCGTGCTAAAACACTGATGTGTTAATATACACATTAAAATGAATGTGTACGTGTGCTCTTCGTAGATAACACGTACAGCACACGTACGTTGAAAATTGATGTGTGAATGAGGCTTAACCCCGGCAGGCTGTTCCGGCATAGAATCGGGAATTGGCTGGGGAAAAAAAGGTATTTGTCCGGCCAATTCCCAGCATATTTGCCAGATTGCAGTCGAATCACCGCCAGACCCCATTATAGTTAATGGGGCCAGATGGCATTCTGGTTGCGTCCGGCAAGGTCGGAACCGGCCGGCTGCTCCTGGCTTCAACAACCTGCCGGATCGGCCAACGCAAATGTGAAACAAGCCTTACCCTCTGCTCATAATCTCCATTTGCCTTTAATAGATTATACAGACACACCATTATTTCAACCAACTGCTCACAATTATCCTCTAAAGTTAGCTGATTTATGATGGCACAGTATCTGTTTGTCTGAGTTGTCCAAGACAGACCATGAATATAGGATGTAAATGAGCTGAAATGAGAAATCCTCATTTTAGAAAACATACATTGGTGATGGCTGATAGATAGTAGACTGTATTGTATGATCTGCCAATTTGGGATAATCAACTCATTGCTTTGCAGAAATGTGTTTTGTTCTACACTTTTTTTTTTTAAACCATGTCTCTGGCAGTTTAGTCTGGCATTTTGATGGTCAGATTGTTTGTACAAAAGATCAGACATGTGATTGATTGATCACATTGTGGTCACTCTTGATCCTCAGTGAATGGCCATCTTAATGCCACAGATAAAGAGCAAGAGGCAGCCTGAAGTAGTCAGTACATGTAGAAAGCCCACTCACATGGAGATCATCTTTACACCGGTCTAAAATGCCAGGGATGCTATTTTTATGCCCTTCGCTGCCCTAGATTACCAGTGATGTTACCATAACCCCTTCATAACCCTAGAGCACCAGGGAAGTTACCAATCACTGCCTGGAAAATGATTTTTAAATGTATGAGAAAATGTAAGTTAAGATATGCTGGTAGAAGAAGATATGCTGGTGGAAGCCTTCTTGCTGTTTTTTCACAGGGGCCTTCAGTTGTCTTTGTCCCATTTAGTTCTAAACATCTGACACATCCCAATGACAAGTACAGCTCTGCACAAAAAATATCTGTATATATATATATATATATATATATATATATATATACAGTACAGACCAAAAGTTTGGACACACCTTCTCATTCAAAGAGTTTTCTTTATTTTCATGACTATGAAGGCATCAGAACTATGAATTAACACATGTGGAATTATATACATAACAAACAAGGGTGAAACAACTGAAAATATGTCATATTCTAGGTTCTTCAAAGTAGCCACCTTTTGCTTTGATTACTGCTTTGCACACTCTTGGCATTCTCTTGATGAGCTTCAAGAGGTAGTCCCCTGAAATGGTCTTCCAACAGTCTTGAAGGAGTTCCCAGAGATGCTTAGCACTTGTTGGCCCTTTTGCCTTCACTCTGCGGTCCAGCTCACCCCAAACCATCTCGATTGGGTTCAGGTCCGGTGACTGTGGAGGCCAGGTCATCTGGCGCAGCACCCCATCACTCTCCTTCATGGTCAAATAGCCTTTACTTTCAAAGTTTTCCCAATTTTTCGGCTGACTGACTGACCTTCATTTCTTAAAGTAATGATGGCCACTCGTTTTTCTTTACTTAGCTGCTTTTTTCTTGCCATAATACAAATTCTAACAGTCTATTCAGTAGGACTTTCAGCTGTGTATCCACCTGACTTCTCCTCAACGCCACTGATGGTCCCAACCTCATTTATAAGGCAAGTAATCCCACTTATTAAACCTGACAGGGCACACCTGTGAAGTGAAAACCATTTCAGGGGACTACCTCTGAAAGCTCATCAAGAGAATGCCAAGAGTGTGCAAAGCAGTAATCAAAGCAAAAAGTGGCTACTTTGAAGGACCTAGAATATGACATATTTTCAGTTGTTTCACACTTGTTTGTTATGTATATAATTCCACATGTGTTAATTCATAGTTTTGATGCCTTCAGTGTGAATCTACAATTTTCATAGTCATGAAAATAAAGAAAACTCTTTGAATGAGAAGGTGTGTCCAAACTTTTGGTCTGTACTGTATATATATATATATATATATATATATATATATATATATAAACAGTTTTAGGTGTTGTTTTCAGACTCAGTAACCTATTCCAACCATTAAAACAGATTTCACTAAATGAAAGAGTTTAGGCTTTAATAGTGGTATATTTTGAGCGGCATTTTGTATTTATTGTGTTATTTATAAGCCATATGCAATGAGTTTTGGATTCACTTCTGGCTTTATTCCCCCTAAGCCTATTTTTGGCATAGAAAAGTCACAAGTCCACCATATTTGTGACTTGTCAATGCCATTGCCACATTTCTAATTTCAGTTGGCTTTTCATGCGATCTTCGCCAGCTTTACAAAAAGGGGGTGTGGTGAGGGTGGCATGTGGGCGCATTCATCTTTGTCGACTCATTCATCATTATTTACAGCAGAAACTGGTGTAAATAATGACTGAAATCTACAGCAGCTCCAAGCTTGGCATGTGCCTCTATCTGAATATGGTCTTTGTGGGACATTGTTACGAGGCGATACAGAGCCTTGAAAAAATATTCATACCCCTTGAACTTTTCCACATTTTTTCATGTTATACCCACAAACTAAAAGGGGTTTTAGGCCTCATGCACACGACCATTGTTTTGGTCCGCATCGGAGCCGCAGTTTTTGCGGCTCGGATGCGGACCCATTCACTTCAATGGGGCCGCAAAAGATGCGGACAGCACTCCATTTGCTGTCCGCATCCATTGCTCCGTTCCGTAGCCCTGCAAAAAAAATATAACTTGTCCTGTTCTTGTCCGTTTTGCGGACAAGAATAGGCATTTCTACAATGGGCCGCCCGTTCCGTTCCACAAATTGCGGAAGGCAACCGGGCGGCTTCCATTTTTTGCCGATCCGCGGTTTGTGGACCGCAAAAAACGGCACGGTCGTGTGCATGTGGCCTTATTAGGATTTCATGTGATAGATCAACACAAAGTAGTAAGTATGTGTGAAGTAAAAAAATTATACATGGTTTACAAAATTTTCAATAAATAAAAATCTGGAAAGTGTGGCATGCATTTGTATTCGGCCACCTGAGCCAATAGTTTGTAGTACCACCTTTCACTGCAATTACAGCTACAGGTCATTTGGGGTATATCTCTACCAGCTTTGTGTTACTACAGGCTGAAATTTTTGCCTATTCTTGTTTGCAAAATACCTCAAGCTCAGTCAGATTGGATGGAGTTCAAGTCAGGCCACAGATTCTCAATGGGATTTAGGTCTGGACTTTGACTGGGCCATTCTAACACATGAATATGCTTTGATGTAAGGCTACTCGGCTCCGGCCCCATTTACTATAATGGGGGTGAGCCGGAGTTCCGGCAGCAGCATAGTAAACATGCTAAGGGGCGGCTGGAATAAAACTATGACATGTCGTAGTTTTATTCCGGCTGCCTCACGGCATGTTTGCATTGCTGCGGCTGGAACTCCGGCCCGCCCTCATTATAGTTAATGGGTTGGAGAGGAGTTTCAGCGGCATGGGTGCATTAGCAGCAGCACGGATCCGGCAGGCAGTTCACCCGCCAGAACAGCCTGCCGGAGAAGGCTGACACTAATGTGAAAGTAGCCTTAACCATTCTATTGTAGCTCTGGCTGTATGTTTAGGGTCGTTGTCCTGCTGGAAGGTGAACCTCTGCCCCAGACTCATGTCTTTTGCAGCCTCTACCAGGTTTTCCTGCGGGATTGCCCTTTATTTAGCTCCATCCATCTTCTAATCAACTCTGACCAGCTTCCCTGCCCCTGCTGAAGAAAAGCTTCCCCACAGCATGATGTTGCTACCACCATGTTTTACGGTGGGGATAGTATGTTTAGGGTTATGTGTAGGGTTGAGCGAACCCGAACTGTAAAGTTCGGGTTCGTACCGAACTTTAGGATTTTTGGACCCCAGACCCGAACTTTTTCGTAAAAGTTTGGTGTTCGGCGCTTTCTTGGCGCTTTTTGAAAGGCTGCACAGCAGCCAATCAACAAGCGGTTAACTGTCTGACCTTAGAAGCCATTACAGCCATGCCTAATGGCATGGCTGTGATTGGCCAGAGCAGCATGTGACCCAGGCCCTATATAAGCTGGAGTCACGTAGCGCTGCACGTCACTCTGCTGTTACAAGTGTAGGGAGAGGATGCTGCTGGACTTGTGATTTCAGGGAGAGAATAGGAGAGAATCTAACTCAGCGATCTACAGAGAAATAGTTGTGTGGGTGCAGGACACAATAATTTTACCCTGCCCTGAGGCCATTGACCGAAAAAAAAATTACTTTTATAATTCTGTTAGTTAGGTGGGTGGTGGCGGCGGCCATTTTATGCAAGCTCAGTGCACCAGCACTACATCTGAGCTTTTGGGACATTACAAATCACAATTTTTTGGAAAAACTACAACTGGATTAGTCAGTGTACAATTTAAGGTAGAAATACACCCATCATTTTCTGGGGTTTTAAAAACACACCATTTTTTTCAAAAAACAGTATTTTCCAGATCTGCAAGTGTTAAATTCAAGTTTAATATATACAGCTTTCAAATTCTGTTACCAAAAAAAGACTTTTTTGGCAATCTACAGTCGTGGCCAAAAGTTTTGAGAATGACAAAAATATTAGTTTTCACAAAGTTTGCTGCTAAACTGCTTTTAGATCTTTGTTTCAGTTGTTTCTGTGATGTAGTGAAATATAATTACACGCACTTCATATGTTTCAAAGGCTTTTATCGACAATTACATGACATTTATGCAAAGAGTCAGTATTTGCAGTGTTGGCCCTTCTTTTTCAGGACCTCTGCAATTCGACTGGGCATGCTCTCAATCAACTTCTGGGCCAATTCCTGACTGATAGCAGCCCATTCTTTCATAATCACTTCTTGGAGTTTGTCAGAATTAGTGGGTTTTTGTTTGTCCACCCGCCTCTTGAGGATTGACCACAAGTTCTCAATGGGATTAAGATCTGGGGAGTTTCCAGGCCATGGACCCAAAATGTCAACGTTTTGGTCCCTGAGCCACTTAGTTATCACTTTTGCCTTACGGCACGGTGCTCCATCGTGCTGGAAAATGCATTGTTCTTCACCAAACTGTTGTTGGATTGTTGGAAGAAGTTGCTGTTGGAGAGTGTTTTGGTACCAGTCTTTATTCATGGCTGTGTTTTTGGGCAAAATTGTGAGTGAGCCAACTCCCTTGGATGAGAAGCAACCCCACACATGAATGGTCTCAGGATGCTTTACTGTTGGCATGACACAGGACTGATGGTAGTGCTCACCTTTTCTTCTCCAGACAAGCCTTTTTCCAGATGCCCCAAACAATCGGAAAGAGGCTTCATCGGAGAATATGACTTTGCCCCAGTCCTCAGCAGTCCATTCACCATACTTTCTGCAGAAGATCAATCTGTCCCTGATGTTTTTTTTGGAGAGAAGTGGCTTCTTTGCTGCCCTTCTTGACACCAGGCCATCTTCCAAAAGTCTTCGCCTCACTGTGCGTGCAGATGCGCTCACACCTGCCTGCTGCCATTCCTGAGCAAGCTCTGCACTGGTGGCACTCCGATCCCGCAGCCGAATACTCTTTAGGAGACGATCCTGGCGCTTGCTGGACTTTCTTGGACGCCCTGAAGCCTTCTTAACAAGAATTGAACCTCTTTCCTTGAAGTTCTTGATGATCCTATAAATTGTTGATTGAGGTGCAGTCTTAGTAGCCACAATATCCTTTCCTGTGAAGCCATTTTTATGCAATGCAATGATGGCTGCACGCGTTTCTGCCAAGTCTGCCATTTTAACCCAATCAGCCTGACATAATGATCTCCAGCCTTGTGCTCGTCAACATTCTCACCTGAGTTAACAAGACGATTACTGAAATGATCGGAGAAGGTCCTTTAACCGCCTCCTGACCACCTAACGCAGGTTTGCGGTCCGGAGGCGGTCGATTCAGGCACCTTCATGCGCCGGCGCGTCATCTCGCGAGAGGCGAGATTTCCTGTGAACGCGCGCACACAGGAGCGCACGTTCACAGGAACCGAAGGTAAACGAGTGGATCTGCAGCCTGCCAGCGGCGATCGTTCGCTGGCAGGCTGTAGATGCGATTTTTTTAGCCCCTTAAAGGTATATTAGACGCTGTATTGATAACAGCGTCTAATATACCTGCTACCTGGTCCTCTGGTGGTCCCTTTTGCTTGGATCGACCACCAGAGGACACAGGCAGCTCTGTAAGTAGCACCAATCACCACTACACTACACCCCCCTGTCACTTATTAACCCCTGATCACCCCATATAGACTCCCTGATCACCCCCCTGTCATTGATCACCCCCCTGTAAGGCTCCATTCAGACGTCAGTATGTGTTTTGCGTATCCGTGGACCCACGGATCCGCGGATCCGCAAAACACATACGGACGTCTGAATGGAGCCTTACAGGGGGGGTGATCACCCCATATAGACTCCCTGATCACCCCCCTGTCATTGATCACCCCCCTGTAAGGCTCCATTCAGACGTCAGTATGTGTTTTGCGGATCCGCAGACCCACGGATCCGCAAAACACATACAGACGTCTGAATGGAGCCTTACAGGGGGGTGATCACCCCATATAGACTCCCTGATCACCCCCCTGTCATTGATCACCCCCCTGTAAGGCTCCATTCAGATGTCAGTATGTGTTTTGCGGATCCGCAGACCCACGCATCCGCAAAACACATACGGACGTCTGAATGGAGCCTTACAGGGGGGTGATCACCCCATATAGACTCCCTGATCACCCCCCTGTCATTGATCACCCCCCTGTAAGGCTCCATTCAGACGATCCGCAAAACACGGACACCGCGGATCCGCAAAACACGGACATCGGCAATGTGCTTTCCACATTTTGCGGATACGCACATTGCCAGAACTATATAGAAAATGCCTTTTCTTGTCCGCAATTGTGGACAAGAATAGGACATGTTCTATAGGCTCTACAAAAAATGCAGTGTTCGCCCGATCAGGCCTGATCTTGTGCGCACACTTGCGTTCAGTCCACCCCACCGCAGTGACAGCATTTTTTTTTCTGATCTCTGCAAAAACACTGAGTTCATAGAAGATTTTTTTTTTTTTTGTCACAAGTTAGCGGAAATAGATTTTTTTTTTTTTGTTTCTCATATTCCACTTGACCGAGATAAATATCTCGGTCAAATGACAACTTTGTATAAAAAAATGGGAAAAGATATTTCTCTCACCCAGCATGGGTATATGTAAAAAGACACCCCAACACACATTGCCCAACTTCTCCTGAGTACAGCGATACCACATGTGTGATACTTTTTTGCAGCCTAAGTGGGCAAAGGGGCCCAAATTCTAAAGAGCACCTTTAGGATTTCACAGGACATTTTTTACACATTTGAATTTCAAACTACTTCTCACGCATTAGGGCCCCTAAAATGCCAGGGCAGTATAACTACCCCACAAGTGACCCCATTTTGGAAAGAAGACACCCCAAGGTATTTTGTGATGGGCATAGTGAGTTCATGGAAGTTTTTATTTTTTGTCACAAGTTAGTGGAATATGAGACTTTGTAAGAAAAAAAAATATATAAAAATCATCATTTTCCACTAACTTGTGACAAAAAATAAAAAGTTCTATGAACTCACTATGCCCATGATCGAATACCTTAGGGTGTCTACTTTCTGAAATGGGGTCATTTGTGGGGTTTTTCTACTGTCTGGCCATTGTAGAACCTCAGGAAACATGACAGGTGCTCAGAAAGTCAGAGCTGCTTCAAAATGCGGAAATTCACATTTTTGTACTATAGTTTGTAAACGCTATAACTTTTACCCAAACCTATGAATATACACTTATTGCATTTTTTTTTAATCAAAGACATGTAGAACAATAAATTTAGAGAAAAATTTATATAGAAATTAAAATTTCGGTAAATTTCGATTAATAACAAAAAAAAGTAAAAATGTCAGCAACAATAAAATACCACCAAATTAAAGCTCTATTAGTGAGAAGAAAAGGAGGTAAAATTAATTTGGGTGGTAAGTTGTATGACCGAGCAATAAACCGTGAAAGTAGTGTAGTGCAGAATTGTAAAAAGTGGTCTGGTCATTAAGGGTGTTTAAGCTAGGGGAGCTGAGGTGGTTAATGACAGCAATGAAATGAAGTGGAAAGTTTTTTTTGGGATTAAGTTAATTTTCATGGCAAAGAAGGACTATGCAATCCATCTGATCACTCTTCATAACATTCTGGAGTATATGCAAATTGCTATTATAAAAACTTAAGCAGCAACTTTTCCAATTTCCAATATTTATGTAATTCTCAAATCTTTTGGCCACGACTGTACAACATCTGTATTAGTCAGTGTGCAATTTAAGCTAGAAATACACCCATCATTTTCTGTGGTTTGAAAAACACACTTTTTTTTCCCAACAAACAGTATTTTCCACATCTGCAAGTGTTAAATTTAAGTTTAATATATACAGCTTTCATATTCTGTTACCAAAAAAGACTTTTTTGGCAATCTACAACATCTGGATTAGTCAGTGTGCAATTTAAGCTAGAAATACACCCATCATTTTCTGAGGTTTTAAAAACACACTATTTTTTTTCAAAAAACTGTATTTTCCAGATCTGCAAGTGTTAAATTCAAGTTTAATATATACAGCTCTCATATTCTGTTACCAAAAAAACACTTTTCAGGTAATCTACAACATCTGTATTAGTTAGTGTGCAATTTAAGCTAGAAATACACCCATCATTTTCTGTGGTTTGAAATACACACTTTTTTTTCAAAAAACTGTATTTTCCAGATCTGTAAGTGTTAAATTCAAATTTAATATATACAGCTTTCATATTCTGTTACCAAAAAAAGACTTTTTTGGCAATCTATAACATCTTGATTAGTCAGTGTGCAATTTATACTAGAAATACACCCATAATTTTCTGGGGTTTGAAAAACACACTTTTTTTTTTCAAAAAACAATATTTTCCTGTTCTGCAAGTGTTAAAGAGGACCTTTCACTAGAATAAAAATGCAAACTAAGCATACAGAAATGGAGAGCGGCGCCCAGGGATCTCCCTGCACTTACTATTATGCCTGGGCGCCGCTCCGTTCTCCTGGTATAGGCTCCGGTAGCTTCATATGTTCAGTTCAACTGGGTGGAGCCTGCCGGCGTCTCCTTCTCCCAGGCTGTAGCGCTGGCCAATCGCAGAGCTCAGCTCATAGCCTGATAGGGTTTTTTTTTCTCTCAGGCTATGAGCTGAGCGCTGCGATTGGCCAGCGCTACAGCCTGGGAGAAGGAGACGCCGGCAGGCTCCACCCAGTTGAACTGAACATATGAAGCTACCGGAGCCTATACCGGGAGAACTGAGCGGCGCCCAGGGAAAATAGTAAGTGCAGGGAGATCCCTGGGCGCCGCTCTCCATGTCTGTATGCTTAGTTTACATTTTTTATTCTAGTGAAAGGTCCTCTTTGAATTCAAGTTTAATATATACATCTTTCATATTTCTGTTACCAAAAAAACACATTTTTGGCAATCTACAAAATCTTGATTAGTCAGTGTGCAATTTAAGCTAGAAATACACCCATCATTTTCTGGGGTTTGAAAAACACACTTTTTTTTGACAAAAAACATAATTTTCAAGCCTTGGAGCATCAGCACGTATGAAATTACAGGCTTATATACTGCTGTCAAATTCAGTTGTTAAACAAACACTCGTTTGGGCACAAAAAATTTAGTTGGCAGCCTTTGATGGAGATGTCATTGTGAAATACACCCTTAATACATTTGGGTTACATTCAGAGATTTTAAATACCGCCATTTGGTGCACTAATATTGAATTCAGGCCTACACTGGTTCAGGCCCTGTGAGATCAGGGATCTCAAGTCTCCCGGAGGTTCAGGGAGTCTCCCGCTATTAGATATCGGCTCCCTGACGCCCGCATGTGAGACAATATATCCCGGAAAGGTTCACTGATAGCAGAGCAGAGAGATAAGAGAAGTGACAGGGCACAGAGTTTACATTACAGGTTGAATTAACCCTTTAGGGTCAAATTGGCTTCTCAAGGAGATATATATGTTAGGCTACTTTCACACTAGCGTTGTTTAAATCCGGCGTTCAATTCCGACACACGGAACTGCCCACCGGATCCGGAAAAACGTGTGAAAACGGATTACATTTGAATCCTGATCAGGATTTTGATCACAATGAAAAAATGCATTGGAAAAAACGGATCCGCCATTTATGGACTTTAACTTTTTTTTCAAATTTTTCGGGTTTAACATGCAAAAGCCAGATCTGGTTTGACTGAACACACGGCGCTGGATCCGGCGTTAATGCAAGTAAATGGGAAAAAGACCGGATCCGGCGTTCAGTCAAAGTGTTCAGGATTTTTGTCCGGAGGTAAAAATACAACATGCTACGGTTTTCTGAAAAGCCTGATCAGTCAAAAAGACTGAACTGAAGACGTCCTGATGCATCCTGAACAGATCCATTCAGAATGCATTAGGATGAAACTGATCAGTTATTTTCCGGATTTGAGCTCCTAGGATGGAACTAAGCGCCGGAAAAGAAAAACGCTAGTGTGAAAGTGCCCTTAAAGGCATCCCTCCTTCTGTCTCATTCAGTAGCTATAGAACTATTGAGAGAGATGTATTTTTTTAAATACATTTACACATTTAACCCTCCATTTTAATTGTATTATTTACCCCAGTGTTAAATTCACCCCCCCCTGGATGCTTGTTTTTTTTCCCCCTACAGTGGGGTAGATAATTACACACAGGGTTTTAAAGAATAAACTTCCTGACTCAGAGCAAGAGCCGACTCAGCGACTCAGCATTGCGCAACCTAAGCTTCGGTTCACTTGCTTCTTGTCATCTCAGCGAATGAACCGAAGATTCGATTCATGAATCGGTTCATTTTAATTAACTGATTCAAATGAACCGATTCATGTGAAAGATCCGAACTTCCCATCTCTAGTTTACTTGCAGTAAACCTTTCCGACAACCTGTAGCAGTGTCCCTTTCTCGGCGCATGCGCACAGTGCAAGAAGAAGCCGATGCCAGCAGTCCGCAACAGCGCATCAGGCTGAGCCTGTGCGCACGCGCGGGATCTCAAAGCGGGAGGAGGAGGGGGAGGGAGGGAGAGGCGGCACTGAGGAGTAGAAGGTGGCGCTGGGCACGAACGGCGATGCGTGCGGCCGGGCACCATGCATCCACAGACCTCCCCTGCTTGGGCACCTTAATTCAATGATTGACAGGTTAGTAAAACCTGTTTTTCCGCAGAATAAAGCCACACATAGCTTTTATAAGGCCACCTTAGAAATCAGAATGCTGCCCTGGACATGAGCATATGTTTAGCTCACAGGCCTTATAGGTGCTGACAGAATCCCTTTAATCATATACATAAATAGGATAATTTGGGGCAGGGTAATGAGCCCAGTCCTCCACACCATAGAGCAAAGTGTGCAGATACTGCATAGGTTTGGAAAATGTAATAAAAAGTTTGTGAAAGAAAAAAAAAGAAAACCTCCCTGAAATGAGAAGTGCACCTCCCTGAAATGAGAAGTACACCTCCCTGAAATGAGTTTTTGCAGGTTGGGATGTCTGTGAGATACACCCTCTACATACAGGGGTTTGATTTAGGGATTTGAAAGACATTTGAAATACAGCAATTTTGGGCAAAGAAATATTTACTTCATGCCTACACTGGTTCAGGCCCTGTGAAAAACTCCCTCTACATACAGGGGTTTGATTCAGGGATTTGAAATACAGCCATTTGAAATACAGCCATTTTAGGCAAAGAAATATTGAATTCAGGCCTACACTGGTTCAGACCGTGTGATATACTCCCTCTACATACAGGGGCTTGATTCAGGGATTTGAAATACAGCCATTTGAAATACAGCCATTTTGGGCAAAGAAATATTTACTTCAGGCATACACTGGTTTAGGCCCTGTGAGATACTCCCTCTACATACAGGGGTTTGATTCAGGGATTTGAAATACAGCCATTTGAAATACAGCCATTTTGGGCAAATAAATATTTACTTCAGGCCTACACTGGTTCAGACCGTGTGAGATACCCCCTCTACATACAGGGGTTTGAATCAGGCATTTGAAATACAGCCATTTGAAATACAGCCATTTTGGGCAAAGAAATATTTACTTCAGGCCTACACTGGTTCAGACCGTGTGAGATACTCCCTCTACATACAGGGGTTTGATTCAGGGATTTGAAATACAGCCATTTGAAATACAACCATTTTGGGAAAAGAAATATTTACTTCAGGCCTACACGGTTCAGACCGTGTGAGATACCCCCTCTACATACAGGGGTTTAAATCAGACATTTGAAATACAGTCATTTGAAATACAGCCATTTTAGGCAAAGAAATATTGAATTCAGGGCTACACTGGTTCAGACCGTGTGAGATACTCCCTCTACATACAAGGGTTTGATTCAGGCATTTGAAATACAGCCATTTTGAAATGCAGCCATTTTGGGCAAAGAAATATTGAATTCAGGCCTACACTGGTTCAGACCGTGTGAGATACCCCCTCTACATACAGGGGTTAAAGTCAGGCATTTGAAATACAGTCATTTGAAATACAGCCATTTTGGGCAAAGAAATATTGAATTCAGGCCTACACTGGTTCAGACCGTGTGAGATACTCCCTCTACATACAAGGGTTTGATTCAGGCATTTGAAATACAGCCATTTTGAAATGCAGCCATTTTGGGCAAAGAAATATTTTCTTCAGGCCCTGTGAGATACCCACACTACATACAGGGGATTGAATCAGGCATTTGCAATACAGCCATTTGAAATACAGCCATTTTGGGCAAATAAATATTTACTTCAGGCCTACACTGGCTCAGACCGTGTGAGATACCCCCTCTACATACAGGGATTTGAATCAGGCATTTGAAATACAGCCATTTGAAATACAGCCATTTTGGGCAAAGAAATATTGAATTCAGGCCTACACTGGTTCAGGCCCTGTGAGATACCCACACTACATACAGGGGTTTGAATCAGGCATTTGAAATACAGCCATTTGAAATACAGCCATTTTGGGCAAAGAAATATTTACTTCAGGCCTACACTGGTTCAGACCGTGTGAGATACCCCCTCTACATACAGGGGTTTGAATCAGGCATTTGAAATACAGCCATTTGAAATACAGCCATTTTGGGCAAAGAAATATTGAATTCAGGCCTACACTGGTTCAGGCCCTGTGAGATACCCACTCTACATACAGGGGTTTGAATCGGGCATTTGAAATACAGCCATTTGAAATACAGCCATTTTGGGCAAAGAAATATTGAATTCAGGCCTACACTGGTTCAGGCCCTGTGAGATACCCACACTACATACAGGGGTTTGAATCAGGCATTTGAAATACAGCCATTTGAAATACAGCCATTTTGGGCAAAGAAATATTTACTTCAGGCCTACACTGGTTCAGACCGTGTGAGATACCCCCTCTACATACAGGGGTTTGAATCAGGCATTTGAAATACAGCCATTTGAAATACAGCCATTTTGGGCAAAGAAATATTGAATTCAGGCCTACACTGGTTCAGGCCCTGTGAGATACCCACTCTACATACAGGGGTTTGAATCGGGCATTTGAAATACAGCCATTTGAAATACAGCCATTTTGGGCAAATAAATATTTACTTCAGGCCTACACTGGTTCAGAACGTGTGAGATACCCCATCTACATACAGGGGTTTGAATCAGGCATTTGAAATACAGCCATTTGAAATACAGCCATTTTAGGCCAAGAAATATTGAATTCAGGCTTACACTGGTTCAGGCCCTGTGAGATACTCCCTCTACATACAGGGGTTTGATTCAGGGATTTGAAATACAGCCATTTGAAATACAGCCATTTTGGAAATATTTACTTCAGGCATACACTGGTTCAGACCGTGTGAGATACACCCTTTACATACAAGGGTTTGATTCGTCCTCTAGACAGTACGCCTCCTACTGCCCACCGCACCAAGGGACCGAGCACACTAAAGACAGCTCCAAGGAGTTCCCTCGCGTGGCAGTTCTTCAGACAATGTGCTGACGACAAGACACGAGTAGTTTGCACGCTGTGCAATCAGAGCCTGAAGCGAGGCATAAACGTTCTCAACCTGAGCACAACCTGCATGACCAGGCATTTAAGTGCAAAGCACGAGCTGCAGTGGAGTAGACACCTCAAAAACCAAGAAAGGTCTCTGGCTCCTCCTACTTCCTCTTCTGCTGCAGTCGCGGCCTCTTCATCCACCTCTGGAGTCACAGTGCCACCTTCCACCCCACAAACAGAGGATCTGCCAGCAACACCAACACCTGGGTCACCAAGCATCTCCACAATGTCCCACGGAAGCGTTCAGCTCTCCATATCCCAAACGCTGGAGAGTAAGAGGAAGTACCCCGCTACCCACCCACGATCCCTAGCCCTGAATGCCAGCATTTCTAAATTACTGGCCTTTGAAATGCTGTCATTCCGTCTTGTGGAGACGGATAGTTTTAAAGGCCTTATGGCGGTGGCTGTCCCACAGTACGTTGTGCCCAGCTGCCACTACTTTTCAAGGCGAGCCATCCCTTCCCTTCACGACTAAGTAGGGGACAAAATCAGGTGTGCACTGCGCAAAGCCATCTGCGGCAAGGTGCACCTGACTACAGATACATGGAACAGTAAGCACGGTCAGGGCCGTTATATCTCCATAACAGTACACTGGGTAAATGCAGTGGCGGCTGGGCCTGAGGCGGATAGCAGTTTGGCACATGTCCTTCCACGACCGAGGATTGCAGGGCGCTTCAGTTTGCCACCTGTTGCTTCCTCCTCCTACTCTGCTTCCTCATCCTCTACCAGCTCCTCATCCGGTCAGTGTAACACCTTCACCACCAACTTCAGCACAGTTGGTGGCGATGATGGAAGAGGATGTGGCACAGGAGGAGGAGGAGGAAGAGGGATCATTTCGTAGGGTTTCCGGCCAGTCATTCCCAAGTGGCTCCGAGGGTGGGTTCCTGCACCCACAAACCCAAGGTACACAAATTTCCAGCCAGGGCACAGTTCTGGAGGATGAGGAGGAGGAGGATGAGGAGATGCAGGAGGAGGAACCATGTTCACAGCAGGGTGGCTCCCAGACCAGCTCATGGCCATCACTGGTGCGTGGATGGGGGGATACACAGGACACGGACGATACACCTCCCACAGAGGACAGCTATTCGTTGCCTCTGGGCAGCCTGGCACACATGAGCGATTACATGCTGCAGTGTCACCGCAACGACCGCCGAGTTGCCCACATTCTAACTTGTGCTGATTACTGGGTGGCAACGCTGCTGGATCCCCATTACAAGGACAACGTACCATCCTTAATTCCGTCACTGGAGCGTGATCGTAAGATGCGCGAGTACAAGCGCACGCTGGTAGACGCGCTGCTGGTGGCATTCCCACCTGACAGCGGGGGCACAGTGGAAGCACAGGGCGAAGGCAGAGGATGAGGAAGAGGTCGCCAATGCAGCTGGGGCACCGCCAGCACCTCAGAAGGCAGGGTTAGCATGGCCGAAATGTGGAAATACTTTGTCAGCACGCCACCACAACCAGCACCACCAGCTGATATGGAACGTCTTAGCAGGAGGCAGCATTTCACCAACATGGTGGAGCAGTATGTGTGCACACGCCTACACGTACTGAATGACGGGTCTGCCCCCTTCAACTTCTGGGTCTCCAAATTGGGCACATGGCCTGCTGGTGCTGGCCTGCCCTGCAGCCAGTGTATTGTCTGAACGTGTGTTTAGCACGACTGGAGGGGGTTATCACAGGTTATATTTCCCAATGTTTTTGGGTGTACCCTAATTTTAAAAATAAAATTTAAAACAAAAAAGCAGTGTAGGCAACCTCCTCCTCCTCCACCGCCGCTTCCACCTACACTGCCACATCCACTGCCTCCTCAACCTCCTACTCCATATGGACCTGGTCCTCCTAGATCAAGATTATTAATTTTTATTTGTAGGTATTTTATGTTATTTTAAGTCATTTCCCTATCCACATTTGTTTGCAGAGCACTTGCCATTCTCTTAACCACATTTTGACGACATTTGCAGCCCTCTAGCCCTTTCCATGACATTTTTAGAGCCATTTTAGTGCTCAAAAGTTCGGGCCCCCATTGACTTCAATGGGGTTCGGGTTTGGGGTCAAGTTCAGGTCAAGTTCGGGTCCCAAACTCGAACTTTTTTCCGAAGTTCGGCCGAACCCGTCGAACCCGAACATCCAGGTGTCCGCTCAACTCTAGTTATGTCCAGTGTTAGTTTTCCACCAAACTTAGTGTTTTGCATTTAGGCCAAAATGTTCAAGTTCATCTGACCAGAGCACCTTCTTCCATATGTTTACTATGTCCCTTACATGGTTTGGGGCAAACTGAAAATGGGGCTTCTTATGGCTTGTTTTCAATTCTTCTTGCCACTCTTCCATAAAATCCATATTTTTGGAGCACACGACTAGTGTTGATTAAGTATGCTCGGCCGAAAACCAGTTCGGCTCAAGTATCTCGATGCTCGGCACATGGCGGTATTCGGCCGAATACCGCATGTGCTCAAGCACAATGCTCGAGTCTCCTGCCTGCACGTTTGTTGGCTGCTACACAGCCAATAAAATGTGCAGGTAAGTACTGCCCTTCACTGTAATGCCGTAGCCAGGTTGGTTACTGGCATTACAGTGATTGGCTGGCAGAAAGGTGTCATCGGTAGTCATGAGCGGTAGGGGCAATATTCGAATTCGCAATATTTCGCGAATATTTTGTAGAATATTCATCATATATTTGCGAATTTGAGATTATATTCTTGATTGTGAAAAACGGCAATGTATTATTCGCGTAATGCGCGCAAAATACCGGCGTGGGTCACTTGTGCTACAAGCTGGTATAAGTTTCCTGGACTGAGAATGGTTGGCACGGCAGAACATTAGAATAGCTTTATATGCAGTGATCCAATATATTTGCGCTTGCGAATTTTCTGCAATTAATGATGTGCATATTTTTTCGCAATGCGTGCAACTTGTGACATTACAGCACTATGTCTGTAGCATGTGTGTATGTACAGCATAACCTATCACACTGCCTAACACCCTGCACTGGAAACTATCAGCTACACTGTAGATCAATCTAATATACACTATCTCCCCCTATCTGAATTATATATATATAAGTTAACTGTTTAATGTAATACAACAAAGCACACAGCACAGTAATGACACTGCTGTCTCTTTCATAACTGCAATAAACTTTAGAAAATAGCTGCTGGAAAGGTTCTTATATACTAAGGGATAGGCAACTTTTCTATTGGTTGCTAGGGATGTTGCTAAGCCTTCTCATTGGCCCACAAGCTAGAAGAAGGGAGGGATGATCACCTGATGTGTACTGCGTAAAAAATAAATAAAAAAAAGAATATTCGTCATTACGAAAATATAGCACTATATTCTAAATATTTGCGAATTCTCGAAGTGCCGATATTCGAGATAAAAAATAGCTTTTTGAATATTCGCGCTCAACACTAGTATAGCACCCGATGACATGTGCGTGACAGCAGCAATATATATTTTTAGCAAAACCTGCGCTAAATTGCTAAAACTTTACAGACCCAAAAGTCCTTTTAAGGACTATTGTGCGGGGCAGCAATATCTATTTTTAGCACATCCTGCGCTAAATAGCGTGCAATAGTTAGGCTGCTGCAGACAGCAACATCATCTGTGCTACATCTCCTGTGTAATGTGTGCGCATCCCAACAAAATCTGTGACATCCAGTGTACTTTTTCCGTAGACGGTGTCCGCTGCGGACAGTGACATTTGCTGCACTACGTCTCATGTGTAACGTTTCCCCATCCCAAATACCTGTGACATTCCCTGTAATTTTTTATTAGCCGCTGGTGACATCAGCGACATTATCTGCGGTATTTCTCCTGTGTAACGTTTCCACATCCCAAATACCTGTGACATTTAATGTAATTTTGTATTAGCCGCTGGTGACATCAGCGACATTATCTGCGGTATTTCTCCTGTGTAACGTTTCCACATCCCAAATACCTGTGACATTTAATGTAATTTTGTATTAGCCGCTGCTGACATCAGTGACATTATCTGCTGTATAGTGTTGATCGAGCACCAAAGTGCTCGGGTGCTCTGGCCGAACACATCAAGATGCTCGGGTGCTCTACCGAGCACCCGAGTATAATGTAAGTCAATGGGAGAACCCGAGTATTAAACCAGGCACCCCCATCTCTGAAGAGGGGAGAGTGCCTGGGTCATAGGAAAAGGTCAGAAATTGATGGAAACACCACCGAAATGGTTCGGGAACAGCATGGGGAGGATGTCTGGATGCATCTTGGACTCCCAGGTCGCTGCTGGGATCGATGTTGCCCGAGTAGTAAGCCAATTTTACAGACTGACAATAATACGTACAAAACTGAAGAAAAAAATCGATTTTAGAGGAAAAAATGCTAGGAAATATTCTTTCCTGTATATTTAGTTGTACAGTATATAAAATGCAAGTGCTGCCAAAAATTACAAGGAAGGGGCACCCAATACAACCTGTATATCACATAAAGGAGGGCCTCATTCACATTGTGGTACTCCTACACTCATAAAGCCTATGTACTAAGTGAAAGGGCTGCCAAAAGTTACAAGAAACCGGAACTCCAATACACCCTTTGTTACACATAAAGAAGGGCATCATACACAGCCTTGAAAAATTATGATTGATGGCCTGCTGATGACCCTCAAAAACATTTGGAGCAAGGGCCTGCTGATCTGACCATCTAAAACATTATAGGCAAGGGCATGCGGCCACTTTGGTGACTCTAGATAACCTGGGGCCGATCGTATGTCCCCGTGACAGCGACTAATCATTCGTATGTCTGGCCTATCAACTTTCGATGTTATTTTCAGCGCAAACCCTGGTGACCACGGGTAACGGGGAATCAGTGGTTCGATTCCGGAGAGGGAGACTGAGAAACGGCTATGTCTACCACATCCAAGCAAGGCAGCATGCGCGCAAATTACCTATTAGGTATAATTAAGTGAGGAAAAGACACGTAACGCAATGGCACTCTGCAACCAGCACTCTGCCCTGCCTCTATGCTGGATGAGGCATTGGTGTACATTTTGGCCAAAGCGTAATAAGCCACTCACCACGTCAAGGTCGCCTCTATGGAGTGGTCCCTAACACTAGTTCCTACCTGTTTGTGGCTGATTGAATCCCCCACATAATTAAGTGAGGGCCTGCAGGTGAGTTGACCCTGTAAAGGATTTTAGGTGCAGGCCTGAAGGTGAGCTGACCCTGTAGAAGATTTTAGGTGCGGGCCTGCAGGTGAGCTGACCCGGTAAAATATTGTAGGTGAGGGCCTGCTGGTGAGCTGACCTTCTAAAAGGTTGTAGGTGAGGGCCTGCAGGTGAGCTGACCCTGTAAAAGATTTTAGGTGAAGGCCTGCTGGTGAGCTGACCCTGTAAAAAAATATATATACGAGGGCCTGCTGGTGAGTTGACCCTCTAAAAAATTATATGCGAGGGCCTGCTCGTGAGCTGACCCTGTAAAACATTGTAGGTGAGGACCTGCTGGTGAACTGACCCTGTAAAACATTATATGGGAGTAGTGTTGATCGAGCATCATAGTGCTCGGGTGCTCGGGGCGAACACATCGGGATGCTCGGGTGCTCGGTAGTTCAGAAATTGATGCAAACACCACCGAAATGGTTCGGGAACAGCATGGGGAGGATGTCTGGATGCATCTTGGACTCCCAGGTCGCTGCTGGGAACGATGTTGGCTGAGTAGTACGCCACTTTTACAGACTGACAATAATACGCACAAAACAGAAGATAAAATCGATTTTAGAGGAAATATTGTTAGGAAACATTCTTTCCTTTATATTTACTTGTATATAAAGTGCAAGTGCTGCCAAAAATGACCAGGAAGAGGCACTCCGATACAACCTGTATATCACGTAAAGGAGGGCCTCTTTCACATTGTGGTACAATTGTTCATGTTGTGGGACTCCTACGCTCATAAACCTATGCACTAAGTTAAAGGGCTGCCAAAAATTACAAGGAACCCCCCCTTCCTACTCCCCCCCATTCCCACCGACCCTCCCACCTTTAAACCTTTCTTTATAGTTTACCTTTCAACTGTATTACTATTAGTCTAATAGCCTAATCTAAATATCGCATTGTATGTAAGATTGATGTGATGATCATACTGTTGCATTCATTCACAGTTGTACCCATTGTTCCTTTTATTTCTTAAAAATTTCAATGAAAAGAGACTTGTTAAGAAAGAAAATTACAAGGAACCGGAACTCCAATACACTCTTTGTTACACATAAAGGAGGGCATCAAACACAGCCTTGAAAAACTATGATTGATGGCCTGCTGGTGACCCTCAAAAACATTTGGAGCAAGGGCCTAATGATCTGAGCATCTAAAACATTACGGGCGAGGGCCTACTGCCGCTTTGGTGACTCTAGATGACCTAGGGCCAATCGCACGTCCCCATGACGGTGACGATCCATTCGGATGTCTTGCCTATCAACTTTCGATGTTTTTGTCAGCGAAAACCATGGTGACTGCGGGTAACAGGGAATCAGTGGTTCGATTCTGGAGAGGGAGCCTGAGAAACAGCTACGGCTACCACATCCAAGCAAGGCAGCATGCGCGCAAATTACCTATTTGGTATAGCTAGGTGAGGGCCTGCAGGTGAGTTGACCCTGTAAAAGATTGTAGGTGAAGGCCTGCTGGTGAGCTGACACTGTAAAAAATTATATGCGAGGGTCTGCTGGTGAGCTGACCCTGTAAAAAATTATATGCGAGGGCCTGCTGGTGAGCTGACCCTGTTAAAGATTTTAGATGCGGGCCTGATGGTGAGCTGACCCTCTAAAAGGTTGTAGGCAAGGACCTACAGGTAAGCTGACCCTCTAAAACGTTAAATGCGAGGGCCTTCAGGTGACCTGACCCTGTAAAAGATTTGAGGTGTAGGCCTGCTGGTGAGCTGACAATGTAAAAGATTTTAGGTGCGGGCCTGCTTGTAAGCTGACCCTGTAAATTATTTTAGATGCAGGCCTGCTGGTGAGCTGACCCTTTAAAAGGTTGTAGGTGAGGGCCTGCAGGTGAGCTAACCCTCTAAAACATTATATGTGAGAGCCTTCAGGTGAGCTGACCCTGTAAAAGATTGTAGGTGGAGGCCTGCTGGTGAGCTGACCCTGGAAAGCATTATATGCAAGGGCCTGCTGGTGAGCTGACCCTCTAAAAAAATTATCTGCGAGGGCTTGCTGCTGAGCTGACCCTGTAAAACATTATATGTGAGGGCCTGCTGGTGAGTTGACCCTCTAAAAAATTATATGCGAGGGCCTGCAGCTGAGCTGACCCTCTAAAACATTATATGCGAAGGGCATATATGCGACGAATAAGTATGTGTTGATATGATGGAAGAGGAGAAGGAGGATGAGGATGAGAAAAGGAAGATTCAACCATATACCCTTGTTTGTGGTGGAAGGGGTGCATGGGAATACAGTGTATTCAGTACATTATAAACAACACATTTAAAGTGCCTTTATGTTCATCATCTTTCTTCTGGTGGAGTCGAGAAGTCATGGTCAATCCAGGCCTTGTTCATTTTTATAAGAGTCAACCTGTCAGCATTTTCAGTTGATATGCAGATACGCTTATCTGTTATAATGCCACCAGTAGCACTAAATACCCGCTCAGACAAAACGCTGGCGGCAGGGCAGGCCAGCACCTCCAAGGCATAGAGCGCCAGTTCGTGCCACATGTCCAGCTTGGACATCCAGTAGTTGTAAGACACTGAAGGATCATTGAGGACGCTGACACGTCTTCTATGTACTCTTCCCAAAATTTTCCTTTCTTGTGACACTAGACCACGCATCAGGGTGAGGGTGCTAGCGGGGTGTCATGAAACTGTCCCAGGCTTTGGAGAGTGTTGCCCTGCCTCTGTTGGAACTGCTGTGTGTTCCCCTTGTCTCCTCTCTTCGGTTGGCCAAGGAACTACGGACTCTGCCGCCAGCATTGTTAGATGGAAATTTTTGGAGCAATTTTTCAACAATGATCTTCTGGTATTTCACCAGAGAGATGAGAAGTTCTCTTTGTAGCGGGGGTCGAGAAGGGTGAACAACCAGTAATCCGTGTTGTCTAAAATGCGTATAACGCGCGGGTCGTGGGAAAGGCATCCTAACATGAAGTCAGCCATGTGTGCCAGAGTACCAACAGGCAAGACTTCGCTGTCATCATCAAAAGGATAACTCTCCTCATCCTCTTCCTCCTCTTCTGCCCACCCATGCTGAACAGATGGAATTAAACTTCCCTGGGTACTACCCTCTGTAGCGGAGGCAACTGTCTCCTGCTCCTCATCCTCTTTATTGTCCAATTCGCGCTGAGAAGACGAACAGAGGGTGGTCTTCCCCCATTTCCACCTCTTCCACATGCAAAGCGTCGTCCTTAATTGTGAGCAGCGAGCGTTTGAGTAGACACAGAAGTGGGATGGTTACACTGTATGTCACAGATACATTTTTGAAGCGCACACGTTACACTGCAGATGTGGCCCTAGTAAGGTCATGGTCAGAAGCTGACACCGTCTATGGAAAAAGTACACTGGATGTCAGATACTTTTTGGATGCGCACACTTTACACTGCAGATGTGGCGCACCTAATGTTACTGTCCGCAGTAGACACTATCTACGGAAAAAGTACAATGCATGTCAGATATTTTGTGGATGCACACACTTTACACTGTAGATGTGGCGCAGCTAATGTCACTGTCCGCAGCGGACACCGTCTATGGAAAAAGTACACTGTATGTCACAGATACATTTTTGAATTGCACACGTTACACTGCAGATGTGGCATTGGGTATGTGAAGCGCACACGTTACACTGCAGATGTGGCTCTGGTTATGTCACTGTCAGAAGCAGACACTGTCTATTGAAAAAGTACACTGTATTTCACAGATACATTTTTGAAGCGCACATGTTACACTGAAGATGTGGCCCTGTTAAGGTCACTGTCAGAAGCTGACACCGTCTACGGAAAAAGTACGCTGTATGTCACAGAATTTTTTTTGAAGCGCACACGTTACACTGCAGATGTGGCACTGGTTATGTCACTGTCAGAAGCAGACACCGTCTATTGAAAAAGTACACTTTATTAGCCACTGGTGACATCAGCGACATTATCTGCAGTATTTTTCCTGTGTAATGTTTCCACATCCCAAATACCTGTGACATTCCCTGTAATTTTATATTAACCGCTGCTGACATCAGCGACATTATCTGCGGTATATCTCCTGTGTGACGTTTCCGCATCATAAATGCCTTTTTTTTTTACGCATACACTTACAATTCCTACGCTACTGTACGTGTGACAGCCTTTTAAGCATATATAAGCATATATAACATTTAATATGAAGAAGGCGAGCAGTAAGGGACAGGGAAGTGGCCGTGATGCTGATGGTGCACGCAGAGGTCGTAGCCCTGGGCGCATTAAAATTGTGCATGCTGCCAGAGCACAAGAAAAACAATCATCCATGATACCTAGCTTCATGTCCCAGTTTGCAGGGCAGCGCAGGACAACGCTCTCAAATCAAACCAGTGCGACCAGGTGGTCGTTTGGATTGCAGCAGATAATGCTTCCAGTCTGTTAAGCACCACCACGTCTTCCACCAAGTCTAGTCTCAGATTGTATTGACCAAGAGTCTGGTCAATACAATCCTCACCCTGATCCTCCTTCCTCCCACCATGGAGAGTCTTGCCAAACAAGTGATTCCACACTCGCATATTCAAAAGGTGCTGTTTTCAGCGCCATTCCTTCATTTGGGGCTTTCAAAAAGCCCGCTTGAAGATGGACATGAGATCCTGTGCCCTGATTCCCAAACTCTTGAGCATCCATAGTCACAAGAAGATGACGGTGTGGAACGGCAATTAGTGTTTCACGAGGTGGAAGATGATGATGAGACACAGTTGCCAATAAGTCAACGGCAATTAGTGTCTCAAGAGGTTGATGATGAGGATGAGACACAGTTGTCAATAACTGAGGTTGTTGTTAGGTCAACAAGTCATGAGAATGAGCAGAGTGAGGAAGTGGAAGAGGAGGTGGTGTACGATAAAGTCACTGACCCAACCTGGGAAGGTGCCAAGCCGAGCGAGGACAGAAGTACAGAGGGGGAGGGATCCGCAGCACCGCAACAGCCCAGAAGAGGCAGTGGGGTGGCAAAAGGGAGAAGGCGGGCCACACAAAACAGGCCCGCAACTGTTTCCTGGAGAACACCCTTGCGGAAATTTCCTTGCCAAGGGGTAGGTGTTCCGCAGTCTGGCGTTTTTTTGAGAAAAGTGTGGATGACAAAAGAATGGTATTTTGCAACCTGTGCCATACAAAAATGAGCAGGGGCGTGAACACTAGCAACCTCACCACCACCAGCATGATCCGCCACATGGCATCAAGGTGGGCCGAACCCCTGGGTTCGTAATAGGTGGGCCGAACCCTTGGGTCCACAATCTGTGTCTGCGGTTCACACCAATGTCTCCTCTTCCACTGTGTTATGTGATGGCCAATAGTGATGGACGAACGCAATCAAATGTTCGCAAACTGCAAGTTTGTGGCGGGCCCCATTCACATTAATGGCAGGCGAACCTGAAAAACCTTCATGTCATATTTGCAGCCATCAAATATTTACTAAAAGTGCACAAATAGTCCCACAACATGGACAGTGACATACTAGAGGGGGATGAATGACAAAAATTCCCACAAAAAATTTGTATTTTAATCATGGGCCATTTTTATGTGTCTTAAAGGGAAATTCTCAAAAATGTTCCCTGCTGGAGCCTAGAAATTTTTTATTTTAGGTCATGGGAGTACGGGCCCTAAAAATTAGGCATTCATCTGACATAAAATAAATTGTGATTATGTGGCCCGAGGTACATTATGCGGTCACTGAATAACAATTTTACTGTAGCCAACTGGAGTACAGGCCCCAAACATTAGGAATTCACCGTACAGAAAAGATCAAGTGATTATGTGGCTGGAGGTATATTAGATAACAATTTTACTGTACGCCAGTACAAATACATGTCAAATACATATCTTTAAAAGAACTAAAAATATAAAATTGGATTAAAAACATGGCTAACGAAATCCCCCCTCTTGAATAAACCCCAAATGATAATAGGTGAAATTCGATAACACATGGTCGTTACAGGTATTGAATTCCTCCGAGGCCCCAAAAATTATGCATTCATCGTACAGAAAAGATCAAGTGATTATGTGGCTGGAGGTACATTAGGCGTTCACCTTTTAACAATTTTACTTTTGGCCAGTTAGATTACAGGCCCCAAAAATTATGCATTCATCGTACAGAAAAGATCAAGTGATTATGTGGCTGGAGGTATATAAGACGGTCATTGGATATCAATTTTACTGCAGGCCAGTGGAGTACAGGCCCCAAACATTAGCCATTCACCTGACAGAAAAGATCAAGCGATTATGTGGCTGGAGGTATATTAGACAGTCATTGGATAACAATTTTACTGTAGGCCAGTACAAATACATGTCAAATACATATGTTTAAAAGAACTAAAAATATAAAATTGGATTAAAAACATGGCTAACGAAATCCCCCCACTTGAATAAACCCCAAATGATACGTGGTCGTCACAGGTGTTGAATTCCTCCGAGGCCCCAACAATTAGGCATTCACCGTACAGAAAAGATCAAGTGATTATGTGGCTGGAGGCATATTAGACGGTCATTGGATACCAATTTTACTGTAGGCCAGTGGAGTACAGGCCCCAAACATTAGGCATTCAATGGACAGAAAAGGCCCTTTTATGCCGCTGTATTTACATAAGACAGGGACCATTCTTTGTTCTGGTGGTGGCATATATGTGTGGGCTGGCATAAGGAAATTCAATTAAACGTGGTTGTCACAGGTGTTGAATTCCTCCGAGATCCATGTCTCATTCGTTTTAGAAATGTGAGGTAGTCCACACTGTCGTGAGCTAGGCAAGTGCTCTTATTGGTCAAGATCCCCCCTGCTGCGCTGAACGTCCTTTCAGACAGGACACTCGACGAGGGGCAAGCCAAGAGTTCCAAGGCAAATTGTTCCAGCTCTGGCCACAGGTCAAGCCTGCACACCCAGTAGTCCAGGGGTTCCTCGCTTCTCAGAGCGTCCACATCGGCCGTTAACCCGATTGTAGTCCGGACACTTGTCGGTCTAGGCCTTCCCTGAGGCTGGATCCGGAGGGCGACTGTCGATGGGTTGGTTGCAAGAATGATCTCATATCCGAAGGTGACCAACACATCTTCAAACCGCCCTCTTCTTTCATGTAAGGTAGGATTGGTACCCGCAACTGTAAGTGGAAATTCCTCTGCCAGCGTCCGCAACAGCAGATGCAGCATCTCTCGCAGCAAGGCCTGGAAATGCTGCATTCTGACAGCCCTCTGTGATGTTGGTAACATGTCCGCCATTTTGTGTTTGTAGTGAGGGCCTTAGTACTTTGCCACCCAGTACTGGTCCTTGCCCTTTATGATTTTTATATGGGGGTCCCTCTTCAAACACTGGAGCAGGAAGGCCAACATTTGCACTAAATTGGAAGCGGTGGAGCGCCCTGGCTCCTGCTCATCGCTCAGGAGAATGTCATCCTTTGGTCCCCCCCCATCCACGGACAACACCAGGGATCCCTGAAAAGTTTAAAGCCTGCTCTTTTTGCTCCTCCTCCTCCTCCTCCCCCCAGGCTGACTCCTCTTCAGACTCCTGCTGACTTGTCTCAGATGGAGTTGGCATCCCTGGGAAATCATTCAGCATTGCGACTTACTCATCTTCCAGCTCCTGCTCCTCGACGGCTTGATCAATGACACAACGCAATGCACGCTCCAGAAAGAAGGTGTAACGCACAATGTCACTGATGGCGCCCTGGCTGCCATCAGTTGCGACTGAGTTTGGTGATCTCATCAAATGGCCGCAGAAGTCTGCATTTGTCGCGCATGAGCAGCCACTGGCATGGTGAAAAGAAACCAAGCTCCCCAGAACCTGTCCTGCTGCAGAGTTCGTACAGGTAGTCGTTTGCTGGAGCAGCCTATCAAGCATATACAAGGTGGAGTTCCAGCTCGTCGGTCTGTCACAAATCAGACATCTGACAGGCAGGTGGTGTGGCCGCTTAACGTCAGCAAGGCGAGCCATGGCCGTGTAAGATCTTCTGAAATGGCCAGAGATTTTCCTGGCCTGCCGCAAGACGTCCTGAACCCCAGCGTATTTGGCAATGAATCGCTGCACGACTAAGTTCAGGAGGTGTGCCATGCATGGCACGTGTGTCATTTTGCCCTGTTTCAGTGCGCTCAACAGATTGGCACCGTTGTCGCATACCACTTTACCAACTATGAAATTGAGTGGGGTTTAGCCACTGATCGGCCTGTGACCACAGAGCTGAAAGCATTGCGGTGTACCAATGGCCACAAATATCTAAAGGCCCCTGAATCCACCAGTATATATGGCAGCAGTTTGGAGGGGTAGAAGTTCCGACAAGCCAGCGGTCAGCCGTTGGGCTAGAGGGTTATCCGGCGTCATCAACATTTTACGTTCGAACAATTGGGCCACGGAAGCCTGCCTTTTGCAGATGAACGCAACAATGGCACAGTGGAAGGTGGGAGGACAATTGGGGAGGAGAGAGGAGAAGCAGAAGAGGCAGGACATGAAGTGCTGGGAGTGTGGCTTTGTGGGTTCTGACGGTGTTGCTCCTACTGGGCTCGGTGATGGGAGGTCAGGTGCCTTCTTAAGGCTGTCGTCCCTAGGTGAGTGTTCGGCTTACCGCGACTTATGCATTGACAGCACAGGCTGCAGATGGCAACACTATTGTCATCAGCTGACATGTTAAAAAAAAGCCAACACTGCGGAGCCATGTGCCGGTGTCCTGGGAGCACCAGATGTGACCGTGCATAGTGGTTGGAGCACTCCAGATATATTTGCAGTCTGCTTTTGGCCTCCTGTGCACTGCGAGATCTGCCTGCTTCTCCTACTTCTACGATCTATATGCTGCTCTGTCTCTCCCTCTGAACTCCCCTCCTCTTCCTCTCTTGTAGAAACCCATGTGACATCCATCGACATGTCATCATCGTCACTTTCACCACCACTGACATTAGAGAACTCGGAGTAGGCAGCAACAGCCGGACCTCTGTCCTTGGGCTGATCTGTGTACTGTCCTGCAGACCGCTGGGTGGCGGCCGTTGCTATCTCCTCTTCCTGATCCGATGCCAAGAATTGCTACGCATCGGTAAGGTCTGGGAATGGATGGGAAAATAATTCTTCTGACTTGAGTGGAGGAGCTATGGTGGTGGTGGTGGTGTCTTGGGGGTGCACACAGCAGAGAGTGAGGAGGGTGCAGATACAGAGGATGAGGAGGGTGCAGAAGAAAAAGGCTGAGTGAAACACTCAACCAACTCTAGTGCGTCCTTTGACGTAATCGCACGCACCTTCTCCAACTTCCCACTTAGGCTCCGGCCTGGTGCACCTGCCTGACCTCTGCCTGCCTCTTCCTCTGCCTGTCATTTTCTAGAAGAGCAGTATTTGGTGAAGCAGGTATATTGCAGGCCTCAATCAATATTTGGTGGAAGTCGGTATATAAATCCTCTCTACAGTATTTGTGGAAACAGGTATATAGAACCCCTTAATGAGTATTTGCTGGAAGCTGTTAAATCAAACCCCTTAATCAATATTTGGTGGAAGCCGGTGTATCGCAGGCCTCAATCAATATTTGGTGGAAGCTGGTATATCAATCCCCTCTGTCAGTATTTTGTGGAAACAGGCATATAATACCCCTTAATGAGTATTTGCTGGAAGTCTGTATATCAAACCCCTTAATCAATATTTGGTGGAAGCCGGTGTATCGCAGGCCTCAATCAATATTTGGTGGAAGCCGATATATCAATCCCCTCTGTCAGTATTTTGTGGAAACAGGTATATATAACCCCTTAATGAGTATTTGCTGGTAGTCTGTATATCAAACCCCTTAATCAATATTTTGTGGAAGCCGGTATATCAATCCCCTCTATCAGTATTTTGTGGAAACAGGCATATAGAACCCCTTAATGAGTATTTGCTGGAAGCTGGTAAATCAAACCCCTTAATCAATATTTGGTGGAAGCCAGTGTATCGCAGGCCTCAATCAATATTTGGTGGAAGCAGGTATATCAATCCCCTCTATGAGTATTTTGTGGAAACAGATATATAGAACCTCTAAATGAGTATTTGCTGGTTGTTGGTGTATCAAACCCCTTAATCAATATTTGGTGGAAGCCGGTGTATCGCAGGCATCAATCAAAATTTGGTGGAAGCCGGTATATCAATCCCCTCTATGAGTATTTTGTGGAAGCAGGTATATATAACCCCTTAATGAGTATTTGCTGGAAGCCTGTATATCAAACCCTTAATCAATATTTGGTGGAAGCCGGTGTATCGCAGGCCTCAATCAATATTTGGTTGAAGCCGGTATCAGTGATGGTCAGTTTGCAGTGTTCGCCAGCGAACACATGCGGGCTGCCATCTTTACGGTAGACTTACCCGTCCGGCGATGCACAGGTAAGCCCTTTCATGCGTCTGTGGCGGGAGCTGGTCTGAAATCAAATGCAGTCACCGGGAGCAGGCAGTTCCGAGAACAGCCGCCGGGGGCCTTCATCGGGCTGTTCTCGGAACTGCCTGCTCCCGGTGACTGCATTTGATTTCAGACCGGCTGCCAGCACAGGCACAGGTAAGGGCTTACCTGTGCATCGCTGGACGGGTGAGTCTACCTTACTAAAGATGGCAGCCCACATGTGTTCGCTGGCGAACACTGCGAACTGACCATCACTGGCCGGTATATCATCCCCTCTATCAGTATTTTGTGGAAACAGGTATATAGAAGCCCTTAATGAGTATTTGCTGGATGCGGTATATCATACCCCTTAAATCAATTTTGAGGTGGAAGCCGGTGTATCGCAGGCCCAATCAATATTTGGTGGAAGCTGGTATATCAATCCCCTCTATCAGTATTTTGTGAAACAGGTATATAGAACCCCTTAATGAGTATTTGCTGGAAGCTGGTAAATCAAACCCCTAATCAATATTTGGTGGATGCCGGTGGTTGTATCGCAGGCCTCAATCAATATTTGTGGAAGACGCTGTATCACACCCCTCAATCCATATTTTGTGGAAGCCGGTGTATCGCACCCCTCAATCAGTATTTTGTGGAAGCAGGCATATCAAACCCCTTAAACAGTATTTTGTTGGTAGCAGGTATATTGCACCCCTTAACCACTTCAGCCCCCAGTGCTTATAACACCTGAAAGACCAGGCCACTTTTACACTTCTGACCTACACTACTTTCACCGTTTATTGCTCGGTCATGCAACTTACCACCCAAATGAATTTTACCTCCTTTTCTTCTCACTAATAGAGCTTTCATTTGGTGGTATTCAATGCTGCTGACATTTTACTTTTTTGTTATTAATCGAAATTTAACGATTTTTTTTTGCAAAAAAATGACATTTTTCACTTTCAGTTGTAAAATTTTGCAAAAAAACGAGATCCATATAGAAATTTTGCTTCTAAATTTATAGTTCTACATGTCTTTGATAAAAAAAAAATGTTTGGGTAAAAAATAAATGGTTTGGTAAAAGTTATAGCGTTTACAAACTATGGTACAAAAATGTGAATTTCCGCTTTTTGAAGCAGCTCTGACTTTCTGAGCACCTGTCTGTTTCCTGAGGTTCTACAATGGCCAGACAGTACAAAAACACCCCACAAATGACCCATTTCGAAAGTACACACCCTAAGGTATTCGCTGATGGGCATAGTGAGTTCCATAGTACTTTTTATTTTTTGTCACAAGTTAGCGGAAAATGATGATTTTTTTTTTTTCTTACAAAGTCTCATATTCACTAACTTGTGACAAAAATAAAAACTTCTATGAACTCCACTATGCCCATCACGAAATACCTTGGGGTCATCATCTTTCCAAAATGGGGACACTTGTGGGGTAGTTATACTGCCCTGGCATTCTAGGGGCCCAAATGTGTGGTAAGGAGTTTGAAATCAAATTCTGTAAAAAATGACCTGTGAAATCCGAAAGGTGCTCTTTGGAATTTGGGCCCCTTTGCCCCACCTAGGCTGCAAAAAAGTGTCAAACATCTGGTATCTCCGTACTCAGGAGAAGGTGGGAATGTGTTTTGGGGTGTCTTTTTACATATACCCATGCTGGGTGAGATAAATATCTTGGTCAAATGCCAACTTTGTATAAAAAAATGGGGAAAAGTTGTCTTTTGCCAGATATTTCTCTCACCCAGCATGGGTATATGTAAAATGGACACCCCAAAAACACATTCCCCACCTTCTCCTGAGTACGGTGATACCAGATGTGTGACACTTTTTTGCAGCTAGGTGGGCAAAGGGGCCATATTCCAAAGAGCACCTTTCGGATCTTCACAGGTCATTTTTTACAGAATTTGATTTCAAACTCCTTACACCACATTTGGGCCCTAGAATGCCAGGGCAGTATTAACTACCCCACAAGTGACCCCATTTTGGAAAGAAGACACCCCAAGGTATTCCGTGAGGGGCATGGCAAGTTCTAGAATTTTTTTATTTTTTTTTCACAAGTTAGTGGAAATGATGATTTTTTTTTTTTTCATACAAAGTCTCATATTCCACTAACTTGTGACAAAAAATAAAAAACTTCCATGAACTCACTATGCCCATCAGCGAATACCCTTGGGGTCTCTTCTTTCCAAAATGGGGTCACTTGTGGGGTAGTTTATACTGTCCCTGGCACTTCTAGGGGCCCAAATGTGTGGTAAGGAGTTTGAAATCAAATTCTGTAAAAAATGACCTGTGAAATCCGAAAGGAGGCTCTTTGGAATATGGGCCCCTTTGCCACCTAGGCTGCAAAAAAGTGTCACACATCTGGTATTGCCGTACTCAGGAGAAGGGGGGGAATGTGTTTTGGGGTGTCATTTACATATTCCCATGCTGGGTGAGAGAAATATCTTGGTCAAATGCCAACTTTGTATAAAAAAAATGGGAGAAAAGTTGTCTTTTGCCAAGATATTTCCTCACCCAGCATGGGTATATGTAAAATGACACCCCAATACACATTCCCCAACTTCTCCTGAGTAAGGCGATACCAGATGTGTGACACTTTTTTTGCAGCCTAGGTGGGCAAAGGGGCCCATATGTCCAAAGGAGCACCTTTCGGATTCACAGGGATCATTTTTTATAGAAATTTGATTTCAATCCTTACCACACATTTGGGCCCCTAGAATGCCAGGGGCAGGTAGTAACTACCCCACAAGTGACCCCAATTTTGAAAGAAGAGACCCCAAGGTATTCGCTGATGGCATAGGTAGTTCATGGAAGTTTTTATTTTTTGTCACAAGTTAGTGGAATATGAGACTTTGTATGAAAACAAAAAAAAAAAAAAAAAAATCATCATTTTCCACTAACTTGTGACAAAAATAAAAAATTCTAGGAACTCGCCATGCCCCTCACGGAATACCTTGGGGTGTCTTTCCTTTCCAAAATGGGGGTCACTTGTGGGGTAGTTATACTGCCCTGGCATATTTCAGGGGCCCTAATGTGTGGTAAGTAGGTAAATGACCTGTGAAATCCTAAAGGCTGCTCTTTGGAATATGGGCCCCTTTGCCCACCCTAGGCCTGCAAAAAGTGTCACACTGTGGTATCGCCGTATTCAGGAGAAGTTGGGGAATGTGTTTTGGGGTGTCATCTTTTACTTATACCCTTGCTGGGTGAGAGAAATATCTTGGCAAAAGACAACTTTTCCCCATTTTTTTATACAAAGTTGGCATTTGACCAAGATATTTCTCTCACCCAGCATGGGTATATGTAAAATGACACCCCAAAACACAATTCCCCCCTTCTCCTGAGTACGGCGATACCAGATGTGTGACACTTTTTTGCAGGCCTAGATGCGCAAAGGTGCCCAAATTCCTTTTAGGAGGGCATTTTAGACATTTGGATACCAGACTTCTTCTCACGCTTTGGGCCCCTAGAATGCCAGGGCAGTATAAATACCCCACATGTGACCCCATTTTGGAAATAAGACACCCCAAGGTATTCAATGAGGTGCATGGCGAGTTCATAGAATTTTTTTTTTTTTTTGGCACAAGTTAGCGGAAATTGATATTTTTAATTTTTTTCTCACAAAGTCTCCCGTTCCGCTAACTTGGGACAAAAATTTCAATCTTTCATGGACTCAATATGCCCCTCACGGAATAACTGGGGGTGTCTTCTTTCCGAAATGGGGTCACATGTGGGGTATTTATACTGCCCTGGCATTCTAGGGGCCCTAAAGCGTGAGAAGAAGTCTGGAATATAAATGTCTAAAAAATTTTACGCATTTGGATTCCGTGAGGGGTATGGTGAGTTCATGTGAGATTTTATTTTTTGACACAAGTTAGTGGAATATGAGACTTTGTAAGAAAAAAAAAAAAAAAATTCCGCAACTTGGGCCAAAAAAATGTCTGAATGGAGCCTTACAGAGGGGTGATCAATGACAGGGGTGGTGATCAATGACAGGGGGGGGTGATCAATGACAGGGGGGGTGATTAATGACAGGGGGGGTGATCAATGACAGGGGGGGTGATCAGGGAGTCAATATGGGGTGATAACCACAGTCATTGATCATGCCCCTGTAAGGCTTCATTCAGACGTCCGGATGCGTTTTGCGGATCGGATCCATCTATCAGTGCATCCGTAAAAATCATGCGGCATCTGAATGGAGCTTTACAGGGGCGGTGATCAGGGAGTCTATATGGGGTGATCACCACAGTCATTGATCATGCCCCTGTAAGGCATCATTCAGACGTCCGGATGCGTTTTGCGGATCGGATCCATCTATCAGTGCATCCGTAAAAATCATGCGGACATCTGAATGGAGCTTTACAGGGGGGTAATCAATGACAGGGGGGGGTGATCACCACAGTCATTGATCATGCCCCTGTAAGGCTTCATTCAGACGTCCGGATGCGTTTTGCGGATCGGATCCATCTTTCAGTGCATCCGTAAAAAATCATGCGGACATCTGAATGGAGCTTTAACAGGGGGGTGATCAGGGAGTCTATATGGGGTGATCACCACAGTCATTGTTCATGCCCCTGTAAGGCTTCATTCAGACGTCCGGATGCGTTTTGCGGATCGGATCCATCTATCAGTGCATCCGTAAAAATCATGCGGACATCTGAATGGAGCTTTACAGGGGGGTGATCAGGGAGTCTATATGGGAGTGATCACCACAGTCATTGATCATGCCCCTGTAAGGCTTCATTCAGACGTCCGGATGCGTATTGCGGATCCGATCCATCTATCAGTGCATCCGTAAAAATCATGCGGACATCTGAATGGAGCTTTACAGGGGGGTAATCAATGACAGGGGGGTGATTACCACAGTCCTTGATCATGCCCCTGTAAGGCTTCATTCAGACGTCCGGATGCGTTTTGCGGATCGGATCCATCTATCAGTGCATCCGTAAAAATCATGCGGACATCGGAATGGAGCTTTACAGGGGGGTGATCAGGGGAGTCTATATGGGGTGATCACCACAGTCGTTGATCATGCCCTGTAAGGCTTCATTCAGACGTCCGGATGCGTTTTGCGGATCGGATCCATCTATCAGTGCATCCGTAAAAATCATGCGGACATCTGAATGGAGCTTTTACAGGGGGGTGATCAGGGAGTCTATATGGGAGGTGATCACCACAGTCATTGATCATGCCCCTGTAAGGCTTCATTCAGACGTCCGGATGCGTTTTGCGGATCCGATCCATCTATCAGTGCATCCGTAAAAATCATGCGGACATCTGAATGGAGCTTTACAGGGGGGTAATCAATGACAGGGGGGTAATCAATGACAGGGGGGTGATCAGGGAGTCTATATGGGGTGATCACCACAGTCATTGATCACGCCCCTGTAAGGCTTCATTCAGACGTCCGGATGCGTTTTGCGGATCCGATCCATCTATCAGTGGATCCGTAAAATCATGTGGACGTCTGAATGGAGCTTTACAGGGGGTTGATCAATGACAGGGGGGTAATCAATGACAGGGGGGGTGATCAGGGAGTCTATATGGGGTGATCAGGGGTGATCAGGGGCTAATAAGGGGTTAATAAGTGACGGGGGGGTTGTAGTGTAGTGTAGTGGTGCTTGGTGCTACTTTACTGAGCTACCTGTGTCCTCTGGTGATCGATCCAAACAAAGGGGACCACCAGAGGACCAGGTAGCAGGTATATTAGACAAAACAGCGTCTAATATACCTGTTTGGGGGTTAAAAAAAACACATCTCCAGCCTGCCAGCGAACGATCGCCGCTGGCAGGCTGGAGATCAACTCTCTTACCTTCCGTTCCTGTGAGCGCGCGCGCCTGTGTGCGCGCGTTCACAGGAAATCTCGGCCATCGCGAGATGACGCATATATGCGTGACTCTGCGCAGGGCTGCCACCTCCGGAACGCGAATCTGCGTTAGGCGGGTCGGAGGTGGTTAATCAGTTTTTTTTGGAGGCAACAGTTATATCACACCAGCTGCGATTAGTTACTTCAAATAGCGTTTGTCCCTCTTCTAGCTGCGGTATCTCAGCAGAACCACACACAACTGCTGCACTATACAAATGCACTATAATATACTTTCTATGTTAGAAGTTAAATTATAGGTATAGCACACCCCTTCAATAAAAAAAATTTGGGGGGGCAACAGGTATATCACACCAGCTGCACTTAGTTATTCCAATAGCGCTTGTCCCTCTATCTAGCTGCAGTATCACAGCAGAACCGCACACAACTGCTGCAGACTTACAAATGCACTCCTCAGTATGTCACTAGTGTTGAGCGTGAATATTCGAAAAGCAAATTTTTATCGCGAATATCTGCACTTTGAGGAATTCGGGAATATTTTGAATATAGTGCTATATATTCGAAATTACAAAAATAGATATATTTTTTTTCTTTTTTAACACAGTACACATCAGGGATCATCCCTCCCTTCTTCTAGCTTGTGGGCCTATGAGAAGGCTTTGTCACAGTTAGCAACATCCCTAGCAACCAATAGAAAGTTGCCATCCCTTTAGTATATAAGAACCTCCCAGCAGCTATTTTCTAAAGTTTATTGCAGTTATGAAAGAGACAGTAGTGTCATTGCTGTGCTCTGTGCTTTGTTGTATTACATTAGACAGTCAACTTATATATATAATTCAGATAGTTAGGGGGAGATAGTCAGTGTAGCTGATAGGTTCTGCTGTCCATACATACATGCTACAGACTTAGTGCTGTGATGTCACAAGTTGCACGTATTGTGAAAATTATGCACATCATTAATCGCCGAAAATTCGACAGCACAAATATATTGGAGCACTCTATCTGCATATAAAGCTACTCTAATGTTCTGTTGTGCCAACCATTTTCTTCAGTCTCAGGAACTTATACCAGCTTGAAAAATTAGCATAAGTGACCCACGCCGTATTCAGCGTGCATTATGCGAATATTACATTGCCGATTTTTTCAATCAAGTATATAATCTAAAATTCTCAAATTCCATTAATATATGACGAATATTCTACAAAATATTTGCAAAATATTGCGAATTTAAATATTGCCCCTGCCGCTCATCACTATATGTCACTCCTATCGATAGCACAACCTTTAACAGTCCTTAAAAGGACTTTTGTGGCCCTATTAGCTAGCGTTTAATGTTTCTAACAGTCTTGTCCTTGCTCCACACAGCAACCTTCTCCCTACACTGGCAAAAAACAGAATGTAAAAATGGATGCCAGATCGGGTTTATTATAGGGTAGGGGGGTGTGTCCATGTGCTGAAACATCTCAATTGGCTGTCCTGTCCCACCTGGTCGATGTGTCATGGGTCAAAGTTCGGCGCTATGCAAAAAAATATGGCGACTGTGCGAATCGCCATATGTTCGCATGTACGCGAATCGCGAACGAGCAAAGTTTGTCACAAATTGACCGCCGGTGCGAACCGCAAGGCCATCTCTTACTGGCCAAGCCCTGTCGAAGGCGCAGGCCCGGATGCCTCCCGCCCTGCACCTGGACCTTCGCAAGCACCATCAAGCGACACTTCCGTGTTCCAGCGCAGTGTACAAATGTCCTTTCCCACAGGCATTTGAAATAGCCAGCCACCCACCCACAGGCCATAGCACTAAATGTGCAACTTTCCAAATTACTCGGCCCTGGAAATGTTGCTATTTATGCTTGTGGGACACTGAGGCCTTCCACAGCCTGATGTCGGCGGCCCCGTCCCTCGTTACGTATTTCCCAGCCGCCACTATTTTTCACGGTGTGCCATGCCCGCCTTACACCAGCATGTGTCCCGTAACATCACCCGTGCCCTGACCAACGCAGTTACTGGGAAGGTCCACTTAACCAACTACACATGGACAAAGTGCTTTCGGCCAGGGACGCTACATCCTTGTCGGCACCACTGGGTGAATGTTGTGGAGGCCGGAGAGCGAGTCGAACCCTGGGATGGCACAGATGCTACGATGCCAAGGATTGCGGGCCCTAATTCCATCAGGGTTAATAACCTACCCTACCCCAATTTGCTTAGCTACTGGTGAAGGTGCGCCGCATGTGTGCCCATTTCCGCAAGTCATCGACAGCTTCCGCGGTCTGTCAACGCTGCAGCAACGCTTAGAATTGCCAGCTCACCGACTGTTGTGCGACGTGAGCATGTGCTTGATCTCCACGTTCCACATGTTGGCCAGGATTTGTGAACAGCGAAGGGCAGTAGTGGAATACAGCTGCAACATGGTGGTCGCCTTTCCAGTCAGCTTCTGCTCTTCACAAAGCGAGGAGTGGGCATCGGATGTTTGACTCTGTGAGGTTTTTAAGAAACTTTAAGGAATCAACACCAGATGGTGAGCGTCGATAACGCTATTATCAGTGCCACCATCCCACTTCTGTGTCGACTTAATGCTTGCCGCTCACAATTAAGGCCGATGCTTTGCATGTGGAAGAGGTGGAAATGGGGGACGACATTACACAGGGTGATAGCCAGACCACCCTCAGTTCATCCTTCGCAGCGCAAATTGGATGATGATTGGGAAGGAGGAGGAGTAGCAGGAGACAGTTGGCCTCCGATACAGAGGATAGTACCAATGGAAGTTTAATTCCATATGTTCAGCGTAGGTGGCAGAAGAGGAGGAATAGGATGAGGAGATTGAGAGTCATCTCCTGATGACCGACAAGCGAAGTCTTGCCTGTTGGGACTCTGGCATACCATGGCTGACTTTATGTTAGGCCTGCCTTTCCCGTGGACCCATGCGTTTTACGCATTTTCTGAAAATGCTGACAGGTTGACTTCTCGACTCCACCAGAGGAAAGCGGCTCCTGAACATAAAGGCACTTTTTTTATAATGTACTGAATACTCTATCTTCCCATTGACACCCCCTTCCACGACAAAAAAAGGTATATGGTTTAATCTTCCTTTTCTCGTCCTCTCCTCTTCCATCATATCAACATGCATATTAGTCTGCCCCTCGCTCCTAATGTTGTAGAAGGTCAGCTCACCTGCAGGCCTAGCATATAATGTTTTGAGGGTCAGCTCACCAGCAGGCCCTCAGCTACAATCATTTAGAGGGGTCAGCTCACCAGCAGGCCCTCGATAATAATGTTTTTTAGGGTCATGCTCACCAGCAGGCCCTCAACCATAATGTTTTTACAGGGTCAGCTCACCTGCAGGCCCTCATCCATAATTTTTTTAATGGTTAGCTAAGCAGAAGGCACTCGCCCATAATTTTTTCAATGGTCAGCTCAGCAGCAGGCACCCGCCCACCATTTTTTCTATCCTCAGATCAGAAGCAGACACTCACCCCTAATGTTTTAGAGAGTCAGCTCTGCAGCAGACACTCACCCCTAATGTTTTAGATGGTCAGCTCAGCAGCAGGCCCTCGTCCGTAATGTTTTAAAGGCGCACCAGCAGGCCCTTGCTTCTAATGTTTTTGAAGGTCACCAGCAGGTCATCAATCATAATTTTTCAAGGGTGCATGATGCCCTTCTTTATGTGTAATAAGGGGTTTCTTGCAATTTTTGGCAGCCCTTTCACTTAGTGCATAGGCTTTATGAGTGTAGGAGTCCCACTACCTGAACAATTGTACCAGAATGTGAATGAGGCCCTCCTTTATGTGATATCCAGGTTGTATCGGAGTGGCAGCACTTGCACTTTATATACAAGTAAATATACAGGAAAGAATGTTTCCTAACAATTTTTCCTTTAAAATCGATTTTATCTTCGGTTTTGTGCGTATTATTGTCAGTCTATAAAAGTAGCGTACTACTCGGACAACATCGTTCCCTGCAGCGGCCTGGGAGTCCAAGATGCATCCAAACATCCTCCCCATGCTGTTCCCAAACCATTTAAGTGGTGTTTCCATCAATTTCTGACCTTTTCCTATGAACCAGAAACCCTCCCCTCTTCAGAGCAGGGGGTGCCTGGTTTAATGCTCGGGTTCTCCCATTGACTTCCATTATGCTTGGGTGCATGGTAAAGCACCCGAGCATCCAGAGGTGTTTGACCCGAGCAACCGAACCCCCAAGCACTTTGGTGCTCGATCAACACTACACACGACTAATAGTTGTCCACTGGACAAATTCTCTCACCTGAGCTGTGGATCTCTGCAGCTCCTCCAGAGTGACCATGGGCCTATTGGCTGCATCTCTAACTACTGCTGTCCTTGCCTGGGCTATCAGTTCAGGTGGACGGCCATGTCTTGGTAGGTTTGCAGTTGTGCCATACTCCTTCCCTTTTTGGATGATGGATTGAACAATGCTTGGTGCTTCAGAACTTGGTATATTTTTTTTACAACCTTTCCCTGCTTTATACTTCTCCACAATCTTATCCCTGACCTGTTTGGTTTGTTCCTTGGTTTTCATGATGCTGTTTGATCACTAATGTTCTCTAACAAATCTTTGACTCCTTCCCAGAACAGCTGTAGTTATATTGAGAATACATTACGCACTGGTGGACTCTATTTACAATTTTGATGACTTCTGAAGGTAATTGGTCACACTGGATTTTATTTAGGGGTATCAGAGTACAGGGGGCTGAATACAAATGCTCGACACACTTTTCAGATTTGTATTCATTAAAACTTTTGAAAACCATGTTTCATTTTCCTTTCCTTACATTTCATACATATTTGCTACTTTGTGTTTGTCTATCACATAAAATCCCAATAAAATACATTTACGTTTGTGGATATAATGTGAAAAAATTTGGAAAAGTTTAAGGGGCATGAATACTTTTTCCCAGCACTGTATTTAGCTTACAGTGCTACTGGGAATGACAGTTTGTTGAACACATGTGTGGGTGGAAGATCTAATTTGAGAGTGCTATACTATAATGAGAGAGAGAAATAGAGGAAAAAAAGACCAACCACCAAAATGGCGCCAAACCTATCGTGATCCATAGAAGAGGGGCTTTGATAAAATCAAAGAAGTTGACTTACTTCACTGAGGAAGAGGTATGTCAACTTCTTTGATTTTATTTTCATTCTTGATTTTATTGGATTTTATCCCAACAGAAAGATCTTCACTATACTAATGCTGGCCCCTTAAAGGCCATTTGTTATATCCATTTACATCACAGCCACTTTTCTAGGGATCACGCTAGGTTTGGCGCCATTTTGGTGGTTGGTCTTTTTTTCCTCTATTTCTCTCTCTCTCTCCCCAGGCTGCCTGCCTCCACTTCGATCCCCAAGCAATTCCCTTACTTTTCTCCGTTCCCCCTTTGGCGCCATGCTTGTTGTCTCAAGACCCTCTCTTTGGGACCCCAAGGAAGGTTCTTCTGACCAACACTCTATTTTTATCAATTTTTTTTTCACTCTGTACTATAATGAGCGGTCATAATGGTTAAAATACAGGTAGCTTATTAATACATTTTCTCATTTTAGACCCGTGCAAATGAAAATCTTGGTTTTGTTCCACCGGACCCTCCTGCATATTCTGAAGAACCTTTCCATGCACCACCACCATTTCCTCAAACTCCACCATGTCCTCCACCTCCCCCATATACTAATTTGTCGCCAGATTACACACCTCCAGCATTTAGCGAAGTACAAGATTATTCACAACCACCACCATACTCTGAATGAGGATTTTCAAAATTGATGCCTGTCAGTTGCCTCATACTTGATTTTGTGAAGGCAGCAGTTTGGCCTCCACAGACAGCAAGTGCAATAAGCGCCTCCAGAGCATTAAAAATTATTTATCCTAGATGTGCTACAAACAAAAATCAGCAATTGCAATCAGATATACTGTATTTATCTAACTGCATCCCCAAATGGACTATATAAAATAGCTAATGTGGATTTATGTGCTAAGGGCTTTATTCCAGTCATAATGAGTAAATTTATACTATGGAGTAGGAGAAAAGCATACCTACGGTATGTTCATGATGATGCTCCGCACAGGATGTCACTGATTAAAACAGTTGCTTGTGTCCAGACCAATCTGTCCTATTAAAAATTGCAACTTTTGTCAGCCATTTTGAAAGTATATGGAGCTATGTCACACAGTCACCAGAATGCACACAAGTATGCAAATACACCTTTGCTGCTCTCTAAACCTTTCTAGCTAATGTATGTGCAGTGCCCCAGATAGGCTATGCTGCAATTGTTTATAGGTACTAGCAGAAGGATCCGCTTCGCATTGTTATATTTCATCTATTTCATTTAAAGTTTGTTTGTGTCGTTAAAAGATATCGACAGTATCCCCCATAACAGTGACCTCTACAGCACCCCACCCCTTTAACCAGTGAACTCCACAGTCCCCCCACCCCTTAACCCTCTGACCCCCGCACAGTGCCCCGCCACTTTAAAATGGGACTCCACAGCAGCTCATCCCCTTAACTTTGACCTTCACAGCAGCCTACCCTTTAACTGTGAGTTTCACAGCACCCTACTCCCCTTGACAGTGACCTCCTCAGGGGCCCGCTCCCTTAACAGTGACCTTCACATTACCCCGCTGCCTTAACAGTGACCTCACAGTACCCTGCTGCCTTAACAGTGACCCTCCACAGTGCCCACCCCCCTTAAGAGTAACATCCACAGTGAACGCCTCTTTAATAGTGACCTCCACAGTGCCCGCCCCTTTAACAGTGACTCCACAGCGCCTTGCCCCTTTAATGATAGGGCTACATGATGACATGTGTCACGCGACATTTTGTCTCGACAATTTTTATAATGATAGGCTATGGTGTCGCAATGCAACATTGACATGCTGCGACTGCGACACGACAGTTGCAAAAAATCCATCCAAGATTGGTGCGACATCAATGTCGCGCGACACATGTAGCAGTGTAGTTGTGCCCTATGTGTCATACAGCCCTAGCCTAAAGCTGACCTACAGCAGTGAAGAAAAATGGCTGGGTTGTTGGAAACCTTGAGTACAACTGTGTGTATGTGGAGACTAAGGGCCTGTGAGCTTCTATTACAGTTGGTATATGAAGAGAAAGACTTGCAGGCTTGTATTGGCTATTGCAGGTAATTTTTTGGGAATATCTCAGAAACAATATGTCCTAGAGAGCGCAAACCCGGTCTAAAACCTTCCCAGACACCTGATGTACATGTGTTCCAAATTTGGTGAAGATCAAAGAACAGACAGACAGACGTCGGGACAGACAGAAACTCATTGTGTACCGGCATGTTACCTCCACAGTATTCTTTCCCAGATGGTAAGTAATATGTGTACCAAGTTTAGTAGAAATTGATCGATGAGTTTTTGAGTTACAGAGCAATATGTGAGTAGCACAAACAGTTGGAGCATACAAACTCCATGCAGCTGCTGTGTAGGGGTGTATGCCCCACAAAAGATTTCTTTCCAAGTAGCAAGGGATGTGTATACCAAGTTTCGTTGAAACCGATGGTTGTGTTGTTGAGTGATCGCGGAACATACATACATACACACACACATATATACGTCCTTCTTTATATATAGATAGAAGAAGATGTAATGCCATGTTATGTTATGTATCTGCCATATGCTTCAAGAATGATAAGGTATGAAACTTTCCATTCCTCCTCTCTTGGTGGGAGTGGGCTGGTCCTACTTCCTGCCAGGAGGGGAAATTCTAGAGAGTTTTAGGGAGAGTTAGCTGTGCAAGCATGGAGTGTAGGAGCTTGTCCATCTGCTCCCACTCCAAGTGCCTTCAGAATACAAAAACAGCTCGTCTGTGAGGACCACTAATCTAGGAAAACTGCAGGGTTCCAGGCCTCCCGAAGAACTGCAAGCTACAGAGTACAAAGGCAGCAGTGATCTGCACTACAGGTATATATACTCCACTGAAAGACAAGTGGATAACAAGTTTTGACACCCATCGCCATTGTTCAGGACAGCACATTCAAAAGCCGGCATTACACAAGTGGACACCTATAGTCACAAGAGAAAATTTATGGCTGTTAACGAAGGGAAATCAGGAGAGAGAGTGTTCTTGTCTGGCATCTTTCCAGCCACCATTCCTCATGATCTGGGTATAGAGACATTGCACCCTGTATAGACAACTGGATCTACGGTACTATAATTCATCCTTTGCACTCAGAAAAGAAAACCTATTTGCTGTTCTTCTATGTTTCTCTGATCCTGTCACATCAACTTTTTCTTGCACTGAACCCAAGGAAGTGACGGCTTGAAGGAGTACACCGTCACACAACATCTCATCAGGGTCACTACCACTCCCATCCTCTGCACCAGCTCCTCAGGGGCTCACTGCATATGGCACTTGTGCAGAGGGCCGCCCCATTGGGCCCTGCTGGGTGGATAGGCTGGAAGAGTACCCAGGTGTAGGAATGGCCGAGTGATATAGGGTGGCCTAAAATGTCCCTTTATATGAGGTGTGAGTGTCATGGTGCTCCTACCTGGATATGGCTGGACCCTAGGTGTTGGCTCCGAAGCAGACAAATAGGGGGTGAATAATTGACGGATAAAAGAATAACTTGAGTCCAGACCTTAAGATGCAGTTGAAAAGCAGCTTTACTTTGGTAAACTTTTATCAGAAACAATCTTCCAACTTTGTCTTGGTCCAGCAGGCTTTAGCATTAAAACTCTGGCAGGCAAACTCATCTCTGCTACATCTGTTTCTCTCTGGCTCTGCTGTACTGACAGGCTGGCTGTATAACTCTACTTCGTTATGCTGCACAACACTTGGTAGTCTGACTCTAAGTTTGGCTAGGGAATTGTCCTCTTTGCTCCTGAGGCTTCAAGCTTTAGGCTGAGGGTGTTCTGGCTGGCTTGGCTTGGGCACATCCAGAAGAGACGTGCCCAGCACACCCTACCTTGTCAGGTGGTAATCTGGAACTCTCCCCTAGCAGGGGGTAAGCTAAACTGACTAGAATTGATCCCTACCCTTCCTGCAGGAATGGGACTCGCCCAATCCTCCACAGAGGGGGTGAGAATGGAATGGAAAGTTCCATTCTCTCTAAGGATATCTCTGCCATTTACGCTGCCACCTGCTGGTGAACCAGGCACATTAGATTTGAACATAACAATTGCAAACATTATTAGTAATGCACAGTGTAGTGGACATGACATAATACACAAGATGATATGATATTAGCATACACTGACAGAAGCAAGGCGTAGGAGTGTAATGCCACTCTGGGGCGTTACACTTGCATAAGGTGTAAAGTTAGCGGTCACAGTTGCAGCTTGTCCCAGACAAGCCAGGGGAATCCACAGGCTCCCTTCACCACATTAAGACTGATTGCATTTATTTGATCTCTTTTCTAATGTCCCATCATAAATCATTTTGTGAACAGCTGGAATGAAAGAGTCATGGAAAGAAGATTTATGGATGCACAAACCACAGGATGTCCTCCAGTGTCAGAAAGTACATCATCCACCTTTTAAAGGCAAAAGTATCAGCATATAGAGTAGTCAAGGACCAGAGGATGTAGAGAGAATGCAGGCATGTGGCGCAAGGGTTACAGTGTTCTCATAGCTCATATCAGTCTAGAAGAGGCTCCTGAACTGTACAGAAGATTATACCGCACCTCCAAAAATACTGACAATGGTGCAGAGGTATCCACTAATGACAATCCCATATCAGGATCTACAGCCCAAGGCCTCTTGCACACGACCGTATGGCTTTTTCAGTATTTTGCGGTCCGCAAAAAACGGATCCGAAAAAATACGGATGCTTTCCGTTTTTTGCGGAACGGAACAGCTGGCCCCGATAGAACAGTACTATCCTTGTCCGTTATGCGGACAATAATAGGACATGTTCTATCTTTGAACGGAACGGAAAAACGGAAATACGGAAACGGAAGGCATACAGAGTACCTTTCTTTTTTTGCGGATCCATTGAAATGAATGGTTCCGTATATGGAACGCAAAAAACGGAACGTGTGCAGGAGTTCCAAGTAGAATAATGTCGGCATTTCATACTCTGGCTGAAAGCAGCAAGCAAGTGCCTGCATAAAACTATTCAAAAAGCACAATATGATGTAAAAGTCCCATTTCTATGTCAAACACCTTAGATGCTATGGTCAGTAGAGATGAGCGAATTGAAGTTGAAATGTAATTCGATTAGAATTTCAGGAAAAATTCGATTCGCACCGAATCTGAATTTCCTCACGCTTCATGGTAACAAATCAATTTTTTTCCTAAAATGGCTGCTGCACATGTTAGGACATGGAGCAAAGAACTCTGAGCCAATCAGCAGCCGCCAGCCCCTGTGATGTCACAGTCCTATAAATAGGCTCAGCCATTTTGGATTCAGCCATTTTCCAGTGTGCTTAGTGCAGGGAGAGACGTCAGCAGGCGCTAGGGACAGTGCTAGGAAAGACTTCATTGTGCTGAAAAAACGATTTAAAAGTTCCGGGAAAAAAAATAGTCAAGGTGTAGGGAAATGATAGGGAGGCATTATCTACACTATAAAAGGAGAACAGGGTGCAATAGGAGCGATTCTATTACACCTTGCTGCACTTATTGGGGATCCAAATTGCTTTTAGGTTGTTTACACTATATGATACATCTCTAATTCCAGCAAACCTCGCTTGTGATTGGGGTGCAAGTTCTTTGTGATACAGCCATTTACGGGGTGTATTAATAGGAAAGATACTTAAAGTCCCATTAGCCGTTCTGCTTTGATTTGACATTGTTTAATTTTTTTTGGGGGGTGTATTAGTACTGAAGCAAATATAATGTAGGACGTTAAAACTAACACAACAAAGATTTAGGCTACGTCTACACGACGACATTTATCGACAGATAGGGCACAACTACACTGCAACATTTGTAGCGCAAGATTTTGTTGCACTAATGTCGCGCGACAATTTTTATAATGGCAGTCTATGGTGTCGCACTGCAACATGCAACATGCTGCGAATGCAACGCAACAGTCGCAAAAAATCCATCTCAAATGGATTATCTGCGACTGTTGCGTCGCAGTCGCAGCATGTTGCATGTTGCAGTGCGACACCATAGACTGCCATTATAAAAATTGTCGCGCGACATTAGCGCAACAAAATGTCGCGCGACAAATGTCGTCGTGTAGACGTTACCTTATTGTCAGTTTAAAAATACATAAAAGGGTGTGTAGCCGGAACACTGTGTGATTGGTGAACACTATTCTAGTCTGCGTTCTAAAGTGGCTCTAGTGTGAGCCTCAGCAATAAGATAGCCACAAAGTGGCCACCAATATGCCACGATTTAAAGGGCAAACACCTCACCCAGCGGGCGTGCCTCCTCTCCCTCAGCCAACCAGGCGAGAGACAGCTCTGACATCGCCAGTCAGCTGGAGAGCCAGGAGGAACGAGGGTACACCCCGGGAAAAGCGCAGCCGCGCTGAAAATAATATGGGGAAATATTAACGGCGGTCCTTGGATATGTAAGTGAACCAGAGAGTGGCCGGGGCGATCCAAGAAGATCCCTGGTGCAGACAAGTGATCACACATGACCACTGGTGAGGACAGACACCCTATAGAAAAAAAACATAGGGGTGTAATTACTGAAATAGGATGTGGACACCTATACTTATCAATGGAAGAGGGTGACAATTGAACAACAGGTGCGCAGCGGGTGTATGGCAACACGTGCTACAATGTCGCATCACCTAAGAACAAGATGTATAAACAGGCAAAATCAAAGTGGCCATAAGCAAAACGAAATATAGATAGTGTAATAACTAATATAATAATACATAATGGCCGTTGCCCCATAATAATGATGATGCCTTTCAGAAAGTGTTAGGTAGTGGCCTAATATATATAGAGGGACATGCCAGAGAGTAGTAGTAAAGATCACACATTTTCTTCCAGGGATATCAGGGACTTCAAGGAGGGTTAAATCTTTGATTATAGTGTTAAACACTCGGATGCACTTGAAGTAGACACTGAAATATCATCACCTGAGTGTGAAACTGAGCCTGAAGTGTCAGGGAAAGGACTTGGTCCCCAGACCCATAGAAGATCATGTAGTGGTAGAGGTAGGGGTCAGGGCAGACGAGGACATGGGGGCAGAAATGGAAGGGGGGGTTTAGACAATATCCCTCCGGTTTCCTAATATATGCTCAGGAACAAGAACTAAGCTCTGCCTCTAAACCAGTATTGACACCCCACTGTCCCCCCTTTACGAAAAGAGACAACTTACAAATCATTAATTTGCCATCTCGTAACCTGACGGACATTGAAATGCAGGTGCTGCGGAAGGGCCTATCGTTTGTTCCCATCCAGAGTTTTGATCTCTTCGGCTGGGTAAAAGATCTGCACCTTTTCGCCCGTAAACTCAAATGGAGATTTTTTTTTTATCACTCATGATCGCCGTAAAAGCGAAGAATTGGGGATAGACGTTAATGATCTCGCTGATGTGCAAATCCTGGTGGACCTTTACATGGAGGGTCAACTGGAACCTAGAGAATGCCCCTTCACGAACCTGCGGTCCCCCTCAAAAAAAAATGCCCCTCAATAGACAGCTTTTTAGCGGTAGTTACCAATAAACTCTGGTCCCTGGAGTCACAGCTTTGCGAGTCAGATAACCTTGGGTCGACAGAAAGGGAGGCTCTTAGAGGGCTCCAACAGTATAATGATGTGATTATCAAACCTTCCAATAAGGGTGGGCACATTGTCATCTTAGGCAATGATCTATATCAAAATATGTGCCAAAAATTCCTGAGTGACAAACAGACGTACAGACAACTACCGTCTGATCCCACATTGATCTTTAAGAAGTAACTGTCATCTATCCTTGGAAGAGCCCTGAAAAACAAACTTATTGATAAAACTGAACATCAATTTCTTCTCCCAGAAAATACGAGTATGGCCGTGTTCTATGGCCTGCCCAAGGGGCACAAATTGCAGACCCATTGTGTCTGGTACAGGCAGCCTGACTGCAAATGTTAGCACCTATGTGGATATCACTCTTAGGTCATTTGTCACCAGCCTACCCTCGTACGTGAGGGACACTATGGACGTGCTCTGCCATCTTAATGGTATCCACTATGATTAAGGGACCCAACTGGCTAGCCTGTTGAGGCCCTCTACAGTTCCATTCCTCACGATCTTAGCTGTAGAGCGATACTCATATTCCTACAACAATGACAGCATAATGCATTTGTGATGGAGCTCTTGGAGTTAATCTTGACACACAATGTTTTCTTGTTTGACGGATGCATTTTCTACCACCTCAGGGGAGTTGCTATGGGTAGCCCTGTGCCCCGACTTTTGCTAATCTTTACCTGGGCTGGTGGAGAGAGTGACTGTGTTCAGTGACCAACTGGAACACTTTACATCATCCATCCCTCTATGGATCAGGTAAATCGATGATGTGCTGGTCCTATGAATGGGTACTAATGAAACAGTTTCTGGAGTTTGTTACAGCCCTGAATATAGTCTTGGGCTATTTTTCATGTCCGAGATAAGTGAGAATCAAATCTCCTTCCTTGATCTGTCCATCTCCTTAAAGGGAACCTGTCACCGGGATTTTGTGTATTAAGCTGAGGACATGGGTTGCTAGATGGCTGCTAGCACATCCGCAATACCCAGTCCCCATAGCTCTGTGTGCTTTTATTGTGTAAAAAAACGATTGATACATATGCAAATTAACCTGAGATGAGTCCTGTACGTGAGATGAGTCAGGGACAGGACTCATCTCAGGTAATTTGCATATAAAAGCACACAGAGCTATGGGGACTGGGTATTGCGGATGTGCTAGCGGCCATCTAGCAACCCATGTCCTCAGCTTTATACACAAAGTCCCGGTGACAGGTTCCCTTTAAGTCCTTCCGGCCAAATCGTTACTAATATCTTCAGGAAGCCAACTGCCACCAACAATCTCTTGAGATGGGAGAGTGGTCATCCGGAGACCCTTAAAAGGGGAATCCCTAAAGGGCAGTATTTAAGGGACAGAAGAAACTGCTCTCAACTAGCAGATTTTAGATCTGCAGCTAAGGAACTGCAGCAGAGATTTGTTTATCGGGGTTACCCTCAAAAGGTACTTAAGCAGGCCTACCAACATTCCCTGAGTATCAATAGGGACCAACTACTTTCCCCTAAAGATAGGGTAAATGTTAGTGAGGTTGTGCGCATTATAGGTACATATGACAGGGCCCACGATGAAGTATGGAAGATCATGGCTGACAACTGGAATATTTTGAGATCAGACCCTGATAATGGCAGCCTGAAACCGGCAATCACATATTGCTGTCGCCAAAACTTAAAGGATCTCTTGGTCCATAGTCTTTATCAGAGTCCCAAAAATAAAACATTTCCAAATCAGAGGATACACCAATAGCTCTCCACGTGACAGCTTGTGATAAAGGCAGGGTAACCTCGGTGCAGTTTCAAGGAATTGAACAAAGTCAGCGAGAGGGGGAGATGTCAGCGAGAGGGGGAGATGTCAGCGAGAGGGGGAGATGTAGACCCTTTTTTGCTGCAGAGAGAGGCTCAGTGGATCTTCAGATTACAGACTACCAAACCCACTAGCCTCAATGATGATATTTTATGTCTCCTTCATATAATCCCCCCCCCCCCCTACCCGCTGGAAGAAATTGTGTGGTCTTTACTACTACTCTCTGGCATGTCCCTCTATATACACTGCTCAAAAAAATAAAGGGAACACTTAAACAACACAATGTAACTCCAAGTCAATCACACTTCTGTGAAATCAAACTGTCCACTTAGGAAGCAACACTGAGTGACAATCAATTTCACATGCTGTTGTGCAAATGGGATGGACAATAGGTGGAAATTATAGGCAATTAGCAAGACACCCCCAATAAAGGAGTGGTTCTGCAGGTGGTGACCTGACCACTTCTCAGTTCCTATGCTTCCTGGCTGATGTTTTGGTCACTTTTGAATGCTGCCGGTGCTTTCACTCTAGTGGTAGCATGAGACGGAGTCTACAACCCACACAAGTGGCTCAGGTAGTGCAGCTTATCCAGGATGGCACATCAATGCGAGCTGTGGCAAGAAGGTTTGCTGTGTCTGTCAGCGTAGTGTCCATAGCATGGAGGCGCTACCAGGAGACAGGCCAGTACATCAGGAGATGTGGAGGAGGCCGTAGGAGGGCAACAACCCAGCAGCAGGACCCCTACCTCCGCCTTTGTGCAAGGAGGAACAGGAGGAGCACTGCCAGAGCCCTGCAAAATGACCTCCAGCAGGCCACAAATGTGCATGTGTCTGCTCAAACGGTCAGAAACAGACTCCATGAGGGTGATATGAGGGTCCGACGTCCACAGGTGGGGGTTGTGCTTACAGCCCAACACTGTGCAGGATGTTTGGCATTTGCCAGAAAACACCAAGATTGGCAAATTCGCGACTGGCGCCCTGTGCTCTTCACAGATGAAAGCAGGTTCACACTGAGCACATGTGACAGACGTGACAGAGTCTGGAGACGCCGTGGAGAAGGTTCTGCTGCCTGCAACATCCTCCAGCATGACCGGTTTGGCATTGGGTCAGTAATGGTGTGGGGTGGCATTTTTTTGGAGGGCCGCACAGCCCTCCATGTGCTCGCCAGAGGTAGCCTGACTGCCATTAGGTACCGAGATGAGATCCTCAGACCCCTTGTGAGACCATATGCTGGTGCGGTTGGCCCTGGGTTCCTCCTAATGCAAGACAATGCTAGACCTCATGTGGCTGGAGTGTGTCGGCAGTTCCTGCAAGACAAAGGCATTGATGCTATGGACTGGCCCGCCCGTTCCCCAGACCTGAATCCAATTGAGCACATCTGGGACATCACGTCTCGCTCTATCCACCAACGTTACGTTGCACCACAGACTGTCCAGGAGTTGGCAGATGCTTTAGTCCAGGTCTGGGAGGAGATCCCTCCTGAGACCGTCTGCCACCTCATCAGGAGCATGCACAGGCGTTGTAGGGAGGTCATACAGGCACGTGGAGGCCACACACACTACTGAGCCTCATTTTGACTTGTTTTAAGGACATTACATCAAAGTTGGATCAGCCTGTAGTGTGTTTTTCCACTTTAATTTTGAGGGTGACTCCAAATCCAGACCTCCATGGGTTAAAAAATTTGATTTCCATTTTTTTTTTTTGTGTGATTTTGTTGTCAGCACATTCAACTATGTAAAGAACAAAGTATTTCAGAAGAATATTTAATTAATTCAGATCTAGGATGTGTTATTTTTGTGTTCCCTTTATTTTTTTGAGCAGTGTATATTAGGCCACTACCTAACACTTTCTGAAAGGCATCATTATTTATTATGGGGGCAACGGCCATTATGTATTATTATATTAGTTATTACACTATCTATACTTCGTTTTGCTTATGGTCACTTTGATTTTGCCTGTTTATACATCTTGTTCTTAGGTGATGCGGCATTGTAGCACATGTGTTGCCATACACCCGCTGCGCACCTGTTGTTCAATTGTCACCCTCTTCCATTGATAAGTATAGGTGTCCACATCCTATTTCAGTAATTACACCCCTATGGTTTATTTCTATACGGTGTCTGTCCTCACCATTGGTCATGTGTGATCACTTGTCTGCACCAGGGATCTTCTTGGATCGCCACTCTCTGGTTCACTTACATATCCAGCTGTCAAGGACCGCCGCTGGGTGAGGTGTTTGCCCTTTAAATCGCGGCATATTGGCAGCCGCTTCGCGGCTATCTTATTGCTGAGGCTCACACTAGAGCCACTTTAGAACGCCGACTCTCACACTAGAGAAGTGCGGCTCAGGCAGGATCCGTCTTTTGGTGTTTTTCTCTATATCCTGGCTCCTGAGGAAGTGTAGTAACTTGGGTATTATACAGAAACACGTCGAGCCTCGTAAGCTTCCACACCTCTGCCAGCGTGCGCTGATGTTTGGCTGTTTATGAGCCATATCAGCAGCACGTTTACTGGCTTTTTTTGTGTGGCACCATCCATTTTTTGTCCACTCTGGATGGCAAAGTGCACGGCCATCCTCTTTGTGACACACTTGTATTCAGCCATGACATTGCTGCTCCTACCGAGCCCGGCATTGGATACAATATTCCTACTCAGAGGCTTGTCTAGTGCAGACATTGAAGATATAGTGGCACAATATATGGGACATTGCATCCCTATCACCTACTGTTTTATATGCCTCTTCATGTCTGCCTCACCCTCTGCATGACCGGTTTCAGTGTGTGTTCACCTGACTGATACTGTTGAGGGTTTGGGCTCCAGAGTATGTGTTCAACCTTCACAGTCACTTAGAACCACATATAACTATAGTGTTCACCAATCACACAGTGTTCTGGCTACACACCCTTTTATGTATTTTTAAACTGACAATTAATACATCTTTGTTGTGTTAGTTTTAACATCCTACATTATATTTGCTTCAGTGTTCGATAGAAATGACGTATACCCTCTCACCACCCAGTATGTTCTCTGGGGTGTATTAATAGGCAAAAAAGGGAAAAATATATGTCATAATTGCTGTTCAGCGGTGAAGTTACATTGTACTACAGCCATTTACGTAGTGTAGAAAAATAAAATATACGTATGTCCCATCACTAGTTCTGCTGGGAATTGTGATTGTCATATTTCTTACTTTGGGGTGTAGAAATAGGAAGAAGAATACGTCTTAATTGCCGTTCTGCAGTGAATTGTGATAATTAATTTTTGGGGGGAGTTTATTAATCAGAAAAAATATATATACAGTTGCAAGAAAAAGTATGTGAACCCTTTGGAATGATATGGATTTCTGCACAAATTGGTCATCCAATTTGATGTGATCTTCATCTAAGTCACAACAATAGACAATCACAGTCTGCTTAACTCCTTAAGGACACAGCCTTATTTCACCTTAACCTCCTCCCGACCACCTAACGCAGGGATGCGTCCTGCGGGCGGTCGGTTTGTTCCTCGTAGACGCATCGGCACGTCATCTCGCGAGATGCGAGATTACTCGCATAGCCGGCCCGCACATGAGCAGTGCAGGTCGGGAAAAGTCGCAGGAGAAGTTCGTCACCAGCCTGCCAGCCAATGATCGTCGCTGGCAGGTTGGTGACTTTTAAAAAAATCGAATCAGAAGCCATTTAACACATTATATTTATAAATATAATGTGTTAAATGGCTTCTCTGCTCCTCTGCTGGTTCCTTTTCGTCAGTTGGTCCCAGCAGAGAGCACAGATCACTGTGAGTACACCAAGCACAACATATTTAGCCCCAGATCATCCCCCCATCACCCCAATTAACCCCTTGATCACCCCTGTCAATCACTAGTGAAAGGGAAAAAAGTGATCAGTGTAAACTGTCACTTTTTCTTTTCACCAGTATTGACTGTTACGTTTAGATTAGTTTAGGCCCCTTTGGTAGTTAGCTTCAGTTAGCGCCCAGCCCACCGCACCGCACCGCAGTCACTGATTCGCTGATTAGCGTATCACTAATCAGTATTGGTACTTTATAGTATCTGTAAGTGATCAGAACTGATCACGGTCAGATCTATAATAGTATTAGTGTCACCTTAGCTCGCCCTCCACCCAAAACGCAGTGTTTGCCCGATCAAGCCTGATCGGTCGCCCACACGTGCGTTCACCCACGCCCGCCCCGCCGCAGTGACAATTTTTTATTTTTTTTTATCACTGCACAATCACTACACAAGCGCTGCAGCGATAGAAAAATCAGTTTTGATATTTTTTATCAATCGCAGCGGCCTCCGGTACTTCGCTAGCCTCCCCTTTGTAAGACAGGCTTGCTTTTTTTCTTGGGTAGTCTCAGGGAATACCCCCTAAATTTAGTTGACCAAATGGCAAGTAAGGGGTATTCTTCTGAAGAGGCCTACAGGCTTCTGACAAAGTCGGATGAGGAATGGGAACCCTCATCTGATTAATATAGCGGGTCAGTATACGAACCTGTAGAAAGCAGTGGCAGTCTGACCCAAAGTTCGGACGATGAGGTTGAGGTCCCTGATAGCACCAGGCGTACCCGGCCCCGTGTTGCTAGACCACAGGTTGCGCAGGATCCGCTTTAAGGGCAGCAGAGTGGGGCTGGCGCTGTCGGATTACGTGGTGAGGCATACACCAGCAGCGCAGCCCATCCTGGACCTAGTACCAGCACTGCCATAGAACATGGTGAAGTGGCAAGCACCAGAAGGGCAGTTGAAGATGGTACGGTGGCACGTGCAGTAGTTCCCCCGTCGCAGCCACCGCACAGACAGGCCCGTAGAGCCCCTAGAGTCCCTGAGGTGCTGGCAAACCCTGATTGGCAGCCCCCATCTTCAGCCGAACCAGTAGTTCCCCCTTTCACCGCCCAGTCTGGAGTTCGGGTTGAGACAGCTCAGATCGGATCGGCACTGGGGTTTTTTGAGCTGTTCTTCACTGTGGAGCTCTTTGACTTAGTCGTGGCAGAAACAAACCGATATGCCACTCAATGTATAGCCGCCAACCCGGGAAGCTTTTATGGCCAGTCTTTCCAGTGGAAACCAGTCCAAGTTTCCGAATTTAAAACTTTTCTGGGCCTTCTCCTCAACATGGGCCTGACAGAAAAGCATGAATTGCGGTCATATTGGTCCACGAACCCAATTCATTACATGCCCATGTTCTCTGCTGCTATGTCCAGGACACGATTTGAGACCTTCCTGCGTTTCCTGCACTTTAGTGATAATAGCACCTCTCGTCCCAGAGGCCACCCAGCTTTTGACCGGCTCCACAAAATTCGGCCCCTCATAGACCACTTTAACACCAAATTTGCAGATTTGTATACCCCTGAGCAAAACATCTGCATAGACGAGTCCCTGATACATTTTACCGGGCGCCTTGGCTTTAAACAATACATCCCAAGCAAGCGCGCCCGGTATGGGGTCAAATTGTATAAGCTCTGTGAAAGGGCCACAGGCTATACGCACAAATTTCGTGTCTATGAGGGTAAAGATCAGACCCTGGAGCCAGTCGGTTGCCCTGACTACCTGGGGAGCAGTGGGAAGACAGTCTGGGACTTGGTGTCACCCTTATTTGGCAAGGGGTACCACCTTTATGTAGACAATTTCTACACAAGTGTGCCCCTCTTCAGGCATTTGTTTCTAGAACAGATTGGCTGCTGTAGCACCGGGTGACCTAGTCGCCGGGGCTTCCCCCAATGGCTCGTTACCACCTGTCTTGCAAGGGGGGAGAGGGCTGCCTTGTGTAACGAAGAACTGCTCGCGGTGAAATGGAGAGACAAGCGTGACGTTTACATGCTCTCCTCCATTCACGCAGACACGACAATCCAAATTGAACGAGCAACTGGAGTCATTGAAAAGCCCCTCTGTGTCCACAACTATAATTTGCTCATGGGAGGGGTGGACTTCAATGACCAGATGTTGGCTCCTTATTTACTCTCCCGCAGGACTAGACGCTGGTATAAGAAGGTGTCTGTATACCTAATTCAATTGGCTATGTACAATAGTTTTGTTCTCTACAGTAAGGCTGGGAGAACAGGATCCTTCCTCAAATTTCAGGAAGAGATCATCGAGAACCTCCTGTATCCAGGAGGTTCCGTGGCCCCAACCACCTGTGTAGTGAGCCGTCTACACGAGCAACATTTCCCCAATGTCGTTGCTGGTACCTCAAACCAAGCGCCACCCCGAAAAAGATGTCGTGTCTGTAGCAGGAGTGGAATAAGGCGTGACACCCGCTATTTCTGTCCTGACTGCCCTGACCACCCTGCCCTATGCTTAGGGGAGTGTTTCCGGAAGTACCACACACAGGTACAGTTAGTATAGGGATTGCGTGACACAGGACAGGCACACAGGGGTCTTAGGGCCCTTTCACACAGAGCTGCTGCAAACCTCTCCTTTCACCTGGGACAAAGTGCTTAATCTACTTCGCCACATCTCTGGGCAATTTGCGCTTTGCACATTGTCCCATGGGGAAGGAGAGGTTTGTCCTATAAAGGTAAAAAAAAAAAAAAAAAATCACAGGTAAGCAAAAAGGTTAATCCCATTTAGTAACGCACACCCGCTCTTGATCAATTCCAAGATAATGTAGAACGTGATTTGGTTGAACTTGATAGGGTGTCTCAGAGTAGGGATGCAAATGACAGTAAAAATAATCTCATGGCCAGTGAACGCAGAGCGTTAAAAGAATTGAAGAGTATGTCTGACATAATTGTGAGAAAGGCTGATAAGGGGGGAGCGGTGGTTATCTTGAATAGACTCGTGTATGCCGCACAAAATGAGTTTATGCTCTCTGATTCCGCCACTTATACCGGGTTGAAACAGGATCCCACTGCTCCCTTCCAAACCCTTTTGAGGAGTATCTTGGAGGAGGGACTGGATAGTGGATACTTGGACCAAAAACAATTTGACTATATTTTTGTCTCTTATCCAGTGGTCCCCATCTTCCATTCCCTCCCCAAGATACATAAAGAGGGATTCCCCCCCCCCCCCCTATGTGCCCTATAGTTTCGGGTATTGGGTCCTTCTCAGAGAACTTGTCATCCTGGGTGGACAGTATGCTGCAGCCACTGGTACAGTGTATTCCTGGTTTTCTGAAGGACACTGCTTCAGTCTTACAGGCCTTCCATTCCTTCCAGTGGTCCTCTGATCTTTCTTGGATCTCTGCTGATGTCGCTTCTCTGTACACGGCCATCCCCCAGGATCTCACCATTATCTCCTTGGGTTGGTTTTTGAGTCTTTATTCCAATTTCTCATTACCCTTTAGAGATTTCCTCTGCAAAGTTGTATTATTTCTTATGCAGCACAATTATTTTATGTTTAATGGGAGGCTTTTTCTCCAATGCAGAGGAGTCTCCATGGGGGCCCGTTTCTCACCATCGCTTGCAAACATTTATATGGCATGGTGGGAACATCATTTTCTATTCTCTGATTCCAACCCATGGAGTGGATCCGTCCGGTGGTACGGTCGCTACATCGATGACCTGCTCTTTGTTTGGTCGGGCGATGTGGCGGCCGTACCATCATTCGGATCCTTCCTCAATGCTAATAATTGCAATTTAAGTTTTTCTCTAAATTCGCATAAGACCCTAATATCCTTTTTGGATTTGTGTCTGGTGGGGGACGTGGGGGATGGCCGTGTACAGAATCGCACGTATAGAAAAGAAACCGCAGGAAACACCATCCTGCATGCGGGATCCTGTCATCCTGTACATACTGTCCACAACATCCCTAGGGGTGAATATATTCGCGCTTTGCGCAATTGCTCCTCTAGTGAAACCTGTATTGAAGAAATGAATACTGTCACCACCCGTCTCCTAGCCAGGAATTATCCCAGCAGACTTTTAAACCGATCTAAGAATTTGGTTTCCACTATGTCTCGGGATAATCTAATTTTCCCAAACAATAAGCCCAAACTTGGTCATAAAGAGAAGCAAGCTATTTTTTCCACGAGTTATAGCTGTGAATACTCACAAATATGTAACATTGTCAAAAGACATTTTCATTTTCTCAAATATGACCAAGTCTGGGGTGATGTTGTAAAAAGCGGTGTTAAATGTGTTGCCCGACGTGCTGTTACTTTAGCTAATATGGTGAGCCCCTCTCTTTACCAGGATAAACCTGGGTCCCAGCCCACCTGGCTGAGACACATAGGTAATTTTAAATGTGGACATAAAAAATGCACATGTTGCTCACATATGAGGATGGGCCCGCATATTTTGTCTACAAGTAATCACACTACTCACACTATTCAGCAATACATTAATTGCAACACCACATATGTGGTATATTGTATAACATGTTCTCTGTGTAATCTACAGTAAGTCAGGTGCACATCAAACTGCTTAAAAGTTCGAATTTGCCGTCATATCTCTGATGTACCCCATGCTAAAATAAAAAATGTTTCTGCCGCAAGTCTGCATTTCGCTGCGGTTCATAATGGTAATACAGATAGCATGTTAGTACAAGGAGTGGAGAGGGTTAACAGACCAAGCAGAGGCGGTGATCACAAGAAAAAGCTGCTCAATCGTGAGTGCTTTTGGATTTTCAAATTAGGCTCAAGGATACCGTCAGGATTGAACAGGCGTCATGCAGGGCCGGCCTTAGGTGTTCAGGCGCCCTGTGCGAGCTAACCTTGTGGCCTCCCCCCCCCAAAAAAAAAAAAAACACTGCTTGTTGCTGGCATCATGGCATAGGCTGGCTGACTATCCAACCAAGTAGTTACCAGCCCACACACCCCAAAGGCCGGTGTAATGTTATACTTCCCTACTTCGTGAGATTTCCCTACCCTCGTCACTTCCAGTCGCACCGGACATGACGTGAGGAGGTGTGCAGCGCCGCGCAGGCGCACAACGACAGGTTAGGGAAGTTTCACAGCAGAGTGCGCATGCGCCAGGAGCCTCACCAGCGGTTAGGGAAGGGAAAAATTACGTACGGGCCAGTGCTTTTTCCCTACCCTAACCGCTGGTGAGGCTCCCAGCGCATGCGCAGTGTCGGCCGGTGTCCAGCTGAGAACATCCATCCGATCACCGCACCTGTGCACTGGCCCATAATTTTTCCCTACCCTAACCGCCGGCGAGGCTCCCAGCGCATGCGCACTCTGCTGTGAAATTTCCCTAACCCATCGTTGTGCGCAGTGCGCCCCCCCAATATAATAAACATTGGTGGCGCAGTGCGCCCCCCCAATATAATAAACATTGGTGGCGCAGTGCGCCCCCCCAATATAATAAACATTGGTGGCGCAGTGCGCCCCCCCAACACCCCAGTATAATAAACATTGGTGGCACAGTGCGCCCCCCCCAATATAATAAACATTGGTGGCGCAGTGCGCCCCCCCAACACCCCAGTATAATAAACATTGGTGGCGCAGTGCGCCCCCCCCCAATATAATAAACATTGGTGGTGCAGTGCGCCCCCCCTCAATATAACAAACATTGGTGGCGCAGTGGGCAGTGCCAATGAGGGTTAAAAAATAGTTAACTCACCTCCTCCAATTGATCGTCTTCTGTTCTTTCTTCATGACCTGTCAAAGGACCTGTGGTGACATCACTGTGCTCATCACATGATCCATCACCATGGTAATGGGTCATGTGATGAGCTCAGTGACGTCACCACAGGTCCTGAAGAAAACAGGAGACCGGCAGCTATGCGGTCAACTGGAGGAGGTGAGTTAATTTTTTAACCCTCACTGGCACTTCCCACTGTGCCACCAATGTTTCTTATACTGGGGTGTTGGGGGGGGGGGGCCGCACTGTGCCACCGTTTCTTATACTGGGGTGTTGGGGGGGGGGGGCCGCACTGTGCCACCGTTTCTTATACTGGGGTGTTGGGGGGGGGGCCGCACTGTGCCACCGTTTCTTATACTGGGGTGTTGGGGGGGGGGGGGCCGCACTGTGCCACCAACGTTTCTTATACAAATACAGGAGGCGGGTGCTGGAATCAAATAGCCGGCACCCGACCTCTGTGACAGGGAGCTGCGATCAGCGGCAGTTAACCCCTCAGGTACCGCACCTGAAGGGTTAACTCAACTGCAGCTGATCGCAGCTCCCTGTCACAGAGGTCGGGTGCCGGCTATTTGATTCCAGCACCCGCCTCCTGTATTTGTATTTCAGGTCAGTTTTTTTCATTGGTGGCGCAGTGGCCACAGCCCCTCCCCTCCCCTCCTCCTCCTGCCTCTCTTCTTATTGGCAGCGGCGGGGGCAGCAGGCAGGTCAGACAGGGGAGAGGGAGATGGAGGGGGCGCCCCGAGGGAGAACACAAGTGCAGCCTCGCCTGCCGCAGATTACATTGCGAGCTGTCGGCCGCCCAGCGCCCCTGTTACTATGGCGCCCTGTGCGGCCGCACAGCCCGCACACCCCAAAGGCCGGCCCTGGCGTCATGATACTATTCTACATTACTAATATTTTTACTTCTTTTTTATTATTGTAATTTGTAAATTTTATCTTACTTTCTATGTCTTTTGGCATGTTGTAATTGTTATGCACTTTATCTGTGGAGGATGTCATCAGAAGGTATGTCCTGTACCTGATTGTGATCGCCTGTTCTCAGTGGTTCACTATTTAGTCTCGACTTCACCTCCTACTGATGCACATCATGACTAAGGATCCACATCTATAGTGATCCGAAACCGGTCGATTTTCTGCATTGCTGTGTGTTGGTTTTTTATCTGCACGGGATTAAATAAAGCCGCAAGTATTTTTCAGTGAAGCTGGACCGTCTTTCTTTTTATTGGAATCTGCTGTGCGCCTAAGGTTCAGGGCGAGGTCCGGGCTCCTGGCTTCCTGTGGATGAGCGCGACATTTTCCAGTGTTGCTCCAAAAAAGTTAATGTTCCAAAAGTTCAATAAAGTTTATAAAAGTTAATGTTCTGTTTCAAATGTTATATAAAGTTAATGTTAATAAATTTATTGCGTTGCGGCCTGTTTTTTTTAATTTTTTTAATTTTTTTATTACCTTCTAGGTGGACCAACCGATCAACCAGCTGCAGCACTGATGTGCATTCTGACAGAAGCATTGCGCTGCTGTCAGATTACACAAAAGTCGGTGTATGCGGCGCTGCAAGACGAGATTTCTCCTCTGCAGTAAAAAATATATGTTTGCAGAGGCTTATGAGCTGAGGGGCGGTGTTCATATGCTTTGGCAAACACTTTGTATATATAAAAAATAAAAAATTCCGGCAATGATTTATTCATCCACATCGATTGATGTGAATGGAGAAATCGGGTTTGCCAGGGCATATGGGCTGAGTGGGTTTGGATGTTGGGCGGAGCTCCTATGTCCTGGCAGACGCCTTTCCCCTCCTTTTTTTTTTTTGCACATTTTTTGGCAGAGATTTTTTTATCCACATTGATCGATGCGAATGAAGAAATCTGTGCCGTTCATTTTTTCTTTCAGCCCAGAGGCTGAACGAAAAAAAAAAAATCTCATTACCCGTATCCTCAATATAAGGAGAATAGCAGAAACTCCTAATGCTGGGCATACATGTAATGATTGCGGAGACCCTTAAATGCCAGGGCAGTACAAACACCCCACAAATGACCCCATTTTGGAAAGAAGACACCCCAAGGTATTCGCTGAGTGGCATATTGAGTCCATGAAAGATTGAGCTTTTTGTCCCAAGTTAGCGGAAAGGGAGACTTTGTGAGAAAAAAAAAATCCATTTCCGCTAACTTGTGACAAAAAAAAATATCTTCTATGAACTCGCCATGCCCCTCAAGGAATACCTTGGGGTGTCTTCTTCCCAAAATGGGGTCACATGTGGGGTATTTATACTGCCCTGGCATTTTAGGGGCCCTAAAGCGTGAGAAGAAGACTGGAATCCAAATGTCTAAAAATGCCCTCCTAAAAGGTACTCATTGGAATTTGGGCCCCTTTGCGCACCTAGGCTGCAAAAAAGTGTCACACATGTGGTATCGCCGTACTCAGGAGAAGTAGGGAAATGTGTTTTGGGGTGTCTTTTTACATATACCCATGCTGGGTGAGAGAAATATCTCTGTAAAATGACAACTTTGTATAAAAAAATGGGAAAAGTTGTCTTTTACAGAGATATTCCTCTCACCCAGCATGGGTATATGTAAAAAGACACCCCAAAAGACATTGCCCTACTTCTCCTGAGTACGGCGATACCACATGTGTGACACTTTTTTGCAGCCTAGGTGCACGAAGGGGCCCAAATTCCAATGAGTATCTTTAGGATGTCACAGGGCATTTTTTACGCATTTGGATTCCAAACTACTTCTCACGCTTTAGGTCCCCTAAAATGCAAGGGCAGTATAAATACCCCACATGTGACCCCATTTTGAAAGAAGACACCCCAAGGTATTCCGTGAGGGGTATGGTGAGTTCATGTAAAATTTAATTTTTTGTCACAAAATAGTGGAATATGAGACTTTGCAAGAAAAAAAAAAAAAATAATAATAATTTTCCGCTAACTTGTGACAAAAAATAAAAACTTCCATGAACTCACTATGCCCATCAGCGATATCAAAGACATGTAGAACAATAAATTTAGAGAAAAATTTATATAGAAATGTAGTTTTATTTGAAAAACAGAAAGTGAAAAATGTCATTTTTTTGCAAAAATTTCGGTGGTGACGTCACTCCGGTCATCACATGATCCATCACCATGGTAAAAGATCATGTGATGGATCATGTGATGACCGGAGTGACGTCACCACAGGTCCTGTTCCTCCACACAGCTAAGATGAAGACAGAAGGAGATGCCGGCTCCGCGATCAAGTGGATTAAGGTGAGTTAATTTATTTTTTTATTTTTTTAACCCCTCCAGCCCTTTTGTACTATGCATTCTGTATTCAGAATGCTTTTATTTTCCCTTATAACCATGTTATAAGGGAAAATAATACAATCTACAGAACACCGATCCCCAGCCCGAACTTCTGTGAAGAAGTTCGGGTTTGAGTACCAAACATGCGTGATTTTTCTCACGCGAGTGCAAAACGCATTACAATCTTTTGCACTCGCGCGGAAAAATTGCGCGTGTTCCCGCAACGCACCCGCACATTTTCCCGCAACGCCCGTGTGAAAGAGGCATAAGTGGTGATAACTTTAAAACGCTTTTACTTATCCAGGCCATTCTGAGATTGTTTTTTCGTCACATATTGTACTTCATGACACTGGTAAAATGGAGTCAAGAAAATTCATTTTTATTTATAAAAAATAAAAAAAATTGCCAAAAATTTGGAAAAATTTGCAAATTTCCAAGTTTCAATTTCTCTACTTCTATAATACATAGTAATACCTACAAAAATAGTTATTACTTTACATTCCCCATATGTCTACTTTATGTTAGGATCATTTTGGGAATTACATTTTATTCTTGGGTGACGTTGCAAGGCTTAGAAGTTTAGAAGTAAATTTTGAAATTTCTCCGAAATTTTCAAAAACCAACTTTTTAAGGACCAGTTCAGGTCTGAAGTCACTTTGTGAGGCTTACATAATAGAAACCACCCAAAAATGACCCATTCTAGAAACTACACCCCTCAAGGTATTCAAAACTGATTTTACAAATGTCGTTAACCCTTTAGGTGTTCCACAAGAATGAATGGAAAATAGAGATACAATTTCAAAATTTCACTTTTTTGGCAGATTTTCCATTTTAATATTTTTTTCCAGTTACAAAGCAAGGGTTAACAGCTAAACAAAACTCAATATTTATGGCCCTGATTCTGTAGTTTACAGAAACACCCCATATGTGGTCGTAAACTGCTGTTCGGGCACACGGCAGGGCGCAGAAGGAAAGGAATGCCATACGGTTTTTGGAAGGCAGATTTTGCTGGACTGTTTGTTTTTTACACCATGTCCCATTTGAAGCCCCCATGATGCACCCCTAGAGTAGAAACTCCATAGAAGTGACCCCATCTAAGAAACTACACCCCTCAAGGTATTCAAAACTGATTTTACAAACATGGTTAACCCTTTAGGTGTTCCACAAGAATGAATGGAAAATAGAGATACAATTTCAAAATTTCACATTTTTGGCAGATTTTCCTTTTTAATTTTTTTATTCAGTTACAAAGCAAGGGTTAACAGCGAAACAAAACTCAATATTTATGGCCCTGATTCTGTAGTTTACAGAAACACCCCATATGTGGTCGTAAACTGTGTCCGGGCACACGGCAGGGCGCTGAAGGAAAGGAATGCCATACTTTTTTTGGAAGGCAGATTTTGCTGGACTGTTTTTTTTGACACATTGTCCCATTTGAAGCCCCCATGATGCACCCCTAGAGTAGAAACTCCATAAAAGTGACCCATCTAAGAAACTACACCCCTCAAGGTATTCAAAACTGATTTTACAAACATTGTTAACCCTTTAGGTGTTCCACAAGAATTAATGGAAAATAGAGATACAATTTCAAAATTTCACTTTTTTGGAAGATTTTCCATTTTAATATTTTTTTTCCAGTTACAAAGCAAGGGTTAACAGCCAAACAAAACTCAATATTTATGGCCCTGATTCTGTAGTTTACAGAAACACCCCATATGTGGTCGTAAACTGCTGTACGGGCACACAGCAGGGCGCAGAAAGAAAGGAATGCCATACGGTTTTTGGAAGACAGATTTGGACTGGTTTTTTGACACCATGTCCCATTTGAAGCCCCCTGATGCACCCCTAGAGTAGAAACTCCCAAAAAGTGACCCCATTTTAGAAACTACGGGATAGGGTGGAAGTTTTGTTTGTACTAGTTTAGGGTACATATGATTTTTGGTTGCTCTATATTACACTTTTTGTGAGGCAAGGTAACAAGAAATAGCTGTTTTGGCACCATTTTTTTTTTTTTGTTATTTACAACATTCATCTGACAGGTTAGATCATGTGGTATTTTTATAGAGCAGGTTGTCACGGACGCGGCGATACCTAATATGTATATAAAAAAAAAATTATGTAAGTTTTACACAATGATTTTATTTTTGAAACAAAAAAATCATGTTGGCTTTTTTTACACCGTTTTCTTTTATTTATTTTTTATGGTGTTCACCTGAGGAGTTATTTCATGTGATATTTTTATAGAGCCGGTCGATACGGAATCGGCGATACCTAATATGTATACTTTTTTTTTATTTATGTAAGTTTTACACAATGATTTCATTTTTGAAACAAAAAAAATCATGTTTTAGTGTTTCCATAGTCTGAGCTATAGTTTTTTCAGTTTTTGGGAGATTATCTTGGGTAGGGTCTAATTTTTTGCGGGATAAGATGACGGTTTGATTGGCACTATTTTGGTGGGCATACGCCAGTTTGATCGCTTGCTGTTGTACTTTTTGTGATGTAAGGTGACAATTTTTTTTTTTATTTAGCACAGTTTTTATTTTTTATTTTTTACGGTGTTCATCTGAGGGGTTAGGTCATGAGATATGTTTATAGAGCCGGTAAATACGGACGCGGCGATACCTAATATGTCTTTTTTTTTTTTTTCCTATCTTTTACCAATTTTTTTTAACCTTATTTGGAGAAAATGACTTTTTGGTTTATTTTTACTTGAAACTTTAAATTATTTTGGAGGAAAACTTAATTTTTTCAACTTTTTTTTTACTTTATTTTTTGTCCCACTTTGGGACTTCAACTTTTGGGGGTCTAATCCCTTTTACAATGCATTCCAATACTTCTGTATTGGAATGCATTTGCTGTATGAGTAATACTGTGTGTATTACTCATACAGCTTCCGGCCTGTGAGATCCAGGGTGCTGGATCTCACGGGCTCGTCACCGGAAGGCAGCGCAGATGCCTACAGCCACATGGGGACCCGAGGGCACCGCCGCCCGCCGGAATTGACCCGAGGGCACCGCCGCCCGTCACGGGACCCCCCCTCGCATTTAGCCAAGGTGCCTGCTCAATGATTTGAGCAGGCACACGGGTTCCGATCACCGTCCTCCGAACGGTAATACACTGGGCGTACAGGTACGCCCTGTGTGTCTTTAAGTACCAGGACATAAGGGCGTACCTGTACGGAATAGGTTAAACTAATAACACACAAAGAATTAAATGTTACCATGTCACACCACACCATGTAAACATTCACAGTGCAGGTGGAAAAAGTATGTGAACCCTTGGATTTAATAACTGGTTGAACCTCCTTTGGCAGCAATAACTTCAACCAAACGTTTCCTGTAGTTGCAGATCAGATGTGCACAACGGTCAGGAGTAATTCTTGACCATTCCTCTTTACAGAACTGTTTCAGTTCAGCAATATTCTTGGGATGTCTGGTGTAAATTGTTTTTTTGAGGTCATGCCACAGCATCTCAATCGGGTTAAGGTCAGGACTCTGACTGGGCCACTCCAGAAGGCGTATTTTCTTCTGTTTAAGCCATTCTGTTGTTGATTTACTTCTATGCTTTGGGTCGCTGTCCTGTTGCAACACCCATCTTCTGTTGAGCTTCAGCTGGTGGACAGATGGCCTTAAGTTCTCCTGCAAAATGTCTTGATAAACTTGGGAATTCATTTTTCCTTCAAAGATAGCAATCTGTCCAGGCCCTGACGCAGCAAAGCAGCCCCAAACCATGATGCCCCCACCACCATACTTCACAGTTGGGATGAGGCTTTGGTGTTGGTGTGCTGTGCCTCTTTTTCTCCACACATAGTGTTGTGTGTTTCTTCCAAACAACTCAACTTTGGTTTCATCTGTCCACAGAATATTTTCCCAGTACTGCTGTGGAACATCCAGGTGCTCTTGTGCAAACTGTAAATGTGCAGCAATGTTTTTTTTGGACAGCAGTGGCTTCCTCTGTAGTATCCTTCCATAAAATCCTTTCTTGTTTAGTGTTTTACATATCATAGATTCGCTAACAGGGATGTTAGCATATGCCAGCGACTTTTGTAAGTCTTTAGCTGACACTCTAGGATTCTTCTTCACCTCATTGAGCAGTCTGCGCTGTGCTCTTGCAGTCATCTTTACAGGACGGCCTCTCCTAGGGAGCAGTAGTGCTGAACTTTCTCCATTTATAGACAATTTGTCTTACCGTGGACTGATGAACAGCAAGGCCTTTGGATATACTTTTATAACCCTTTCCAGCTTTATGCAAGTCAACATTTCTAAATCGAAGGTCTTCAGAGAGCTCTTTTGTGCGGGGCATCATTAACATCAGGCAATGCTTCTTGTGAAAAGCAAACCCAGAACTGGTGTGTGTTTTTTATAGGGCAGGGCAGCTGTAGCCAACACCTCCAATCTCATCTCATTGATTGGACCCCAGTTGGCTGACACCTCACTCCAATTAGCTCTTGGAGAGGCAATTAGTCTAGGGGTTCACATACTTTTGTCACCTGCACTGTGAATGTTTACATGGTGTGTTCAATAAAAACATGGTAACATTTAATTCTTTGTGTGTTATTAGTTTAAGCAGTGTGGGAGGTTAGCTCTTCTCCGGGGGTCATTCTCACAGGTTACTTCACCAGACACGGATATAATGTCCAAACAGTGCATTTATTGTGCAACACCAGCAACAACAAAATGACAAAATAATAAACACTTGCCCGGCTAGGCTCTAACTAACACAGAGTTTCCCGACTCACCTAAGTTACAGTTCACACCCTGTGAACTCGTGCGGCGTTGTCAGCCACAGTCTCCTGGCTCTACAGAGCACAGTATGCCCACTGTCTCTAGTTCACTGTTGTGGGGGATTGGGGCTCAGTAGTCTGCCTGACTATGGCCCTGCGACCCTCCCAACTCAAGGCTATCTCCCAGCTTCGTGGTCCCTCAGCCTTGCCCAGCTGAGACCACCCAGACAGAGCCTCCAGGCCTCTGTCCACCAGACCAATGTCTCTTGTGGGGGATTGGGGCCTAATAGTCCGCCTGACTATAGCCCTGCGACCCTCCCAGGCGTCGCTTTGTCCCCCCACCTCCAGGCTATCTTCCAGCCTTGTGGTCCCTCAGCCTTGCCCAGCTGAGACCACACAGACAGAGCCTCCAGGCCTCTGTCTACAGGTAACACACTTCCCCCCCTCTGACACCCTGGGAGGTGCTTTATGCCAGACTGATTACATCCAGCTTGTCTCACCTGTGGTGGAACAGGGGTGTGGACCGCACTATCCACCCCTTCCTTGCCTCCAACCTGCGTGAGACCTGTCACTGTCTCACAGAAGACTGTGATTGTCTATTGTTGTGACTTAGATGAAGATCAGATCACATTTTATGACCAATTTGTGCAGAAATCCATATCATTCCAAAGGGTTCACATACTTTTTCTTGCAACTGTATATATATTTTGTGGGGATTTGCTCTGGTAGACAGGCTTGCGGATGCAGTATAGAGGCAACGACAACGTCTTTAACTTAAACAGATCGGTGTTTATTCACACATAAGGATAAGCAAAACAAAAAGTCAGTTTCAAGGAAAACAGTCAACTTGAGTCTGGTGTTTGTTCACACCATGCAGCAATGCAGAAGTCATTGGACATAGCAGAAAACCACCTGCTCACACACCAACAAGGTAGCAGGCCTTTACCCAGACCCAAACTCCCAGGTCCCAACACAGACTGACAGAGCTTCACTGTCACAGAGGAGTAAATTCATACCACCTGACAGTGCTGCCTGTGTTTTATAGCCCAAACCAAGACCCGGCCTGGAAAGTGGGGAGCAGCCACCCACCCTGCCCTTTGGCTGCTCCCAGTAAGAGCCGGCCCGGATCGGCTTTACAGCCATGTTAAATAGAAAAACCATGTGAGCAAGCTGTCACAGCCAGACAGCTGAGAAGCGCTCACAGGAGCTTCTCAGATCCTCCTCCTTGAATTTCTTTGTTTTGGTTTAGTTTCTCATCTCGTTAGTCTATCTCAGCTGTCATGCAGTCAGACTGATCGCTACCCTTTAAGTTCCTCCCCATAATGCAGTAGTGTGCGGCTGATACAACTTCCTGGAGTGTGTGTGCATGCAGTTCCCAGTCCTCAGTCTTCAGTCGTCTGCAGATAAGTGCTGTTTATGTATTTATGTTTTTGTCTTTTCTGGATCCAGGTGACCCTGACTCCCTCCGTGTCAGTGTAGGGAGCCGGTGGTCGTGTCCCTTCACTATTGTAGGGTCTTCAGGTAATAGATAGCCGAGGTACGTGGATATGCGGCCATCCACCTTTGGGGTGTTCGCATAGGCTGAGCAGTGAGGGAGAGCGGCAGGTCTATTGCAGGGGTCTCCCTTTATTCCTTAGTTGTGGATCCAGAGAGACATTGTTTATATGGTTTTGTCTTGTTTCCTGTACACCATCCGTGACATTATCAGCCGCCAAAACCGTCTCAAGCATGGATCCGGTTTCACTTTTGGCTGAACGCCTCCAGGGTCTTTCATTAGAGGTAGGATTTTTTCTCAGTTTCAAGTGACCGGTTCAGCTTGCGTTCATGGAGTTTGTGCTGAGCCCAAGGTCTCGCTCCCGGATACGTTCTCTGGGGGTAGTGAGAATTTTGTGCGTTTTAAAGAGGCTTGCAAACTCCATTTTCGCCTTCTTCCCCATTCTTCTGGTGATGAAGAACGGAGGGTGGGGATCATTGTATCGCTGCTCAGGGGTAACGCTCAGTCTTGGGCCTTTTCGCTACCGGAGGGGGCACGGCCCCTCCGCTCAGTGGATGAATTCTTTTTAGCCCTGGGTCAGATATATGATGATCCGGATCGTATTGCTCTGGCTGAGTCTAGACTACGTCTGTTATGCCAGGGTAAACAATCCGCAGAGATATACTGCTCCGAATTCCGGAGATGGGCAGCTGATACTGGTTGGAATGATGCTGCACTCCGAAGTCAATTTTGCCATGGTCTTTCAGAGGGATTGAAAGATGCATTTTCCTTTCATGAGAGGCCTATCTCCTTGGACTCTGCTATGTCTCAGGCCGTTCGTATTGACAGGCGTCTTAGAGAGAGACGAGAGATCTCTCCTTCCTGTCCTACTCAGTCTCGGAACAGTGCAGCGGTCTCATTCTGTGCGCAGGAGTCTCAGTCGCTGTCAGCCCCTTCTGAGCAGGAGCCCATGCAGCTGGGGTTGATTGCCTCTGACAATAGAAGATTCAGCCCGCATGGGAGGGTTTGTTTTTGTTGTGGAGGTATAAATCATTTGGCAAATGTTTGTCCCTCAAGGAGATTCAGGCAGTTTTCTGGAAGTAATAAAGAGACAAAAAGGAAAAAATCTCTTAAAAATGTTCCGTCTGTTACTATTGGCAGGGTTGAGGCGGAAATTGAAGGTTTTCCGTTTGCTTGTAGTTCCCGTTTTGTCCTGCCTGCTAGGGTGGCGCTAGAGAGCAAGAGCATTTTTTGTGAGATTTTTGTGGATAGTGGAGCAGCTGTCAACCTCATTGATAATCAATTTGCAATAACTCATGGTTTCCAGGTATGCACTTTGGGAAGGGATATTCCTGTTTTTGCTATTGATTCAGCTCCACTTTCTCAGAAATCATTAAAGGGCATAGTTCACAATATCCGTTTAATTGTGAGTGATGCTCATGTTGAGGATGTGTCATGTTTCGTCCTTAGCGGTTTGCCTACTCCTCTAGTGTTGGGGCTACCCTGGCTCACTAAACATAACCCCACCATTGATTGGCAAGCGAGGCAAATAAATGGTTGGAGTGACTTTTGCAGAGAGAATTGCCTCATAACATCTGTTTCTGAGGTTTCTACTAAGACTGTACCACCTTTCCTCTCTGAATTTTTGGATGTCTTCTCTGAGAGTGGAGTTCAGGGTTTGCCTCCGCACAGGGAGTATGATTGCCCTATTAATCTCATCCCAGGCGCCAAGCTGCCTAAATCTCGTTTATACAATCTCTCCCAACCTGAGAGGGTCGCTATGCGGGTTTATATCTCTGAGAGTTTGAGAAAAGGACACATACGACCCTCGAAGTCACCTGTTGCCGCTGGTTTTTTCTTTGTTAAGAAAAAAGATGGTTCTTTAAGACCTTGTCTGGATTTCAGGGAGCTGAACAGTATCACTATTCGTGATCCTTATCCGCTTCCTCTGATCCCGGACCTGTTTAACCAGGTTGTTGGGGCTAAAGTCTTTTCCAAATTAGACCTAAGAGGGGCATACAACCTGGTTAGGGTCAGAGAAGGAGACGAATGGAAGACGGCTTTCAATACCCCTGAGGGCCATTTTGAGAATTTGGTTATGCCTTTTGGTTTGATGAATGCCCCAGCCGTTTTTCAGCATTTCGTCAACAGCATTTTTTTATCATTTAATGGGAAAATTTGTATTAGTGTATTTGGATGACATTTTGATTTTTTCTCCTGATTTCAAGACTCATAAGGAACACTTACGTCAGGTCTTGCTCATTCTGCGGGAGAATAAATTATATGCGAAACTGGAAAAATGTGTGTTTGCGGTTCCAGAAATCCAATTTCTGGGGTTTCTTGTCTCCGCTTCTGGTTTTCGCATGGACCCCGAGAAGGTCCGCGCTGTGCTTGAGTGGGAGCTTCCTGAGAACCAGAAGGCGCTGATGCGTTTTTTGGGCTTTGCCAATTATTACAGGAAATTTATTTGGAATTATTCCTCTGTTGTTAAACCACTCACTGATATGACCAGAAAGGGGGTAGATTTTTCTTCCTGGTCGGTAGAGGCGCGTAAGGCCTTTTCTAATATCAAGGAGAGTTTTGCTTCCGCTCCCATCCTAGTACAACCTGATATTTCGTTACCCTTCATAGTTGAGGTTGATGCTTCTGAGGTAGGGGTGGGTGCGGTCTTGTCTCAGGGTTCCTCTCCGCAGAGAGAAATTATGATGTGGGAGATAGGGAATTGTTGGCCATCAAGTTGGCTTTTGAGGAATGGCGCCATTGGCTAGAGGGAGCCAGACACCCTATTACCGTGTTTACTGACCATAAAAATCTGGCCTATTTGGAGTCAGCCAAGCGTCTGAACCCGAGACAGGCCAGATGGTCTTTGTTCTTTTCAAGGTTTAATTTTGTTGTTACGTTCCGCCCTGGGGTTAAGAATGTGAAGGCAGATGCCCTGTCACGTTGTTTTCCAGGAGGTGGGAATTTTGAAGACCCTGGTCCCATTTTGGCTGAAGGTGTGGTGGTCTCTGCTCTTTTTCCTGAATTGGAGGCAGAGGTGCAGGCAGCCTAGTCAGAAGCTCCTGATCTTTGTGCTCCTGGGAGGTTGTTTATGCCTCTCGCTTTGAGACACAAGATTTTTAAAGAACACCACGACATGGTCCTTGCTGGGCACCCGGGGGCAAGAGCCACACTGGATCTCATCGCTCGGAGATTCTGGTGGCCTGCGCTTCGTAAGTCGGTTGAGGGTTTTGTGGCAGCTTGCGAGACTTGCGCTCGTGCCAAGGTCCCTCATTCACGGCCATCAGGTCCTCTCCTTCCTTTGCCCATTCCTTCCCGTCCTTGGACACATCTGTCCATGGACTTCATAACGGACTTGCCTCGTTCCTCGGGGAAGTCTGTGATTCTGGTGGTGGTGGACCGTTTTAGCAAAATGGTGCATTTTATCCCTTTCCCTGGTTTGCCCAATGCTAAGACGCTGGCGCAGGCATTTATTGACCACATTGTCAAATTGCATGGGATTCCTTCAGACATAGTCTCTGATAGGGGCACGCAGTTTGTTTCCAGATTCTGGAAGGCTTTCTGTTCTCGCTTGGGGGTTCGGTTGTCATTCTCTTCTGCTTTCCATCCGCAGTCGAATGGCCAGACAGAGCGCGTCAATCAGAATCTGGAGACATATCTGCGCTGTTTTGTGGCGGAGAATCAGGAGGATTGGTGTTCTTTTTTGTCCCTTGCTGAGTTTGCTTTAAATAACCGTCGTCAGCAGTCCTCTGATAAGTCACCATTTTTTGGTGCATATGGGTTCCATCCGCAGTTTGGGACTTTCTCGGGAGAGGGCTCTTCTGGTTTGCCTGATGAGGACAGATTCTCCTCGTCTTTGTCATCTATTTGGCAAAAGATTCAGGATAATCTAAAGAGCATGAGTGAGAGATATAAGCGTGTGGCGGATAAGAGACGTGTGCCTGGTCCGGACCACAATGTTGGTGATCTGGTGTGGTTGTCTACCAAGAATATCAAATTGAAGGTTCCCTCCTGGAAGTTGGGTCCTAGGTTTATTGGGCCTTACAAGATCCTGTCTGTCATCAATCCTGTTGCCTACCGTCTTGACCTTCCTCAGACTTGGAAGATCCATAATGTTTTTCATAAGTCCTTATTGAAACCTTATGTTCAACCTATTGTACCCTCGCCTTTGCCTCCTCCTCCAATTATGGTTGATGGAAATCTTGAATTTCAGGTCTCTAGGATTGTGGATTCTCGTCTTGTCCGCGGTTCCCTCCAGTACCTCGTTCATTGGGAGGGTTATGGTCCTGAGGAGAGGATGTGGGTCCAAGTGACGGACATTAAGGCCTCTCGTCTCATCAGGGCTTTCCATAGGTCCCATCCTGAGAAGGTGGGCCCTGAGTGTCCGGAGTCCACTCCTAGAGGGAGGGGTACTGTCACAGCCAGACAGCTGAGAAGCGCTCACAGGAGCTTCTCAGATCCTCCTCCTTGAATTTCTTTGTTTTGGTTTAGTTTCTCATCTCGTTAGTCTATCTCAGCTGTCATGCAGTCAGACTGATCGCTACCCTTTAAGTTCCTCCCCATAATGCAGTAGTGTGCGGCTGATACAACTTCCTGGAGTGTGTGTGCATGCAGTTCCCAGTCCTCAGTCCTCAGTCTTCAGTCGTCTGCAGATAAGTGCTGTTTATGTATTTATGTTTTTGTCTTTTCTGGATCCAGGTGACCCTGACTCCCTCCGTGTCAGTGTAGGGAGCCGGTGGTCGTGTCCCTTCACTATTGTAGGGTCTTCAGGTAATAGATAGCCGAGGTACGTGGATATGCGGCCATCCACCTTTGGGGTGTTCGCATAGGCTGAGCAGTGAGTGAGAGCGGCAGGTCTATTGCAGGGGTCTCCCTTTGTTCCTTAGTTGTGGATCCAGAGAGACATTGTTTATATGGTTTTGTCTTGTTTCCTGTACACCATCCGTGACACAAGCACTAGCTGCCGCTGATACATGAAATTACCGGCTCTTACCTCACAGAGGCCAGGAATCTCGGTGACACATACCTTCTGTCAATGACGGACCCTTGCTCCTTCCTACAATATATATATATATATGTCTTAATTGCCATTCAGCAGTGAAGTTACATTGCACTACAGATATTTACGTGGTGTAGAAAAAGAAAATATACGTACGTCCCACCACCTGTTCTGCAGTGAATTGTGATTGTTAGTACAGATGAGCGAATGTTTCAAAAATTCAATTCGCCGGTTCGCCGAATTTTTTGGGAAAACTTTGCTTCAATCAGAATTTATTTGCGAGAATCACATTAAGAAACTGCTTTTTCCGGGCTGCAGAGAGCCTTTATAGGGGTGTAGAACACTGTGCCTTACAGTAACACAGTATTACACATAGGGAGTCTGCTGGAGCTTCACTTATTTGGACCGTCACGGGGCCAAAACTGACAAAATAACTCAAGGTATGAACTCAGCCTTACAGGTCGATGTTAGCATCAAGAACAAGCGCACTCCTTTTACACCGACGTCAGCTGATTCCAGATAGATGTCTACAGAACCTGTTCAATTAAATGCTTATACAAGTAGAGCCCCCCAACAGAGTGGAGAGGGTGTCAGCAGTAAGTTTGTGTTGACGTCACTGATTATTTTGCCCTTCCGCTGATCCGTCAGAACAATAACCCCCAAAAAACGGATCCTGTCTGTGGAGCATCCGCCTTCACTCGGTCAGCATTTGCTCAGTAATCCATCAGTATTGGCCCAGTCATGAAGTGGGGAGGGTGGGAACAGCATGAGAAGTCCACAGTGGCCCTATGACATAGTGGTGAGGTGGAAACAGCATGAGGGGACCACAGAGTGACACAATGACAGAGTCTGGAGGTGGCGGCAGTATGAGGAGGCCACCGAGTGGCACAATTGTAACACCCCAGAGTAGTGTTACTACATGCCTCTACCCCGCTACTATCTCCTGGGAGCCTTTATACTGTCATCAGAATTGATTTTGCTTATGTCTTCCACAAATATACAAATAAATCTATGTTAAATGCAATTGTTCATGTAATTAGCCTGGTTACCAGTAGGTGGCAGCAACTCATTGGCAGGTACAAGTTACAGATTAAAGACACAAATATGATTTCTGTGTGATGCCAGGAACAATAAAGCAGCAGTCCCAAAAAGGTTGGAGTGAGTCCCTTCTCCAATATAAAACACAAAAGTACATACATATGGGTCCGCGCTAGACTTCAAATGGCGAGTGTTTCACAAACAAGAAGTTTTCCTGGAGATTCCGCTGCTTCACTGATGCATCCCCAGTATAAGCTCTCGATACCAACTAGCAAAGCGATTTCCTTCAAGAGGAACAGATCATAGTGCAATACCCGAATCTTTGGTTAAAAGTAAGGTTTATTCTACCAAAAATAATTTTGTGTGGTGCGGTTTTTGTTCTGGCTGTAAGAACAGATCCTCAGCAGACAACAAATGTAGGACACAAAATACCATATCTTCATGTTCCAATCAAAAAGACATGAGAATGAGAGGACAACTATTGTGTGAGTCTGCAGGGGTAATCTATGTTCTGGAGTGCCCCTGCAGGCTACAATATGTGGGCAGAACCCTAAGGAAACTAAAAACCAGGATCAGTGAGCACATAGGGAATATAAAAAGAGGTCTAGAGACACATAGTGTATCTGCACATTTTAAAAGAGTTCACCACAAAAATCCTGCAGGATTGAGATTTGTTGGGGTAGAACATGTACATAAGAATTGGAGAGGTGGGGACGCGGTGAAACAAATTAACAAAATAGAAGCAAAATGTATCTATGAACTTAACACCTTGCAACCCAATGGCCTCAATATCGAATGGGACATGAAAGCAGTCAGTATGGGCTAAAATAATATTATCATTCAAGAGACCTCCAATATCCATAAGTCACTCCTCTGAATGACATAGGGTGGGATAGTAGAGGATTTAAGGTAATGGGGATGTATTAGATATTTTAAGGTAGAGTAGCAGTTTCCATATCATTAACATATATGTATGTATTTTTATATGAAATACCATTACGCACCGCCCGAACTTGACAAGCGATTTATATTCTGGATACAGGATACGAATCGGTAAATGCACGATATTGTTGTCTCCTTAAGGCATGTGCATATGCCATATCACGCCAGGTGCTTTTGCACTAATTACAGAGTGTTGGTACAACTTTTAATGTATGCAATTTTAATGAATTTTTTTTTATTTTGTATAAGAGAATGTTATGCGATTGTATACTAACTTATATTCAGGAAACCTGAAATGACATAGGACTCTGAGCGAATAGAATCAAAGTTCGGGCGGATCAGATTGTAACGCCCCAGACGAAGCGAAGGCGAAACTCGGGTCGGGCTAATTTACATGCTCTATACAAGTTACAGATTAGTGTATCTGAGCTGGGATAGGTTATTCCAGCTTAGCTCCCCCTCTGTGGAGTGGTGGGCTGGACCCACATCCTGCAGCATGGGTGGAGAAGGAAGTTAGAGAAGAGTGCCAGAAGGGAGGACAGCAAGGACATAGTCTCAGCTGAGACATGTCCATATATATCCCAGCTAGAGCACCTTCAGCTCTGCTGGATGAAGAAAGCAGAAACTAAAGCCAAACTCCAGAGTTCCAGGATGAAAGCATCCCCTGAGAATCCATCTGTGAGATAAGTCCAGAATCCTAGGAGAAGCCAATTCCTCCTCAGCTAGTCTGTCTCCCAATACAGCAGAAGTACAGATAAGTGCAGAAGTTAACCCTGCCACAGTTACAGAGCTATCAGATGTTTATCCTACAAGCTCCACATTTAAAGCAGAAGTACTCATTCCTGCCAATCCTTGCCAAAACCTGCTGTGTACTGTTTGGATGCAAGTTATTTCAAGTAAAGAAACGTTTGAACTTCATCTAAAGGTCTGGACATAATTTATTCTGCAAAGTTCCTCTATTACTCCTACTATCACCACACTCAAATTTATTGCAAGTGAGTCAGGAGCCCGGCTGTACCCAGGTAGGAGACACCGTTGACACAACTACCACAAAGCTATAGAGACATTATAGGCCATTACACCACTCTGGCCTTCCTAATCTGGGACGTGCGTTATAACACAGAAGTTCAGATTTGGGTTAGGTGTTGTGTAGATTGTATTATTTTCCCTTATAACATGGTTATAAGAGAAAATTATAGCATTCTTAATACAGAATGCTTAGTAAAATAGGGCTGGAGTGGTTAAAAAAAAAATTATAATAATTTAACTCACCTTAATCCACTTGTTCGCGCAGCCCGGCTTCTCTTCTTTCTTCTTTGCTGTGCAGGAGGAAAAGGACCTGTGGTGACGTCACTGCGCTTATCACATGGTCCGTCACATGATCCATCCATGACACCTGTTTTTGTGTCCCTCCTTTCCTTTTCCTGAGCTGTCTTGACGAAGCTGGGCAGTCACTGTCGCCTAGGACAGGGATAGATAGGGACACTTAGAGAGAGGGGATTTAGGAGTTAGTTTTAGGGACATACAGGGCTATAGACCCAGTTCCTGTATCTCTCTAATACCACTATCCTATCTTCCCTTGTGCTCCTATGCTTTTATGTTTTTGGCATAGAATTTTGTATGCTAATCACAGTTTGCACCTTTGTGGTGCGATTGTAGTTAATTTAGTGAATCACTTCATATACATTTTCTTGGGCTCATATCTTTTAGTAACCTATATAATAAATGTTACGTTTTAATTTCAGTCACCTCTTTACGTTTGGTCACGGATGTGAATATAAGGCTTTGACTATAGCTATTTAGTCGTGTGAATTTCTCTGGTGAAGAAATAGGAAAAACAAAAAGGAGAAAATACACTCACCTAAAGAATTATTAGGAACACCATACAAATACGGTGTTGGACCCCCTTTTGCCTTCAGAATTGCCTTAATTCTACGTGGCATTGATTCAACAAGGTGCTGATAGCATTCTTTAGAAATGTTGGCCCATATTGATAGGATAGCATCTTGCAGTTGATGGAGATTTGAGGGATGCACATCCAGGGCACAAAGCTCCCGTTCCACCATATCCCAAAGATGCTCTATTGGGTTGAGATCTGGTGACTGTGAGGGCCATTTTAGTACAGTGAACTCATTGTCATGTTAAAGAAACCAATTTGAAATGATTTGAGCTTCGTGACATGGTGCATTATCCTGCTGGAAGTAGCCATCAGAGGATGGATACATGTTCTCATTCTGTTTACGTCAAATTCGGACTCTACCATTTGACTGTCTCAACAGAAATCAAGACTCATCAGACCAGGCAACATTTTTCCAGTCTTCAACAGTCCAATTTTGGTGAGCTCGTGCAAATTGTAGCCTCTTTTTCCTATTTGTAGTGGAGATGAGTGGTACCCGGTGGGGTCATCTGCTGTTGTAGCCCATCCGCCTCAAGGTTGTGCGTGTTGTGGCTTCACAAATGCTTTGATGCATACCTTGGTTGTAACGAGTGGTTATTTCAGTCAACGTTGCTCTTCTATCAGCTTGAATCAGTCGGTCCATTCTCCTCTGACCTCTAGCATCCACAAGGCATTTTTGCCCACAGGACTGCCGCATACTGGATGTTTCTCCCTTTTCACACCATTCTTTGTAAACCCTAGAAATGGTTGTGCGTGAAAATCCCAGTAACTGAGCAGATTGTGAAATACTCAGACCGGCCCGTGTGGCACCAACAACCATGCCACGCTCAAAATTGCTTAAATCACCTTTCTTTCCCATTCTGACATTCAGTTTGGAGTTCATGAGATTGTCTTAACCAGGACCACAATCCTAAATGCATTGAAGCAACTGCCATGTGATTGGTTGACTAGATAATTGCATTAATGAGAAATAGAACAGGTGTTCCTAATAATTCTTTAGGTGAGTGAATATGTTATAATTGGCATTCAGCGGTGAAGTTGCATTGTACTACAGCCATTTACGGGGTGTATTAATAGGAAAGATACGTACTTCCCATTAGTCGTTCTGTGTTGAATTGCGATTGTTATATATTTTTTTTTGGGATTGTAGAAATAGGAAAAAGAATACGCCTTAATTGCCGTTCAGCGGTGAAGTAACATTGTACTACAGCCTTTTTTGGGGGGCATTATTTTAATTTTAATTTAATTCTTTTATCATACAGTTGACAGGCCCTTCAAAGAGAACGGGCAGTGACCAAAATGTTTCTGTCGCATGCAGCAGAAGAAGGGGGGGTTGGATCAGGAGTCACAGCGAGAGGCCTAAGCTCCCGGTGTCATATAGTGGTCGTGTCTTAACCATCAACCCAGCGTTGCTTGAATGGCTGACTCAGTCTTCAACTTCGTCGCAAGTGACATCAGACACCCCCAGCCAAAAGTCGGTGGGTTCCTCTGACTCAACGCTTAGTTGCCATGGCCTGGGAGCAGGCCCTGTGCCCCCAACTGTCCTGAATCTTCCTCTGCCATTTTCAGTTCCCTCAGTGCGAGAAGTATTATATGCCATAGGCTTGGGTCCACTTTTCAGCGAGGACGAGCTACTAGAGGATAGTCAGCAGCTACTGCCCAGCCAAGAACTGGAGGAGATATCCGCCACTTCCTCCGGTAGGTGGTCAAGTAGTAATTCGGAGAGTCGCGTGGGAGCAGGTGTTGTGAGCGGCCTGTGGAAAGTAGCGGTGCAGGGGATCACGGAGGCAGTGGCAGCAGGCAGTCAGCGCAGAGTGTTGGTGGGAAAATGCGTGTGGCAATTTTTTGTTAGGCCGCCGGAGGAGGTGAACATGGCCATTTGCTGGATTTGTGGGCAGAAGGTGAAGCGTGGCCAGGGTGCCAATGTTGGCACCATGGCACTGCGTCAACACATGCAGCGTCACCATAAGGTGGCCTGGGAGAACCATAACTCTGATGTGGTGGTCCCGTCTGCTGCAGCAACCGCTGCATCACCCAGTGGCACGCACCCAATGCAGTCAAGGCTCCATCACCTCAGCCGAAGGGAGCTGTCTGTCCTTCCCATCATATGCTGGTCCTGATTCTCCTGCTCCTCCTCATCAATCATTCTATTAGCAATCGATCACCGAAGCGATTGCCAAGAGACAACAGTATGCGTGTACTCATCAAACGGTGCCGAAGCTGAACGTGCTCCTGGCCAAATTGCTGGTGCTGCAGTCCCTCTCTTTCCAAGTGATGGCACCTTTCAGAAAACTGATGGCTTGTGCTGAACCGTGGTGGAGAGTCGAAAGCCGTCCTTTATTTGCCAAAAAGGCAGTACCAGCCCTGCACACATTTGTAGAACAGAAGGTGGGCCAGTCCTTGAGCCTGTCGGTGTCTGCCAAAGTGCACGGCAGCACCAACGTGTCGAGCTGTAACTACGGTCAAGGACAATATATGTCCTTTACAGCACACTGGGTAAGTGTGGTTCCGGCCCAGCAATACCAGCAACCTGGCCAGGTGATGCCGCTTCCGCCTCCACGTTCTCAAGCCATTGATCCTTCAACAATGTCCGCCTCCTCATCCTCCACCGTGTCCTCATCCTCCACAGCAGGGACAATTCACAGTGCCCCACCAGCATACCACATTTGCAGGGCACTGTGGTGTCTTGCTGTTCTGCACCTACTTTTCCTGAGTGAACGAGTCACACAGCGGAGGAACTGCTCCGCGTACTTCATCAAGAAATCAAATCCTGCTTTTCTCCTCAAAAACTCAAAATCATAAACATGGTGACCGACAAGGGGAAGAACATTGTGTCAGTGCTGCGTCAAGGAGGGCTGAGCCATGCGCCCTCCATGGCGCACGTGTTCAATCTGGTTGTAAAGCGGTTCCTGAAGTCTTCTGCCCATCTGCAAGACATCCTGAAAATGGCCAGGAAACTTTGCATGCACTTCAGCCACTCGTACACCACAAAGCACACCATTCTTGAGCTGCAGTGGCTGAACAGCATCCCCCAACATAGGCTGATATGCGATGTTTCCAATAACTGAGACATGGCTGGATAATAGCTATGACTGGGCAGTTAATGTACAGGGTTACAGTCTGTTTAGAAAGGATCGCCAAAACTGGAGAGGGGGAGGGGTCCGCCTTTATGTAAAGTCCTGTCTAAAGTCCACAGTCCGAGAAGATATAAGTGAGGGACATAAACATGTGGAGTCACTGTGGGTGGAAATACATGGAGGCAAAAACAATAAAATACTAATAGGAGTTTATTATAAACCACCTAATATACCAGAGTCCACAGAAAATCTACTACTAAACGAGATAGACGAGGCGGCAGATCATAATGAGGTCGTTATTATGGGGGACTTCAACTACCCAGCTATAGACTGGGAAACAGAAACCTGTACATCTCATAAAGGAAACAGGTTCTTGGCAATAACCAAAGACAATTACCTTTCCTAATTGATTCAGGACCCAACTAGAAGGACATCCATACTGGACTTAGTATTAACCAATAGACCTGACAGAACAACAGATGTGCAGGTCGGGGGACAACTGGAAAATAGTGACCATAAAGTAACCTTCCAATTGTCATTCAAAAGAGTGTTTCTTCAGGGAGGAAGCACTGAAAAACTATAAGGAAAAAAATAAAATATGTAAAAAACAAACAGGGCCGGCCTTTGGGGGGTGCAAGCTGTGCGGCCGCACAGGGCGCCATGGCAACGGGGGCGCCCGGCGGCCGACACAGCTCGCAGTCGGTCTCTTACAGCAGGCCGGCCCGAGATTGTGTGAGGCAAGCCTGGCGAGCTGAGCCGCTGCAGCTGCCAGGTCAGGTTCCGGAGCGTGGAGGAGGAGCATAGAAGCGCAGGCTCAGCGTCCAAGTGCTGCGCCTTCACAGAGAGCCGCGGAAGGATCCGCTCAATGTGTGAGGGCGGCGGCCGGTGCTCTGCAGACAGGGAGGGAGCAGAAGACTTCAAATAATGAGTACCTGTTCTTATTGTTTTTTTTTTTAACAAATATCTTTCATTAAATGGGGCAGGGTCTAATTAAGGGAGGCAGGGGACTGGATAAGGGTGACAGACACTGGGTTTGATTAAAGGGGCAGGGGACTGGATAAGGGTGACAGACACTGGGTATGATTAAGGGGGCAGGGGAGTGGATAAGGGTGACACTGGGTATGATTAAGGGGCAGGGGACTGGCTTTGGTTGACACTGGGTATGATTAAGGGGGGCAGGGGACTGGGTAAAGGTGACAGGGTATGATTAAGGGGGGCATGAGACTGGCTATGGGTGACACTGGGTATAATTAAGGCCCTTAATCATACCCAGTGTCACCCATAGCCAGTCCCCTGCCCCCCTTAATCATACCCTGTCACCTTTATCCAGTCCCCTGCCCTTCTTAATCATACCCAGTGTCACCCTTACCCAGTCCCCTGCCCCCTCAATTAGACCCTGCCCCCCTTAATCATACCCAGTGTCATCCAGAGCCAGTCCCCTGCCCCCCTTAATCATACCCTGTCACCTTTACCCAGTCCGCTGCCCCTTAATCATACCCAGTGTCACCCTTATCCAGTCTTCTGCCCCCTTAATCATACCCAGTGTCTGTCACCCTTAATTTAAGGAGGTCAGGGTCTAATTGAGGGGGAAGGGGACTGGGTAAGGGCGACAGGGTATGATTAAGGGGGGACCGCACCTGAGTGGTTAATTGTGCATATCATAGCCCCCTGTAAGAGATCAGGTGCTGCCAGGCAGGAGGGGGCACCCCCCCTCCCTCCCCAGTTTTAAATTCATTGGTGGCCAGTGGGGCCCCCCCCTCTCCCCTGTATTACTGTACATTTATTGGTGGACAGTGGGCCCCCCCTCCCTCCCCTGTATTACTGTGCATTCATTGGTGGCCAGTGGGCCCCCCCTCCCTCCCCTGTATTACTGTACATTCATTGGTGGCCAGTGGGCCCCCCCTCCCTCCCCTGTATTACTGTACATTCATTGGTGGCCAGTGGGCCCCCCCTCCCTCCCCTGTATTACTGTACATTCATTGGTGGCCAGTGCGGCCCCCCCTCCCTCCCCCTCCAAATTAAAATCCCCCCCATCATTGGTCGCAGCGGAGAGTTCCGATCGGAGTCCCAGTTTAATCGCTGGGGCTCCGATCGGTAACCATGGCAACCAGGACGCTACTGCAGTCCTGGTTGCCATGGTTACTTAGCAAGTTTTAGAAGCATTATACTTACCTGCGAGCTGCGATGTCTGTGACCGGTCGGGCGCTCCTCCTACTGGTAAGTGACAGGTCTGTGCTATAAGCAATGCGCCGCACAGACCTTTCACTTACCAGTAGGAGGAGCGCTTGGCCGGTCACAGACATCGCAGCTCGCAGGTAAGTATAATGCTTCTAAAAATTGCTAAGTAACCATGGCAACCAGGACTGCAGTAGCGTCCTGGTTGCCATGGTTACCGATCGGAGTCCAAGCGATTAAACTGGGACTCCGATCGGAACTCTCCGCTGCCACCAATGATGAGGGGGGAAATTATAATTAGGAGGGGGAGGGAGGGGGGCCCACTGGCCACCAATGAATGTACAGTATTACAGGGGAGGGAGGGGGGGGCCCACTGGCCACCAATAAATGTACAGTAATACAGGGGAGGGAGGGGGGGCCCACTGGCCACCAATGAATGTACAGTAATACAGGGGAGGGAGGGGGGGCCGCACTGGCCACCAATGAATTTAAAACTGGGGAGGGAGGAGGGTGTGCCCCCTCCTGCCTGGCAGCACCTGATCTCTTACAGGGGGCTATGATACGCACAATTAAACCCTCAGGTGCGGCACCTAAGGGGTTAATTGTGCGGATCACAGCCCCCTGTAAGAGATCGGGTGCTGCCAGGCACCAGGGGGCAGTTATTACACAGTTCTCAGTGTATTCTAACTTGAAGCGTCCCCATCACTATGGGAACGCCTCTGTGTTAGAATATACTGTCGGATCTGAGTTTCACGATCTAACTCAAATCCGATGGTATATTTTAACATAGAGGCGTTCCCATGGTGATGGGGACGCTTCAAGTTAAAATATACCATCGGATTGGAGAAAACTCCGATCCGATGGTATAATAGGGTCTCCTGACTTTACATTGAAAGTCAATGGGGGACGGATCCGTTTGCAATAGCACCATATTGTGTCAACGTCAAACGGATCCGTCCCCATTGACTTGCATTGTAAGTCAGGACGGATCCGTTTGGCTCCGCACGGCCAGGCGGACACCAAAACAACTTTTTTTTCATGTCCGTGGATCATCCAAAAATCAAGGAAGACCCACGGACGAAAAAACGGTCACGGATCACGTACCTACGGACCCCGTTTTTGCGGACCGGGAAAAAAAAAACGGTCGTGTGCATTAGGCTTTACCCAGTGTTTTACCAATTAGTATGTATGAGTGACTTGCATTATTCCTTCCCATGTGCATAACCTTACATTTGTTAGTGTTAAACCTCATCTGCCACTTCTCTGCCCAAGCCTCCAATCTATCCAGATCCATCTGATCCATTTGTCCTCTTCCGTGTTAATTACTTTACACAGTTTAGTGTCATCTGCAAAAATGAATATTTACTGTGCAAGCCATCTACAAGATCATTAATAAATATATTGGAGAGAATAGGGCCCAATACTGACCCCTGGGGTACTCCACTAGTCAGGGGTGTTGCTAGGGTCTTAAAACATCAGGGGCACGAGCCCAAGGCATATGTCTACCCCAAGCCTCCCCCTGCTCAAAACTAAGCTCCTCCACTCACAGTCTATATGCACAGCACCCCCACCCACAGTATATAAACAGCTCTCCCATCCACAGTATAAACACACAGCTCCTCCACCCACAGTATACAGTATATGCACAGCTCCTCCACCCACAGTATACAGTATATGTGCACAGCTTCTTCACCCACAATATACAGTATATCCATATCTCCTCTACCCACAGTATATACACAGCTCCTTCACCCACAGTCTATATGCACAGCTCCTCCACCCACAGTATACAGTATATGCACAGCTCCTCCACCCACAGTATTGGAAAGCGCCTGACTATATAGGGAGGGTGCTTAGGGACTGATGGTCCTCCCCCCCCCTTTTCCCCTTAGGGGCATTTAGGAATCTGGCCCCGTCTCAGTAATGGTTAAGTAGGTTGCAGATTAGGGTCATTGAGGGTTAATCACTGGGGAACCTCCTTAGACAGGATGAGGGCGGTGCAGGAAATCCTGAAGGTCACATATACATCATCTCTGTCCTGGTCACTTCCTCTTGCAAGTGGAAGCAGATTGGTATGGACATACCCCTTTGCTCTGTCCATACCAGGAGTCCACAGGTGGTTCTGCCCTTTTGAGCTGCTCCCTGGTGAGTTACATGAGGAGGGGAGGGTTAGCTGTGCTCTGTTAGAGCAGCTTGAGCTCTACCCTGCCATCCTCCTCCCCTGTGCCTGCTTCTGGGGCTTTGTGCAGCTGCTGCTGCGGTATACATGCAGCTCCAGCGCTTCAGCGAAGGTCCGGCGGTCTGCTCGCCGTTCCTCCTAACCCCCCCCGACTTTTATTATCCCCCAGCTTCCCGCGTGTGTGCGCCGTTTCTTTCGACCCATCCTGTGGTGCTGCGCTGTGTTACCGCCCCCCCCCCCCCCTTCCTAGCTTCTGTTCCATGGCGTTAGGGCTAAGCAAGCCGGGCGGGATTGTTGGTCTCCCCGGTAATGTAGGGCAATATGGGGTCCTCACCCCCCCCCCCCCTGCTGCTTTGGACGGCCTCCTTTAGCTCCCATGGCGCAAGCTAGATCGCTTCGCCTAACCCCCGCCCCTCTTCCCCTGAAGCGTTTACCGGGTCCCGTACTGGGCACCGCTGGGCAGGCGAGTTTTCATATGTGGTGCTTGTTTTAGCTTCCCCCAGTCTCCTGTCCAGTATTATAGATTAACCTCTCGTGCTTGCCATGTCCGATTGCGGTGCACCTGTGCCTATGGCTTCTAAGGGGTATTCCTACTGTCCAAGCTTTGCGATCAGAGCCCCTTCCGTACCATGAGGCTCTCTGGGTCTTATTTGCAGCCATTATGGCGACACCCCCCCCCTCCTTCCTCCCCTTCACGCAGGCACAGGTGCGGTTTTTTCTTCCCTTAGGTTGCCTGGAGGCATGGCCGTAATGGATTCCACATGCGCCAGTCCTGTTGCCGTTCCTGGGTTTCAGGGAGAAATGGGCGCTCCAGATCCTCAGGTGGCGCTTATCATCGTCTTTAGGACGGATGTCAGGCGCATCGGAGGAGTCTGGTTATACAATCACCGTATCGAGGCTGTTGCCTGACCGTCACTCCAGGGCTCGGCCTGGTCGCTGCAGCCCGTACCCGCTCCTTTGGAGGTTCCGTCCCTCTCTGTGACTGGTGAGTACTGCGGGGAGGATGGTTCTTGTGCAGAGTTAGAATCACGGGTAGAGGCGGTGTCCCTGCCTTAATAAATGAAAAATTTAAAATACAAAAAAAAAAACAATCTCAATGGTCGTTTAATGGCTTCAGGGTGGATTTACAGAGCCTGTAGGTTACCCGCACATATTTTCCTGGAAATTGGGCAACTCAGGTGCAGCCCCGAGCAATGGGATATCATTAGCATATATGGAGGTTTTTTCTGGCTATACGTTTTAAAAAAAAAAAAAAAAAAAAAAAATTACTAACCGAATTAATATATTATAGGCATTAAAATATATAAATGAATAACAAAGGGTATTATAAAAAAAAAAAAAAAAAAATAATAATAATGGAACTGAGTATATATATATATCTAGGTATTATAAAAAAAAAAAAAAAAAAAAATTAAAATAAAACGTGATTAAAAAGAATGAAATGATACTAATAATAAATGATTTAACAATGTAATTTTATGGATAAAAAAAAAAAAAAAAAAAAAAAAATGGAATATACATATTACGATAAAGGTATAAAAAAAAAAAAAAAAAAAAATAAATACATATATAAATAACTAAACAGGTTTGATGGATGTATATATTTATTATGTATGTTTATATTCTCCTGCATGAGAAGCCTTGCTTCTATCTTGTGTTTTGTTTATTGGCTTTTCAGCATGGAGTGTAGTATTTAAAAAATAAAATAAAATAAAAAGTAGTACTGCCTGTTATGCTCCTATCTGCGGGCACTAGGCCGTGTGTGTATAAAAAAAAAAAAAAAAAAAAATAATATATATATATATATATATATATATATATAAGCGTTTTATTTGGCCTTTCAACAATGACATACAGGACATGGTTAGTACATATATACGGAGGCGAGACGCAGTAGTAGTAGTCCCTCTAGCATTCAGCTCTATAGTCCGTGGCTATGGACCTTCCTTTAATGTAAATGGTTGTGAGTTCATATCATCACAGCCGCAATTACGGTTTTCTCTTTCTGCAGTCTACGGTACGGGTCACCGGCCCGAGGTTCCGTTGGTATGGTTTATACCGGGCACTGCTGCTGAGCTTCTAACATGTCTGTGCAGGCAGGCAGCTTAGTGGTGATGCACTTTCCTCATGTCCAGTGTTACAGGAGTTACAGTGCGGTGGGATCCAGTTGGGTCGAATCCAGGTGAGATGTACACGATGTTAGCAGTTCATGAGACTTTCTTCTAGTCCAGCTGGGTTGGTTGCCGTGAGGGTGGTATTAGTATACTGGTGCCACATGGTTTGTACGAAGCAGGGCTGCCCCTAGTTGAGTGGATATGGCGGAATCAGTAGTCGCAGGTATAACTAGATGGTCAGCCAGTAGCGGATAACCAGGTCCGTTCGTAGACATCGCTCAGGGGGAGCCTTGATATAACACCATTCATGGAGTTACACTGTTAAACTGCAGCCTTTCATTCCCCGTTCGGATCTAGGTTGTGATGCGGGTCAGACCCACTGACGGGTCCTCTTGACAGGACTTCACAGGTTGGCATGGTGACCCTCCAAGCATTATTTGCATGTATCGTTTCATTGTACGGTAGGCGATACCGGTATAGTTAGGGAGTATTTAGTTTGGATAGTCACGTCCCGTCTCCTTCAGCCTTCTGTTCTGGCTGATTGATATTTTCTCCAAGGTGTTTGTCTCTTCATTCAAGGCCGCACTGCGCGGGGGGTTGTTATTCCAGAATTTTTGTATGGGGTAATAGTACTCGGGATTGGGGTCCGTCTATACATGTCGACCCAGTTAATATAAAGGGGTGGGTACCTCCCCTCCGCCTGGTTTCGATCCGGCTGGTCGGTTCGTTTGGTATTCTGTAATGACTTCACGCATGGTGGGGCTCCAATTGTTTTTCCCTTTAGGTTAGGTTTTCCCCAGGCGGTTTGACAATTTGTGGGTGATTTGGGCCGGCGCTCGGGGCTCCCGGGGGTGTGTGTACCCGGACTGGTTTGTTCTGGTACGGTAAAATAAAATAAATCTGGTTGCATTTATTATCTATGCCAGTCTGGATAGGCACAACCCTGTTCTCTATATAGAGCTTTGAGGATACAATTCTGATTACTCCTACTGGGACACAGCTTGTATCATCTCCACTGGGACTCACCCATATGATATGGGCTTATTACACTGGGACTCACCCATATGATATGGGCTTATTACACTGGGACTTTAATTGTGAGAAACATCTAGGTCTCCAGGAAAATCGAGTATTCATCGATTAAGGATATTGTTTTGTTAGTTGCTTTTTAATTTTATGCATGTATCTTACCTTCTCCAGAGCAAGGGGGGGCTCTCTTCGTCCAGAGCACCTTGCGTGATCACTCACAGTGAGCCATCCGTTTACTCTTTCCAAGTGCACTATGGTTTGACAATTTACCTTGGTTTAAAAAAAAAAAAAAAAAAATATATAATAATAATAATAACAAAAAAGAAAATACTTTTTGGATGAAATATAACTATTCTGTGTCTAGTTGTGCGATCCTCTTTTGCTTGTTGTGGCTCGGGCTAATTGTTTTTTCTTTCAGATTTGGGGCGTTTAGCGGTTCGATGGCTGGCTTTCGTATACCTTCTGTGCGGTGCGGAGAGAGGAACAGAGGCTGGTGGGCGCTCTTTGGTTTTTCGAGAGGTGGAAGTCTTTTGGACAAGGATCCTGGAATTCTGGTGGTCATAACTCCATCCAGAGGTGGTTGGTATAGAGTTCCGCCGGAGGCGCGGTGATGCTGGTGACCCGCGCTGTGGTAATGCGCCTTTGTCTATTCCAGAGCTCTGGACCTCATGTGTCCTGACATATGATTATCCCTTTCTCACCCACCTCCTCAGGCAGAGTGTCCCATAGTCTCACTGCTCTTACCGTAAATAATCCTCTTCTATGTTGTGAAAATACATTCTCACCTCCAGACACAGAGAATGTTCCCCTTGTCACAGTCCTGGGGATAAATAGATGAGGGGAGTGATCTCTGTACTGACCCCTGATATATTTATACACAGTTATTAGATCTCGCCTTAGTCGTCTTTTTTCTACAGTGAATAAACCTTATTTTGCCAATCTTCCAGGGTACTGTAGTTGCCCCATTCCAGTCATTACTTTAGTTGCCCTCCTCTGAGCCCAGAGCTGTACACAGTACTCCATGTGTGGTCTGGCTAGTGATTTGAAAAGTGGTTGGACTATGCTCTCATCACGGGCCTTATTGGCCTTGGTTTTTAATGGGACCTGATGGTGTCTTCCTTTTGGGTGTTAATTTGGACAATTCCTTTTCTGGCCTGTACGTGAGCTAAAACAGACTCGGTTATGCTGGGTGGTGGTCGGAGCCCCGTTGGGAGAACGGGCCTCCTCCGTGGCGGCATTTGAGTACAGCGGAGATATGGTGGTTGCAGATGGAGTAACTGCCCGCTGGGAGTCCAGCGGTTGGCAGACAGCTCGGATGATTACGGTTTAACTTGCCCGCTGGGAGTCCAGCCTTTGGCATACCGTTCCGATATTATGGTTTATTAAGGTTTGCCGCTTTAATAAAGAAGCTGTGGCCGATCACCATCCAGCAATAAAGTGATACAGTTGTCGTGTCTTTTGTTATGGGTCAAGGTTGGGTAAAGGGGCCAAGGGTGAGTTAAAGGTGGTATCCCCTCCCCCTGTTACCCTGGATACCAGCAGTCTGGAAAGCGCCTGACTATATAGGGAGGGTGCTTAGGGACTGATGGTCCTCCCCCCCCCTTTTCCCCTTAGGGGCATTTAGGAATCTGGCCCCGTCTCAGTAATGGTTAAGTAGGTTGCAGATTAGGGTCATTGAGGGTTAATCACTGGGGAACCTCCTTAGACAGGATGAGGGCGGTGCAGGAAATCCTGAAGGTCACATATACATCATCTCTGTCCTGGTCACTTCCTCTTGCAAGTGGAAGCAGATTGGCCCTCCCTCCCTCCCTTTGCGGTTATTCTTGGGAGGCGGATCGAAGTGCACGGTTCTGTTCAGTTATGGATACTTGGTTATTCTGTTTTGTTTTTCTATTTTTAAGAGACCCTGCTGGGAGTCCAGCGGTTTTGGATGTTGCTCCGATGATTACGGCTTTGGAGAAGCTGCGAATTTTGGTCGAGTTTATCAATAAAGTGAAAAAAAAATAAAATAAAATAAAATAAGAAGTCACAGCTGGCGGCATTTGAGTACAGCGGAGATATGGTGGTTGCAGATGGAGTAACTGCCCGCTGGGAGTCCAGCGGTTGGCAGACAGCTCGGATGATTACGGTTTAACTTGCCCGCTGGGAGTCCAGCCTTTGGCATACCGTTCCGATATTATGGTTTATTAAGGTTTGCCGCTTTAATAAAGAAGCTGTGGCCGATCACCATCCAGCAATAAAGTGATACAGTTGTCGTGTCTTTTGTTATGGGTCAAGGTTGGGTAAAGGGGCCAAGGGTGAGTTAAAGGTGGTATCCCCTCCCCCTGTTACCCTGGATACCAGCAGTCACAGTATATGCACAGCTCCTCCACCCACAGTATACAGTATATGCACAGCTTCTTCGACCACAGTCTATATGCACAGCTCCTCCACCCACAGTATACAGTATATGCACAGCTCCTCCACCCACAGTATACAGTATATGCATAGCTCCTCCACACACAGTATACAGTATATGCATAGCTCCTCCACACACAGTATACAGTATATGCACAGCTCCTCCACACACAGTATACAGTATATACACAGCTCCTTCACCCACAGTATACAGTATATGCACAGTTCCTTCACCCACAATATACAGTATATGCACAGCTCCTCCACCCACAGTATACAGTATCTGCACAGCTCTCCCACCCACAGTATACGCACAGCTCCTCCACCTACAGTATACAGTATCTGCACAGCTCTCCCACCCACAGTATATGCACAGCTCCTCCACCCACAGTATACAGTATATGCACAGCTCCTCCACCCACAGTATACAGTATATGCATAGCTCCTCCACACACAGTATACAGTATATGCACAGCTCCTTCACCCACAGAATACAGTATATGCACAGTTCCTTCACCCACAGTATACAGTATATGCACAGCTCCTCCACCCACAGTATACAGTATCTGCACAGCTCTCCCACCCACAGTATACGCACAGCTCCTCCACCTACAGTATACAGTATCTGCACAGCTCTCCCACCCACAGTATATGCACAGCTCCTCCACCCACAGTATACAGTATATGCACAGCTCCTCCACCCACAGTATACAGTATATGCATAGCTCCTCCACACACAGTATACAGTATATGCACAGCTCCTTCACCCACAGAATACAGTATATGCACAGTTCCTTCACCCACAGTATACAGTATATGCACAGCTCCTCCACCCACAGTATACAGTATCTGCACAGCTCTCCCACCCACAGTATATATGCACACCTCCTCCACCTACAGTATACAGTATCTGCACAGCTCCTCCACCCACAGTATACAGTATATGTGCACAGCTCCTAGAAGCAGTTTATAGTGTAACACACTGATGGGCCCATGAACAGACATGGATGAAAGTGGACTTACATGTAGCTTCCCTGCATGGCTTGCACTTCTCTGTGCTCCTTTACACTGGCACTGGTTGCTGCTGGGCTGGAAGAGGCAATTTACACATCCCTTTCATTGGTACCAGCACTGGTGAGGACAGGACACAGCAGCTTTGTAATCTGCTTGTCCTGGAAAGCGCCTGACTGTATAGGGAGGGTGCTTAGGGACTGATGGTCCTCCCCCCCCCCTTTTCCCCTTTGGGGCATTTAGGAATCTGGCCCCGTCTCAGTAATGGTTAAGTAGGTTGCAGATTAGGGTCATTGAGGGTTAATCACTGGGGAACCTCCTTAGACAGGATGGGGGCGGTGCAGGAAATCCTGAAGGTCACATATACATCATCTCTGTCCTGGTCACTTCCTCTTGCAAGTGGAAGCAGATTGGTATGGACATACCCCTTTGCTCTGTCCATACCAGGAGTCCACAGGTGGTTCTGCCCTTTTGAGCTTCTCCCTGGTGAGTTACATGAGGAGGGGAGGGTTAGCTGTGCTCTGTTAGAGCAGCTTGAGCTCTACCCTGCCATCCTCCTCCCCTGTGCCTGCTTCTGGGGCTTTGTGCAGCTGCTGCTGCGGTATACATGCAGCTCCAGCGCTTCAGCGAAGGTCCGGCGGTCTGCTCGCCGTTCCTCCTAACCCCCCCCCCCCCCGACTTTTATTATCCCCCAGCTTCCCGCGTGTGTGGGCCGTTTCTTTCGACCCATCCTGTGATGTCTGTGGTGCTGCGCTGTGTCAACGCCCCCCCCCCCCCTTCCTAGCTTCTGTTCCATGGCGTTAGGGCTAAGCAAGCCGGGCGGGATTGTTGGTCTCCCCGGTAATGTAGGGCAATATGGGGTCCTCACCCCCCCCCTGCTGCTTTGGACGGCCTCCTTTAGCTCCCATGGCGCAAGCTAGGTCGCTTCGCCTAACCCCCGCCCCTCTTCCCCTGAAGCGTTTACCGGGTCCCGTACCGGGCACCGCTGGGCAGGCGAGTTTTCATATGTTGTGCTTGTTTTAGCTTCCCCCAGTCTCCTGTCCAGTATTATAGATTAACCTCTCGTGCTTGCCATGTCCGATTTCGGTGCACCTATGCCTATAGCTTCTAAGGGGTATTCCTACTGTCCCAGCTTTGCGATCAGAGCCCCTTCCGTACAATGAGGCTCTCTGGGTCTTATTTGCAGCCATTATGGCGACACCCCCCCCTCCTTCCTCCCCTTCACGCAGGCACAGGTGCGGTTTTTTCTTCCCTTAGGTTGCCTGGAGGCATGGCCGTAATGGATTCCACATGCGCCAGTCCTGTCGCCGTTCCTGGGTTTCAGGGAGAAATGGGCGCTCCAGATCCTCAGGTGGCGCTTATCATCGTCTTTAGGACGGATGTCAGGCGCATCGGAGGAGTCTGGTTATACAATCACCGTATCGAGGCTGTTGCCTGACCGTCACTCCAGGGCTCGGCCTGGTCGCTGCAGCCCGTACCCGCTCCTTTGGAGGTTCCGTCCCTCTCTGTGACTGGTGAGTACTGCGGGGAGGATGGTTCTTGTGCAGAGTTAGAATCACGGGTAGAGGCGGTGTCCCTGCCTTAATAAATGAAAAATTTAAAATACAAAAAAAAACAATCTCGATAGTCGTTTAATGGCTTCAGGGTGGATTTACAGAGCCTGTAGGTTACCCGCACATATTTTCCTGGAAATTGGGCAACTCAGGTGCAGCCCTGAGCAATGGGATATCATTAGCATATATGGAGGTTTTTTCTGGCTATACGTTTTAAAAAAAAAAAAAAATAAAAAAAAAAAAAAAATTACTAACCGAATTAATATATTATAGGCATTAAAATATATAAATGAATAACAAAGGGTATTATAAAAAAAAAAAAAAAAAAAAAAAAATGGAACTGAGTATATATATATATCTAGGTATTATAAAAAAAAAAAAAAAATATTAAAATAAAACGTGATTAAAAAGAATGAAATGATACTAATAATAAATGATTTAACAATGTAATTTTATGGATAATAAAAAAAAAAAAAAAAAAAATATGGAATATACATATTACGATAAAGGTATAAAAAAAAAAAAAAAAAAAAAGAATAAATACATATATAAATAACTAAACAGGTTTGATCGATATATATATTTATTTTGTATGTTTATATTCTCCTGCATGAGAAGCCTTGCTTCTATCTTGTGTTTTGTTTATTGGCTTTTCAGCATGGAGTGTAGTATTTAAAAAATAAAATAAAATAAAAGTAGTACTGCCTGTTATGCTCCTATCTGCGGGCACTAGGCCGTGTGTGTATATAAAAAAATAAAAAAATAAAAAATAATAATATATATGTATATATATATATATATATATATATATATATAAGCGTTTTATTTGGCCTTTCAACAATGACATACAGGACATGGTTAGTACATATATACGGAGGCGAGACGCAGTAGTAGTAATCCCTCTAGCATTCAGCTCTATACCCCGTGGCTATGGACCTTCTTTTAATGTAAATGGTTGTGAGTTCATATCATCACAGCCGCAATTACGGTTTTCTTTCTGCAGTCTACGGTATGGGTCACCGGCCCAAGGTTCCGTTGGTAAGGTTTATACCGGGCACTTCGGCTGAGCTTCTAGCATGTCTGTGCAGGCGGGCAGCTTGGTGGTGATGCACTTTCCGCATGTCCAGTGTTACAGGAGTTACAGTGCGGTGGGATCCAGTAGGGTCGAATCCAGGTGAGATGTACACGATGTTAGCAGTTCATGAGACTTTCTTCTAGTCCAGCTGGGTTAGTTGCCGTGAGGGTGGTATTAGTATACTGGTGCCGCATGGTTTGTACGAAGCAGGGCTGCCCCTTGTTGAGTGGATATGGCGGAATCAGTAGTCGCAGGTATAACTAGATGGTAAGCCAGTAGCGGATAACCAGGTCCGTTCGTAGACATCGCTCAGGGGGAGCATTGATATAACACCATTCATGGAGTTACACTGTTAAACTGCAGCCTTTTATTCCCCGTTCGGATCTATGTTGTGATGCGGGTCAGACCCACTGACTGGTCCTCTTGACAGGACTTCACAGGTCGGCATGGTGACCCTCCAAGCATTATTTGCATGTATCGTTTCATTGTATGGTAGGCGATACCGGTATAGTTAGGGAGTATTTAGTTTGGATAGTCACGTCCCGTCTCCTTCAGCCTTCTGTTCTGGCTGATTGATATTTTCTCCAAGGTGTTTGTCTCTTCATTCAAGGCCGCACTGCGCGGGGGGTTGTTATTCCAGAATTTTTGTATGGGGTAATAGTACTCGGGATTGGGGTCCGTCTATACCTGTCGATCCAGTTAATATATAGGGGTGTGTACCTCCCCTCCGCCTGGTTTCGATCCGGCTGGTCGGTTCGTTTGGTATTCTGTAATGACTTCACGCATGGTGGGGCTCCAATTGTTTTTCCCTTTAGGTTAGGTTTTCCCCAGGCGGTTTGACAATTTGTGGGTGATTTGGGCCGGCGCTCGGGGCGCCCGGGGGTGTGTGTACCCGGACTGGTTTGTTCGGGTACGGTAAAATAAAATAAATCTGGTTGCATTTATTATCTATGCCAGTCTGCATAGGCACAACCCTGTTCTCTATATAGAGCTTTGAGGATAAAATTCTGATTACTCCTACTGGGACACAGCTTTTATCATCTCCACTGGGACTCACCCATATGATATGGGCTTATTACACTGGGACTTTAATTGTGAGAAACATCTAGGTCTCCAGGAAAATCGAGTATTCATCGATTAAGGATATTGTTTTGTTAGTTGCTTTTTAATTTTCTGCATGTATCTTACCTTCTCCAGAGCCAGGGGTGGCTCTCTTCGTCCAGAGCACCTAGCGTGATCACTCAGTGAGCCATCCGTTTACTCTTTCCAAGTGCACTATGGTTTGACAATTTACCTTGGTTTTAAAAAAAAAAAAAAAAATATAATAATAATAATAACAAAAAAGAAAATACTGTTTGGATGAAATATAACTATTCTGTGTCTAGTTGTGCGATCCTCTTTTGCGTGTTGTGGCTCGGGCTAATTGTTTTTTCTTTCAGATTTGGGGCGTTTAGCGGTTCGATGGCTGGCTTTCGTATACCTTCTGTGCGGTGCGGAGAGAGGAACAGAGGCTGGTGGGCGCTCTTTGGTTTTTCGAGAGGTGGAAGTCTTTTGGACAAGGATCCTGGAATTCTGGTGGTCATAACTCCATCCAGAGGTGGTTGGTATAGAGTTCCGCCGGAGGCGCGGTGATGCTGGTGACCCGCGCTGTGGTAATGCGCCTTTGTCTATTCCAGAGCTCTGGACCTCATGTGTCCTGACATATGATTATCCCTTTCTCACCCACCTCCTCAGGCAGAGTGTCCCATAGTCTCACTGCTCTTACCGTAAATAATCCTCTTCTATGTTGTGAAAATACATTCTTACCTCCAGACACAGAGAATGTTCCCCTTGTCACAGTCCTGGGGATAAATAGATGAGGGGAGTGATCTCTGTACTGACCCCTGATATATTTATACACAGTTATTAGATCTCGCCTTAGTCGTCTTTTTTCTACAGTGAATAAACCTTATTTTGGCAATCTTCCAGGGTACTGTAGTTGCCCCATTCCAGTCATTACTTTAGTTGCCCTCCTCTGAGCCCAGAGCTGTACACAGTACTCCATGTGTGGTCTGGCTAGTGATTTGAAAAGTGGTTGGACTATGCTCTCATCACGGGCCTTATTGGCCTTGGTTTTTAATGGGACCTGATGGTGTCTTCCTTTTGGGTGTTAATTTGGACAATTCCTTTTCTGGCCTGTACGTGAGCTAAAACAGACTCGGTTATGCTGGGTGGTGGTCGGAGCCCAGTTGGGAGAACGGGCCTCCTCCGTGGCGGCATTTGAGTACAGCGGAGATATGGTGGTTGCAGATGGAGTAACTGCCCGCTGGGAGTCCAGCGGTTGGCAGACAGCTCGGATGATTACGGTTTAACTTGCCCGCTGGGAGTCCAGCCTTTGGCATACCGTTCCGATATTATGGTTTATTAAGGTTTGCCGCTTTAATAAAGAAGCTGTGGCCGATCACCATCCAGCAATAAAGTGATACAGTTGTCGTGTCTTTTGTTATGGGTCAAGGTTGGGTAAAGGGGCCAAGGGTGAGTTAAAGGTGGTATCCCCTCCCCCTGTTACCCTGGATACCAGCAGTCTGGAAAGCGCCTGACTGTATAGGGAGGGTGCTTAGGGACTGATGGTCCTCCCCCCCCCCTTTTCCCCTTTGGGGCATTTAGGAATCTGGCCCCGTCTCAGTAATGGTTAAGTAGGTTGCAGATTAGGGTCATTGAGGGTTAATCACTGGGGAACCTCCTTAGACAGGATGGGGGCGGTGCAGGAAATCCTGAAGGTCACATATACATCATCTCTGTCCTGGTCACTTCCTCTTGCAAGTGGAAGCAGATTGGCCCTCCCTCCCTCCCTTTGCGGTTATTCTTGGGAGGCGGATCGAAGTGAACGGTTCTGTTCAGTTATGGATACTTGGTTATTCTGTTTTGTTTTTCTATTTTTAAGAGACCCTGCTGGGAGTCCAGCGGTTTTGGATGTTGCTCCGATGATTACGGCTTTGGAGAAGCTGCGAATTTTGGTCGAGTTTATCAATAAAGTGAAAAAAATAAAATAAAATAAGAAGTCACAGCTGGCGGCATTTGAGTACAGCGGAGATATGGTGGTTGCAGATGGAGTAACTGCCCGCTGGGAGTCCAGCGGTTGGCAGACAGCTCGGATGATTACGGTTTAACTTGCCCGCTGGGAGTCCAGCCTTTGGCATACCGTTCCGATATTATGGTTTATTAAGGTTTGCCGCTTTAATAAAGAAGCTGTGGCCGATCACCATCCAGCAATAAAGTGATACAGTTGTCGTGTCTTTTGTTATGGGTCAAGGTTGGGTAAAGGGGCCAAGGGTGAGTTAAAGGTGGTATCCCCTCCCCCTGTTACCCTGGATACCAGCAGTCTGTCTGGGATGCGGTGCTCAGCTGCTAGACGTGCTTAAGGGCCCAGGAAAACTACAGGGCGTTCTTCATAGACAAAAGTATGGTATCAGCGCAGGAATAAAAGACATGGGGTAAAATCAAATAATAATAAGTACCTGTTCAGTCGAGTGTGCGTTTGGAAATGTTCCTAGTATAGTCTCGATCTTCATAGCACTAAACAGTGCAAGATGGATAGCAAATCTTCCTGCTCTACTTCGAAGAAACAACCGTCCCTGACGAAGAAGTCTGCTGACTTCGAAACGCGTAGGGTTGGTTTTTTGGTCCTCGGAAGTATCCGTACTACAGCTGTGACGTCACACACTACGCTTTTGGATTCCCTTACCAACACGCTCCTTCGTGCGCGCGCCAGCTGCCGGCCGGAGCGAAGCGCGCGTTTTTTTGAAGTAGAGCAGGAAGATTTGCTATCCATCTTGCACTGTTTAGTGCTATGAAGATCGAGACTATACTAGGAACATTTCCAAACGCACACTCGACTGAACAGGTACTTATTATTATTTGATTTTACCCCATGTCTTTTATTCCTGCACTGATACCATACTTTTGCTTTTGATATATATATATTTTGTGGATCGAGGCAACCGATCCTTTTCGGTATCCAGCAGCGGCTCTGTGCACAGTTGTGCATAGAGAAAGGACTTATTTGATAGCGCAGATACAATTACTAACTTTTACGTTCTTCATAGACCCATACTGAGCCATCAGTGCAGGGCTGCTGGCTCATTCACCTACACTAGACTGGCAGTAAATGTAGCTCCTAATTATATGTTAAGGGTCCATTCACACGTCAGTATTTTTACCTTTCCAGATAAAGGTTCCTTTTTTTTGCGGATCCGTTTTTCAGTACAACCTTCCGTTTTTTTACTAAAGTGCTTCCGAATCCGTTCCGTGTTTCCGTTATTCAGTTTTTTTGTTGTTTTTTTTCCATCCATTTTCCTGTCAGCGGATCCGCAAAATCGGATGACATTCAGATGGTTTTGTGCATGTCATCCGCATTTATGCGGATCCATTGACTTGAATGGACAACGGACCCGAAAAACGGACAGAAAGTAGGGCAAGCTTAATTTTTTTTCAGGATCCGCATACTCGAAAATAGGAAAACGGAACGGATTCTGTGATTCGGACAGCACTATGATTGGTGTCCGCATTTTTGCAGAGGCAATTGAAATGAATGGATCCGAAAAAACGTTCCGATTTAAATCGGAACGGAAACGGAGTGTTATAACGGACGTGTGAATGGACCCTTAGTGTGTCTCTTGCTAAACTCATACGGAGCTGCCTAGCAGCTCCACACTGGTGGCTCAGTGCAGAGCAATGCAAAAAGTGCTGGCCAGAGGTTTGGGGCAAAATGGCAACGGATCTAGGTGCCTAGCCACGCCCCTGCCACTAGTGACAGTGACCCAATCTGAGTGTGTACCGTTAATAACCGCCCTCTGTTTTCTATCACTCAGCCAGTTACTTACCCACATACAGACATTTTGTCCCAGTCCAAACATTCTCATTTTATATACTAACCTTTTATGCGGTACAGTGTCAAATGCTTTGGAGAAGTCCAGATATACGACATCCATTGATTCGCCGCTGTCAAGTCTAGAACTTACCTCCTCATAGAAACTGATTAAATTTGTCTGACATGGCCGATCCCTCATGAAGTTTACCCATGACAGATGTTAAACTTACCGGCCTATAGTTTCCGGGCTCTGTTTTTGGACACTTTTTGAATATTGGCACCAAATTTGCTATGCGCCAATCCTGTGGAACACTCCCTGTAAGTATAGAGTCCGCAAATATCAGAAATAAGGGTCTGGCTATGACATTACTTAATTCTCTTAGGATACGGGGGTGTATGCCATTCAGTACTGGCAATTTGTCTATTTTAATATTTTTAAGACGCCGCTGTACTTCTTCCTGGGTCAGACAGGGCACTTTTAATGGGGATTTACTCTTACATTTTGCATATCATCTGACAGTTTATTTTCCTTAGTGATAAAAAATATTTAACAGCTTTACTTTCTCCTCATCGCTCTCTGCAACTCCCCTCTGATTACTCTGTAAAGGGCCGACACCTTCAGATTTGTACTTTTTACCACTTATATAATTGAAGTTTTGCTCTCTTTGGCAATTAATCTCTTGGTCTCTAGTTTGGCTGCTTTTATTTGTTTCAGGGCTGGCCTTAGGTGTTAAGGCGCCCTGTGCGCCCCGGTTCACCTAAACATACACAAAGAGGAAAACAATCTTTGTAACAAACAGTTTTTTTAAATTACAGATAATTTAAGTGCAAGTGCAAACAAGTACAATCATACCCAGTGTCACCCATAGCCAGGCTCCTGACCCCCTTAATCATACCCTGTCACCTTTACCAAGTCCCCTGCCCTTCTTAATTATACCCAGTATCACCCTTACCCAGTCCCCTTCCCCCTCAATTAGACCCTGACCTCCTTAAATTAAGGGTGACAGACACTGGGTATGATTAAGGGGGCAGAAGACTGGATAAGATGACACTGGGTATGATTAAGGGGCAGGGGACTGGGTAAAGGTGACAGGGTATGATTAAGGGGGGCAGGGGACTGGCTATGGGTGACACTGGGTATGATTAAGGGGGGCAGGGTCTAATTGAGGTGGCAGGGGACTGGGTAAGGGTGACACTGGGTATGATTAAGAAGGGCAGGGGACTGGGTAAAGGTGACAGGGTATGATTAAGGGGGGCAGGGGACTGGCTCTGGATGACACTGGGTATGATTAAGGGGGGCAGGGTCTAATTGAGGGGGGAGGGGACTGGGTAAGGGTGACACTAGGTATGATTAAGAAGGGCAGGGGACTGGATAAAGGTGACAGGGTATGATTAAGGGGGCAGGAGACTGGCTCTGGGTGACACTGGGTATGATTAAGGGGGGCAGGGGACTAGGAAAAGGTGACATGGTATGATTAAGGGGGGCAGGAGCCTGGCTATGGGTGACACTGGGTATGATTGTACTTGTTTGCACTTGCACTTAAATTATCTGTAATTTAAAAAAACTATTATCAAATAATTAGAAAAGGCTCCACCAGCAAAGTACTGGAGCTCAGCCTTTCAGTTACCAGCTGAAAAAAGGGTTAAATCAATGGAAATATAGGCTGGCTCACAGTATTTTTGCATTAAAAATTTATTAATACAATAAATCAAATGACTTGTAACATCATACAGCATACATACATGAATAAATGTGTAAATATAGGTATATAAGTGCGGAGCTCACGCACAATCCTATATATCTGGAGTACTCCTAATAGGACCAAATGGCTAGAGTGAGGCTGCAAGATATATTCAAATAGACCGCTTGTTATGTCCAGGACATGAATGGCTTGTGCCAGGTAATTGAAACAAAAGTTCAAACAAAGATTGCAAAATGTTTTTGCTGTGGTTCTCACAAAGAAAGGTTCTGTATTCGAATAACCTGTAGCAAATCGTAGCCGCAACTGTTAGACAATGTTCCACTTACTTTTTCACTTGCTGAGCAAGATTTCAAACCGGCTCACTCAGCGTCTCACGTGTCCAGCCAGGTAGTCGATCGCTGGTTTAGTGACGTAGGCGCCTGAAGCCGTCAGACCAACGGAAGCTGGTTGAGCTGAGCTGGGCTGGTGATTGCCTAAGCCTATCCGGCCGGCAGCGGAAGATGTAACAAGGTTTTACCTTGATTTGCGGCAATAGTAACACAGGTATAGTCCACTTTCTGAGTAGTTAGTAAATGCGAACCTTTGAAGTGGTACGGGACGTCTTCGAATACTTAAAGATATTCAAGCAGCTGAAAATTGAAGAAAAGTCCTCTTCTTGCAAAAAACCGCACCGTTAGCCTTGGTCTCTATACACACTAGACGCGTTTCGGAAACAAGTTCCTTCCTCAGTAGATAATCATAAAATGCTGGATGTGAACACAAGACATAGCTTTAATTACCCTTTTTCAGGTTGATAAAAAATGTGGGTCGGATTGTGGAATGGGCTAATTACATAGCCTCATTCCACACCTATACAACATAAACAGTGATTGCTCACAGATTTATTACAACTAGAGTTGAGCGAACACCTGGATGTTCGGGTTCGACGAGTTCGGCCGAACTTTCGAAAAATGTTCGGGTTCGGGATCCGAACTCGACCCGAACTTCATCCCGAACCCGAACCCCATAGAAGTCAATGGGGACCCGAACTTTTGGGCACTAAAAAGGCTGTAAAACACACCCGGAAAGGGCTAGAGGGCTGCAAAAGGCAGCAAAATGTAGTTAAATCCCCTGCAAACAAATGTAGATAGGGAAATGATGAGTTAACATAAAATAAATAAAAATTAAACAATATTAATTGGAGTGAGGTCCCATAGCACAGAATCAGGCTTCAAGTCACCCACCAATGGAGAAGGTCACTTACTATTATTTTGACCACAGCACCCAGACAAAGGAGAGAGGTCCCACAGCAGAGAACCAGGCATCATATCACCCACCACAGGAGTAGGCCACCATTTAGTTACTTTGACCCCTACACCCAGACGGAGGAGAGAGGTTACACAGCAGAGAATCAGGCATTTAGATCACCCACCACAGGAGTAGGCCACCATTGAATCAGACCCCGGCAACCATGTCAGATGGCACAAGCATAAGCTTTATATCAATCAGCACAGGAGAAGGCGACTTTGACAGACTTTGACCCCTACACCCGGACGGAGGAGAGAGGTTTCAAAGCAGAGAATCAGGCATTTAGATCACCCACCACAGGAGTAGGCCCCAATTCAATGGGACCCCGGCAACCATGTCAGATGGCACAACCATCAGCTTCATATCAATCAGCACAGGAGAAGGCGACTTTGAAAGACTTTGACCCCTACACCCAGACGGAGGAGAGAGGTTTCACAGCAGAGAATCAGGCATTTAGATCACCCACCACAGGAGTAGGCCCCCATTGAATCAGACCCTGGCAACCATGTCAGATGGCACAACCATCAGCTTTATATCAATCAGCACAGGAGAAGGCGACTTTGAAAGACTTTGACCCCTACACCCAGATGGAGGAGAGAGGTTTCACAGCAGAGAATCAGGCATCATATCAACCACCACAGGAGAAGCCACCATTTAGTTACTTTGACCCCTGCACCCAGGAAGAGGAGAGAGGCACCACAGCACATATTCTGGCATCATATCAGCCACCACAGGAGAAGCCACCATTGAGTTACTTTGACCCCCGCACCCAGGAAGAGGAGAGAGGCACCACAGCACATATTCTGGCATCATATCAGCCACCACAGGAGAAGCCACCATTGAGTTACTTTGACCCCCGCACCCAGGAAGAGGAGAGAGGCACCACAGCACATATTCTGGCATCATATCAGCCACCACAGGAGAAGCCACCATTGAGTTACTTTGACCCCTGCACCCAGGAAGAGGAGAGAGGCCCCACAGCACATATTCTGGCATCATATCAGCCACCACAGGAGAAGCCACCATTTAGTTACTTTGACCCCTTCACCCAAACAGAGGAGAGAGGTTCCACATCAGAGAATCAGGCATCATATCAACCACCACAGGAGTAGGCCACAATTTAATGGGACCCCGGCAACCATGTCAGATGGCACAACCATCAGCTTCATATCAATCAGCACAGGAGAAGGCGACTTTGAAAGACTTTGACCCCTACACCCAGACGGAGGAGAGAGGTTTCACAGCAGAGAATCAGGCATTTAGATCACCCACCACAGGAGTAGGCCCCCATTGAATCAGACCCTGGCAACCATGTCAGATGGCACAACCATCAGCTTTATATCAATCAGCACAGGAGAAGCCACCATTGAGTTACTTTGACCCCCGCACCCAGGAAGAGGAGAGAGGCACCACAGCACATATTCTGGCATCATATCAGCCACCACAGGAGAAGCCACCATTGAGTTACTATGACCCCTGCACCCAGGAAGAGGAGAGAGGCCCCACAGCACATATTCTGGCATCATACTAACCACCACAGGAGAAGCCACCATTGAGTTACTTTGACCCCTGCACCCAGGAAGAGGAGAGAGGCCCCACAGCACATATTCTGGCATCATATCAGCCACCACAGGAGAAGCCACCATTGAGTTACTTTGACCCCCGCACCCAGGAAGAGGAGAGAGGCACCACAGCACATATTCTGGCATCATATCAGCCACCACAGGAGAAGCCACCATTGAGTTACTTTGACCCCTGCACCCAGAAAGAGGAGAGAGGCCCCACAGCACATATTCTGGCATCATACTAACCACCACAGGAGAAGCCACCATTGAGTTACTTTGACCCCTGCACCCAGGAAGAGGAGAGAGGCCCCACAGCACATATTCTGGCATCATATCAGCCACCACAGGAGAAGCCACCATTGAGTTACTTTGACCCCCGCACCCAGGAAGAGGAGAGAGGCACCACAGCACATATTCTGGCATCATATCAGCCACCACAGGAGAAGCCACCATTGAGTTACTTTGACCCCCGCACCCAGGAAGAGGAGAGAGGCACCACAGCACATATTCAGGCATCATATCACACACCACAGGAGAAGGCCTCTTTCAGTGATTTAGGCCTTTGGACCCAGACAGAGGAGAGAGGCACCACAGCACATATTCTGGCATCATATCAGCCACCACAGGAGAAGCCACCATTGAGTTACTTTGACCCCTGCACCCAGGAAGAGGAGAGAGGCCCCACAGCACATATTCTGGCATCATATCAGCCACCACAGGAGAAGCCACCATTTAGTTACTTTGACCCCTTCACCCAAACAGAGGAGAGAGGTTCCACATCAGAGAATCAGGCATCATATCAACCACCACAGGAGTAGGCCACAATTTAGTTTATTTGACCCCTGCACCCAGGAAGAGGAGAGAGGCCCCACAGCACATATTCTGGCATCATATCACACACCACAGGAGAAGGCCTCTTTCAGTGATTTAGGCCTTTGGACCCAGACAGAGGAGAGAGGTCAGAGATTAGCTTCATATCCCCCAGCACAGCAGAAGACCGCTTTATTTGACTTAGGCCTCAGCACCCAGACAGAAGACAGAGGTAGCATGGCAGAGGTTATGGCTTCATGTCACCCGTTAGTTTAACCGGCCACTTTCATCTGGTTAGGCCCCGTCGCCCAGACAGAGAAGAGTTTCATTCAACTGTGGGTTTCATAAAATTTGTATCAAATAAAGAAGTGGCCCGTAGCACAACAAGACATGTTTTAGGCAGTTAATAAGGACTACTCTGCACAAGGGAGGGACAGGTCCTGTGGGATCCATGCCTGGTTCATCTTTATGAAGGTCAGCTTGTCCACGTTGGCTGTGGACAGGCGGCTGCGCTTGTCAGTAATGACGCCCCCTGCCGTGCTGAATACGCGTTCAGATAAAACGCTGGCCGCCGGGCAGGAAAGCACCTCCAAGGCATAACATGCTAACTCTGGCCACGTGGACAATTTCGAAACCCAGTAGTTGAATGGGGCCGAACCATCCGTCAGGATGTGGAGGGGTGTGCAGACATACTGTTCAACCATGTTAGTGAAATGCTGCCTCCTGCTAACACGTTCCGTATCAGGTGTCGGTGCAGATAGCTGTGGCGTGGAGACAAAACTTTTCCACATTTCTGCCATGCTAACCCTGCCCTCAGATGAGCTGGCCGTGACACAGCTGCGTTGGCGACCTCTTGCCACTCCTCTGCCTTCACCTTCCACCTGTTCCCCTGTGACATGTGGGAATGCTCTCAAGAGCGCCTCTATCAGCGTGCGCTTGTACTCGCGCATCTTACGGTCGCGCTCCAGTTCTGGAATTAAAGTGGGCACATTGTCTTTATACCGGGGATCCAGCAGGGTGGCCACCCAGTAGTCTGCACACGTTAAAACGTGGGCAACTCTGCTGTCGTTGCGCAGGCATTGGAGCATATATTCGCTCATGTGGGCCAGGCTACCCATGGGTAAGGACAAGCTGTCCTCTGTGGGAGGCGTATCGTCATCGTCCACCGTATCCCCCCAGCCACGCACCAGTGATGGGCCTGGGCTGCCACCCCGCTGTGAACTTGCGTCATCCTCGTCCCCCTCCACCTCCTCCTCCTCATCCTCCTCGTCTTCCAGTACAGTGCCTTGGCTGGCGACTTGTGAACCTGTCCTCTGCTGCTTAAACAAACCTCCCTCTGAGCCACTTCGAACAGACTGGCCCGAAAGTGTTAGAAACGAGCCCTCATCCTCCTCCTCCTCCTCCACCTGGGCCACCTCCTCTAACATCATTGCCCTAAGTGTTTTCTCAAGGAGACATAGAAGTGGTATTGTAACGCTGATAACAGTGTCATCGCCACTGGCCATGTTGGTGGAGTACTCGAAACAGCGCAGCAGGGCACACAGGTCTCGCATGGAGGCCCAATCATTGGTGGTGAAGTGGTGCTGTTCGGCAGTACGACTGACGCGAGCGTGCTGCAGCTGAAACTCCACTATGGCCTGCTGCTGCTCGCACAGTCTCTCCAGCATGTGCAAGGTGGAGTTCCACCGGGTGGGCACGTCGCATATGAGGCGGTGAGCGGGAAGGCCGAAGTTCCGCTGTAGCGCAGACAGGCGAGCAGCGGCAGGATGTGAACGGCGGAAGCGCGCACAGACGGCCCGCACTTTATGCAGCAGCTCTGACATGTTGGGGTAGTGGTGAAGGAACCTCTGCACCACCAAGTTCAGCACATGCGCCAGGCAAGGGATGTGCGTCAAACCGGCTAGTCCCAGAGCTGCCACGAGATTTCGCCCATTATCGCATACCACCAGGCCTGGCTTGAGGCCCACCGGCAGAAACCACTCGTCGGTCTGTTGTTCAATACCCCGCCACAACTCCTTTGCGCTGTGGGGCCTGTCCCCCAAACATATGAGTTTCAGAATGGCCTGCTGACGTTTACCCCGGGCTGTGCTGAAGTTGGTGGTGAAGGTGTGTGGCTGACCGGATGAGCTGGTGGAAGCAGTGGAGGAGGAAGCCGAATAGGAGGAGGAGGCTACAGGAGGCAGAGAATGATGCCCTGCGATCCTAGGGGGCGGAAGGACGTGCGCCAAGGAACTGTCCGCCGGGGGCCCAGCCGCCACTACATTCATCCAGTGTACAGTTAGTGAGATATAGCGTCCCTGGCCGTGCTTACTGGTCCACGTATCTGTGGTTAGGTGGACCTTGCCACAAATGGCGTTGCGCAGTGCACACTTGATTTTATCGGACACTTGCATGTGCAGGGAAGGCACGGCTGTCTTGGAGAAGTAGTGGCGGCTGGGAACCACATACTGCGGGACAGCCATGGCCATCAGCTGTTTGAAGCTGTCTGTGTCCACCAGCCGGAATGACAGCATTTCAAAGGCCAGCAGTTTAGAAATGCTGGCGTTCAGGCCAAGGGCTCGAGGGTGACTCGGGGGGAATTTGCGCTTCCTCTCTAAGGTTTGAGATATTGAGAGCTGAACGCTGCTGTGTGATATAGTGGAGACGCTAGTTGACGGTGGCGGTGGTGGTGGTGTCGGTGGCACATCCTCTGTTTGCTGCTCGGCAGGTGGCAACATTCCTCTCGAGGCGGAAGCCGAGGCAGCAGCGGTAGAGGGAGCAGGGGGAGCCTCAGCGAGTGCCTGGTTTTTAAGGTGTGTACCCCACTGCAGTTCATGCTTTGCATGTAGATGCCTGGTCATGCAGGTTGTGCTGAGGTTCAGAACGTTAATGCCTCGCCTCAGGCTCTGATGGCAGAGCGTGCAAGTCACTCGGGTCTTGTCGGTAGGACATTGTTTAAAGAAGTGCCATGCCAGGGAACTCTTTGAAGCTGCCTTTGTGGGGCTGGGTCCCTGTTGGCGATGTCCAGTAGCAGGCGAACTCTGGGGGCGGCGGCTCGTCTGCTTTGGCCCCCTGCTCCCTCTTTGGCTTCGCTGTTGTCTCGGTCTCACCACTACCTCTTCCTCTGAACTGTGAAAGTCATCGCCACGACCTTCAGTCCATGTGGGGTCTAAGACCTCATCGTCCTCTGCATCGTCTTCCACCCAGTCTCCCTCCCTGACCTCCTCCTGTTCAGTCTGCACACTGCAAAAAGACGCGGCAGTGGGCACCTGTGTTTCGTCATCATCAGAGAGTCGGTGACTCTGCTGTGGTGGTATTCCCATGTCCTCTTCATCTGGAGACATAAGTGGTTGTGCGTCAGTGCATGGTATGTCTTCCTCCACTGGGGAAGGGCTAGGTGGACGCCCCTGGGAAACCCTGGAAGCAGAGTCTTCAAACAGAAGAAGAGACTGCTGCATAACTTGTGGCTCAGACCGTTTCCCTGATATGCTTGGGGGTGATGTGACAGACTGATGGGCTTGGTTTTCAGGTGCCACCTGTGCGCTTTCCGCAGAAGACTGGGTGGAAGACCATGTGGTGAACGTGCTGGAAGCACTGTCGGCCACCCAATCGATTAATGCCTGTACCTGCTCAGGCCTTACCATCCTAAGAGCGGCATTGGGCCCCACGAGATATTGCGGTACATTCTGCCGTCTAGTTGAGGGAGTTCGTTCCCTACTGTGTGCGCCTGGGGCCGAACGGCCACGTCCTCTACCAGCAACAGAGGCTCCACGGACACCACCACGACCGCGTCCTCGTCCCTTAATAGTATTTTTCTTCATTGTTGCGATTCAACTCGCACCACAATGAAATATATTATTTTTTATAAGCAAAATCCCCTCACTGGAATACTTTCATTTTTTTGACTGTATGGATTACAGATGGAATGACTGTTATATGTGAGTACCGCTTTCTTTGACAGATTCTAGTATGGGTACATATATGTTTTCCCAACCCCAGCACATTAGTTTGCTAATTCCAGATGTATGAAACGCAGGCCTAACTGTATCTAGTATATTGAACGCCAGATAAACTAACTTGGCCTTTTTTAAATAAAAAAAAAATTCCCTCACTGGAATACTTTCAGTCTTTTGACTGTATGGATTACAGATGGAATGACTGTTATATGTGAGTACCGCTTTCTTTGACAGATTCTAGTATGGGTACATATATGTTTTCCCAACCCCAGCACATTAGTTTGCTAATTCCAGATGTATGAAACGCAGGCCTAACTGTATCTAGTATATTGAACGCCAGATAAACTAACTCTGCCTTTTTTAAATAAAAAAAATCCCCTCACTGGAATACTTTCAGTCTTTTGACTGTATGGATTACAGATGGAATGACTGTTATATGTGAGTACCGCTTTCTTTGACAGATTCTAGTATGGGTACATATATGTTTTCCCAACCCCAGCACATTAGTTTGCTAATTCCAGATGTATGAAACGCAGGCCTAACTGTATCTAGTATATTGAACGCCAGATAAACTAACTTGGCCTTTTTTAAATAAAAAAAATCCCCTCACTGGAATACTTTCAGTCTTTTGACTGTATGGATTACAGATGGAATGACTGTTATATGTGAGTACCGCTTTCTTTGACAGATTCTAGTATGGGTACATATATGTTTTCCCAACCCCAGCACATTAGTTTGCTAATTCCAGATGTATGAAACGCAGGCCTAACTGTATCTAGTATATTGAACGCCAGATAAACTAACTTGGCCTTTTTTAAATAAAAAAAATTCCCTCACTGGAATACTTTCAGTCTTTTGACTGTATGGATTACAGATGGAATGACTGTTATATGTGAGTACCGCTTTCTTTGACAGATTCTAGTATGGGTACATATATGTTTTCCCAACCCCAGCACATTAGTTTGCTAATTCCAGATGTATGAAACGCAGGCCTAACTGTATCTAGTATATTGAACGCCAGATAAACTAACTTGGCCTTTTTTAAATAAAAAAAAAATCCCCTCACTGGAATACTTTCAGTCTTTTGACTGTATGGATTACAGATGGAATGACTGTTATATGTGAGTACCGCTTTCTTTGACAGATTCTAGTATGGGTACATATATGTTTTCCCAACCCCAGCACATTAGTTTGCTAATTCCAGATGTATGAAACGCAGGCCTAACTGTATCTAGTATATTGAACGCCAGATAAACTAACTTGGCCTTTTTTAAATAAAAAAAATTCCCTCACTGGAATACTTTCAGTCTTTTGACTGTATGGATTACAGATGGAATGACTGTTATATGTGAGTACCGCTTTCTTTGACAGATTCTAGTATGGGTACATATATGTTTTCCCAACCCCAGCACATTAGTTTGCTAATTCCAGATGTATGAAACGCAGGCCTAACTGTATCTAGTATATTGAACGCCAGATAAACTAACTTGGCCTTTTTTAAATAAAAAAAAAATCCCCTCACTGGAATACTTTCAGTCTTTTGACTGTATGGATTACAGATGGAATGACTGTTATATGTGAGTACCGCTTTCTTTGACAGATTCTAGTATGGGTACATATATGTTTTCCCAACCCCAGCACATTAGTTTGCTAATTCCAGATGTATGAAACGCAGGCCTAACTGTATCTAGTATATTGAACGCCAGATAAACTAACTTGGCCTTTTTTAAATAAAAAAAATTCCCTCACTGGAATACTTTCAGTCTTTTGACTGTATGGATTACAGATGGAATGACTGTTATATGTGAGTACCGCTTTCTTTGACAGATTCTAGTATGGGTACATATATGTTTTCCCAACCCCAGCACATTAGTTTGCTAATTCCAGATGTATGAAACGCAGGCCTAACTGTATCTAGTATATTGAACGCCAGATAAACTAACTTGGCCTTTTTTAAATAAAAAAAATTCCCTCACTGGAATACTTTCAGTCTTTTGACTGTATGGATTACAGATGGAATGACTGTTATATGTGAGTACCGCTTTCTTTGACAGATTCTAGTATGGGTACATATATGTTTTCCCAACCCCAGCACATTAGTTTGCTAATTCCAGATGTATGAAACGCAGGCCTAACTGTATCTAGTATATTGAACGCCAGATAAACTAACTTGGCCTTTTTTAAATAAAAAAAATCCCCTCACTGGAATACTTTCAGTCTTTTGACTGTATGGATTACAGATGGAATGACTGTTATATGTGAGTACCGCTTTCTTTGACAGATTCTAGTATGGGTACATATATGTTTTCCCAACCCCAGCACATTAGTTTGCTAATTCCAGATGTATGAAACGCAGGCCTAACTGTATCTAGTATATTGAACGCCAGATAAACTAACTTGGCCTTTTTTAAATAAAAAAAATTCCCTCACTGGAATACTTTCAGTCTTTTGACTGTATGGATTACAGATGGAATGACTGTTATATGTGAGTACCGCTTTCTTTGACAGATTCTAGTATGGGTACATATATGTTTTCCCAACCCCAGCACATTAGTTTGCTAATTCCAGATGTATGAAACGCAGGCCTAACTGTATCTAGTATATTGAACGCCAGATAAACTAACTTGGCCTTTTTTAAATAAAAAAAATTCCCTCACTGGAATACTTTCAGTCTTTTGACTGTATGGATTACAGATGGAATGACTGTTATATGTGAGTACCGCTTTCTTTGACAGATTCTAGTATGGGTACATATATGTTTTCCCAACCCCAGCACATTAGTTTGCTAATTCCAGATGTATGAAACGCAGGCCTAACTGTATCTAGTATATTGAACGCCAGATAAACTAACTTGGCCTTTTTTAAATAAAAAAAAAATTCCCTCACTGGAATACTTTCAGTCTTTTGACTGTATGGATTACAGATGGAATGACTGTTATATGTGAGTACCGCTTTCTTTGACAGATTCTAGTATGGGTACATATATGTTTTCCCAACCCCAGCACATTAGTTTGCTAATTCCAGATGTATGAAACGCAGGCCTAACTGTATCTAGTATATTGAACGCCAGATAAACTAACTTGGCCTTTTTTAAATTAAAAAAAAATCCCCTCACTGGAATACTTTCAGTCTTTTGACTGTATGGATTACAGATGGAATGACTGTTATATGTGAGTACCGCTTTCTTTGACAGATTCTAGTATAGGTACATATATGTTTTCCCAACCCCAGCACATTAGTTTGCTAATTCCAGATGTATGAAACGCAGGCCTAACTGTATCTAGTATATTGAACGCCAGATAAACTAACTTGGCCTTTTTTAAATAAAAAAAATTCCCTCACTGGAATACTTTCAGTCTTTTGACTGTATGGATTACAGATGGAATGACTGTTATATGTGAGTACCGCTTTCTTTGACAGATTCTAGTATGGGTACATATATGTTTTCCCAACCCCAGCACATTAGTTTGCTAATTCCAGATGTATGAAACGCAGGCCTAACTGTATCTAGTATATTGAACGCCAGATAAACTAACTTGGCCTTTTTTAAATAAAAAAAATTCCCTCACTGGAATACTTTCAGTCTTTTGACTGTATGGATTACAGATGGAATGACTGTTATATGTGAGTACCGCTTTCTTTGACAGATTCTAGTATGGGTACATATATGTTTTCCCAACCCCAGCACATTAGTTTGCTAATTCCAGATGTATGAAACGCAGGCCTAACTGTATCTAGTATATTGAACGCCAGATAAACTAACTTGGCCTTTTTTAAATAAAAAAAATTCCCTCACTGGAATACTTTCAGTCTTTTGACTGTATGGATTACAGATGGAATGACTGTTATATGTGAGTACCGCTTTCTTTGACAGATTCTAGTATGGGTACATATATGTTTTCCCAACCCCAGCACATTAGTTTGCTAATTTCAGATGTATGAAACGCAGGCCTAACTGTATCTAGTATATTGAACGCCAGATAAACTAACTTGGCCTTTTTTAAATAAAAAAAATCCCCTCACTGGAATACTTTCAGTCTTTTGACTGTATGGATTACAGATGGAATGACTGTTATATGTGAGTACCGCTTTCTTTGACAGATTCTAGTATGGGTACATATATGTTTTCCCAACCCCAGCACATTAGTTTGCTAATTCCAGATGTATGAAACGCAGGCCTAACTGTATCTAGTATATTGAACGCCAGATAAACTAACTTGGCCTTTTTTAAATAAAAAAAATTCCCTCACTGGAATACTTTCAGTCTTTTGACTGTATGGATTACAGATGGAATGACTGTTATATGTGAGTACCGCTTTCTTTGACAGATTCTAGTATGGGTACATATATGTTTTCCCAACCCCAGCACATTAGTTTGCTAATTCCAGATGTATGAAACGCAGGCCTAACTGTATCTAGTATATTGAACGCCAGATAAACTAACTTGGCCTTTTTTAAATAAATAAAAAATTCCCTCACTGGAATACTTTCAGTCTTTTGACTGTATGGATTACAGATGGAATGACTGTTATATGTGAGTACCGCTTTCTTTGACAGATTCTAGTATGGGTACATATATGTTTTCCCAACCCCAGCACATTAGTTTGCTAATTCCAGATGTATGAAACGCAGGCCTAACTGTATCTAGTATATTGAACGCCAGATAAACTAACTTGGCCTTTTTTAAATAAAAAAAATCCCCTCACTGGAATACTTTCAGTCTTTTGACTGTATGGATTACAGATGGAATGACTGTTATATGTGAGTACCGCTTTCTTTGACAGATTCTAGTATGGGTACATATATGTTTTCCCAACCCCAGCACATTAGTTTGCTAATTCCAGATGTATGAAACGCAGGCCTAACTGTATCTAGTATATTGAACGCCAGATAAACTAACTTGGCCTTTTTTAAATAAAAAAAATTCCCTCACTGGAATACTTTCAGTCTTTTGACTGTATGGATTACAGATGGAATGACTGTTATATGTGAGTACCGCTTTCTTTGACAGATTCTAGTATGGGTACATATATGTTTTCCCAACCCCAGCACATTAGTTTGCTAATTCCAGATGTATGAAACGCAGGCCTAACTGTATCTAGTATATTGAACGCCAGATAAACTAACTTGGCCTTTTTTAAATAAAAAAAAAATTCCCTCACTGGAATACTTTCAGTCTTTTGACTGTATGGATTACAGATGGAATGACTGTTATATGTGAGTACCGCTTTCTTTGACAGATTCTAGTATGGGTACATATATGTTTTCCCAACCCCAGCACATTAGTTTGCTAATTCCAGATGTATGAAACGCAGGCCTAACTGTATCTAGTATATTGAACGCCAGATAAACTAACTTGGCCTTTTTTAAATAAAAAAAAAATCCCCTCACTGGAATACTTTCAGTCTTTTGACTGTATGGATTACAGATGGAATGACTGTTATATGTGAGTACCGCTTTCTTTGACAGATTCTAGTATGGGTACATATATGTTTTCCCAACCCCAGCACATTAGTTTGCTAATTCCAGATGTATGAAACGCAGGCCTAACTGTATCTAGTATATTGAACGCCAGATAAACTAACTTGGCCTTTTTTAAATAAAAAAAATTCCCTCACTGGAATACTTTCAGTCTTTTGACTGTATGGATTACAGATGGAATGACTGTTATATGTGAGTACCGCTTTCTTTGACAGATTCTAGTATGGGTACATATATGTTTTCCCAACCCCAGCACATTAGTTTGCTAATTCCAGATGTATGAAACGCAGGCCTAACTGTATCTAGTATATTGAACGCCAGATAAACTAACTTGGCCTTTTTTAAATAAAAAAAATCCCCTCACTGGAATACTTTCAGTCTTTTGACTGTATGGATTACAGATGGAATGACTGTTATATGTGAGTACCGCTTTCTTTGACAGATTCTAGTATGGGTACATATATGTTTTCCCAACCCCAGCACATTAGTTTGCTAATTCCAGATGTATGAAACGCAGGCCTAACTGTATCTAGTATATTGAACGCCAGATAAACTAACTTGGCCTTTTTTAAATAAAAAAAATTCCCTCACTGGAATACTTTCAGTCTTTTGACTGTATGGATTACAGATGGAATGACTGTTATATGTGAGTACCGCTTTCTTTGACAGATTCTAGTATGGGTACATATATGTTTTCCCAACCCCAGCACATTAGTTTGCTAATTCCAGATGTATGAAACGCAGGCCTAACTGTATCTAGTATATTGAACGCCAGATAAACTAACTTGGCCTTTTTTAAATAAAAAAAATCCCCTCACTGGAATACTTTCAGTCTTTTGACTGTATGGATTACAGATGGAATGACTGTTATATGTGAGTACCGCTTTCTTTGACAGATTCTAGTATGGGTACATATATGTTTTCCCAACCCCAGCACATTAGTTTGCTAATTCCAGATGTATGAAACGCAGGCCTAACTGTATCTAGTATATTGAACGCCAGATAAACTAACTTGGCCTTTTTTAAATAAAATAAATCCCCTCACTGGAATACTTTCAGTCTTTTGACTGTATGGATTACAGATGGAATGACTGTTATATGTGAGTACCGCTTTCTTTGACAGATTCTAGTATGGGTACATATATGTTTTCCCAACCCCAGCACATTAGTTTGCTAATTCCAGATGTATGAAACGCAGGCCTAACTGTATCTAGTATATTGAACGCCAGATAAACTAACTTGGCCTTTTTTAAATAAAAAAAATCCCCTCACTGGAATACTTTCAGTCTTTTGACTGTATGGATTACAGATGGAATGACTGTTATATGTGAGTACCGCTTTCTTTGACAGATTCTAGTATGGGTACATATATGTTTTCCCAACCCCAGCACATTAGTTTGCTAATTCCAGATGTATGAAACGCAGGCCTAACTGTATCTAGTATATTGAACGCCAGATAAACTAACTTGGCCTTTTTTAAATAAAAAAAATTCCCTCACTGGAATACTTTCAGTCTTTTGACTGTATGGATTACAGATGGAATGACTGTTATATGTGAGTACCGCTTTCTTTGACAGATTCTAGTATGGGTACATATATGTTTTCCCAACCCCAGCACATTAGTTTGCTAATTCCAGATGTATGAAACGCAGGCCTAACTGTATCTAGTATATTGAACGCCAGATAAACTAACTTGGCCTTTTTTAAATAAAAAAAAAATTCCCTCACTGGAATACTTTCAGTCTTTTGACTGTATGGATTACAGATGGAATGACTGTTATATGTGAGTACCGCTTTCTTTGACAGATTCTAGTATGGGTACATATATGTTTTCCCAACCCCAGCACATTAGTTTGCTAATTCCAGATGTATGAAACGCAGGCCTAACTGTATCTAGTATATTGAACGCCAGATAAACTAACTTGGCCTTTTTTAAATAAAAAAAATTCCCTCACTGGAATACTTTCAGTCTTTTGACTGTATGGATTACAGATGGAATGACTGTTATATGTGAGTACCGCTTTCTTTGACAGATTCTAGTATGGGTACATATATGTTTTCCCAACCCCAGCACATTAGTTTGCTAATTCCAGATGTATGAAACGCAGGCCTAACTGTATCTAGTATATTGAACGCCAGATAAACTAACTTGGCCTTTTTTAAATAAAAAAAATTCCCTCACTGGAATACTTTCAGTCTTTTGACTGTATGGATTACAGATGGAATGACTGTTATATGTGAGTACCGCTTTCTTTGACAGATTCTAGTATGGGTACATATATGTTTTCCCAACCCCAGCACATTAGTTTGCTAATTCCAGATGTATGAAACGCAGGCCTAACTGTATCTAGTATATTGAACGCCAGATAAACTAACTTGGCCTTTTTTAAATAAAAAAAAAATTCCCTCACTGGAATACTTTATGGCTTTTTACTGTATGGATTACAGGTGGACTGGTATTAGTAGGGGTGACACAAGCACACCCAAGTCCCTGATGTAGGATTTCTATGGCACAGACCACTATTACAAGTGATTAATGGACGTTGGGAGAGATTGTGCTGCAGCACTAGTCCCAAGATGGCCGCCGCCTATCAGCCCAGTAACATGTGCCACAAAATGGTCTGCACAACCTTTAAAAAAAATAGCCTTGGACTGTGCTGCTAAATCGCTATTGGTCTGAATCCCAGGTGTAGATGTCTGACTTGTTTGGAGCTTTGGAATGCACACTGTGTCAGCTTCTGCTGCAGCACTACAAGTCGCAAAATGGCGGCCGGCGGTCAGCCCAGGTACATGTGGATGGAAAAATCACTCTGGCCACTCTAAAAATAGCCAATCCCTATCAAAAAAGCAGCTCAGCTGCAGTTGTTCAGATGAATCACAGGTGGAGGAGAGAAATTTGCTTCCAGTTATTCAATTATCCCTGCCTATTCTCGCCCTAGCATCAGCTGCGTCTATCCCTGTTCTATTCACATCGGGAGTGAGCACGTCCCGACGTGCGCACAAGCTTATAAAGAGGCTGAGTCACATGCTGCACTTGGCCAATCACAGCCTTGCCAATAGTAGGCATGGCTGCGATGGCATCTTAGGGCAAGTAGTATGATGCATGTTGATTGGCTGCTTTGCAGCCTTTCAAAATGCGCCAAAATACATGCCGAACGACGAACCCGAACCCGAACTTTTACGAAAAAGTTCGGGTTCGGGTCCGTGTCACGAACACCCCAAAATTCGGTACGGACCCGAACTATGCTCGAACTGTTCGCTCAACACTAATTACAACATATAACTTTCTATCGCACTATGTTTATATATGTGCAGAGTATATGCTGAAATATACAAAACCAAGGATAAATTGTAACATATGCTGAATTAACTAGGTTGAAGTGTTAAAGGGGTTTAATAGAAAATGTGGATCGGACTGCAAACTAGATTCATATCACAGTCCCTGTTTCCACCATGTATGATCTATAATCTATACTTTCCAGCATATGTTTATAAGTATTCAAGGTATAAGAATTAAAATTGAAATAGAAAATACTGTTTATAACAATATAAAATGAATAAAATAAACATAGAGAATAATGAAAATAAAAATAGAAATAGAAATAACCCATGCTAAAGGTGTCTGGATTGTGACTTTAGTGGCCTTGGGAGAGAAACAATATTAAAAAACAATCTGAAACGCATCCTTTATCCAAACATTTTAAATTATACCATGCAGGTGATCCAAGCATTATGAGATACACAGCTATCCAATCGGTCAAACAAGATTGGAGAGGAGGAGATTTTGTGGCCAAGATGTCCAGACAAGAGTCCAAGAAAATTTTTGAGTTTGGGTCCCTGATGCCTCAGGGCCTCAACTCTGAAATTGAAATTTTTGGGTTTCTTTAAGGTGAGACGGGTTGGTTTACATGGGGAGTCGGAGCCAGGCTGTTATTCAGCGCACTGACTCCTCCTGCATCCCTTCCCTTCTCTCCCAAGGCCAATAAAGTCACAATCCAGACACCTTTAGCATGGGTTATTTCTATTTCTATTTTTATTTTCATTATTCTCTATGTTTATTTTATTCATTTTATATTGTTATAAACAGTATTTTTTATTTCAATTTTAATTCTTATACCTTGAATACTTATAAACATATGCTGGAAAGTATAGATTATAGATCATACATGGTGGAAACAGGGACTGTGATATGAATCTAGTTTGCAGTCCGATCCACATTTTCTATTAAACCCCTTTAACACTTCAACCTAGTTAATTCAGCATATGTTACAATTTATCCTTGGTTTTGTATATTTCAGCATATACTCTGCACATATATAAACATAGTGCGATAGAAAGTTATATGTTGTAATAAATCTGTGAGCAATCACTGTTTATGTTGTATAGGTGTGGAATGAGGCTATGTAATTAGCCCATTCCGCAATCCGACCCACATTTTTTATCAACCTGAAAAAGGGTATTTAAAGCTATGTCTTGTGTTCACATCCAGCATTTTATGATTATCTACTGAGGAAGGAACTTGTTTCCAAAACGCGTCTAGTGTGTATAGAGACCAAGGCTAACGGTGCGGTTTTTTGCAAGAAGAGGACTTTTCTTCAATTTTCAGCTGCTTGAATATCTTTAAGTATTCGAAGACGTCCCATACCACTTCAAAGGTTCGCATTTACTAACTACTCAGAAAGTGGACTATACCTGTGTTACTATTGCCGCAAATCAAGGTAAAACCTTGTTACATCTTCCGCTGCCGGCCGGATAGGCTTAGGCAATCACCAGCCCAGCTCAGCTCAACCAGCTTCCGTTGGTCTGACGGCTTCAGGCGCCTACGTCACTAAACCAGCGATCGACTACCTGGCTGGACACGTGAGACGCTGAGTGAGCCGGTTTGAAATCTTGCTCAGCAAGTGAAAAAGTAAGTGGAACATTGTCTAACAGTTGCGGCTACGATTTGCTACAGGTTATTCGAATACAGAACCTTTCTTTGTGAGAACCACAGCAAAAACATTTTGCAATCTTTGTTTGAACTTTTGTTTCAATTACCTGGCACAAGCCATTCATGTCCTGGACATAACAAGCGGTCTATTTGAATATATCTTGCAGCCTCACTCTAGCCATTTGGTCCTATTAGGAGTACTCCAGATATATAGGATTGTGCGTGAGCTCCGCACTTATATACCTATATTTACACATTTATTCATGTATGTATGCTGTATGATGTTACAAGTCATTTGATTTATTGTATTAATAAATTATTAATGCAAAAATACTGTGAGCCAGCCTATATTTCCATTAATTTAAAAAAACTGTTTGTTACAAAGATTGTTTTCCTCTTTGTGTATGTTTAGGTGAACCGGGGCGCACAGGGCGCCTTAACACCTAAGGCCAGCCCTGAAACAAATAAAAGCAGCCAAACTAGAGACCAAGAGATTAATTGCCAAAGAGAGCAAAACTAACCCTAAAATGTTCTTCAATTATATAAATGGTAAAAAGTATAAATCTGAAGGTGTCGGCCCTTTACAGAGTAATCAGAGGGGAGTTGCAGAGAGCGATGAGGAGAATGCAAAGCTGTTAAATATTTTTTATCACTAAGGAAAATAAACTTATGTAGAAAAGGGTCGGCACTGCTGGAATAGACGGGGTGCACGAGTCAGTGGGGAGACGTCCCAATACTTGCAATAAAGGAGGAAAGACCGGCACTCGCGATGATGATGAATGTTGCGTTTATTTAGTCACATATTAAGGACATATAGTGACGCGTTTCAGCACAATAATAATATACATTTGTCTCTTTCAGCGGACTTGATTCCTGAATTGTTATCAACTGTTCCATTGTTTCATCAATGTATTCACATTGATCTTTTTGGTTTATTGCACCTTTCATTACTTCACCTGTGTCAGCCCTGAGGTGGGTGGAGCTACATAGTATGATGTCATTTCTCTTTTGTTTTGTTACTCCTCCCTCTCTCTGTGTATAAAAGAGATGCAATAGGAGTTTATTGTATAGTCTGAAGAAAGCACGTGTTGTGCTGAAACGCGTCACTATATGTCCTTAATATGTGACTGAATAAACGCAACATTCATCATCATCGCGAGTGCCGGTCTTTCCTCCTTTATTGTAAGGAAAATAAACTGTCAGATGATATGCAAAATGTAAGAGTAAATCCCCATTAAAAGTGTCCTGTCTGACCCAGGAAGAAGTACAGCGGCGTCTTAAAAATATTAAAATAGACAAATTGCCAGTACTGAATGGCATACACCCCCGTATCCTAAGAGAATTAAGTAATGTCATAGCCAGACCCTTATTTCTGATATTTGCGGACTCTATACTTACAGGGAGTGTTCCACAGGATTGGCGCATAGCAAATTTGGTGTCAATATTCAAAAAGTGTCCAAAAACAGAGCCCAGAAACTATAGGCCGGTAAGTAGAGTTGAGCGAACACCTGGATGTTCGGGTTCGAGAAGTTCGGCCGAACTTCCCGTAAATGTTCGGGTTCGGGATCCGAACCGAACTTCGTCCCGAACCCGAACCCCATTGAAGTCAATGGGGACCCGAACTTTTTGGCACTAAAAAGGCTGTAAAACAGCCCAGGAAAGAGCTAGAGGGCTGCAAAAGGCAGCAACATCTAGGTAAATCCCCTGCAAACAAATGTGGATAGGGAAATGAATTAAAATTAAAATTAAAAAAATAAAAATTAACCAATATCAATTGGACAGAGGTCCCATAGCAGAGAATCTGGCTTCACGTCAGCAGAGAATCAGTCTCTTCGTGCCATAGCAAAGAATCTGGCTTCATGTCAGCAGAGAATCAGTCTCTTCATGCCATAGCAGAGAATCTGGCTTCATGTCAGCGCAGAATCAGTCTTCATGTCATAGCAGAGAATCAGGCTTCACGTCACCCACCACTGGAACAGGCCACTGTCACAAATTTAGGCCCGGCACCCAGACAGAGGAGAGCGGTCCCGTAACAGAGAATCTGGCCTTATGTCAGCGCAGAATCTGTCTTCATGTCATAGCAGAGAATCAGGCTTCACGTCACCCACCACTGGAACAGGCCACTGTCACACATTTAGGCCCAGGCACCCAGGCAGAGGAGAGAGGTCCCGTAACAGAGAATCTGGCCTTATGTCAGCGCAGAATCTGTATTCATGTCATAGCAGAGAATCAGGCTTCACGTCACCCACCACTGGAACAGGCCACTGTCACACATTTAGGCCCAGGCACCCAGGCAGAGGAGAGAGGTCCCGTAACAGAGAATCTGGCCTTATGTCAGCGCAGAATCTGTATTCATGTCATAGCAGAGAATCAGGCTTCACGTCACCCACCACTGGAACAGGCCACTGTCACACATTTAGGCCCCGGCACCCAGACAGAGGAGAGCGGTCCCTTAACAGAGAATCTGGCCTTATGTCAGCGCAGAATCTGTATTCATGTCATAGCAGAGAATCAGGCTTCACGTCACCCACCACTGGAACAGGCCACTGTCACACATTTAGGCCCAGGCACCCAGGCAGAGGAGAGAGGTCCCGTAACAGAGAATCTGGCCTTATGTCAGCGCAGAATCTGTATTCATGTCATAGCAGAGAATCAGGCTTCACGTCACCCACCACTGGAACAGGCCACTGTCACACATTTAGGCCCCGGCACCCAGACAGAGGAGAGCGGTCCCATAACAGAGAATCTGGCCTTAAGTCAGCGCAGAATCTGTATTCATGTCATAGCAGAGAATCAGGCTTCAAGTCACCCACCACTGGAACAGGCCACTGTCACACATTTAGGCCCAGGCACCCAGGCAGAGGAGAGAGGTCCCGTAACAGAGAATCTGGCCTTATGTCAGCGCAGAATCTGTATTCATGTCATAGCAGAGAATCAGGCTTCACGTCACCCACCACTGGAACAGGCCACTTTCACACATTTAGGCCCCAGCACCCAGACAGAGGAGAGCGGTCCCGTAACAGAGAATCTGGCCTTATGTCAGCGCAGAATCTGTCTTCATGTCATAGCAGAGAATCAGGCTTTACATCCGCCACCACTGGAACAGGCCACTGTCACACATTTAGGCCCAGGCACCCAGGCAGAGGAGAGCGGTCCCGTAACAGAGAATCTGGCCTTATGTCAGCGCAGAATCTGTATTCATGTCATAGCAGAGAATCAGGCTTCACGTCACCCACCACTGGAACAGGCCACTGTCACACATTTAGGCCCCGACACCCAGACAGAGGAGAGGTTCATTCAACTTTGGGTTGCCCCGCAATATAATGGTAAAATGAAATTAAAAATAGTATTGAATGAGGAAGTGCCCTGGAGTAGAATAATATATTGTTAAGGGGAGGTAGTAAATATCTAATCTGCACAAGGGATGGACAGGTCCTGTGGGATCCATGCCTGGTTCATTTTTATGAACGTCAGCTTGTCCACATTGGCTGTAGACAGGCGGCTGCGTTTGTCTGTAATGACGCCCCCTGCCGTGCTGAATACACGTTCAGACAAAACGCTGGCCGCCGGGCTGGCCAGCACCTCCAAGGCATAAAAGGCTAGCTCTGGCCACGTGGACAATTTGGAGACCCAGAAGTTGAATGGGGCCGAACCATCAGTCAGTACGTGGAGGGGTGTGCACAGGTACTGTTCCACCATGTTAGTGAAATGTTGCCTCCTGCTAACACGTTCCGTATCAGGTGGTGGTGCACTTAGCTGTGGCGTGTTGACAAAACTTTTCCACATCTCTGCCATGCTAACCCTGCCCTCAGAGGAGCTGGGCATGACACAGCTGCGTTGGCGACCTCTTGCTCCTCCTCTGCCTTCGTCTTGGGCTTCCACTGGTTCCCCTGTGACATTTGGGAATGCTCTCAGTAGCGCGTCTACCAACGTGCGCTTGTACTCGCGCATCTTCCTATCACGCTCCAGTGTAGGAAGTAAGATGGGCACATTGTCTTTGTACCGGGGATCCAGCAGGGTGGCAACCAAGTAGTCCGCACACGTTAAAATGTGGGCAACTCTGCTGTCGTTGCGCAGGCACTGCAGCATGTAGTCGCTCATGTGTGCCAGGCTGCCCAGAGGTAAGGACAAGCTGTCCTCTGTGGGAGGCGTATCGTCATCGTCCTGTGTTTCCCCCCAGCCACGCACCAGTGATGGGCCCGAGCTGCTTTGGGTGCCACCCCACTGTGAACATGCTTCATCCTCATCCTCCTCCACCTCCTCCTCATCCTCGTCCTCCTCGTCCTCCAGTAGTGGGCCATGTCTGGCCACATTTGTACCTGGCCTCTGGTGTTGCAAAAAACCTCCCTCTGAGTCACTTCGAAGCGACTGGCCTGAAAGTGCTAAAAATGACCCCTCTTCCTCCTCTTTCTCCTGGGCCACCTCCTCTTCCATCATCGCCCTAAGTGTTTTCTCAAGGAGACATAGAAGTGGTATTGTAACGCTGATAACGGCGTCATCGCCACTGGCCATGTTGGTGGAGTACTCGAAACAGCGCAACAGGGCACACAGGTCTCGCATGGAGGCCCAGTCATTGGTGGTGAAGTGGGTCTGATCCGCAGTGCGACTGACCCGTGCGTGCTGCAGCTGAAACTCCACTATGGCCTGCTGCTGCTCGCACAGTCTGTCTAGCATATGCAAGGTGGAGTTCCAACTGGTGGGCACGTCGCATATGAGGCGGTGAGCGGGAAGGCCGAAGTTACGCTGTAGCGCAGACAGGCGAGCAGTGGCAGAGTGTGAAGCCGGAAGCGCGAACAGACGGCCTGCACTTTATGCAGCAGCTCTGACATGTCAGGGTAGTTGCGAATGAACTTCTGCACCACCAAATTCAGCACATGCGCCAGGCAAGGGATGTGCATCAAACCGGCTAGTCCCAGAGCTGCAACGAGATTTCGCCCATTATCGCACACCACCAGGCCGGGCTTGAGGCTCGCCGGCAGCAACCACTCGTCGGTCTGTTGTTCTATACCCCGCCACAACTCCTGTGCGGTGTGGGGCCTGTCCCCCAAACATATGAGTTTCAGAATGGCCTGCTGACGTTTACCCCGTGCTGTGCTGAAGTTGGTGGTGAAGGTGTGTGGCTGACTGGATGAGCAGGTGGAAGAAGAGGAGGAGGAAGCTGAGTAGGAGGAGGAGGAGACAGGAGGCAAAGAATGTTGCCCTGCGATCCTTGGCGGCAGAAGGACGTGCGCCAAATAGCTCTCCGCCTGGGGCCCAGCCGCCACTACATTTACCCAGTGTGCAGTTAGGGAGATATAGCGTCCCTGGCCGTGCTTACTGGTCCACGTATCTGTGGTTAGGTGGACCTTGCCACAGATGGCGTTGCGCAGTGCACACTTGATTTTATCGGACACTTGTTTGTGCAGGGAAGGCACGGCTCTCTTGGAGAAGTAGTGGCGGCTGGGAACAACATACTGTGGGACAGCAAGTGACATGAGCTGTTTGAAGCTGTGTGTGTCCACCAGCCTAAATGACAGCATTTCATAGGCCAGTAGTTTAGAAATGCTGGCATTCAGGGCCAGGGATCGAGGGTGGCTAGGTGAGAATTTACGCTTTCTCTCAAATGTTTGTGAGATGGAGAGCTGAACGCTGCCGTGTGACATGGCTGAGATGCTTGGTGACGCAGGTGGTGGTGTTGGTGGTACATCCCATGTTTGCTGGGCGGCAGGTGCCAACGTTCCTCCAGAGGCGGAGGAAGAGGCCGAGGCGGCGGCAGCAGCAGCAGAAGAGGCCGAGGCGGCAGCAGCAGAAGAGGTAGCAGTTGGAGCCTGAGTGACTTCCTTGTTTTTAAGGTGTTTACTCCACTGCAGTTCATGCTTTGCATGCAGGTGCCTGGTCATGCAGGTTGTGCTAAGGTTCAGAACGTTAATGCCACGCTTCAGGCTCTGATGGCACAGGGTGCAAACCACTCGGGTCTTGTCGTCAGCACATTGTTTGAAGAAGTGCCATGCCAGGGAACTCCTTGAAGCTGCCTTTGGGGTGCTCGGTCCCAGATGGCGGCGGTCAGTAGCAGGCGGAGTCTCTTGGCGGCGGGTGTTCTGATTTTGCCCACTGCTCCCTCTTTTGCTACGCTGTTGGCTCGGTCTCACCACTGCCTCTTCCTCCGAACTGTGAAAGTCAGTGGCACGACCTTCATTCCATGTGGGGTCTAGGACCTCATCGTCCCCTGCATCGTCTTCCACCCAGTCTTGATCCCTGACCTCCTGTTCAGTCTGCACACTGCAGAAAGACGCAGCAGTTGGCACCTGTGTTTCGTCATCATCAGAGACGTGCTGAGGAGGTATTCCCATGTCCTCATCATCAGGAAAAATAAGTGGTTGTGCGTTAGTGCATTCTATCTCTTCCACCCCTGGGGAAGGGCTAGGTGGATGCCCTTGGGAAACCCTGGCAGCAGAGTCTTCAAACAGCATAAGAGACTGCTGCATAACTTGAGGCTCAGACAGTTTCCCTGATATGCATGGGGGTGATGTGACAGACCGATGGGCTTGGTTTTCATGCGCCATCTGTGCGCTTTCTTCAGAAGACTGGGTGGGAGATAATGTGAACGTGCTGGATCCACTGTCGGCCACCCAATTGACTAATGCCTGTACCTGCTCAGGCCTTACCATCCTTAGAACGGCATTGGGCCCCACCAAATATCGCTGTAAATTCTGCTGGCTACTGGGACCTGAGGTAGTTGGTTCACTAGGACGTGTGGCTGTGGCAGAACGGCCCGTCCTCTCCCCGCACCAGAGGGTCCACTAACACCACTACGACCATGTCCACGTCCGCGTCCGCGTCCCTTATTAGATGTTTTCCTCATTGTTCCCGTTCACCACAATTTTGAGAATGGCAAATTTGGGAATGCTTTTTCAACCCAGAACAAAAAGTCTGCTTTTACGGTCACTACAAATAACTTGACCAGCTAAAACTGTGCAGATTTGTTTGAATAGAGATGTGAGACCTGTTTTTTTTTTTTGCGCTGTGTGACAGTTATAGGTTTAATCACAGAATGACACTTCTATCAGCACGCTAGCGTGTGTCTTAGGTTTTTCTGAATGACACTATCAATAACTTCAATGTAAGATTTTCTTTTTGGGATAGATTTCAAGTAGGCCTCAAATACCACAAACTAGTTATTTTCAGAATGGCAAATTTGGGAATGCTTTTTCAACCCAGTACAAAAAGTCTGCTTTTACGGTCACTACAAATAACTTGACCAGCTAAAACTGTGCAGATTTGGTTGAATAGAGATGTGAGACCTGTTTTTTTTTTGCGCTGTGTGACAGTTATAGGTTTAATCACAGAATGACACTTCTATCAGCACGCTAGCGTGTGTCTTAGGTTTTTCTGAATGACACTATCAATAACTTCAATGTAAGATTTTCTTTTTGGGATAGATTTCAAGTAGGCCTCAAATACCACAAACTAGTTATTTTCAGAATGGCAAATTTGGGAATGCTTTTTCAACCCAGAACAAAAAGTCTGCTTTTACGGTCACTACAAATAACTTGACCAGCTAAAACTGTGCAGATTTGGTTGAATAGAGATGTGAGACCTGTTTTTTTTTTGCGCTGTGTGACAGTTATAGGTTTAATCACAGAATGACACTTCTATCAGCACGCTAGCGTGTGTCTTAGGTTTTTCTGAATGACACTATCAATAACTTCAATGTAAGATTTTCTTTTTGGGATAGATTTCAAGTAGGCCTCAAATACCACAAACTAGTTATTTTCAGAATGGCAAATTTGGGAATGCTTTTTCAACCCAGAACAAAAAGTCTGCTTTTACGGTCACTACAAATAACTTGACCAGCTAAAACCGTGCAGATTTGGTTGAATAGAGATGTGAGACCTGTTTTTTTTTGCGCTGTGTGACAGTTATAGGTTTAATCACAGAATGACACTTCTATCAGCACGCTAGCGTGTGTCTTAGGTTTTTCTGAATGACACTATCAATAACTTCAATGTAAGATTTTCTTTTTGGGATAGATTTCAAGTAGGCCTCAAATACCACAAACTAGTTATTTTCAGAATGGCAAATTTGGGAATGCTTTTTCAACCCAGAACAAAAAGTCTGCTTTTACGGTCACTACAAATAACTTGACCAGTTAAAACTGTGCAGATTTGGTTGAATAGAGATGTGAGACCTGTTTTTTTTTGCGCTGTGTGACAGTTATAGGTTTAATCACAGAATGACACTTCTATCAGCACGCTAGCGTGTGTCTTAGGTTTTTCTGAATGACACTATCAATAACTTCAATGTAAGATTTTCTTTTTGGGATAGATTTCAAGTAGGCCTCAAATACCACAAACTAGTTATTTTCAGAATGGCAAATTTGGGAATGCTTTTTCAACCCAGAACAAAAAGTCTGCTTTTACGGTCACTACAAATAACTTGACCAGCTAAAACTGTGCAGATTTGGTTGAATAGAGATGTAAGACCTGTTTTTTTTTGCGCTGTGTGACAGTTATAGGTTTAATCACAGAATGACACTTCTATCAGCACGCTAGCGTGTGTCTTAGGTTTTTCTGAATGACACTATCAATAACTTCAATGTAAGATTTTCTTTTTGGGATAGATTTCAAGTAGGCCTCAAATACCACAAACTAGTTATTTTCAGAATGGCAAATTTGGGAATGCTTTTTCAACCAAGAACAAAAAGTATGCTTTTACGGTCACTACAAATAACTTGACCAGCTAAAACTGTGCAGATTTGGTTGAATAGAGATGTGAGACCTGTTTTTTTTTGCGCTGTGTGACAGTTATAGGTTTAATCACAGAATGACACTTCTATCAGCACGCTAGCGTGTGTCTTAGGTTTTTCTGAATGACACTATCAATAACTTCAATGTAAGATTTTCTTTTTGGGATAGATTTCAAGTAGGCCTCAAATACCACAAACTAGTTATTTTCAGAATGGCAAATTTGGGAATGCTTTTTCAACCCAGAACAAAAAGTCTGCTTTTACGGTCACTACAAATAACTTGACCAGCTAAAACTGTGCAGATTTGGTTGAATAGAGATGTGAGACCTGTTTTTTTTTGCGCTGTGTGACAGTAATAGTTTTAATCAACGAATGACACTTCTATCAGCATGCTAGCGTGTGTCTTAGGTTTTTCTGAATGACACTATCAATAACTTCAATGTAAGATTTTCTTTTTGGGATAGATTTCAAGTAGGCCTCAAATACCACAAACTAGTTATTTTCAGAATGGCAAATTTGGGAATGCTTTTTCAACCCAGAACAAAAAGTCTGCTTTTACGGTCACTACAAAAATAACTTGACCAGCTAAAACTGTGCAGATTTGGTTGAATAGAGATGTGAGACCTGTTTTTTTTTGCGCTGTGTGACAGTTATAGGTTTAATCACAGAATGACACTTCTATCAGCACGCTAGCGTGTGTCTTAGGTTTTTCTGAATGACACTATCAATAACTTCAATGTAAGATTTTCTTTTTGGGATAGATTTCAAGTAGGCCTCAAATACCACAAACTAGTTATTTTCAGAATGGCAAATTTGGGAATGCTTTTTCAACCCAGAACAAAAAGTCTGCTTTTACGGTCACTACAAATAACTTGACCAGCTAAAACTGTGCAGATTTGGTTGAATAGAGATGTGAGACCTGTTTTTTTTTGCGCTGTGTGACAGTTATAGGTTTAAACACAGAATGACACTTCTATCAGCACGCTAGCGTGTGTCTTAGGTTTTTCTGAATGACACTATCAATAACTTCAATGTAAGATTTTCTTTTTGGGATAGATTTCAAGTAGGCCTCAAATACCACAAACTAGTTATTTTCAGAATGGCAAATTTGGGAATGCTTTTTCAACCCAGAACAAAAAGTCTGCTTTTACGGTCACTACAAATACCTTGACCAGCTAAAACTGTGCAGATTTGGTTGAATAGAGATGTGAGACCTGTTTTTTTTTTTGCGCTGTGTGACAGTTATAGGTTTAATCACAGAATGACACTTCTATCAGCACGCTAGCGTCTGTCTTAGGTTTTTCTGAATGACACTATCAATAACTTCAATGTAAGATTTTCTTTTTGGGATAGATTTCAAGTAGGCCTCAAATACCACAAACTAGTTATTTTCAGAATGGCAAATTTGGGAATGCTTTTTCAACCCAGAACAAAAAGTCTGCTTTTACGGTCACTACAAATAACTTGACCAGCTAAAACTGTGCAGATTTGGTTGAATAGAGATGTGAGACCTGGTTTTTTTTTGCGCTGTGTGACAGTTATAGGTTTAATCACAGAATGACACTTCTATCAGCACGCTAGCGTGTGTCTTAGGTTTTTCTGAATGACACTATCAATAACTTCAATGTAAGATTTTCTTTTTGGGATAGATTTCAAGTAGGCCTCAAATACCACAAACTAGTTATTTTCAGAATGGCAAATTTGGGAATGCTTTTTCAACCCAGAACAAAAAGTCTGCTTTTACGGTCACTACAAATAACTTGACCAGCTAAAACTGTGCAGATTTGGTTGAATAGAGATGTGAGACCTGTTTTTTTTTTGCGCTGTGTGACAGTTATAGGTTTAATCACAGAATGACACTTCTATCAGCACGCTAGCGTGTGTCTTAGGTTTTTCTGAATGACACTATCAATAACTTCAATGTAAGATTTTCTTTTTGGGATAGATTTCAAGTAGGCCTCAAATACCACAAACTAGTTATTTTCAGAATGGCAAATTTGGGAATGCTTTTTCAACCCAGAACAAAAAGTCTGCTTTTACGGTCACTACAAATAACTTGACCAGCTAAAACCGTGCAGATTTGGTTGAATAGAGATGTGAGACCTGTTTTTTTTTGCGCTGTGTGACAGTTATAGGTTTAATCACAGAATGACACTTCTATCAGCACGCTAGCGTGTGTCTTAGGTTTTTCTGAATGACACTATCAATAACTTCAATGTAAGATTTTCTTTTTGGGATAGATTTCAAGTAGGCCTCAAATACCACAAACTAGTTATTTTCAGAATGGCAAATTTGGGAATGCTTTTTCAACCCAGAACAAAAAGTCTGCTTTTACGGTCACTACAAATAACTTGACCAGCTAAAACTGTGCAGATTAGGTTGAATAGAGATGTGAGACCTGTTTTTTTTTGCGCTGTGTGACAGTTATAGGTTTAATCACAGAATGACACTTCTATCAGCACGCTAGCGTGTGTCTTAGGTTTTTCTGAATGACACTATCAATAACTTCAATGTAAGATTTTCTTTTTGGGATAGATTTCAAGTAGGCCTCAAATACCACAAACTAGTTATTTTCAGAATGGCAAATTTGGGAATGCTTTTTCAACCCAGAACAAAAAGTCTGCTTTTACGGTCACTACAAATAACTTGACCAGCTAAAACTGTGCAGATTTGGTTGAATAGAGATGTGAGACCTGTTTTTTTTGCGCTGTGTGACAGTTATAGGTTTAATCACAGAATGACACTTCTATCAGCACGCTAGCGTGTGTCTTAGGTTTTTCTGAATGACACTATCAATAACTTCAATGTAAGATTTTCTTTTTGGGATAGATTTCAAGTAGGCCTCAAATACCACAAACTAGTTATTTTCAGAATGGCAAATTTGGGAATGCTTTTTCAACCCAGAACAAAAAGTCTGCTTTTACGGTCACTACAAATAACTTGACCAGCTAAAACTGTGCAGATTTGGTTGAATAGAGATGTAAGACCTGTTTTTTTTTGCGCTGTGTGACAGTTATAGGTTTAATCACAGAATGACACTTCTATCAGCACGCTAGCGTGTGTCTTAGGTTTTTCTGAATGACACTATCAATAACTTCAATGTAAGATTTTCTTTTTGGGATAGATTTCAAGTAGGCCTCAAATACCACAAACTAGTTATTTTCAGAATGGCAAATTTGGGAATGCTTTTTCAACCAAGAACAAAAAGTATGCTTTTACGGTCACTACAAATAACTTGACCAGCTAAAACTGTGCAGATTTGGTTGAATAGAGATGTGAGACCTGTTTTTTTTTGCGCTGTGTGACAGTTATAGGTTTAATCACAGAATGACACTTCTATCAGCACGCTAGCGTGTGTCTTAGGTTTTTCTGAATGACACTATCAATAACTTCAATGTAAGATTTTCTTTTTGGGATAGATTTCAAGTAGGCCTCAAATACCACAAACTAGTTATTTTCAGAATGGCAAATTTGGGAATGCTTTTTCAACCCAGAACAAAAAGTCTGCTTTTACGGTCACTACAAATAACTTGACCAGCTAAAATTGTGCAGATTTGGTTAAATAGAGATGTGAGACCTGTTTTTTTTTGCGCTGTGTGACAGTTATAGGTTTAATCACAGAATGACACTTCTCTCAGCACGCTAGCGTGTGTCTTAGGTTTTTCTGAATGACACTATCAATAACTTCAATGTAAGATTTTCTTTTTGGGATAGATTTCAAGTAGGCCTCAAATACCACAAACTAGTTATTTTCAGAATGGCAAATTTGGGAATGCTTTTTCAACCCAGAACAAAAAGTCTGCTTTTACGGTCACTACAAATAACTTGACCAGCTAAAACTGTGCAGATTTGGTTAAATAGAGATGTGAGACCTATTTTTTTTTGCGCTGTGTGACAGTTATAGGTTTAATCACAGAATGACACTTCTATCAGTACGCTAGCGTGTGTCTTAGGTTTTTCTGAATGACACTATCAATAACTTCAATGTAAGATTTTCTTTTTGGGATAGATTTCAAGTAGGCCTCAAATACCACAAACTAGTTATTTTCAGAATGGCAAATTTGGGAATGCTTTTTCAACCCAGAACAAAAAGTCTGCTTTTACGGTCACTACAAATAACTTGACCAGCTAAAACTGTGCAGATTTGGTTGAATAGAGATGTGAGTCCTATTTTTTTTTGCGCTGTGTGACAGTTATAGGTTTAATCACAGAATGACACTTCTATCAGTACGCTAGCGTGTGTCTTAGGTTTTTCTGAATGACACTATCAATAACTTCAATGTAAGATTTTCTTTTTGGGATAGATTTCAAGTAGGCCTCAAATACCACAAACTAGTTATTTTCAGAATGGCAAATTTGGGAATGCTTTTTCAACCCAGAACAAAAAGTCTGCTTTTACGGTCACTACAAATAACTTGACCAGCTAAAACTGTGCAGATTTGGTTGAATAGAGATGTGAGACCTATTTTTTTTTGCGCTGTGTGACAGTTATAGGTTTAATCACAGAATGACACTTCTATCAGCACGCTAGCGTGTGTCTTAGGTTTTTCTGAATGACACTATCAATAACTTCAATGTAAGATTTTCTTTTTGGGATAGATTTCAAGTAGGCCTCAAATACCACAAATTAGTTATTTTCAGAATGGCAAATTTGGGAATGCTTTTTCAACCCAGAACAAAAAGTCTGCTTTTACGGTCACTACAAATAACTTGACCAGCTAAAACTGTGCAGATTTGGTTGAATAGAGATGTGAGACCTGTTTTTTTTTGCGCTGTGTGACAGTTATAGGTTTAATCACAGAATGACACTTCTATCAGCACGCTAGCGTCTGTCTTAGGTTTTTCTGAATGACACTATCAATAACTTCAATGTAAGATTTTCTTTTTGGGATAGATTTCAAGTAGGCCTCAAATACCACAAACTAGTTATTTTCAGAATGGCAAATTTGGGAATGCTTTTTCAACCCAGAACAAAAAGTCTGCTTTTACGGTCACTACAAATAACTTGACCAGCTAAAACTGTGCAGATTTGGTTGAATAGAGATGTGAGACCTGTTTTTTTTTTTGCGCTGTGTGACAGTTATAGGTTTAATCACAGAATGACACTTCTATCAGCACGCTAGCGTGTGTCTTAGGTTTTTCTGAATGACACTATCAATAACTTCAATGTAAGATTTTCTTTTTGGGATAGATTTCAAGTAGGCCTCAAATACCACAAACTAGTTATTTTCAGAATGGCAAATTTGGGAATGCTTTTTCAACCCAGAACAAAAAGTCTGCTTTTACGGTCACTACAAATAACTTGACCAGCTAAAACTGTGCAGATTTGGTTGAATAGAGATGTGAGACCTGTTTTTTTTTTGCGCTGTGTGACAGTTATAGGTTTAATCACAGAATGACACTTCTATCAGCACGCTAGCGTGTGTCTTAGGTTTTTCTGAATGACACTATCAATAACTTCAATGTAAGATTTTCTTTTTGGGATAGATTTCAAGTAGGCCTCAAATACCACAAACTAGTTATTTTCAGAATGGCAAATTTGGGAATGCTTTTTCAACCCAGAACAAAAAGTCTGCTTTTACGGTCACTACAAATAACTTGACCAGCTAAAACCGTGCAGATTTGGTTGAATAGAGATGTGAGACCTGTTTTTTTTTGCGCTGTGTGACAGTTATAGGTTTAATCACAGAATGACACTTCTATCAGCACGCTAGCGTGTGTCTTAGGTTTTTCTGAATGACACTATCAATAACTTCAATGTAAGATTTTCTTTTTGGGATAGATTTCAAGTAGGCCTCAAATACCACAAACTAGTTATTTTCAGAATGGCAAATTTGGGAATGCTTTTTCAACCCAGAACAAAAAGTCTGCTTTTACGGTCACTACAAATAACTTGACCAGCTAAAACTGTGCAGATTTGGTTGAATAGAGATGTGAGACCTGTTTTTTTTTGCGCTGTGTGACAGTTATAGGTTTAATCACAGAATGACACTTCTATCAGCACGCTAGCGTGTGTCTTAGGTTTTTCTGAATGACACTATCAATAACTTCAATGTAAGATTTTCTTTTTGGGATAGATTTCAAGTAGGCCTCAAATACCACAAACTAGTTATTTTCAGAATGGCAAATTTGGGAATGCTTTTTCAACCCAGAACAAAAAGTCTGCTTTTACGGTCACTACAAATAACTTGACCAGCTAAAACTGTGCAGATTTGGTTGAATAGAGATGTGAGACCTGTTTTTTTTGCGCTGTGTGACAGTTATAGGTTTAATCACAGAATGACACTTCTATCAGCACGCTAGCGTGTGTCTTAGGTTTTTCTGAATGACACTATCAATAACTTCAATGTAAGATTTTCTTTTTGGGATAGATTTCAAGTAGGCCTCAAATACCACAAACTAGTTATTTTCAGAATGGCAAATTTGGGAATGCTTTTTCAACCCAGAACAAAAAGTCTGCTTTTACGGTCACTACAAATAACTTGACCAGCTAAAACTGTGCAGATTTGGTTGAATAGAGATGTAAGACCTGTTTTTTTTTGCGCTGTGTGACAGTTATAGGTTTAATCACAGAATGACACTTCTATCAGCACGCTAGCGTGTGTCTTAGGTTTTTCTGAATGACACTATCAATAACTTCAATGTAAGATTTTCTTTTTGGGATAGATTTCAAGTAGGCCTCAAATACCACAAACTAGTTATTTTCAGAATGGCAAATTTGGGAATGCTTTTTCAACCAAGAACAAAAAGTATGCTTTTACGGTCACTACAAATAACTTGACCAGCTAAAACTGTGCAGATTTGGTTGAATAGAGATGTGAGACCTGTTTTTTTTTGCGCTGTGTGACAGTTATAGGTTTAATCACAGAATGACACTTCTCTCAGCACGCTAGCGTGTGTCTTAGGTTTTTCTGAATGACACTATCAATAACTTCAATGTAAGATTTTCTTTTTGGGATAGATTTCAAGTAGGCCTCAAATACCACAAACTAGTTATTTTCAGAATGGCAAATTTGGGAATGCTTTTTCAACCCAGAACAAAAAGTCTGCTTTTACGGTCACTACAAATAACTTGACCAGCTAAAACTGTGCAGATTTGGTTAAATAGAGATGTGAGACCTATTTTTTTTTGCGCTGTGTGACAGTTATAGGTTTAATCACAGAATGACACTTCTATCAGTACGCTAGCGTGTGTCTTAGGTTTTTCTGAATGACACTATCAATAACTTCAATGTAAGATTTTCTTTTTGGGATAGATTTCAAGTAGGCCTCAAATACCACAAACTAGTTATTTTCAGAATGGCAAATTTGGGAATGCTTTTTCAACCCAGAACAAAAAGTCTGCTTTTACGGTCACTACAAATAACTTGACCAGCTAAAACTGTGCAGATTTGGTTGAATAGAGATGTGAGTCCTATTTTTTTTTGCGCTGTGTGACAGTTATAGGTTTAATCACAGAATGACACTTCTATCAGTACGCTAGCGTGTGTCTTAGGTTTTTCTGAATGACACTATCAATAACTTCAATGTAAGATTTTCTTTTTGGGATAGATTTCAAGTAGGCCTCAAATACCACAAACTAGTTATTTTCAGAATGGCAAATTTGGGAATGCTTTTTCAACCCAGAACAAAAAGTCTGCTTTTACGGTCACTACAAATAACTTGACCAGCTAAAACTGTGCAGATTTGGTTGAATAGAGATGTGAGACCTATTTTTTTTTGCGCTGTGTGACAGTTATAGGTTTAATCACAGAATGACACTTCTATCAGTACGCTAGCGTGTGTCTTAGGTTTTTCTGAATGACACTATCAATAACTTCAATGTAAGATTTTCTTTTTGGGATAGATTTCAAGTAGGCCTCAAATACCACAAACTAGTTGTTTTCAGAATGGCAAATTTGGGAATGCTTTTTCAACCCAGAACAAAAAGTCTGCTTTTACGGTCACTACAAATAACTTGACCAGCTAAAACTGTGCAGATTTGGTTGAATAGAAATGTCAGGTCTATTTTTTAGGCGCTGGGTGACAGGCTCAACTTGCCCCTGATGTAATATATGGCCAAAAAATAACCACACTGTTGATGGTTAAATGCACTTGGGTGACACAGGCTCAGCCTGCAGCTGATGTAGTATATGGCCAAAAAATAATCAGACTGTTGATGGTTAAATGCACTTCGGTGACACAGGCTCAGCCTGCAGCTGATGTAGGATATAGCACAAAATAACCACACTATGGATGGTTAAATACACTTGGTGATAGCTCTTGCTGGCGCACCACAAGTCACAAAATGGCCGCCGATCACCCCAGAAAAAAAGTGATCTAAAAACGCTCTGGGCAGCCTCAAAAAAGTGAGCAAGTCAATAATAGCACTTCAATGATCCACAGCTGCAGATCGATCACAGAATGAAGTCTTTTGGAGGAGTTAATCTGCCTAATCTCGCCCTAACGTCGCAGCTGCAACCTCTCCCTATGCTTGAATCAGCAGAGTGACGTGCAGCGCTACGTGACCCAAGCTTATATAGAGGCTGGGTCACATGCTGCACTGGCCAATCACAGCCATGCCAATAGTAGGCAAGGCTGTGATGGCCTCTTGGGGCAAGTAGTATGACGCTTGTTGATTGGCTGCTTTGCAGCCTTTCAAAAAGCGCCAAGAAAGCGCCGAACACCGAACCCGAACCTAGACTTTTACGAAAATGTTCGGGTTCGGGTCCGTGTCACGGACACCCCAAAATTCGGTACGAACCCGAACTATACAGTTCGGGTTCGCTCATCTCTACCGGTAAGTTTAACATCTGTCATGGGTAAACTTCATGAGGGATCGGCCATGTCAGACAAATTTAATCAGTTTCTATGAGGAGGTAAGTTCTATACTTGACAGCGGCGAATCAATGGATGTCGTATATCTGGACTTCTCCAAAGCATTTGACACTGTACCACATAAAAGGTTAGTATATAAAATGAGAATGTTTGGACTGGGACAAAATGTCTGTATGTGGGTAAGTAACTGGCTGAGTGATAGAAAACAGAGGGCGGTTATTAACGGTACACACTCAGATTGGGTCACTGTCACTAGTGGCAGGGGCGTGGCTAGGCACCTAGATCCGTGGCCATTTTGCCCCAAACCTCTGGCCAGCACTTTCTGCATTGCTCTGCACTGAGCCACCAGTGTGGAGCTGCTAGGCAGCTCCGTATGAGTTTAGCAAGAGACACACTAAGGGTCCATTCACACGTCCGTTATAGCACTTAGTTTCCGTTCCGATTTAAATCGGAACGTTTTTTCGGATCCATTCATTTCAACTGCCTCTGCAAAAATGCGGACACCAATCATAGTGCTGTCCGAATCACGGAATCCGTTCCGTTTTCCTATTTTCGAGTATGCGGATCCTGAAAAAAAATTAAGCTTGTCCTACTTTCTGTCCGTTTTTCGGGTCCGTTGTCCATTCAAGTCAATGGATCCGCATAAATGCGGATGACATGCACAAAACCATCTGAATGTCATCCGATTTTGCGGATCCGTTGACAGGAAAATGGATGGAAAAAAAAACAACAAAAAAACTGAATAACGGAAACACGGAACGGATTCGGAAGCACTTTTGTAAAAAAACGGAAGGTTGTACTGAAAAACGGATCCGCAGAAAAAAGGAACCTTTATCTGGAAAGGTAAAAATACTGACGTGTGAATGGACCCTTAACATATAATTAGGAGCTACATTTACTGCCAGTCTAGTGTAGGTGAATGAGCCAGCAGCCCTGCACTGATGGCTCAGTATGGGTCTATGAAGAACGTAAAAGTTAGTAATTGTATCTGCGCTATCAAATAAGTCCTTTCTCTATGCACAACTGTGCACAGAGCCGCTGCTGGATACCGAAAAGGATCGGTTGCCTCGATCCACAAAATATATATATATCAAAAGCAAAAGTATGGTATCAGTGCAGGAATAAAAGACATGGGGTAAAATCAAATAATAATAAGTACCTGTTCAGTCGAGTGTGCGTTTGGAAATGTTCCTAGTATAGTCTCGATCTTCATAGCACTAAACAGTGCAAGATGGATAGCAAATCTTCCTGCTCTACTTGAAAAAAACGCGCGCGTCGCTCCGGCCGGCAGCTGGCGCGCGCACGAAGGAGCGTGTTGGTAAGGGAATCCAAAAGCGTAGTGTGTGACGTCACAGCTGTAGTACGGATACTTCCGAGGACCAAAAAACCAAACCTACGCGTTTCGAAGTCAGCAGACTTCTTCGTCAGGGACGGTTGTTTCTTCGAAGTAGAGCAGGAAGATTTGCTATCCATCTTGCACTGTTTAGTGCTATGAAGATCGAGACTATACTAGGAACATTTCCAAACGCACACTCGACTGAACAGGTACTTATTATTATTTGATTTTACCCCATGTCTTTTATTCCTGCGCTGATACCATACTTTTGTCTATGAAGAACGCCCTGTAGTTTTCCTGGGCCCTTAAGCACGTCTAGCAGCTGAGCACCGCATCCCAGACAGGACAAGCAGATTACAAAGCTGCTGTGTCCTGTCCTCACCAGTGCTGGTACCAATGAAAGGGATGTGTAAATTGCCTCTTCCAGCCCAGCAGCAACCAGTGCCAGTGTAAAGGAGCACAGAGAAGTGCAAGCCATGCAGGGAAGCTACATGTAAGTCCACTTTCATCCATGTCTGTTCATGGGCCCATCAGTGTGTTACACTATAAACTGCTTCTAGGAGCTGTGCACATATACTGTATACTGTGGGTGGAGGAGCTGTGCAGATACTGTATACTGTAGGTGGAGGAGCTGTGCATATACTGTGGGTGGGAGAGCTGTGCAGATACTGTATACTGTGGGTGGAGGAGCTGTGCATATACTGTATACTGTGGGTGAAGGAACTGTGCATATACTGTATTCTGTGGGTGAAGGAGCTGTGCATATACTGTATACTGTGTGTGGAGGAGCTATGCATATACTGTATACTGTGGGTGGAGGAGCTGTGCATATACTGTATACTGTGGGTGGAGGAGCTGTGCATATACTGTATACTGTGGGTGGAGGAGCTATGCATATACTGTATACTGTGGGTGGAGGAGCTGTGCATATACTGTATACTGTGGGTGGAGGAGCTGTGCATATAGACTGTGGGTGAAGGAGCTGTGCATATACTGTATACTGTGGGTGGAGGAGCTATGCATATACTGTGGGTAGAGGAGATATGGATATACTGTATATTGTGGGTGAAGAAGCTGTGCACATATACTGTATACTGTGGGTGGAGGAGCTGTGCATATACTGTATACTGTAGGTGGAGGAGCTGTGTGTTTATACTGTGGATGGGAGAGCTGTTTATATACTGTGGGTGGGGGTGCTGTGCATATAGACTGTGAGTGGAGGAGCTTTGTTTTGAGGAGGGGGAGGCTTGGGGTAGACATATGCCTTGGGCTCGTGCCCCTGATGTTTTAAGACCCTAGCAACACCCCTGACTAGTGGAGTACCTCAGGGGTCAGTATTGGGCCCTATTCTCTCCAATATATTTATTAATGATCTTGTAGAAGGCTTGCACAGTAAATATTCATTTTTGCAGATGACACTAAACTGTGTAAAGTAATTAAGACTGTTGGTATTCAGGAAAAAGGGGGGTTAGGATAAGACATACCTTCAGGCCCACCCGTTATTAACTTATCCCAAACAAAGGACACGGACACCGATTAACTTTAAAACTCTCTTTTACTGGGTGATTGTCGGCCACAGCTCACATTATCAAGGCAATTTTAAACTCCTCCTCCAACCACTCCTTCTGTGCGTGTGCCAACCCCTGGACACCAGAGGGCACGTGCGCCAAATCTGCTCCCATCATGCTCCTGTTCTCTACATTGCCGCCAGCTGTGACTTGCGAATTCCACACCAACCAGGAACCTCGAAAAAAGGAAATACAACATGAACATCCAAACACAAGACAATCAAAACCATAACAAGGGAGGGCGGGCAGGACCAGCTTGCCTTCGCCGAACAGAGGAAGAGGCAGTCGCAGGGGAGGGCGTATATATCCCCTGCCATTGCCACCTCCCCTTCCTTCTCAATAGCCACACCACCCTCCGCTTTTAACCCTTTCAATCCCATCTTTACTCATTGGCCATGTATTGCCCGCCAGGCCATATAAACAGGTAAGGGGCCTGCTTATAACCTGGGTAGGGGTAAGGGGCACCATCAGTCCCTCATCACCCTCCCTACTACTGTCGGGTGCTCTCCACACGGAAGAGGACAGATGGATCAGATGGATCTGGATAGATTGGAGGCTTGGGCAGAGAAGTGGCAGATGAGGTTTAACACTAACAAATGTAAGGTTATGCACATGGGAAGGAATAATGCAAGTCACCCATACATACTAATTGGTAAAACACTGGGTAAAGCCTAATGCACACGACCGTTTTTTTTTGCGGTCCGCAAAAACGGGGTCCGTAGGTCCGTGATCTGTGACCGTTTTTTCGTCCGTGGGTCTTCCTTGATTTTTGGAGGATCCGTCCTGACTTACAATGCAAGTCAAATTAAAATTTCCCCCCTCATCATTGGTGGCAGCGGAGAGTTCCGATCGGAGACCCAGTTTAATCGCTGGGACTCCGATCGGTAACCATGGCAACCAGGACGCTACTGCAGTCCTGGTTGCCATGGTTACTTAGCAATTTTTAGAAGCATTATACTTACCTGCGAGCTGCGATGTTTGTGACCGGCCAAGCGCTCCTCCTACTGGGAAGTGAAAGGTCTGTGCGGCGCATTGCTTATAGCACAGACCTGTCACTTACCAGTAGGAGGAGCGCCCGACCGGTCACAGACATCGCAGCTCGCAGGTAAGTATAATGCTTCTAAAACTTGCTAAGTAATTATGGCAACCAGGACTGCAGTAGTGTCCTGGTTGCCATGGTTACCGATCGGAGCCCCAGCGATTAAACTGGGACTCCGATCCGAACTCTCCGCTGCGACCAATGATGGGGGGGGGATTTTAATTAGGAGGGGGAGGGAGGGGGGGCCGCACTGGCCACCAATGAATGTACAGTAATACAGGGGAGGGAGGGGGGCCCACTGGCCACCAATGAATGTACAGTAATACAGGGGAGGGAGGGGGGCCCACTGGCCACCAATGAATGTACAGTAATACAGGGGAGGGAGGGGGGCCCACTGGCCACCAATGAATGTACAGTAATACAGGGGAGGGAGGGGGGGCCCACTGTCCACCAATGAATGTACAGTAATACAGGGGAGGGAGGGGGGGCCCACAGGCCACCAATGAATGTACAGTAATACAGGGGAGGGAGGGGGGGCCCACTGGCCACCAATGAATTTAAAACTGGGGAGGGAGGGGGGGTGCCCCCTCCTGCCTGGCAGCACCTGATCTCTTACAGGGGGCTATGATATGCACAATTAACCACTCACTTGCGGTCCGCAGAAAATCACGGAAAATGGAACAACGGCCACGGATGCACACAACGGTCGTGTGCATGAGGCCTAACACTGACATTGAAAAGGACCTAGGAATTTTGGTGAACAGCAAACTTAGGCTACTTTCACACTTACGTTCGGAGCGGATCCGTCTGGTGTCTTCACAGACGGATCCGCTCCTATAATGCAAACGATGGTATCCGTTCAGAACGGATCCGTCTGCATTATATTTCAGAAAAAAAATCTAAGGCTACTTTCACACTTGCGTTCGGGGTTTCGCTTGTGAGTTCCGTTTGAAGGCTCTCACAAGAGGCCCCGAACGGATCCGTACAGCCCCAATGCATTCTGAGTGGATGCGGATCCGCTCAGAATGCATCAGTTTGGCACCGTTTGGCCTCCGTTCGGCTCAGCAGGCGGACACCCGAACGCAGCTTGCAGCGTTTTGGTGTCCGCCTGGCCGTGCGGAGCCAAACTGATCCGTCCAGACTTAAAATGCAAGTCAATGGGGACGGATCCGTTTGACGTTGACACAATATGGTGCAATTGCAAACGGATCCGCCCCCCATTGACTTTCAATGTAAAGTCAGGAGTCCCTATTAATATACCATCAGATCAGAGTTTTCTCCAATCCGATGGTATATTTTAACTTGAAGCGTCCCCATCACCATGGGAACGCCTCTATGTTAGAATATACCATCGGATTTGAGTTAGATCGTGAAACTCAGATCCGAAAGTATATTCTAACACAGAGGCGTTCCCATGGTGATGGGGACGCTTCAAGTTAGAATATACTAAAAGAACTGTGTACATGACTGCCCCCTGCTGCCTGGCAGGTGCTGCCAGGCAGCAGGGGGCAGACCCCCCCCTCCCCTGTATTTAACTCATTGGTGGCCAGTGCGGCCCCCCCCCTCCCTCCCCTGTATTTAACTCATTGGTGGCCAGTGCGGCCCCCCTCCCTCCCCTGTATTTAACTCATTGGTGGCCAGTGCGGCCGGACCCCCCTCCCTCCCCCCCTAATTAAAATGACCGACCCTCCATCATTGGTGGCAGTGGAGAGTTCTGATCGGAGTCCCAGTTTAATCGCTGGGGCTCCGATCGGTTACCATGGCAGCCAAGACGCTATTGCAGTTCTGGCTGCCATGGTTACTTAGCAATAGAAGCATTATACTTACCTGCGATGTCTGTGACCGGACGGGCGCTCCTCCTACTGGTAAGTGAAAGGTCTGTGCGGCGCATTGCTTATAGCACAGACCTTTCACTTACCAGTAGGAGGAGCGCCCGGCCGGTCACGGTCTCCATCCCGATCATCTCCTAGCAACCGTATCCGCACCGTATCCGCACTGGCCGGGGGGAGGGGGGGGCGGCCGCACTGGCCACCAATGAGTTAAATACAGGGGAGGGAGGGAGGGGGTGCCAGCCGCACTGGCCACCAATGAGTTAAATACAAGGGAGGGGGGGGGGCCGGCCACACTGGCCACCAATGAGTTAAATACAGGGAAGGGAGGGAGGGGGGGTCTGCCCCCTGCTGCCTGGCAGCACCTGCCAGGCAGCAGGGGGCAGTCATGTACACAGTTCTTTTAGTATATTCTAACTTGAAACGTCCCCATCACCATGGGAACGCCTCTGTGTTAGAATATACTGTCGGATCTGAGTTTTCACAAAGTGAAAAATTAGATCTGAAAAAAACAGTTATGCAGACGGATCCGTTCTGAACGGATCCAAGCGTTTGCATTATAGGAGCGGATCCGTCTGTACAGACACCAGACGGATCCGCTCCAAACGCAAGTGTGAAAGTAGCCTAAGTCTAAAAGTTAGTCAGACGGATCCGTCCTGACTTTGCATTGAAAGTCAATGGGGGACGGATCCGTTTGAAATTGCACCATATTGTGTCAACTTCAAACGGATCCGTCCCCATTGACTTACATTGTAAGTCTGGACGGATCCGTTTGGCTCCGCACGGCCAGGCTGGGCCCCTGAATTAACCACCTCCGGACCGCTGTACGCACAGACGCGTCCTGGAGGTGGTTGATTCATTCCGAGTGGACGCATATACGCGTCATCTCGCGAGACGCGAGATTTCCTGTGAACGCGCGCACACAGGAACGGAAGGTAAGAGAGTTGATCTCCAGCCTGCCAGCGGCGATCGTTCGCTGGCAGGCTGGAGATGTGTTTTTTTTAACCCCTAACAGGTATATTAGACGCTGTTTTGATAACAGCGTCTAATATACCTGCTACCTGGTCCTCTGGTGGTCCCCTTTGTTTGGATCGACCACCAGAGGACACAGGTAGCTCAGTAAAGTAGCACCAAGCACCACTACACTACACTACACCCCCCCCCCGTCACTTATTAACCCCTTATTAGCCCCTGATCACCCCTAATCACCCCTGATCACCCCATATAGACTCCCTGATCACCCCCCTGTCATTGATTACCCCCCTGTCATTGATCAACCCCCTGTAAAGCTCCATTCAGATGTCCGCATGATTTTTACGGATCCACTGATAGATGGATCGGATCCGCAAAACGCATCCGGACGTCTGAATGAAGCCTTACAGGGGCATGATCAATGACTGTGGTGATCACCCCATATAGACTCCCTGATCACCCCCCTGTAAAGCTCCATTCAGATGTCCGCATGATTTTTACGGATCCACTGATAGATGGATCGGATCCGCAAAACGCATCCGGACGTCTGAATGAAGCCTTACAGGGGCATGATCAATGACTGTGGTTATCACCCCATATAGACTCCCTGATCACCCCCCTGTCATTGATCACCCCCCTGTCATTGATTACCCCCCTGTAAAGCTCCATTCAGACGTCCGCATGATTTTTACGGATCCACTGATAGATGGATCGGATCCGCAAAACGCATCCGGACGTCTGAATGAAGCCTTACAGGGGCAGGATCAATGACTGTGGTGATCACCCCATATAGACTCCCTGATCACCCCCCTGTAAAGCTCCATTCAGATGTCCGCATGATTTTTACGGATCCACTGATAGATGGATCGGATCCGCAAAACGCATCCGGACGTCTGAATGAAGCCTTACAGGGGCATGATCAATGACTGTGGGTATCACCCCATATAGACTCCCTGATCACCCCCCTGTCATTGATCACCCCCCTGTCATTGATCACCCCCCTGTAAAGCTCCATTCAGACGTCCGCATGATTTTTACGGATCCACTGATAGATGGATCGGATCCGCAAAACGCATCCGGACGTCTGAATGAAGCCTTACACGGGCGTGATCAATGACTGTGGTTATCACCCCATATAGACTCCCTGATCACCCCCCTGTCATTGATCACCCCCCTGTCATTGATCACCCCCCTGTCATTGATCACCCCCCTGTCATTGATCACCCCCCTGTCATTGTTTACCACCCCTGTCATTGATCACCCCCCCTGTCATTGATCACCCCCCTGTCATTGATCAACTCCCTGTCATTGATCAACCCCCCTGTCATTGATCACCACCCCTGTCATTGATCACCCCCCCTGTCATTGATCACCCCCCTGTCATTGATCAACTCCCTGTCATTGATCAACCCCCCTGTCATTGATCACCCCCCTGTCATTGATCACCCCCCTGTCATTGATCACCCCCCCTGTCATTGATCACCACCCCTGTCATTGATCACCCCCCCTGTCATTGATCACCCCCCCCTGTCATTGATCACCCCCCTGTCATTGATCAACTCCCTGTCATTGATCAACCCCCCTGTCATTGATCAACCCCCCTGTCATTGATCACCACCCCTGTCATTGATCACCCCCCCTGTCATTGATCACCCCCCTGTCATTGATCACCCCCCCTGTCATTGATCACCCCCCCTGTCATTGATCACCCCCCCTGTCATTGATCACCCCCCTGTCATTGATCAACTCCCTGTCATTGATCACCCCCCCGGTCATTGATCACCCCCCCTGTCATTGATCACCCCCCTGTCATTGATCACCCCCCCTGTCATTGATCACCCCCCCTGTCATTGATCACCCCCCCTGTCATTGATCACCCCCCCTGTCATTGATCACCCCCCCTGTCATTGATCAACCCCCCTGTCATTGATCACCCCCCTGTCATTGATCACCCCCCTGTCATTGATCACCCCCCTGTAAGGCTCCATTCAGACATTTTTTTGGCCCAAGTTAGCGGAATTATTATTTTTTTTTCTTACAAAGTCTCATATTCCACTAACTTGTGACAAAAAATTAAATCTCACATGAACTCACCATACCCCTCACGGAATCCAAATGCGTAAAATTTTTTAGACATTTATATTCCAGACTTCTTCTCACGCTTTAGGGCCCCTAGAATGCCAGGGCAGTATAAATACCCCACATGTGACCCCATTTCGGAAAGAAGACACCCCCAGGTATTCCGTGAGGGGCATATTGAGTCCATGAAAGATTGAAATTTTTGTCCCAAGTTAGCGGAACGGGAGACTTTGTGAGAAAAAAATTAAAAATATCAATTTCCGCTAACTTGTGCCAAAAAAAAAAAAATTTCTATGAACTCGCCATGCCCCTCATTGAATACCTTGGGGTGTCTTCTTTCCAAAATGGGGTCACATGTGGGGTATTTATACTGCCCTGGCATTCTAGGGGCCCCAAAGCGTGAGAAGAAGTCTGGTATCCAAATGTCTAAAAATGCCCTCCTAAAAGGAAGTTGGGGAATGTGTTTTGGGGTGTCATTTTACATATACCCATGCTGGGTGAGATAAATATCTTGGTCAAATGCCAACTTTGTATAAAAAAATGGGAAAAGTTGTCTTTTGCCAAGATATTTCTCTCACCCAGCATGGGTATATGTAAAAAGACACCCCAAAACACATTCCACAACTTCTCCCGAGTACGGAGATACCAGATGTGTGACACTTTTTTGCAGCCTAGGTGGGCAAAGGGGCCCATATTCCAAAGAGCACCTTTCGGATTTCACTGGTCATTTACCTACTTACCACACATTAGGGCCCCTGGAAAATGCCAGGGCAGTATAACTACCCCACAAGTGACCCCATTTTGGAAAGAAGACACCCCAAGGTATTCCGTGAGGGGCATGGCGAGTTCCTAGAATTTTTTATTTTTTGTCACAAGTTAGTGGAAAATGATGATTTTTTTTTTTTTTCATACAAAGTCTCATATTCCACTAACTTGTGACAAAAAATAAAAACTTCCATGAACTCACTATGCCCATCAGCGAATACCTTGGGGTCTATTCTTTCCAAAATGGGGTCACTTGTGGGGTAGGTATAATGCCCTGGTATTTTAGGGGCCCAAATGTGTGGTAAGGAGTTTGAAATCAAATTCTGTAAAAAATGACGAGTGAAATCCGAAAGGTGCTCTTTGGAATATGGGCCCCTTTGCCCACCTAGGCTGCAAAAAAGTGTCACACATCTGGTATCTCCGTACTCAGGAGAAGGTGGGGAATGTGTTTTGGGGTGTCATTTTACATATACCCATGCTGGGTGAGATAAATATCTTGGTCAAATGCCAACTTTGTATAAAAAAATGGGAAAAGTTGTCTTTTGCCAAGATATTTCTCTCACCCAGCATGGGTATATGTAAAAAGACACCCCAAAACACATTCCCCAACTTCTCCTGAGTACGGAGATACCACATGTGTGGCACTTTTTTGCAGCCTAGGTGGGCAAAGGGGCCCATATTCCAAAGAGCACCTTTTGGATTTCACTGGTCATTTACCTACTTACCACACATTAGGGCCCCTGGAAAATGCCAGGGCAGTATAACTACCCCACAAGTGACCCCATTTTGGAAAGAAGACACCCCAAGGTATTCCGTGAGGGGCATGGCGAGTTCCTAGAATTTTTTATTTTTTGTCACAAGTTAGTGGAAAATGATGATTTTTTTTTTTTTTTTTTTCATACAAAGTCTCATATTCCACTAACTTGTGACAAAAAATAAAAACTTCCATGAACTCACTATGCCCATCAGCGAATACCTTGGGGTCTCTTCTTTCCAAAATGGGGTCACTTGTGGGGTAGTTATACTGCCCTGGCATTCTAGGGGCCCAAATGTGTGGTAAGGAGTTTGAAATCAAATTCTGTAAAAAATGACGAGTGAAATCCGAAAGGTGCTCTTTGGAATATGGGCCCCTTTGCCCACCTAGGCTGCAAAAAAGTGTCACACATCTGGTATCTCCGTATTCAGGAGAAGTTGGGGAATGTGTTTTGGGGTGTCTTTTTACATATACCCATGCTGGGTGAGAGAAATATCTTGGCAAAAGACAACTTTTCCCATTTTTTTATACAAAGTTGGCATTTGACCAAGATATTTATCTCACCCAGCATGGGTATATGTAAAATGACACCCCAAAACACATTCCCCAACTTCTACTGAATACGGAGATACCAGATGTGTGACACTTTTTTGCAGCCTAGGTGGGCAAAGGGGCCCACATTCCAAAGAGCACCTTTCGGATTTCACTCGTCATTTTTTACAGAATTTGATTTCAAACTCCTTACCACACATTTGGGCCCCTAGAATGCCAGGGCAGTATAACTACCCCACAAGTGACCCCATTTTGGAAAGAAGAGACCCCAAGGTATTTCGTGATGGGCATAGTGAGTTCATGGAAGTTTTTATTTTTTGTCACAAGTTAGTGGAATATGAGACTTTGTAAGAAAAAAAAAAAAAAAAAAAAATCATCATTTTCCGCTAACTTGTGACAAAAAATAAAAAGTTCTATGAACTCACTATGCCCATCAGCGAATACCTTAGGGTGTTTACTTTCCGAAATGGGGTCATTTGTGGGGTGTTTGTACTGTCTGGGCATTGTAGAACCTCAGGAAACATGACAGGTGCTCAGAAAGTCAGAGCTGCTTCAAAAAGCGGAAATTCACATTTTTGTACCATAGTTTGTAAACGCTATAACTTTTACCCAAACCATTTTTTTTTTACCCAAACATTTTTTTTTTATCAAAGACATGTAGAACAATAAATTTAGAGCAAAATTTATATATGGATGTCGTTTTTTTTTGCAAAATTTTACAACTGAAAGTGAAAAATGTCATTTTTTTGCAAAAAAAATCGTTAAATTTCGATTAATAACAAAAAAAGTAAAAATGTCAGCAGCAATGAAATACCACCAAATGAAAGCTCTATTAGTGAGAAGAAAAGGAGGTAAAATTCATTTGGGTGGTAAGTTGCATGACCGAGAAATAAATGATGAAAGTAGGGTAGGTCAGAAGTGTAAAAAGTGGCCTGGTCTTTCAGGGTGTTTAAGCACTGGGGGCTGAGGTGGTTAAGTAATGTCGTGACACCAGCACCTTGATGGTGCAAAATGTCGAGAGTGGTAGTGGTATGAAGTTAGAAGAATGAGGCAGGTTTAAATCCAACTGTGAACTTTACTATAACCAGGTTCTTGATAACAGTTTACATCCAGTAATAAAGCAGTCTCTGATACACATGGAAGTTGGATGTGATGAATCCCAGTAGCAGGCTGTACTTGTAGTAATGTGTCAGGCTAGGTTAGTTAGTTCGGTACTCACTGATATTCAGCTCTTTGCATTGCTTTAGTCCCAGTTGAGGTAGTTCAAGTCTTAGGCCCCTTTCACACGGGCGAGTATTCCGCGCGGATGCGATGCGTGAGTTGAACGCATTGCACCCGCACTGAATACCGACCCATTCATTTCTATGGGGCTGTTCACATGAGCGGTGATTTTCACGCATCACTTGTGCGTTGCGTCAAAATCGCAGCAAGCTCTATTTTGTGCGTTTTTCACGCAACGCATGCCCCATAGAAGTGAATGGGGTTGCGTGAAAATCGCAAGCATACGCAAGCAAGTGCGGATACGGTGCGATTTTTACGTACGGTTGCTAGGAGACGATCGGGATGGAGACCCGATCATTATTATTTTCCCTTATAACATAAGGGAAAATAATAGCATTCTGAATACAGAATGCATAGTAAAATAGCGCTGGAGGGGTTAAATTATTTTTTTTTAACTCACCTTAATCCACTTGCTCGCTCTGCCGGCATCTCGTCTGTCTCCTTCTTTGCTGAACAGGACCTGTGGTGAGCATTCAATGCAGCAACAGGACCTGTGGTGACGTCACTCTGGTCATCACATGATCCATCACATGATCTTTTACCATGGTGATGGGTCATGTGATGGATCATGTGATGACCGGAGTGACGCCACCACAGGTCCTGTTCCTGCAATGAATGCTCACCACAGGTCCTGTTCAGCAAAGAAGGAGACAGACGAGATGCCGACAGCGCGAGCAAGTGGATTAAGGTGAGTTAAATTATTATTATTCTTTTTTTAACCCCTCCAGCGCTATATTACTATGCATTCTGTATTCAGAATGCTATTATTTTCCCTTATAACCATGTTATAAGGGAAAATAATACAATCTACACAACCCCGATCCCAAGCCCGAACTACTGTGAAGAAGTTCGGGTTTGGGTACCAGACATGCGCGATTTTTCTCACGCGAGTGCAAAACGCATTACAATGTTTTGTACTCGCGCGGAAAAATTGCGCGTGTTCCCGCAACGCACCCGCACATTTTTCCCGCAACGCCCGTGTGAAAGAGGCCTTAGTCTTCTACACACAAGTGATGCAACAGAAATCTTATCTGTCCTAGAATAATAGTGAGGCTGCCAGAAGCTAATAAGTCCTTCACCTAGATACAAAGGCGCCTAGAGCCCAGAATAATGGCCTTGTCCTTCCTTTGTCTTTGGCCTCATGCACACGACCGTTGTTGGATTCCATGTCCGTTGTTCCGTTTTCCGTGATTTTCTGCGGACCCATTGACAGCTCGGAAAATGCACCGTTTGACATCCGCGTCCGTGATCCGTGTTTCCAGTCCGTGAAAAAAATACCTGTCCTATTTTTTTCACGGACAATGGTTCGCGGACCCAGTCAAGTCAATGGGTCTGTGAAAAAACACAGAGGCACACAAGATTGTCATCCGCGTCCGTGATCCGTGTCCGTTTTTTTCCTATCATTTTCAAGGCAAACTTGACTTTTTTTTTCACTTTTCATGTCTGGTGATCCTCCAAAAATCAAGGAAGTCACACGGAAAAAAAAACGGAAACGGATCACGGAACAACGGAACCCCGTTTTGCGGACTGTGAAAAAATAAAAATACTGTCAAGTGCATGAGGCCTTTATCCAACAATAAACTTGACGAAATTTAATTGCTACTCTGGAAGAGTGAATGGTAGAACAATGCCTGATAATGCCTGATAGACCTCCTGAGTTATATTACCCCTGTATAATAATGTACCCTGATACCCCTTAGTTATATGACCCCGTCGGGATCAAATAACTAAGGGGTATCCGGGTACATAATTATACAAGGGTAATATAAGTTACTCAGGAGGCCTATCAGGCATTATACGGTGGTAATATAAGTTATATTACCCCCTGTATAATGTACCCTGATACCCCTTGGTTATATTACCTCCTGTATAATGTACCCTGATTACCCTCAGTTATATAACTGAGGGGTATCAGGGGACATTATGGGTAATATTATAACTAAGGGGTATCAGGGGACATTATACAAGGGAAATATAACTGAGGAGGGCTATCATGGGACATTATACAGGGGTAATGTAAGCTATATTACCACCATATAATGCCCGATAGGCCTCCTGAGTTATATTACCCATGTATAATAATGTACCCTGATACCCCTTTAGTTATATGACCCCGCCGAGATCATATAACTTAGGGGTATCCGGGTACATAATTATACAAGGGTAATATAACTCAGGAGGCCTATCAGGCATTATTATGGTGGAACGGTGGTAATATAAATGTTATATTACCCCCTGTATAATGTACCCTGACACCCCTTGGTTATATTACCCCCTGTATAATGTACCCTGATTACCCTCAGTTATATAACTGAGGGGTATCAGTCAGGGGACATTATGGGTAATATTATAACTAAGGGGTATCCTCAGGGTACATTATACAAGGGTACAGTGCTATCAGGTGGAGTGGGGACATTATACAGGGGTCCTTAGTTATATTACCCCTGTATAATGTACCATGATACCCTAAGTTATAGGGCTAACCGTATCAGGGACAGGTTGAGGAGGGGCTGGGCGCAAACCAAGCAGGAGGGAGGGCTCAGGGCAGGCCATAAGTCGAGGTAGTGGGGGTAAGGGTACATACTTTTTTTTAAAAAACTTTGTTTTTATTCTTACTTTTTCTTTTCTATAGGGCCAGGCAGAGTTGAGAGGTTGCAATGCCACAGCAGCCACAGTCGAGTCCACTCCTGTCTCCAGTCTCCAGTCCTGCTGTCCTCCTCCTCTCCTGACAGTCCAAGCTGGGGCTAGGCCGTTTAGCAATAGACAGTGGGGCCGGGCACCTGTAGAAGACAGCCAGGTGAGGTCAGGGCCAGGCTGAGGGCCTGAGGCTCAGACAGGCGCTGGCTCAAGTCACTCACAACAGTCTAAGAAGAAGTCACTAACTAGCAGTAGCACTAGCTAGCCTAGCAGAGGTCCAGACCGTCCAGGAGCAGTGAGAACATTGAAGGCAGGCAGGCACTCAGTTAGAACTTTAGTCTATGATCTATCACTCACTACTACTCACACACTAGTGGTGGCACTTGACTTGACTTGGCAGGCGCGAGCGCAGCAGTTTGCAAAGTCTGTTCGCGGGCGGGAACCGGGAAGGCACGCAGCAGCGCAGCTTTACTTGTTGACGACCGTGACGTCAAGTCGTCAACTCGTCTCTGCGGCTGCCACACTCAGCCAGCCTGCGCCCGCCCTGCACGCTCTGCCTCCACGTCCGCGAGTCCGCTGGGTCCAAACGCCGCCCCCCTGTGACTCGAGTAGATGACTGTCTGTGTGTGTATCTGTGGTGGTGTGTGTACACTTTAACTTTAATTACTGACACTGAGTTCAGTAGTGCCGGCGCAGCAGCAGCCGCCCGCAGCGAACGATTATTACTATTAGAGTTGTTAGCGATTCATCAGGGGGGGCACCGGGGGGGGCAAGGAATGACCTGGGGGGGGAATTGCCCCCCCTTGCCCCCCTGTAGCGACGCCACTGCAAGAGGTAGAGAATAACGTCTGCCAGACCTTCTCACAGAACTGGCGGTGACATTCGGTCTCTTACTGTTTCTTGTTTGTGACTTATAGTAACCCCTGTATTATTTCCTTAATGGATATTTGCGTAGAAGTGCTATGATGAAAAAGAAAATTCTGATATCTGTAATTCAAGGTCCTGCTTGCTCGAAATAAGGGCGCAGTGGACCAAACGCGTTTCGGGACTTTATACGATGAATTCACCACTCCAATTTGTCTATTGTACATTAAATTATATTGTCTGGTTTCAAGTATTAGTGAGTGCCCAGCGTGTTGTATATATATTTTTGTCAATGTTATAAAGAACCTGTTGCCATGAAATGCAAATCAATCTGCAGGCTGTATACATACAATCTGTATACATTTATATGAGTTTTCTACTGAGGACCTATCCTCTGGATAGGTTATCAGTATCTAATCGGTGGGGGGTCTAACACCCGGGACCCACACCAATCAGCTGTTTGTAAAGGCACTGGTGCTCGCAGTAGCACTTCAGCCTTCTCTCAACAAAACAAGCATAGCCTTGTACATTGTACGCCATCCATTCATTTCTATAGGAGTGCCAAAAATAGCCGAGCAGTGCGCTTGGCTATTTTTCGGATATCCCATTGAACTTAATGGGAAGCACACGACACAAGTGGGGTCACCGCTCCATTCACTTCTATAAGACTTACTGAAATAGCAGAGCCATTGGTGGCCCCCCTTCAGCACTTTGCGGGTACGGTTCTAAGTATAGGGACCCACACCTATCAGACAATGGAGGCATATCCTAGCGATATTGTAATGATCGGCGTCACGCAAAGGGAGGGAAATGGGAAGGCCCTGTCCAAGGGAGAGGGAAAGGTGGTGAACCCTGACTCACCTTGAGGCTGGCACCTGACTGCCCTGACGTCCCTAGACGGGTTCCTCACCCGTACGCTGATCACGTGCCTAAACCCTGGCTTTCCCTAAGATGAGCAGGGGGATCACTAGTCCGCACCACTGACACTAAAAGGAAAACACCAAGGAGAGGACAGACAATACAGACAAAAATATAATCCCAGGTGGGCGACAACAGCAGACCACAAAGGCCCAACAGGGATCCGGAGGGTAACGTTCTGGAACAACAACCAGGGAACACAGCTACACAGCTCCAGTGGGTCAGTATAGAAGTCCAGGCAGGAAGCTCTATATCTGGCAACCAGAGAAGTGGGAGAGGGGAATATAAGGAGGTTGGGAGTGCTGGACAAGAGACAGCTGAGGAGAAGGAGCTACGGATCCCTGAGTGAGCCAAAAAGGGTTGCAAGGCAAACCCAGAAAGCTACCATAAAGAAACAGCACTATTTTTATATATAGAGCGCGCAGCCACCCGCTGCGACTTCCTGACCCCGGGTATAACGGAGTCAGGCGTGGCTCTTGACACCCTCATGACAGTACCCCCCTCTCTACGAGGGGCCTCCGGACACTCAGGACTAGGTCTCTAGGGATGAGAGGCATGAAAAGCCCGAACTAACCTGTCGGCGTTTACCGCAGACTCTGGAACCCACATTCTTTCCTCGGGACGGTAACCCCTCCAATGCACCAGATATTGAAGAGAGCGGCGGACCCGACGAGAATCAACAATTTTGGATATTTGAAACTCTAGAGAAGCGGGGTTAATGATGGCTACTATTTTGTAAGGGCCAATGAACCTAGGACCCAGTTTCCAAGAGGGAACCTTTAATTTAATATTCCTAGTAGACAACCACACATAGTCATTCACTCCTAGGTCCTGACCTGGCGACCGTCTCTTATCAGCCATGCATTTATATTTACCTCCCATATTTTTCAAGTTAGCTTGCACCTTCTGCCATACAGATGAAAGAGATGACGAAAACCGTTCCTCTTCAGGAACCCCAGAAGACCCTCCCTCTTTGAAAGTACAGAATTGGGGATGAAAACCATATGCACCAAGAAATGGTGACTTACCAGTGGATTCCTGACGGCGATTATTTATGGAAAACTTGGCTAACGGTAAATATGATGACCACACCTCCTGGTTCTCAGACACAAAACACCTTAGATATGTCTCAAGGTTTTGGTTGGTACGCTCAGTCTGTCCATTCGACTGAGGATGGAAAGCCGAGGAAAAGGACAAGTGTACCCCCAAACGGGAACAAAAAGCTTTCCAAAATTAAGAAATAAACTGGGTTCCCCGATCCGAAACAACATCGGAAGGGACCCCGTGAAGCTTCACGATTTCACTGATGAATACCTGAGCAAGAGTCTTAGCATTAGGAAGTGCGGGTAACGCAATGAAGTGTACCATTTTGCTAAACCTGTCCACTACTACCAAGATAACTGTTTTACCCGCAGACAACGGTAAGTCAGTGATAAAATCCATTGACAGATGTGTCCATGGCCTATTGGGAATGACAAGTGGCAATAAAGACCCTGCAGGACGTGTATAAGAGACTTTCGCGCGCGCACAAGTAGAACAAGAAGACACAAAATCCATTACATCCTGACGCAACCTTGGCCACCAAAAACGACGAGACAATAGCTCCAAGGTTGCTTTACTACCCGGGTGCCCAGCAAGTGCTGAATTATGATGTTCCTTTAATAATTCGAGATGCAGGTTTAACGGTACAAACAATTTCTCTGAGGGGCAAGAGACCGGGGCGTCCCCCTGGGCCTCTAACACCTTCCCCTCCAGAACAGAGTGTACCACAGAGGCAACCACTCCTCTTTGTAGAATGGGTACCGGATCACTCACATTACCCCCTCCAGGGAAACAACGAGATAATGCATCTGCCTTGGTATTTTTTGCCCCAGGATGATAGGTAATAACAAAGTTAAACCTGGTAAAAAATAGCGACCACCTAGCTTGTCTAGGGGTGAGACGCTTAGCTGATTCGAGGTACAGAAGGTTTTTGTGGTCCGTAATCACAGTGACGGGGTGGATTGCCCCCTCTAAAAAGTGACGCCATTCATCAAACGCTAGTTTAATAGCTAATAGTTCCCTATTGCCAATATCATAGTTCTTCTCTGCTGCAGATAGTTTTTTAGAAAAGAAAGCACAAGGACGCCATTTGCCAGGAGACGGACCCTGAGACAGCACAGCCCCCACTCCCACCTCTGACGCATCTACTTCAACAATAAAAGGCTGGGAGACATCAGGTTGGATTAGTACAGGTGCCGAGGTAAACCTCTCTTTTAGAGAGGAAAAAGCAATTTTAGCGGCGTCAGACAATTTAGAAAAATCAGTCCCCTTCCTAGTCATGTCAGTAAGGGGTTTTACAATCACCAAATAATTTTTAATGAACTTTCTATAGAAATTTGCGAAGCCCAAGAACAGTTGCAGTTCTTTGAGGTTCTCAGGAAGATCTCAATCTAAAATTGCCTGGACCTTCCTAGGATCCATACGGAAACCTGAAGCAGATAATAAATAACCTAGGAACTGTATTTCCTGAACGGCGAAGACACACTTTTCAATTTTAGCATATAATTTATTCATCCGTATGACCTGCAGTACCTGTCTGACATGCACCTGATGTGTTTTCAGCTCAGACGAATAAATTAAAATATCATCTAGGTATATCACCACAAACCTGCCGATAAGATGACTAAAAATGTCATTAACGAAATGTTGGAAGACAGCAGGAGCATTGGTCAGACCGAAAGGCATGACTAGATTTTCATAATGCCCCTCAGGGGTGTTAAAAGCTGTCTTCCACTCATCCCCTTCCTTGATATGAATCAGATTGTAGGCCCCCCTAAGATCAAGTTTGGAGAACCACCTAGCACCCGCAATCTGATTAAACAGGTCAGGAATGAGAGGAAGAGGGTATGGGTCTCAGATGGTTATCCGGTTTAATTCGCGAAAATCTAGGCAAGGACGCAGGCCCCCATCTTTCTTTTTAACGAAGAAAAACCCTGCAGCCACGGGTGAAGAAGAGGGTCTGATGTGTCCCTTAGCCAAGCTCTCGGAGATATAATCTTTCATGGCTTGTCTCTCCGGACCCGACAGATTATATAACCTGGTCTTGGGTAATTTTGCACCGGGAATCAGGTTAACTGGGCAATCATAAGGACGGTGAGGTGGTAACTTCTGGCAACCCTTTTCAGGAAAAAACAACCTCAAAGTCCGAAACAAATGTAGGTAGGGTAGCTATGGAGGCGACTAAGCAATTTCTATTTAAGCAATTTTCTCTGCAATGCTCACTCTACTCCAATATCTCCCTGGCCTGCCAATCCACCACTGGATTGTGCGCTACCAACCAGGGAAGACCCAACACCACAGGAGTGGGAAGCCCCTCCAGAACATAACATGAAAGCAACTCGTTATGGTGGTCCCCTACCCAAAGGTGTAAGTTATGGACAATGTGAGTGAGGTTTCTCTGAGATAGAGGAGCAGAATCAATAGCGAATATGGGAATAGGTCTCTGTAGCGTACAGAGAGACAAACCCATAGTGTGGGCAAAATGGGCATCTATCAAATTTACTCAAGCTCCACTGTCTAGAAAAAAAGAAATAGTCTCCGTCTTAACACCAAAAACAGCAACCGCTGGCAACACAAATTGCGATGTTCGTATGGAGGAAACGTATACCCCCCGGCTGACATCTTCCACACAGCCTGGGGTTAGTAGTTTTCCGACGGTCTTTTGTTTTTGAGAAAGGAAGGACAGACATTAATAAAATGACCCCTCTCCCCACAGAAAAAACAAACCCCACGCCTACGGCGAGCCTCAGGAGGATGGACCTGACGAGTAGTTCCTCCTAGCTGCATAGGCTCGTCTAAGTCCGTACAGACTAACTGCTGCTTGGGAGGGGTTACCAATTGCTCCGGATTTTTCAATCTGTCCCTAAGACGTCTATCTATTCTGATAGAAAGGGACATAACCGCATCAAGGGAAAAGGGAGTCTCATACAGCGCAAGCGCATCCTTAATCCTTTCGTGTAACCCAGAGCAGAACTGACTCCTGAGAGCCGGGTCGTTCCACTGGGTATTCGTAGCCCACCTACGGAACTCTGAGCAATACTCCTCTACTGGCCGCTCTCCCTGTAGGAGTCTCCGTAATTTTGATTCAGCCAGTGCGACTCGGTCAGGGTCATCATATATGATACCCAAGGCCCCAAAAAATTCATCCACTGACCGGAGAGCCTGGGAATCAGTGGGTAAAGAGAACGCCCAGGATTGCGGGTCCCCAGGATTGCAGGGAAATAACAACCCCCACCCGCTGTTCTTCATTACCAGAGGAGTAAGGGCGCAGCTTAAAATATAATTTACAGGCCTCACGGAACGTCACAAATTTGTCCCTTCCCCCAGAAAATCTGTCAGGAAGAGCAACCTTGGGTTCCGCAACAACCTGGTTACCTGTAGCAACCGCTGGGCTTGCGGTCTGTTGCAATTGCTGGTGTTGCTGGAGGACCGACGCCTTCAATCCTGCCACCTCCAAAGACAGGCCTTGAAGTTGCTTTGACAAAGCAGCAATTGGATCCATACTGGATTCTAAGTAGGTAGAAAGAAAAAGTATATATATATATTTTTTTCTACCTACACAAAATAAGGGCCAGATATAATGTAATGATCGGCGTCACGCAAAGGGAGGGAAATGGAAAGGCCCTGTCCAAGGGAGAGGGAAAGGTGGTGACCCCTGACTCACCTTGAGGCTGGCACCTGACTGCCCTGACGTCCCTAGACGGGTTCCTCACCCGTACGCCGATCACGTGCCTAAACCCTGGCTTTCCCTAAGATGAGCCCTATGTAGTAAACGGGGCGGTGGGATCACTAGTCCGCACCACTGACACTAAAAGGAAAACACCAAGGAGAGGACAGACAATACAGACAAACATATAATCCCAGGTGGGCGACAACAGCAGACCACAAAGGCCCAACAGGGATCCGGAGGGTAACGTTCTGGAACAACAACCAGGGAACTGGTTGTTGTTCTCCCCATGTGACACAGGTTGTCCTCCCCATGTGACACAGGTGCTCTTTACTTAAATTAGCAGTAGTCTGCACAGGGTTTTAATTCCTACCACATCTCAGTTGGAGTTCCTGAGAAGCTGTGAACAGGTGATCCTTTAGCACCAGTTCACATGCGGCGCTGGATGGCGGCCGTCACTGTTTCTGTGCTGTGCTGGTGGAGCTGTGGGATCCGAGGCCTAGGTGGCTCCGCTGTATAGCGGGGTAACTGGTTGGCTGCTGGATCCCATTGCCTGCTGGAGCAGTGTGGAGACGTGGTGGTCGCCACACGGCACTGCGCAACGGTTAGAGTAGGTTCCCACTTAACAAGAGGCGACCTTGTCGCGGTAAGTGGGCCTATGCTCTTTGATCAAACTGTATACTAATGCCTCTTAATAGTGCACAGCAAATGATTGATATAACCGCTGTATAGCCATGTTTTATCATAAGAAATGCTGCTTATTACATACAGTAGTCAATAGTATAGGAATGAGGAGGTGCGATTTAGTTTCACTCTACAAACCATGATTTAAATTCTCTATAGTTTTTCTCCCCCATACTAAGTCAGCACTCCTCCCCATGTGACACAGGTGCTCTTTACTTAAATTAGCAGTAGTCTGCACAGGGTTTTAATTCCTACCACATCTCAGTTGGAGTTCCTGAGAAGCTGTGAACAGGTGATCCTTTAGCACCAGTTCACATGCGGCGCTGGATGGCGGCCGTCACTGTTTCTGTGCTGTGCTGGTGGAGCTGTGGGATCCGAGGCCTAGGTGGCTCCGCTGTATAGCGGGGTAGTTGGTTGGCTGCTGGATCCCATTGCCTGCTGGAGCAGTGTGGAGACGTGGTGGTCGCCACACGGCACTGCGCTACGATTAGAGTAGGTTCCCACTTAACAAGAGGCGACCTTGTCGCGGTAAGTGGGCCTATGCTCTTTGATCAAACTGTATACTTATGCCTCTTAATAGTGCACAGCAAATGATTGATATAACCGCTGTATAGCCATGTTTTATCATAAGAAATGCTGCTTATTACATACAGTAGTCAATAGTATAGGAATGAGGAGGTGCGATTTAGTTTCACTCTACAAACCATGATTTAAATTCTCTATAGTCTTTTTCCCCCATACTTAGTCAGCACTCCTCCCCATGTGACACAGGTGCTCTTTACTTAAATTAGCAGTAGTCTGCACAGGGTTTTAATTCCTACCACATCTCAGTTGGAGTTCCTGAGAAGCTGTGAACAGGTGATCCCTTAGCACCAGTTCACATGCGGCGCTGGATGGCGGCCGTCACTGTTTCTGTGCTGTGCTGGTGGAGCTGTGGGATCCGAGGCCTAGGTGGCTCCGCTGTATAGCGGGGTAACTGATTGGCTGCTGGATCCCATTGCCTGCTGGAGCAGTGTGGAGACGTGGTGGTCGCCACACGGCACTGCGCTACGGTTAGAGCAGGTTCCCACTTAACAAGAGGCGACCTTGTCGCGGTAAGTGGGCCTATGCTCTTTGATCAAACTGTATACTAATGCCTCTTAATAGTGCACAGCAAATGATTGATATAACCGCTGTATAGCCATGTTTTATCATAAGAAATGCTGCTTATTACATACAGTAGTCAATAGTATAGGAATGAGGAGGTGCGATTTAGTTTCACTCTACAAACCATGAGGCCTTGAAGTTGCTTTGACAAAGCAGCAATTGGATCCATACTGGATTCTAAGTAGGTAGAAAGAAAAAGTATATATATATATATTTTTTTTTTTTCTACCTACACAAAATAAGGGCCAGATATAATGTAATGATCGGCGTCACGCAAAGGGAGGGAAATGGAAAGGCCCTGTCCAAGGGAGAGGGAAAGGTGGTGACCCCTGACTCACCTTGAGGCTGGCACCTGACTGCCCTGACGTCCCTAGACGGGTTCCTCACCCGTACGCCGATCACGTGCCTAAACCCTGGCTTTCCCTAAGATGAGCCCTATGTAGTGAACGGGGCGGTGGGATCACTAGTCCGCACCACTGACACTAAAAGGAAAACACCAAGGAGAGGACAGACAATACAGACAAACATATAATCCCAGGTGGGTGACAACAGCAGACCACAAAGGCCCAACAGGGATCCGGAGGGTAACGTTCTGGAACAACAACCAGGGAACACAGCTACACAGCTCCAGTGGGTCAGTATAGAAGTCCAGGCAGGAAGCTCTATATCTGGCAACCAGAGAAGTGGGAGAGGGGAATATAAGGAGGTTGGGAGTGCTGGACAAGAGACAGCTGAGGAGAAGGAGCTACGGATCCCTGAGTGAGCCAAAAAGGGTTGCAAGGCAAACCCAGAAAGCTACCATAAAGAAACAGCACTATTTTTTTACATAGAGCGCGCAGCCACCTGCTGCGACTTCCTGACCCCGGGTATAATGGAGTCAGGCGTGGTTCTTGACATCCTCGTGACAGATATGCCCCCAAAGTCCAAGATGGGAATACCACTTTAAAGGGATTGTAAACCCAATATTTACCGATGACTCTTATGAGCGCAGCCTCCTCTTCAAACAGCTGATCAGCGTGGATGCCGGGAATCAGACCCCCACAATCAGATATTGATCACCTATCCTGAGCATAGGTCATCAATATGTACTGACAGCCCAACCCCTTTAAAAAATATCATCCCACGTCCGATTAACAACCATTCTGCTTGGATCAATTCCAACCTGTGAGTTTGCATATGATCTTTGATCACTATTTCAACATGTTGTCATTTTCATTTAGTATCTTCCTCATGAACCACTTACCTTGGTTTAAACAGTGAAACCAATTACCTTGATTAAACTACCCTATATCCTATTAAACGTTCTCTCTGGGTCTGTGTGACAACCCCTACAAGTAGAAAGGTTCTAGATGAAGCAGAACATCCAAGTATAGCAAACTACAGTTCCAACTGTACACAGTGCAATTCTCTCCCAGAAAATGGTGTATGAATTTAGGCAAGGCTGAGATTGGGAATTGCGAGCCTCTTTGTACACTATCTTGCTAAAGTCTCTCTCAGTAGAATCTATGGTCAGCGACAGTACCCTGGCAATAATGGCTGTAAGGTCCACTGTGGGATACAAGATTTTGAAGGCACATCTGTCCCTCACAGTAGCAAAGTCAATAGTACTTTTTATTTAACTTGCTGACTAGAGTTGAGCGAACACCTGGATGTTCGGGTTCGAGAAGTTCGGCCGAACTTCCCGGAAATGTTCGGGTTCGGGATCCGAACTCGACCCGAACTTCGCCCCGAACCCCATTGAAGTCAATGGGGACCCAAACTTTTCAGCACTAAAAAGGCTGTAAAATTGTCACGAGGGTGTCAAGAGCCACGCCTGACTCCATTATACCCGGGGTCAGGAAGTCGCAGCGGGTGGCTGCGCGCTCTATGTATAAAGATAGTGCTGTTTCTTAATGGTAGCTTTCTGGGTTTGCCTTGCAACCCTTTTTGGCTCACTCAGGGATCCGTAGCTTCTTCATCTTAGCTGTTTCTTGTCCAGCACTCCCAACCTCCTTATATTCCCCTCTCCCACTTCTCTGGTTGCCAGATATAGAGCTTCCTGCCTGGACTTCTATACTGACCCACTGGAGCTGTGTAGCTGAGATTCCTGGTTGTTGTTCCAGAGCGTTACCCTCCGGATCCCTGTTGGGCTTTTGTTGTCTGCTGTTGTAGCCCACCTGGGATTATATGTTTTGTTTGTATTGTCTGTCCTCTCCTTGGTGTTTTCCTTTAAGTGTTAGTGGTGCGGACTAGTGTTCCCACCGCCCTATTTACTACGTAGGGCTCATCTTAGGGAAAGCCAGGGTTTAGGCACGTGATCGGTGCACGGGTGAGGAACCCGTCTAGGGACGTCAGGGCAGTCAGGTGCCAGCCTCAAGGTGAGTTAGGGGTCACCACCTTTCCCTCTCCCTTGGACAGGGCCTTCCCTTTTCCCTCCCCTTGCGTCACGTATGTGATCGGCACGCCGGTCATGATAAAAATAGCCCAGGAAAGGGCTAGAGGGCTGCAAAAGGCAGCAAAATGTAGGTAAATCCCCTGCAAACAAATGTGGATAGGGAAATGAATTAAAATAAAAATAAAATAAATTAAAATTAACCAATATCAATTGGAGAGAGGTCTCATGGCAGAGAATCAGGCTTCACGTCACCCAACACTGGAACAGGCAATTGTCAGATATTTAGGCCCCGGGACCCAGACAGAGGAGAGAGGTCCCATAACAGAGAATCTGGCTTCATGTCAGCAGAGAATCAGGCTTCATGTCATAGCAGAGAATCAGGCTTCATGTCATAGCAGAAAATCAGGCTTCAAGTCATAGCAGAGAATCAGGCTTCACGTCACCCAAAACTGGAACAGTCCATTGTCATATATTTAGGCCCCGGCACCTAGACAGAGGAGAGAGGTCCCATAGCAGAGAATCAGTGTCACGACCTTTGGTTAAGTCGTGACTCTGTGTCTACACGTGCGGTTGCCGTTGGCAACGGTGTTTGCATGTGAGGCATTTTCCCTGGGTTATGGTGTTTCCCCATTTTGGTGTGCACGGGGTTAAGGTATGTCTGCGGTCTGGTTTTGTTGTTCAGCCACAGGTGAGGGTCGCTAGTATGTTGCCTCACTTGTGGTTGCCGCTGACAACATGTGGTTGTTTTGCAGTTTGGCAGCCTGAGCTGGTGCTGGGCAGCTTGCTGCAATGTGCATGCGGTTGCACCTGGCAACCTGCCTTTATGTGTGCACATTCCCTGTTTGGTGTGCACAGGGTTTGAGTTGCGTGCACTTTCCCTTTAAGTTGATGTCTTCCCTGCTGTGTGTGTAATCACCTGGTGCCTTCGAAAGAGGGTGCAGCATGCAGCGCCATCTGCCTTTGGCCTGCATGTGCGTTCTCCGGAGGGAGAGCGTTTTGGGGATCATCGTTAACGGCGCGGTTGGTGGCATATTCCCCGCCACCTTACCTTCCGTGTCCGTGTTGGTGATCCCTCGTCCCTCTCTATGTTCCTATCTCTGGTCGTCTGCTGGCAGCATTCCGTTAGTGTTCCGGCTGTGTGCTGGGTAGGAGTGTCTGTTGGCAGCGACTGGAGTGGGGACGTTAATAGAGAGTGGACGCAGTGTCAGTGCGGTCTCCTCGGGCTGTTTCTTTGCTGGTCTCTGGTTCCTGTGTGTTGTTCCAGAGGCTGGCAGTCGGATCCTGGTTCCTTCATGTTGTTCCAGGGTCCGGCAGCAGTCCTGGGGAGACTCGCAGGTACTGACACTGATTCCCCTTCTCCTATCCCCTTGTTGGGTCCCGCACCAGTTTCCTTTTTTTTGGTGGGGGGGCTTTGAGGGGTGGGAGTGTCACGGCCATGGTTATGGTCGTGACTCTTAACCGCATGCAGTTGCCTGCGGTCTTGGTGTTGTTGTCAATCACAGGTGAGGGCTATAGTAGTTTGCCTCACCTGTGGTTGCCGCTGGCAACATTGTGTATGTGGCAGCAGAGCAGCCTGATCGGTGCTAGGCAGCTTGCTGCAGTAGGCATGCGGTTGCACTTGGCAACCTCTCTTTTTGGGTGTGCCTTTTATCGGTGTGCACGGGGTGTTATATGTGTTGTGTGCACTTCCCCTTTAAGTTGTTGTTTTCCCTTCCCTGGTGTTGGAAGGGTTAACTTCCTTCCTAGTGTGTGTGTGCACTGGGTGTGTCTGACTGTGGGTGTGGCTACTTGGCCCTATAAAGCCTCAGTGGAAGGCAGTAGTCAGAGAGGGTGCTTCAGCCATGCTTGCTGGAGACATCCTCCTGCTTATTTACCATCTGCCAGTGAGGGCCATCCTGGCTGTCATAAAAGTTCATGTATGGTGTTAGTTTATGGTTTATCTGCTATTGCAGCATATGGTTTACTGGGTTCCCGTGTGATGTCTGTTGTGTGCTGTGTCCTTTATGTTGGTTGTTGATAGCAGCACTTGCATGTGGGTTCCAGGTTGTATGTCTGTGGCAGGTAGGTGTGGTACTAGTCTTACTTACCTGTCATTGCCATATGTCTGTTTATGTTCCCTTTGTCTTTGTAGCTTGGCAAGTGAGACTCCTGTTCCTCCGCATCTAGCAGGAACAGGTCGTCTTACCCTGCTCCTAGTCTAGGGCCACCGTGAGGGCTAGAAGGGACTCCAAGGTTCCGGAGTATGAGTCCTCCCACCATCAGGGTCGGCTCATACGGCTAGGAGACAGGGTCAGAATTAGGGATTGATAGGAGGTGACCTGATTCCTGTCCTGGCCTTGCACTGACCATCCATCTGCTGATACCGCACGGCTGAGGGGTTTCCCCATCCTCAGCCGTGACAATCAGGCTTCATGGCATAGCAGAGAATCAGGCTTCACATCACCCACCACTAGAACAGGCCATTGTCAGATATTTAGGCCCCGGCACCCAGACAGAGGAGAGAGGTCCCATAGCAGAGAATCAGGCTTCATGTCATAGCAGAGAATCAGGCTTCATGTCACCCACCACTGGAACAGGCCACTGTCAGATATTTTTAGGCCCCGGCACCCAGACAGAGGAGAGGTTCATTCAACTTTGGGTTGCCCTGCAATATAATGGTAAAATGAAAATAAAAAAAGGATTGAATGAGGAAGTGCCCTGGAGTACAATAATATATGGTTATGGGGAGGTAGTTATAAATGTCTAATCTGGACAAGGGATGGACAGGTGTAGTGTCCCCTGGTAGAACGAGTGGACCTCCTTAGTGGCAGGGATTCTTCCTGCCTGGACTCAGGAAGGTCAGGGGAGCTCACCGCCTCTGGAACCACTTCAGGAGCTCTCTGGGGTAAGATGTCCTGAGACGGAGGACTAACAGGAACAGGAGCAGGAACCAGTAAATTCAACCAAGGCGTGAGGGCCCAGTGGAGTGGCTCTTTATCATAGATCAAGTTCTCCACAGCCTGCATAGGGTCCATAGGTGGAGTCGGCAATTCTTCCTCAGAAGGCTCAGGCTCCATCTCCTCCGCCGCTGGTTCTCCCTCTATACAGGGCTTGAGGCGGTTCCTGTGAACGACTTGGGGACCTTTTCCTTCTCTGGAGACCTGGTAAATGTGGGCTGCCGCATTGGGTATGGCAGTAATAATGTAGGGAATCCTTTCCCATTTGCTGTCCAACTTGCTGGTCCAGTGGTTGTTCTTTAACCATACCTTGTCTCCCAGAGCCAGGGGTCCCGCATGGGCAGTCTGGTCATAGTCCTTCTGCTGCCTTTCTCGAACAATCTCCATCCGCTCCTGGACAATCTCCTTAGCATTGAGGAGATGCCTTTGATGTTCCACTACCCAATCTGTCCTGGGCAGTGGGTTGATTACATCCGGTACTTGTACACCCAGGGAGTGATCCGCAGGCAATCTCCCTTGCCGGCCAAACATCAAATAGAACGGGGTGTAACCGGTGGAACAATGGATGGTGTTGTTGTAAGTGTACATGAGCTGCGGCAACAGAGTAGGCCAATCACCCCTCGTCTCAGGGGGGTACTGCTCTCAACATTTCAATGAGAGTCTTATTCATTTTTTCGCAGAGTCCGTTACCTTGCGGATGATAGGCGGTGGTCCGGACTTTCTGGCAGTTGTGCAGCAGGCACATCTCACGGAACAGCTGTGACTCAAACGCAGACCCTTGGTCGGTGAGGATCCTTTCTGGGCAGCCGTAGGGCAACAGGAAATGCTTCCAGAACGCCTCCGCTGTGGTCTTGGCTGTCAGATCTTTCACAGGCACTGCTACGACAAACTTGGTGAAGTGATCAATTATAGTCATGGCATATGTATACCCAGAGCGACTCGGCTCCAACTTCACATGATCAATCGCGACAAGTTCTAAAGAAGCTGTACTTACAATAGGATAGAGAGGCACCCTCTGGTCATGGCGTTCAGTCCGCCCCACAGCACAGGCAGTGCATTCTCGGCACCATTTTTCGATATCCTCTCTCATCCCAATCCAATAGAATCTTCTCCGTATGGTAGCCTCCGTCTTTTGCACACCGAAGTGTCCGGACTGGTTGTGGTACATGTCCAGTACCAGGCTGGCATCCCGACGTGGCAGGAGAATTTGGTAAACTCTATCACAGGACACTGGATCCAGACTCCTTCTGAGCAACAGGCCTCTTTGAAGGAATAATTGGTGGCGATGTCTCCACAGTCTCACTAGTTCTGGGTCTGCACTCTTCCTGCGGATTCTCTCAGGGATTTTCCCACTGGTAAGGAAGTCGAGCAGTTCACCGAGGACTCTACTTTCGGACTGGAGCTTAATCCACCTTTCTTGATCGCCTCTGGACTCAGGATCATCTGAGGAGGGAGGATCAGCAGCAGGGAGATTTTCAGTACGGATATTATCCTGCTGGGCAAATTTTTTGTAGAACATGGGCATTTCCACTTCTTCCCAGGCATCTTTTAGCTCATCTGGGGCCTCTATAGTGGGTAGCCGTGACAGAGCATCAGCGTTATCGTTGGAGCGGCCTGCCCGGTACTTCACAGTAAAGTCATAGTTGGCAAGGCGGGAGGCCCATCTTTGCTCCAGTGCCCCTAATTTGGCTGTATTCAGATGCGCCAGGGGATTATTGTCCGTGAAGGCAACAAATGGTGTGGCAGCGAGATAGTCTTTGAACTTTTCAGTCACAGCCCACTCTAAGGCAAGAAACTCCAGCTTGAAAGAACTGTAATTCTGGTCATTCTTTTCAGCTCCCTTCAGGGATCTGCTGGCGTAGGCAATTACCCTTTCTTTGTTGTCTTGCACCTGAGCCAACACGGCCCCCAGGCCTCTTTTACTGGCATCCGTGTAGAGGAGGAATGGCTTCTGATAATCTGGGTAACCCAGAACAGGGGGTTCAGTCAACTTCTTCTTTAGGAGTTGAAAGGCAATTTCTCGTTCTTGGTTCCATTCAACAGGAATAGGAGTTTTCGAACTCTTCTTTGAATGCCCCCTCAACAGTTCCTGGATGGGATCCGCAATTTGTGCGAAATGCGGGATGAAACGCCTGTAGTACCCTACAAAACTGAGAAAGCTTCTCATCTCTTTCACGGTCGTTGGAGTAGGCCAGTTGCGGACAGCAGCAAGTTTATCAGGATCAGGCTGTATTCCTTCGGCACTGACAACGTGCCCAAGGTATTTGACCGCTGGTTTCAGTAGGTGGCACTTGGATGGCTTGATTTTGAGGCCATATTTAGCAAGAACTTGAAACACCTCACCCAGGTGCTTTAAATGGTCCTCATACGTCTTGGAGTATACAATGACGTCATCCAGATATAAGAGTACAGTCTCAAAATTCCTATGGCCTAAACAACGTTCCATCAGCCTCTGGAACGTTCCTGGAGCGTTACACAGTCCAAACGGCATATAATTGAATTCGAACAGGCCCATAGGTGTAGTGAAAGCAGTCTTTTCTCGATCTTCTGGGGCCATGGGTACTTGCCAGTACCCGCTGGTTAAGTCCAAGGTGGAGAAATAGGCTGATGACCCCAGGGCAGTCAAGGACTCTTCAATGCGTGGCAATGGATATGCATCTTTGTGGTTGATTTGATTAATTTTTCTGTAATCCACGCAGAACCTTATGCTGCCATCTTTTTTTCGGACAAGTACTAGGGGCGCAGCCCAGGGACTATGACTGTCCCGGATTATGTTAGAGTCTTTCATCTCCTGTATCATCTCTTTCACAGACTGATAGGTAGTAGGCGGTATGGGTCTGTGCCTCTCCTTAATAGGAGGATGAGAGCCAGTGGGTATGGTGTGTTTGATTACACTGACCTCTCCATAGTCCGTGGAGTGCTTGCTGAAAGCCTGGTGGTGCTCCTTCACCAGCTTCAGGACTCCCTCTATTTGCTCTTTTGGGGTGGATTCGTTCCCCACATGTAGTTCTTCCCACCAGGATGTCGTAGGGGTGCTGCTGCTCTGTGTGGTCTGGAACGCCTCCGTGGCAGGCAGACGGATCACATCCTGGAAAGACACTTGAAAAAGCTGAGCAACGGGGCAGTGTTTAAGGAGAGTAACGGGATGATCACCAAAGTTAATTAAGCGGACAGGCACTTTACCTTGAGACACGGTCACCAGGCTCTTGGCTGTCCGTATGAAGGGATGATTTTCAAAGGGAATAGGTTTCACTAGGGATTGATAGTCCTGGCCCTGGATCCCCAACACAGCACGGCACCACAGGATGATCTGGGAATTTGGAGGCAGAATTACCGGCCGGTTATCCCGGATCCGGACAGTGCAAATTTCTCCTTTCTTGTTGGCGAACCTTTGCTGAGCACACAGCACACTAATAGTCTTTTGAATAACCCTTCTGGAAGCAGGTGAGGCTGAAGATATAGTTTGATTCAATGCTTCAAGCACTTCGGGGTAACAATTTTTTTGAACGTTAGTCCCTAAGATCACAGGGTGTCCTCCTTTATCTCCTGCTTGTACCACAATCACGCCTTGCTGTGGCAGGGTGGCATCTCCCACCTGCAGGGTAGGTTCCCAATACCCATGCACTTTCACGGGCTTACCGTTGCTGGCAATGATATCAAGCCAGGACTCTGGTGGCTGGGTGAGGAGACTTGGATCCCAGAATTTGTCAAAGGCAGGCCGTTGAATGGTGGTGACCTGTGACCCAGTGTCCAACAGGGCTTCAAAGGATATCCCGTTGATACATATATTAATTTTCGGACGGGATCCCACATACTTAGGCATCCAGCTTGGATCCTTTGGACCTACTGTTCTACCTCCCGAGGGATGGTCCTCTGCCTCAGGGGTTGCCCGGTTTAACTGCCAGCACATTGATTCAGTATGTCCATATTTTTTACAATGATGGCAGACAGGCTGCTTTCTACTTCTGGACCGGTAACTCGGTCGCCCATCAGGTTCTTTTGGATATACATCCCTATAGGCAGGTGGGAGCCTTGGAGGAAAAGGGCCTTCATCCTCTAGTAACAGTGGTCTCTCCCACTCCGCTATCTTCTTACACACCTTCTCTAAGCTGAGAGTAAGATGGTTCACTTGCTCCATTAGTGCTGCCACTACATCTGTGACTGGAGCCTGGGTGGCCTGACTGACTTCTGCAGGCCCCACATTGACAGTCTTTGGCTGACAAGCCTGAGGTTCAGGGAAGGCTGCTGGCCCTGGAGCAGGGTTCTGGCCTAGTATACTGATGGCCAATTCCTTAAAATCCAAAAATATACAATGGGGGTGTTGAGCTGACAACATCCGTAGCTGGCCCTTTAAATGCTCAGTACTTATGCCCGCAATGAATTGCTCTCTAAGAGTCCGGTCCTGATCCTCAGCTTCTTTGGGATCCACTTGGACTACAGCTCTCAGTGTCTCTTGTAAGGACAGGGCAAAATCGCGAAGCGACTCTCCAGGCTGCTGTTTTCTGCTGAAGAAACGCATTTTAACTTCTGACACCGTTCTGGCCTCAAATGTGGTGCCCAAGCGATCAAAAATCTGTTCCAGGCTACTCTTCTCAGAGCAGGGCCACGACATGACTTCCCTGCGGGCGGCCCCTTCTAACTGAGTTAAAAGGATCTCCATTTGCTGTTCGGCAGTTATGGGATAAAGCCGGAACAAGGCCAGTATCTGTTCCCTAAAGTCCTTTAACTTGTGGGCTTCCCCTGAATAACGTGGGAACATAGTACGGCATAGTTAGCGGCATCAGTCTTGGCGGTGCCGCGGCGGCAGGGGCCCTAGGGTCGGCTGTGGATACTTCAGAAGGCACGACTGGGGCCACCTGTCCGATTTCCTCAGGTGTGGACATGGCGTTGCTAGGTGGGTATGGCCCTTTAAATATAGCAGAGCGGACCGGAGCGGCAATGATAATAACTTTTTTTTTTTTCCACAGAAAAGTCTTTTGTCACTAACGGGGCTCCCTTCGGTGCCCTAGCAGGGGTCGGGAATGTTCTAGTAAGGTAAACAGAAGAGCCGGCAACAGTTCAAAGTCTGTACTTACTCCGGTGATGCTCGCTCCAGGTCTCGCGAGATGCGTGGCTACGGGCGTTGAGCGTCCTGTGTACAGCGTCAGCAGGTGGACGTGGCCTCTCGTAGCTCCGGGACTCAGGTAGGCGGCACCTTTTCCTCCAGACAGGGCGGCGTTCTTCCTCCTTGCTAGCCGGGCGATGACTCCACCTCATTCTTTTCGCGCCAAAGTCCTCTTTTTCGCGCCAAACGGTTCACCAGGCGCACTTGCAATCCACCTCAGGTTTAAGTGGCAAAATCGCTGTCTATTCACTGACAGCAAGCGGTGGCTCAAATAAGCAGCAAACAGTCCAGAAAATATAATCTTCACACCGCTAATTAGCACAGTTCTTTGGCCCAGCACTTTTTTTTATAAAACAATAGGGCTGTCACTTTAAGGCAATTTTCAGCACACAGTTTTATATCCGCAATGGCGCAGGAATGTTCCATATATCCTGTTCGTGACGCCAATTTATGCAGCACGCCAGACCTGCAGGGTATAGCGAAGTGAGGTCACGGTTATGGGCAATCGAGGGTTGCTCACTGTATTGGAGAACCCTGGGCAGGCATGCGGCAGTGAAGGAGAGGTAGACACAGTTCCTCTGGGGCACACTCGGTATGTAGGGACCAGACCTGATGGTGGATGAGGTGCCCTGGATGTTTACAGGTATTTTGAGTGCCTGGGCAAGGTCCCTGTCGGATTCGTGACGCCAGTGCCTGTAACGGTGGCACACCGATTTATAGTTGGAATAAGTGAGGTACACAGGTGGTATAGTGAACCAAACGTTGCTTTACTTAACAGTCCAACTTTGTACATACAGATGGTAATGCAGTCCTTTAGATCAAGTACTCACAAGCAGGCTTATGACACAAGACGGCAGGTATTAATCATGCAAGATACTCAGAGGGTAAATCCACAACACACTCAGAATCAGGTTGTACCTTTCCTCAGAAATAGTGTACACTGTCCTTTTAGAACTCCTGTCTGGTTTCTATCCCAAGGCCCGGATGCCTAAATGGTGGCTTAAATCCTTGGTAATATATATCTTCCTCCCGTATTAATCCTTGCTTTGCTTTATAGTTCCTCTGCCTATTAGTGTTACTTATCTTGGCTGGAAATATCCTTACTTGACTGGTAAAGGACTGTGGGTTTCTCCCAGGAGGACAGAAAAAATGCGTAGTAGGACAGCACCACTTACTTGTATAAGCTTAAAAATACTTAGCGGTGGTGCTCGTGGCGTCAGGTCTCGGTCTCAGAGACCCCCAAAGTTACCAGTAGAAATGAAGATAGTCACGGCACTCCAAAAGCTTCCTTAGTCAGTGTTCTTTATTCCACAAAAAGTACAGCAGCAACGTTTCGACAATAGTCTTTATCAAGCTTCATTTCTACTGGTTTCTCCCAGGAGGTTCTGTCCTGCAACTGGGGTGTCTTCAGAGCTAACTGAGGCTCTCTTGGACTACAGGCAGGCTAGGATTCTTCACTAGCCTCCTGGTCATAGCTAGCAGCCAGGGCTATCAAGCTGCATGTCAGGAGGAGGCCCTCAGCATATCTCTGGCTGGTGCCTTCTAATTTTTGTCTCTGCAGACTCCTGACTCTGAACTAACTCTCCCTGTCTGGGTCTGGACATTTATACTAGGGGCTCCCTATCTCCCTCTAGTGTCTGGGATGTCTAACTACACCCAACTAGGCCTGCTAAGCATTTACACAGGGGAACATTGCATATAAAAACACATTAGATAATACATTAAATGCATAATAAAATATAACATTTCTGACCCTTGTGAGTAGAAGTAACACGCACACCAATTGACCCTTGTGTAGTGCCCACGGCCTATCTAGTGGGACACTAGGACAGGTCCTGTGGGATCCATGCTTGGTTCATTTTTATGAACGTCAGCTTGTCCACATTGGCTGTAGACAGGCGGCTGCGTTTGTCTGTAATGACGCCCCCTGCCGTGCTGAATACACGTTCAGACAAATGCTGGCCGCCGGGCAGGCCAGCACCTCCAAGGCATAAAAGGCTAGCTCTAGGCCACGTGGACAATTTGGAGACCCAGAAGTTGAATGGGGCCGAACCATCAGTCAGTACGTGGAGGGATGTGCACACGTACTGTTCCACCATGTTAGTGAAATGTTGCCTCCTGCTAACACGTTCCGTATCAGGTGGTGGTGCAGTTAGCTGTGGCGTGGTGACAAAACTTTTCCACATCTCTGCCATGCTAACCCTGCCCTCAGAGGAGCTGGCCGTGACACAGCTACGTTGGCGACCTCTTGCTCCTCCTCTGCCTTCGCCTTGGGCTTCCACTTGTTCCCCTGTGACATTTGGGAATGCTCTCAGTAGTGCGTCTACCAATGTGCGCTTGTACTCGCGCATCTTCCTATCACGCTCCAGTGCAGGAAGTAAGGTGGGCACATTGTCTTTGTACCGGGAATACAGCAGGGTGGCAACCAAGTAGTCCGCACACGTTAAAATGTGGGCAACTCTGCTGTCGTTGCGCAGGCACTGCAGCATGTAGTCGCTCATGTGTGCCAGGCTGCCCAGAGGTAAGGACAAGCTGTCCTCTGTGGGAGGCGTATCGTCATCGTCCTGCGTTTCCCCCCAGCCACGCACCAGTGATGGGCCCGAGCTGCGTTGGGTGCCACCCGCTGTGAAACATGCTTCCTCCTCATCCTCCTCCACCTCATCCTCGTCCTCCTCGTCCTCCACTAGTGGGCCCTGTCTGGCTACATTTGTACCTGGCCTCTGCTGTTGCAAAAAACTTCCCTCTGAGTCACTTCGAAGAGACTGGCCTGAAAGTGCTAAAAATGACCCCTCTTCCTCCTCCTCCTCCTCCTGGGCCACCTCCTCTTCCATCATCACCCTAAGTGTTTTCTCAAGTAGACATAGAAGTGTTATTGTAACGCTGATAACGGCGTCATCGCCACTGGCCATGTTGGTGGAGTACTCGAAACAGCGCAACAGGGCACACAGGTCTCGCATGGAGGCCCAGTCATTGGTGGTGAAGTGGTGCTGTTCCGCAGTGCGACTGACCCGTGCGTGCTGCAGCTGAAACTCCACTATGGCCTGCTGCTGCTCGCACAGTCTGTCCAGCATGTGCAAGGTGGAGTTCCACCTGGTGGGCACGTCGATATGAGGCGGTGAGCGGGAAGGCAGAAGTTACGCTGTAGCGCAGACAGGCGAGCTGCAGCTGGATGTGAACGCCGGAAGCGCGCAACAGACGGCCCGCGCACTTTATGCAGAGCTCTGACATGTCGGGGTAGTTGTGATGAACTTCTGCACACCAAATTCAGCACATGCGCCAGGCAAGGGATGTGCGTCAAACCGGCTAAGTCCCAGAGCTGCAACGAGATTTCGCCATTATCGCACACCACCAGGCCAGGCTTGAGGCTCACGGCCGCAACCACTCGTCGGTCTGTTGTTCTATACCTCGCCACAACTCCTGTGCGGTGAGTTTCAGAATAGCCTGCTGACGTTTACACCGGGCTGTGCTGAAGTTGGTGGTGAAGGTGTGTGGCTGACTGGATGAGCAGGTGGAAGAAGAGGAGGAGGAAGCCGAGTAGGAGGAGGAGGCAACAGGAGGCAAAGAATGTTGCCCTGCGATCCTTGGCGGCAGAAGGACGTGCGCCAAACAGCTCTCCGCCTGGGGCCAGCCGCCACTACATTTACCCAGTGTGCAGTTAGGGAGATATAGCGTCCCTGGCCGTGCTTACTGGTCCACGTATCTGTGGCTGGTGGACCTTGCCACAGATGGCGTTGCGCAGTGCAACTTGATTTTATCGGGTACTTGGTTGTGCAGGGAAGGCACGGCTCCTCTTGGAGAAGTAGTGGCGCAGGGAACAACATACTGTGGGACAGCAAGCGACATGAGCTGTTTGAAGCTGTGTGTGTCCACCAGCCTGAATGACAGCATTTCATAGGCCAGAGTTTAGAACTGCTGCATTCAGGGCCAGGGATCAAGGGTGGCTAGGTGGGAATTTTACGCTTTCTCTAAAAAGTTTGTGAGATGGAGAGCTGAACGCTGCCGTGTGACATGGCTGAGATGCTTGGTGACGGAGGTGGTGGTGTTGGTGGTACATCTCTGTTTGCTGGGCGCATGGTGCCAACGTTCTCCAGAGGCGGAGGAAGAGGCTGAGGCGGCAGCAGCAGAAGAGGTAGCAGGGGGAGCCTGAGTGAGTTCCTTGTTTTTAAGGTGTTTACTCCACTGCAGTTCATGCTTTGCATGCAGGTGTCTCGTCATGCAGGTTGTGCTAAGGTTCAGAACGTTAATGCCTCGCTTCAGGCTCTGATGGCACAGCGTGCAAACCACTCGGGTCTTGTCGTCAGCACATTGTTTTGAAGAACTGCCACGCCAGGGAACTTCTTGAAGCTGCCTTGGGGTGCTCGGTCGCAGATGGCGGTGGCCAGTAGCAGACGTGACTCTCTTGGCGGCGGGTGTTCTGCTTTTGCCACTGCTCCCTTCTTTTGCTATGCTGTTGGCTCGGTTCACCACTGCCTCTTCCTCCGAATTCTGAAAGTCAGTGGCACGACCCTTACATAGAAAACATAAAAACATAGAATCGTGTCGGCAGATAAAGAACCATTTGGCCCATCTAGTACTGCCCAATATACTGAATACTATGGATAGCCCCCGGCCCCTATCTTATATGAAGGATGGCTTATGCCTATCCCATGCATGCTTAAACCCCTTCACTGTATTTGCAGCTACCACTTCTGCAGGAAGGCTATTCCATGCATCCACTACTCTCTCAGTAAGTAATACTTCCTTATATTACTTTTAAACCTTTGCCCCTCTAATTTAAAACTGTGTCCTCTTGTGGTAGTTTTTCTTCTTTTAAATATGCTCTTTCCTTTACCGAGTTGATTCCCTTTATGTATTAAAAGTTTCTATCATATCCCCCTCTGTCTCTTCTTTCTTCAATCTATACATATTAAGGTCCTTTAACCTTTCTGGTAAGTTTTATCCTGCAATCCATGTACTAGTTTAGTAGTTCTTCTCTGAACTCTCTCTAGAGTATCTAATCCTTCGGAGATATGGCCTCCAGTACTGCGCTCAATACTCAAGTGAGGTCTCACCAGTGTTCTGTACAGCGGCATAAGCACTTCACTCTTTCTACTGCTTATACCTCTCCCTATACATCCAAGCATTCTGCTGGCATTTCGTGGCTGCTCTATTACATTGTCTTCATTCCATGTGGGGGTCTAGGACCTCATGTCCCCTGCATCGTCTTCCACCCAGTCTTCCTCACTGACCTCCTGTTCAGTCTGCACACTGCAGAAAGACGCAGCAGTTGGCACTTGTGTTTCGTCATCATCAGAGACATGCTGAGGTGGTATTCCCATGTCCTCATCATCAGGAAACATAAGTGGTTGTGCGTCAGTGCATTCTATGTCTTCCACCGCTGGGGAAGGGCTAGGTGGATGCCCTTGGGAAACCCTGCCAGCAGAGTCTTCAAACAGCATAAGAGACTACTGCATAACTTGAGGCTCAGACAGTTTCCCTGATAAGCATGGGGGTGATGTGACAGACTGATGGGCTTGGTTTTCAGGCGCCATCTGTGAGCTTTCTGCAGAAGACTGGATGGGAGATAATGTGAACGTGCTGGATCCACTGTCGGCCACCCAATTGACTAATGCCTGTACCTGCTCAGGCCTTACCATCCTTAGAACGGCATTGGGCCCCACCAAATATCGCTGTAAATTCTGGCGGCTACTGGGACCTGAGGTAGTTGGTTCACTAGGGCGTGTGGCTGTGGCAGAACGGCCACGTCCTCTCCCAGCACCAGAGGGTCCACTAACACCACCACGACCATGTCCGTGTCCCTTACTAGATGTTTTCCTCATTGTTACCGTCTACCACAATAAGAAAAAAATGATTTGGCCCAATGTATTGAATTCAAATTCAGGCCTTTTTTTACAGGCACCTAACCCTATCTGGCTATCTATTTAGGTACCGTATTACACTAATACAGGCACAGCAGTAAAGACAGATTTAGCTGAATATAAATTGTAGGCCTAGTATTTAGGCCCTAGATGACAGGTATCCCTTTTATGGACAGAATTAGACTTGGAAATGCACGGTAGCGTGTGAAGTTATTGAGGATGACCCTATCAGCACCTTCAATCTAATATACCCTTTTATGGATAGATTTAAACTTGGCCTGATACAGCAGAAAACAATTATTTTGGGAATTGCTAAGTTGGGAATTGTATTCAACCCAGAACAAAAACTGTGCTTCGGCAGACAGCAGACAGTATTACAATTGGCTAGCCACAGCTGAAACACCAGATTTAGGGTACTGCTATTTTGGCAATTGTATTTTACCCCTCAATAAAATAGAAAGCACAGCCAAGCCCCTAATGTAGGATATAGCAAAAAAAAAAAAACACAATATTGATGGTTATAAATGGACTTGGTGGCAGCTGCTTGTGCTGGCCGCACCACAAGACACAAAATGGCCGCTGATCACCCCAGAAAAAAGTGACTGAAAAACGCTCTGGGCAGCCTTTAAAACAGTGAGCAATTGAATAGCAGAGGTTGTATGATACACAGCTGTATATCGATCACTTCAGTAAGTAAAATCACTGCCTAATCTCGCCCTCTACAGCAGCAGCTGCATCCAACCCTTACATGATCAGAGCAGAGTGACGTGCGGCACTACGTGACTCCAGCTTAAATAGAGGCTGGGTCACATGGCTGCACTGGCCAATCACAGCCATGCCAATAGTAGTCATGGCTGTGATGGCCTCTTGGGGCAAGTAGTATGACGCTCTTTGATTGGATGCTTTGCAGCTTTCAAAAGCGCCAAGAAAGCGCCCGAACACCGAACCCAGACTTTTACGCAAATGTTTGGGTTCGGGTCCGTGTCCAGACACGCCAAAATTCGGTACGAACCGAACTATAAGTTCGGGTTCGCTCATCCCCTATTGCTGACTCTATGCTTGGCCATGCATGGTTATCGCATTAAGTAAAAGCATGGCAAGAAAAAGGTAACTAACTTTTCAATGGATTCAATGGCTTTTGTCACCAGATAACCAAGATTACACTGTGCCACGTGTTATCAGAGTCAATTTAGCTCAGCTACATCTGTACTCATGAATTGGGCATTTCAGTTGGCACAGTTTCCAGTACGATCATGATGTTTTGATAATGTCAAGGTCAGTTTCCCTGTGGGTGCCACAAATGATGACGCCTGAGCAAAAAACTTGTAGCGAGCAATTTAGCAAGAGAATTTAGACTTGCTTAGAGAAAATACAGAGACTTCTATTCTCAAATTATTATGGGTGGTGAAAACATGGGTACACCACAATGATCCTGAGACCAAACAAGAGTCCATGCAATGGAAGCACAAGCGGTCATCTACTCCAAGGAAAATTTTGTGTGCAGCAGTCAGCTGGAAAGATCATGGTAGTTTTTTGGGATACAGAAAGCGTTTTAAATTATTACTAGAATTCATACCACACAAGAAAACAATTACTGGAGACACAAATGCTTCATTAATGAAGGCATTACATGAGGGCAATCGAAGAGAAACATAGACGGAAGTCATCAGCAGGTGTGTTGCTGCTTGACAACAATACATTCAGCTCACAACTCTCGCAAATCACAAACTGAAATCAGGGAATGCGGCTTCATGGAGCTTAACCATCAGCCTACAGTCAGAATCTGGCTCTAGTGATTCTGTAGTGGGCAAAGATTTTCTAAAGATAAGGGCTCATGCACATGGCTGTTGCCTGGCCTTGCAGTATTGCGGCCCGCAAACAGCAGGTCCGCAATAGATGGGCACGGCAGTGTGCACCCCCACTCATGGATGTGGACTATTCAGTTGAATGAGTCCAAGATTCAGAAGGTCATTGCAGAATGGAGGCACGGAACCCCACAGAAGCTCCATGGCTCCATGTCTTTCGCACTGCAAAAAGTAGTGCATGCACTACAGTACCTTGCGCTACAGGTGGTGTTTATCAATATTGATAACTAATATTATAAGCCCCAGTCATGTAACCGTTTCTAAGTTATGAAGATAAAATGGCCTGGAATGATCCAGGAGTAGAACAGGAACTATGAGTAGGGTTGCAATAACAAATTCTTCCAGAGCAGGGTTACATTATGTTCAAATGGCATTTTTCATAATGAATTTGGTGATATTGTGGTCTAAAAGTCACATGAATCCATATTCCATTGTTTTGAATTGGAATCAGCATTGTTGTTCATACACCAGCAGTTTTTTTCCACGTGGATTTGAAGTCTGTGTCATTCAGTAGCAGACAACAGCCAGGTGGTTAGATGAGATTGTGGTAATTAACAAGGCATAAGAGAGGATTTATTCTAGACCGGCGTGTGCCAGGGCAGTCTTGATATCCCCTGGGCTGCCATTGAATGCACTTTATTTATGGTGAGGCGCAGGCCTCATCCTCTGGAAAGTCCATGTGCCTAAACTGAATTCTATACCAGCTTCAAGCTGCTCTAGGGTTCAGTATTCTGTTACACCAGAAAACTGGCATAAAAAGAAGATAAATTTGAACAGCCTGATGCCCAGCATCCTCTCCACCCTCGCAATGATCTTCTTGGACGTGGCAAGGGAAATGTAGAAATGGCATTTGCGACAAAATTTCGATGCAGTGGCCAATTATAAAGTCTTAAACAAGGGGTTTCTGACCTTTTGTTTGCCATAAAACTGGCCGGAGAGATAACACTTAGTGTACTGCAACAGAATTGAAGCTTGGAACATAAAGAAGCAAAGAACAGTATTTAAAATGTTTCACATAAGCAAATGGAGAGAAGATTATAATGAAATTGGAATCGCAACATGGTTTGATGTGTGAATAAAAGGAAAATAATGAACATACAACTTCACCAGAAAGGAAAATAATTGTTGCTCAACCATAGGGAGTTAGCTAAAGTTGTTCCAGCATAGACAAATAAACAGTCCATGTGTGTACTGTATATTGAATGCCTCCCAACTTTTGAAAGAAGGCAGAGAGGACACTATTTTTTGTGCACTAGGCCACCACCTCTAACTCCGCCCCCAAAACTAAAACACCCTAATCCCCACACAGTCCTCTAAATGCCCCCACATAGTAATTATTCCCCCTTTTATGCACACCACACAGTATTTATGTCAGCCATTGTGACCCCTTCACAGATTATGGCCTAGATATATGCCCCCTCACAGTAATATACAGAGATATGTGCCTCCTCACCATTAATATACCCAATATGTGCCCCCTCACAGTAATATACCAGATATGTGCTCCCTCACAGTTATATGCCCAGTTATGTGCCCCCTCACAGTAATATGCCCAGTTACATGCCCCCTCACAGTAATATGCCCAGTTATATGCCCTTCACAGTAATATGCCCAGTTATGTGTCCCCTCACAGTAATATGCCCAGCTGTGCTCCCCTCAAAAATATGCCCAGCTGTGCCTCGCCTCAGAAATATGTGCAACGGACTATGCAGCATACGGGTAGGTTACCCGACACTGCTAGATTGTAATGTGTATTTCCCTTTAAGCCAGTTAGGCCTGTTGCAGGCAATCCTTGTTCCAGCCAGCAGAGGGAGCTCCCAGTTCAGTATAAATAGGCTAGGGCCTAGCCTAGGAAGGGAGTTCAGAAGTTTCTAGAGTGAGTGCTGAGAGATTCAGAGCTCAGTCTGCAGTGCAGAGATTGCACTACTGGTGTGGAGGGTCATACCCACCCAGCTTTCCAGGTTAGTTATACCTGAAGAACTCCAAAGATAGAGCCTGCCATCAGGAGGGAAGAAGACCTCGACCAAGTATTTGCTCAAGGGTTATTACCAAGAATTAGGTGTCTGGACCTTGAGGGTATTGCTGCAAATTGCATAAGAGGGATTCCCTGAACCTAGGAGGCCTGTCTCGAAGTTAACCTTGTTGTAAGTTAAAGCCTGAACCACCACTATTAACTGCATGGTGAAGTGTGAAATAACTCTTGAACTGTGTTATCTGGCTGTTCATTCTACTACCTATCCATGCAGTAAAGTTGACCTGTTGTATGAATACCTGGGCTACTCCATTATTCCATCTATCATTACATGGTGTGTCACCGTTCAATTGGCACTGGCGTCACGACATTTATGAACTGCCTGTTCCAGTATCTACCCAGATTGAAGACGACTGCGAATCCCAGGTTAGTGGGTTACCCTGCACTATGACTCCCCGCATACCCAAAGCGGCTACTGACCCCCTGGGATACTGCATCGCTCTTTTTGGCGTCACGAACAGGATCCGCATGCTTCTGGAGTGCAGAGAAGTGTGAACTGTGTGCTTTAACTATTCCACAGTCGTATGGCAAAGACTATACCCTTTATTCCCAAGTCGGTGGATTACAATTGTGCCTGGGAGGAATCGGAGGCGCTGTGCTGTGTTGCGCTACCCCCAGGAAAAGAAAACCGTGTTGTGGATTACAATTTATTCACTTGTTAACAACCCTGCTTGCTGTCAGGGAATGGTGACCAAGATGGCCACCGGCCGCCTGGAGTAAAGTTTCCCGCGCTGCTGAGGACCTTCGTGGGCGGATCCCTTCAAAGACACAGAGAATCCCGCCCCTCTTCATCATCGCACCGCCGCGGCCCTGCTTCTTCTACGTCACCGCGAACTCAGGAAGTCCGGAGTCTCTCGAGATTTGGCCTGCGCAAACCCGGCGATACCGGTAAGAACTTGTATCCGGAGGGAGGGGGATTGTTCCGGCCCCTTTAGTCGCCAGCGGCCACATCGTAATAAGCTAACATGTCAGAACCGGGAGTTCCCGAGCAGCCGGCCCCGGGAGAGCTTGCGACTCCTAATCATCCTATAGCCCCCAGCATGATGCCCTTTACCATGCCTTACTATTTTGGGGCCCCATGGTTTCCCCGCTATAAAGGAGAGACCCATACCCTAAGAGACTTTAAAGAAAAGTTGCTGGCATTATTCAAACTGTACCCCATAAATGCCGATCAGCAAATGGAAATCCTGCTAGCACAACTGGAGGGAGCTGCCCGCAGAGAGGTGTTATCCTGGCCTGCTGCTGAACGGAGTACTCTAGAGCAGATATTCACCCGCCTCAGGGTCACTTTTGAAACAAGGACTGCCTCAGAGATAAAGATGCACTTCTTTGGCAAGAAACAGAAGTCCGGTGAGTCCCTCCGTGACTATGCCCTATCACTTCAGGAGGCTTTAGGGGCTGTAATTCAGATAGATCCCAAAGAGGCTGATAATCAGGACCAGACCCTGAAGGAACAATTTATCAACGGGGTGTCTAGTGAGCAAATAAGGACCCAATTAAAGATGCTGTCCGCCCAGCACCCTAACGGTACCTTTCTGGACTTTAAAGAATTGGCCATAAAAATTCTGGGGTCAGCAGTATCTCCAGAGTTGAGCACCCCACCTGAGTCATCAGCCTGCAGGCCAAAACCGCTTATCACTAACCAAGCCGAGGCCGGTCAAGCTGTTCAAGCTTCAGCTACCGATACTATCGCCATGCTGACAGAGCAAGTAAATCACCTCACTAAAAGTCTAGAGAGAGTGTGCAGAAAAATAGAGGAATGGGAAAAACCCATAATGTCAGAAGAAGAGTTCCTGTCACCTCCTAGGCCGTTCCCACCTCCGTACCAAGAGACTCGCCCCAGGGATCCTGGGAGGCGTAATAGAGATCGCAAGCGGCCCGTGTGTACATACTGCAAAAAGGTGGGACACACAGAATCCACGTGCTGGCAGTTAAACGGGCAACCCCTGAGGCTGAGGACCACCCCTCGGGAGGTAGAACACTAGGTCCAAAGGATCCAAATTGGATGCCACGGTATGTAGGATCCCATCCTAAAATCAATATAGAGATCAACGGGGTCCCCTTTGAAGCCCTATTGGATACTGGGTCTCAGGTCACTACTATTCAGCTGCCCACCTTTGAAAGATTCTGGGACACCAACCAATTGACCCAGCCGCCTGAATCCTGGGTGGAGATTATCGCCAGCAATGGCAAACCAGTAAAGATTCACGGATACTGGGAACCCACCCTGCAGGTGGGAGAAGTAACCTTGCCTCAACAGGGCGTGATAGTAGTACAGGCCGGCGACAGAGGGGGACACCCTGTCATTCTAGGCACTAATGTCTTCAAAAACTGTTATTCAGAAATACTTGCCATATTACATCAGACTTTGCCCACTGCTTCCTCTGCATCCAAGAGGGTGATTCAAAAGACTATTACTGTGTTAAGTGCCCAGCAGAGGTTTGCTAATGGGAAAGGAGAAATTTGTACTGCCAGGATTCGTGATATTAAGCCTGTGACTTTGCCTCCTAATTCTCAAACTCTTTTATGGTGTCGTGCTATCCCGGGAGTCCAAGGCCGAGATTATCCAGCCCTGGTGGAACCAATCCAGATGGAGAACTACCCTTATGTGAGAGCTGCCAAGTGCCTGGTGAACGTCTCTCAAGGTAAAGTACCTGTCCGTCTGATTAACCTGAGTGATCATCCTGTTGCGCTTACTAAGCATTGCCGTGTTGCCCAGCTTTCTCAGGTGTCCTTTCAAGACATCATTCGTCTTCCAGTGACAGAAAAGTCGCCAGCTGCAGGCAGTGGACGTCCGTCGGAGACCCAGCCACAAGTGCCCTGGTGGGAAGAGCTCCATGTAGGGGACGAGACTACCCCCCAACATCAACAAGAAGGGATTCTACAGCTTGTCAAAGAGCACCACCAGGCCTTCAGTAAACATGCTACTGATTATGGAGAGGTTAGTGCCATACAACACACCATACCTACTGGCTCTCATCCTCATATCAAGGAGAGATACAGGCCCCTTACGCCTACTTCATATCAGACTGTAAAAGAAATGATCCAAGAGATGAAAGACTCTAATGTAATCCGGGACAGCCGTAGTCCGTGGGCTGCACCACTGGTCCTTGTAAAGAAGAAGGATGGTGGTATCCGTTTCTGTGTGGATTATAGGAAAATTAATCAAATAACCCACAAAGATGCATACCCACTGCCCCGCATTGAGGAGTCACTAACTGCTCTGGGCTCCTCCGCCTATTTCTCCACATTGGACTTGACCAGTGGCTACTGGCAAGTACCCATGGCCCCTGCAGATAGGGAAAAGACTGCTTTCACCACTCCCATGGGCCTGTTCGAATTCAATTGTATGCCGTTTGGGCTGTGTAATGCCCCAGGGACTTTCCAGAGACTAATGGAGCGGTGTTTGGGTCACAAAAACTTCGAAACAGTGCTGCTGTATCTAGATGACGTCATTGTGTACTCAAAAACATATGAAGACCATCTGAAACATTTAGCAGAAGTATTTGAAATCCTTATCAAATATGGCCTGAAGGTAAAGCCATCCAAGTGTCACTTGCTCAAACCTGCAGTAAAATACCTGGGGCATGTGGTAAGCGGAGAGGGCGTGCAACCTGACCCCGATAAGTTAGCGGCTGTCCGTAATTGGCCGGTCCCCACTACCGTCAAAGAAGTGAGGGGTTTCCTTGGTTTTGCCGGCTACTATAGACGTTTTATCCCCCATTTTGCTCAAATAGCTGATCCTATCCAGGAGCTCTTGAGGGGGCAACCCAAGAAAAGTCCTAGAACTCCTGTGCCCATTGAATGGAATGAGGAAAGAGAGATAGCGTTCCAATTGTTAAAAAAGAAACTGACCGAGCCTCCTGTGTTAGGTTATCCAGACTACAGCAAGCCCTTCCATCTGTATACTGATGCTAGCAAGCGAGGCCTGGGAGCTGTGTTAGCCCAGATCCAAGAGGGAAAAGAAAGAGTGATAGCTTATGCAAGCCGCTCCCTGAAAGGAGCTGAGAAAAATGACCAGAATTATAGTTCTTCAAACTAGAGTTCCTGGCATTAGTGTGGGCAGTGACGGAGAAATATTCAAAGATTACCTAGCCGCTACCCCCCATTCATTGCATTCACTGACAATAACCCTCTGGCACATTTAAATACAGCTAAATTGGGGCTTGGAGCAGAGATGGGCCTCTCGCCTCGCCAACTATGATATTCTCTGTAAATATCGTGCTGGACGTACTAATGATAATGCTGATGCTTTATCCAGGCTTCCCACAGAGACAGCTCCTGATGATGTGCGAGATGCTTGGGAAGATGTAGAAATGCCGGCCTTCTACAACAAATTTGCTCAACAGGATCAGGCTCGAGCTACCAATGACAGAGCTGCAGTTCCTTCACCCTCAGTAGGCCTGAACTCAAAGAAGAACGGTGGGTGGAAACTACAGTCTGAAAGTAGAGTGCTGGTGAGTTGTTGGACTTCATTACTAGTGGCAGAGCCCCTGAGAGGATTCGGCGTAAGAGTGCAGATCCTGAGCTCATCAAACTGTGAGACAGCGCCATCAGCTCTTCATACAAAAGGGCCTATTGCTACGGAGAAGCTTAGACCCAGTGTCCAACGAAAGAGTACACCAGATTTCTCATACCCCGACGAGATGCAGGGTTTGGTGTTGGAGATGTACCACAATCAATCCGGTCACTTTGGGGTCCAAAAGACTGAGGCTAATATCCGCCAGCGGTTTTACTGGGTGGGCATGAGAGAAGACATGGAGAAGTGGTGTCGGGAGTGTGTAGCCTGTGCCTTAAAAACGAAGTGAGCACCATGATCAGAGGGCACCACTGAAACCATTGTAAGTACTCGTCCTCTTGAAACTTGTCGCCATCGACCATGTGAAATTGGAGCCTAGTCGCTCAGGGTATGTTTATGCCATGACTATTATTGACCATTTCACTAAGTTTGTTGTAGCGGTGCCTGTGAGAGACCAGACAGCCAAGACTACAGCTGAACTGTTCTGGAAGCACTTCCTCCTGCCCTACGGATGTCCGGAAAAGATCCTCACCGATCAAGGACCTGCGTTTGAGTCCCATCTGTTCCATGAACTGTGCCGCTTACACAACTGTAAGAAGATCCGGACAACGGCCTACCATCCTCAAGGTAATGGATTATGTGAAAAAATGAATCAGCCTTGATAGAGATGCTAAGGGCCGTGCCTCCTGACACCAGAGGAGATTGGCCTAATCTGTTGCCACAGCTCGTGTTCACGTACAATCATACCATACATTGTTCCACCGGGTATACCCCTTTTATTTGATGTTTGGGCGCCCAAGGGACATTGCCTGCTGATCATTCATTGGACATACACGTACCTGATTGCATTAACCCATTACCTAACACCGACTGGGTTGCTGAGCATCAAAGGCGATTGAATACAGCCAAAGCCATTGTTCAGGAACGTATGGACTATGCTAGGGACCGACAGCAGAGAGACTATGATCAAGCAGCCCATGCAGAACCCTTGACAATAGGGGCTGTGGTATGGTTAAAAATAACCGCCGTACCAGTAACTGGACAGTAAATGGGAGCGAAGTCCTATGTTGTCACTGCAATCCCAAATGTTGGAACTCACACTTATGAGATCACCCGGGAAGGCAGGGGATCCCAAATTGTACACCGAAACCGGTTAAAGCTCTGCCTGACACCAGAACCTAGTGCCGAGAGTTCTAGATGTGAATCCCCTGTGTCAGAGTCATCAATACCGCCCGAGGATCCTATGCAGGCTGTCAGTGTATCTATGGTATGACGCTGATCCCATGCATTGGCTTCTGACACCATGGTTGAACTTGTTGGTGCCCGCTCCGGCACCTACTGTATCTTCACCTCCAGAAGAGTCGGCTCAAGCTGCCCTGGATCCAGTTCCCTTTATAGAGGTTCCTGTTGTTCCTGACCAGGGTCTCACTGATGGAGACCCTCCTGTTGCTCCTCTCTCTTCTACCTCGATGCTAAGGGATGAGGAGACCCCTGTGTTGTGAAGGTCCACCCGGATGAACAGGGGACGTCCGCCAGTTCCGCTTAGGGGACTTTGACTATGCTGGTGGTGTCTCCTCCCGAGCAGTTGCTACTGGAAATAGCTTGCTTGACATTTGTGCGCAAGAATGGACTCCTCCACGTGAGCCCTTGCCTGTTATACACCCGCAGGAAACCCTGTGTAGTTTCCTTTATTATACTACAGCCAAGAGAAATGGACTAACCTGGTTCACCTTAAGTCTGCTGTGCCAGGTCAGCGGCCGTGCCTAAGAAGCAAGAAGACGCCCCTTTCCCTTGTGTCATTTGTTCATGGAGTTACAAATGTTAAATAATTATTTATCATATTTATAATGCAATGCTTAAGTTATGTACCATGTTATGCCGGTTCAGGAAGGTGTGTGTGAGTACGAGGCCTTACTCACGTTAAAGTCTGGGGGTGTGCAGCATACGGGTAGGTTTACCCGACACTGCTAGATTGTAATGTGTATTTCCCTTTAAGCCAGTTAGGCCTGTTGCAGGCAATCCTTGTTCCAGCCAGCAGAGGGAGCTCCCAGTTCAGTATTAAATAGGCTAGGGCCTAGCCTAGAGGAGTTCAGAAGTTTCTAGAGTGAGTGCTGAGAGATTCAGAGCTCAGTCTGCAGTGCAGAGATTGCACTACTGGTGTGGAGGGTCATACCCACCCAGCTTTCCAGGTTAGTTATACCTGAAGAACTCCAAAGATAGAGCCTGCCATCAGGAGGGAAGAAGACCTCGACCAAGTATTTGCTCAAGGGTTATTACCAAGAATTAGGTGTCTGGACCTTGAGGGTATTGCTGCAAATTGCATAAGAGGAATCCCTGAACCTAGGAGGCCTGTCTCGAAGTTAACTTGTTGTAAGTTAAAGCCTGAACCACCACTATTAACTGCATGGTGAAGTGTGAAATAACTCTTGAACTGTGTTATCTGGCTGTTCATTCTACTACCTATCCATGCAGTAAAGTTGACCTGTTGTATGAATACCTGGGCTACTCCATTATTCCATCTATCATTACACGGTGTGTCACCGTTCAATGGCACTGGCGTCACGACATTTATGAACTGCCTGTTCCAGTATCTACCCAGATTGAAGACGACTGCGAATCCCAGGTTAGTGGGTTACCCTGCACTACGACTTCCCGCATACCCAAAGCGGCTACTGGACCCCTGGGATACTGCAACTAGACCGATGCTAGGGGACTCTTCTACAGGTGTTATGTGAGTTTTTAGAGTTTTTGTCGTGACGCCAGTTGCACTTCAGCAACGAGGGACGGTATCCCCCCATGTACATGGCAATTTTGGAACCCAGGTTCAGGAATGCCAGAGTGGTGCAAGGGCCACCTACAGTGTCCCCCCAGGTGCGGCCCTGCACCTGTCATGGTGCTCTCACCTGGATGTCTTTATCTTTGTATCTTTAATCCTGTCTTTATTCAGGGAATCTTTACACTTGACTCTGGAGGCATTCAGCTTTGGCCTCTGGGCCCAACAGAGCAGAAAGTGCTCTGCTTGCTGGCACACAGCCTTCCCCTGGCAAGGGGGTACTCAGAACTGTATTCACAACCTCTGCTAAAGGAGGAGAAGGTTAGACTGACCTTCTCTAACTACACTCCTCCCTGTCTGGAGAGGGTCAGAATGGATAGAAGGTTCCATTCCAGGCAAACTAGCTCTGCCAATACTGCCGCTATCTGCTGGTGAACCAGGTACACTACACTTGAACATAACATTACATTGCATTGAAAATACACATTGTGCAGGATCAGGAATAACTCACATGATGACATAAGATCAACCATAGGAGATAGTGATGGGGCAAAAAGAGTGGCAATGTCCACTAGCAGGGCTTTACATATGCCCCTCAGAAATATGCCAGGACTGTGCCCCCTCAGAATATGCCCAGGACTGTGCCCCTTCACAGAAAGTAAAAAAAAAAAAAAACACATACTCACCCCCTTCAGCAGCAGCAGGATCCACATCGGCTGCTCTGGTCTGGGTAGGAGCAGCAGAGGCTGACTGCTGGCCGGTTCCACCCCTGCACAGACTAGCAGTGTGGAGTGCCGGAGGAGGGGAAGATTATGGAGCAGGGAGCCAATGGCTCTCTGATTCATCATTATAGGCAGCTGTCTTCGCTTCCTATGGAAGCAGGGACAGCTGCCTGAAAGCGGACATACCTCCCCCATACCGGGACCGCGGGACAGCCCACTGAAATCTGGGACTGTCCCGCCGGAAACCTGGATGGTAGGGAGGTATGGTATTGCTTGCCTAAAACAGAAGTAACTACTATCAAAGGAAACTAGGAAAATATTATCTGATGTGTTGGTGTGCTTGCAATTCTGTGTTAAATCTAAGCTCCAAGTGTCTTCCTTCATCCCTCCATTCAATTCCTTCCTCCCAGTCTCCATTATCCTTTCTCTTTACCATACTTATTCTCTTCCATTTTTCTTTTTTTTCTCTCTTTCTTCCTCTCACCTCCTTCCTTTCTTGCTTCTTTCTTCCCTTTCTTCTTGTCTCTCTCCTTTTTCTTTTATGCTTCTTTCCTCTCTTACTTTCTTCATTCCTCTCCTCCTTTTCTTTCTCTACTCCCTTCCTTTCCCCATCCTCTATCATACTCTCTTCCTCCCTTTCTTACTACTTCTCTCAATTCCTTCCTTTCTTCCTCCAACTATTAATTCATTTCTTGCCTCTTTTTTCTCTATCCTTATCTTTCTCCCTCCTCTCTTTTTTCTTCTTCACTTCTTGCCACTGTTCCACTTCTTTACTTCCTCTCATTTTTTCAATCTTTCTCCACCCCTTTACTCCACCTACTTCTTTCCCCTCTCCTCTCTCACTTCCTTCTTACATCCCATCCTCCATCATCCTTTCTCCTCCTTTGCTTTCTTTCTCTTTCCTCTTTCACCTTTCACTTCCTTCTTCTTTCCTTCCTCCATCATCCTCTCTCCCTCCCTCAATGCCTTTTTTCCCCTCCTATTCTCCATCTCCCCCTCAACCTTACCTTCCTTGATCCTTCCTTGCTTCCCTATCGTTGTCCTAGCTTTAGTTGGAATGCCAAATGGTGTGGTGCGGTCTAGATGTGTCATGTGCTCCTACCTGGATACAGCGGGACCCCAGGCTTAGGCTCCATAGCATTAAAAAGGGGGATAGTTGAGGGATGAAGAAGAATAAACGTGTCCAGACCTTGATAAACTTTAACAGCAGCTTTACTTGGGTAAACTTGATTTCAGACAATATTCAGGCTTTTCTTACATTCAGGCTTTCTCTTGGTTCCAGCAGGCTTTGACATAAACTGGCAGCAAACTTGATAACTCTGCTTTCTCTTTTTCTCTGCTGGGCTGACAAGCTTGCTTAATAACTCTGCTTTCTTTTTATCTGCTGTGCTAAACTCTGCTTAGGTCCTGGACTTTCGGTGGGTTCTGGTATCCTTAGATTGGGGCACCTTAAGCTGTTATCCCCCTCCTGACACTCAGTAAATTAAATTAGCATGGAGTCCAGGTGGTCTACAAGCTACTTCCGTTGGTGGCTCCTGCTCCAGCCAAAGAACACTTTCCTCTGGCTTTATTTTTCATGTCACCTCAGCTCCAATAGAATTAACTAGAGCTGCCACCCCTCCTTTCTGGTAGAAAGCAGGACTGGCCCCACTTCTGCCCAAACAAGATAGAATGAAAATGGTGAGTTCCATTCTGTGTAAGGATAGCTCTGCCCTATGTGCTGCCACCTGCTGGTGAACCAGGACCATTACATGTAAAAACACAGTTGCATAGTAATCATAGCATTGCCGATATAGTGGACCTGGGCAGAAATACAAAGATGACATTTATGTTAGCCCATTAGAGACAGTAGCAGGGTTCAGGAATGGTAACACCACTCCACGGTGTTATACAGCCTTATGTTTCTACAGCATAATTTATAGTATACAGTAACCTGTTTTACAGTTGTATGAAATACATTTTTTGTAATCATGGGAAATATGAATTTTAAAAGCAAGCAACAAGTAGGAAAACATTCAGGAACTATGCCCTTTCCTTACGTAAGTAGTAGTCATTTGCATATCAATCATAGAGGTTGGTAATAAACTTTTTATTATGGCCTATGAGCAAATAAAGTGAAAGAAGTGACCTTTGATTTACTTCCATACTTCAACAGAGAGACGCGAATCAGACACATAGAAATTAATCAGCGGGTAAGAAAATGTTTCTTTTACATTTGATGAAGATTTGTCATTATAGACAGGGAGGATGTTTAGGATGAGAGGTAATCTGTGCCAAGAAGGTTTTATTGAAGGTGCACTTGTGGTGAGTTCATGTGTTTCACAAATTTTATTAAAACACCTCAATTTAACTGATTTCAGTAGGTCCATATGTGTGCGACACGAATGCTAAATGTTAAAACAAGAAAATAAACAAAATATACTAAGCTTACTAATAATGAGCGAATCTGACCTTCCTGTCTCTGGTCCTTTCTGATTACCTTCCATGTGTCACATGATCTTGGCAGCCAGGTGAGGCCTGCTACTCATTCATCCGGATGACACCTCATTCGGAGGTGATCAGTTGTCACATTTTAGTTACTTGCCATCATATGGAAGTTATATCATTAAGTAAGGTTGGCAAACAAAAAAGAGCAGGAACAAGTGGAGACTATTGGTGTGGTAACAGTTAGAATTACTGAGTTAGCTGCTTATCCCAAATGAAAAGATCTTCTGCAATATTAGATAATGACATTTTAGTGCCCAATATGCTGTGCCTGGCTTGTGCCATCAGAGACAGGCCATGCCCTTTAAATTGTTAGGCAGGTTTCTACTGAAATACCATAATATGACGTAAACTATTTGGGTACGTTGCATGGTTCGGAAGGTTAGCTTTTGCTGCACAGATTTTGATGGATTCGTTTATGGCGCAGTGTGCTAATAAACAGCTTCTGGGGTACCAGTATAGTATATGTTTTTATTAATTTTCTCTCAACGGATCTGTGTAAGGCCTCATGCACACGACCGTTCCGTTTTTTGCGGTCCAACAAACTGCGGTATCCGCAAAAAACGGAATCTGCCCGGGTGCCTTCCGCAATTCCTGAACCAAAACGGCGGCTCAGATGCGGACACAAACATCGGCCGTGTGGATGAGGCCTAGGGGGTTATTTTTTGTGGGATGAGTTGCCTTTATCATAGGTTCTACACTGAGCAAAAATATAAACGCTCCACTTTTCGGTTTTGCTCTATTTTGCATGAGCTGAACTCAAAGATCTGAAACATTTTCTACATGCACAAAAGACCCATTACTCTCAAATATTGTTCACAAATCTGTCTAAATCTGTGTTAGTTAGAACTTCTCCTTTGCCGAGATAATCCATCCCACTGACAATGTGTGGCATTTCAAGGTGCTGATTAGACAGCATGATATTGCACAGGTGTGCCTTAGACTTGCCCACAATAAAAGACTACTCTGAAATGTGCACAGTTTTGCCTAACTGGGGGGTGAGGAAAACCAGTCAGTATCTATTGTGGCCACCATTTGCCTCACGCAGTGCAACACTTCTCCGTCGCATAGAGTTGATCAGGTTGTTGATTGTGACCTGTGGAATGTTGGTCCACTCCTCTTCAAATAGCTGTGCGAAGTTGCAGAATATTGGCAGGAACTGGAACACGCTGTCGTATACACCGATCCAGAGCATCCCAAACATGTACAATGGGTGACATGTCCGGTGAGAATGCTGGCCATGCAAGAACTGGGATGTTTTCAGCTTCAGGAATTGTGTACAGATCCTTGCAATATGTGGCCGTGCATTGTCATGCTGCAACATGAGGTGATGGTCGTGGATGAATGGCACAACATGGGCCTCAGGATCTCGTCACGGTATCTCTGTGCATTCAAAATGCCATCAATAAATGCACTGTGTTTATTGTCCATAACATATGCCTGCCCATACCATAACCCCACGCCACCATGGGCCACTTGATCCACAAAGTTGACATCAGCAAACCGCTCACCACACGACGCCACACACGCTGTCTGCCATCTGCCCTGAACAGTGAAAACCGGGACTCATCCGTGAACAGAACGCCTCTCCAATGTGCCAGACGCCATCGAATGTGTGCATTTGCCTACTCAGATTGGTTACGATGACGAACTGCAGTCAGGTCCAGACCCCGATGAGGACAACAAGCATGCAGATGAGCTTCCCTGAGATGGTTTCAGACAGTTTGTTGCAGAATACTTTTGTTTTGCAAACCGATTGTGGCTGCAGCTGTCCGGGTGGCTGGTCTCAGACGATCTTGGAGGTGAACATGCTGGATGTGGAGGTCCTGGGCTGGTGTGGTTACACGTGGTCTGCAGTTGTGGGCCCTGTTTGATGTACTGCAAAATTCTCTGAAACGGGGGGCGGAGCTAGCGCCAGACTGAGATGGACGCTTAGTTCACTGCTCTGCTAAAGCGACCGAACCTAACACCAGCTATAATTAGCCCCAGCGAGCAAGGATGGTAAAATTGGGAACCCCAAGCTGGGAGAACAAACCGTGACCCCCAAAGGCCACATCCCAAGGTGGAGAAATGGATAAATTCCTTAAAAAGGCAGCCGCTACGATCACGTCACGCGAGTCAAAGATGGGGCGGCCCAGCAAACCAAGGCCCTGAAGCGCACTCTGCACACTCCGAAGGGGACAGCGGACTCAGAAGACTGCCAACCTAGCTAGGACCTACCGCTCACCAGACGATATCTGGATCGGGCGCTCAACAGAGTTATGGAACCCATTCTTTCTGAATCTCGGCGTTCCGACAAGAGGTGAGACACGTTGGGGAACGGGTGGAAACACTCGAAACCTATTAGGCCGCTTCCTGAACCATCATCAGCGGTCTCAGCCTCACTCCGCCGATGCACAGAGCACCTTTAATGAGCTTCACAATGCCCTGGAAGACCAAGAGAACAGAGGGCGCCGCAACAACTTAAGATTTAGAGGGATCCCTGAATTAATAGGGCGGGAGAGATTACCTCCACCATCATCTCCATATGCGGTTCCCTGTTAGGTCCCGATAACCCTCATGAAATCGCTATTGAATGCGCTCAGAGGGCGCTGTGCCCTAACCCAAGCAGAATGAGCCGCCCCGGGACATCATCTGCAAGTTTCTAAACTTTCCAGTTAAAGCTGGCCATTCTGGATGCTGCACGCAACCATGCTGATCTCTCCTATGAAGATTCAGGTTGGAGATATACCAGGATCTGGCCCCCTCCACCCTCAAGAAGCGGAGAGCCTGAAACCCTGACCGACTGGCTTCGGTCCAACAAGGTGCTGTGGCCGTTGGTCCTATTCATTTGGGCTTTCATTTTCTACCGCAGGCAAGCGGTTTAACATCTCGTCCCATGCTGACATCGCAATCTATCCTCAAAGAACTGGACATTCCCCCTATGCAGATAGAGAACTGGGAATTATACCACGACCTAGGAGACCTGCCAGATCTTCCCAAAGTGTTGCCATTTGAGGTCCAGCGCACCCCAAAATCCTCTAAGATCTAAGAAAGAGGCCACCAGCTCACACTAGGAGCCTCTCCCAAGAACCTTAAAAGGACTCGAACTCCAGCCTACCAGCTCCGTTCACCCTTTTTTGGAAGTGACATACAACAGTCATCCGCCGTTACCTCCGACTGTTGAAATACTATGAGTATTAATCTGTTTTTTTTTCTCCCTCCCTTACTAGAAGCTAATTGCTAGGCACGTCCTTGCTTACTACCTTATGACCCTCATCTGGGTGCTATTCGGGTCCATTACCTGGTCATTTGACCACTACCCCCCCTCATGCTTGAAGCGTACTTTTGTATGCTCACCTCTCTTTGTATTGCTGTTCTAATTTGTATTGTTTCTGTTTTCCCTCTATGTTCTTTTCCCAAGGTACTTGTCAACCTCTTCTATACATAGTGAGACACCCACCACTCTGGTCAGCATCCGGAATATGATAGCAGTACCCTTTTCCCATCACTGCACTCTCCTGGAGGACACACCATTGGCCACAAGGTTATTCCAACATACACAGCCTGTAATGGCTGACCTACATATAGCCTCAGACAACGTTAAAGGCTTCCATTCCCCTTTCAAAGCGAAGTCAAATCTTCTCTATTCTTAGGAAAGCTGGGGCAGATGTTGTGTTCCTCCAGGAGACCCATTTTCGATTTAACCATTATCCCAATATGCAATTTTCTGACTACTCAAATTGGTACCACTATGGGGGAGGTACTTCAGATCAGGTGGGAGTCAGCATAGGGTTTCAAAGGAAAATCCCTTTTATGTATGTAAACCACACACTTGATCCTGACGGGAATATTTTACTAGTAAAAGGCATCGTAGGCCCACAAACTTATACCTTCATAAACCTATATGCCCCCAATTCTAACCAGTCCCGCTGGTTCTCAAGCATTTTCCAGCTCATTAACTCCTTCAAAGAAGGGATAGTAGTGCTAGGAGGAGATTTGAACATTGCTCTACTTCCCACATATTTAGACACTTCCTCCCAAAAATCATCTCAATCCGGCAGATCCCTCAAAAATATCAGAGATAACCTATGGAATCTCCAACTGATAGACGTGTGTGGCGATCCCTCCATCCCAATACATCCGACTTTACATTCTACTCCCCAATGCATGGCACTTATCATCGCCTAGAACTACCTACTAATTTCCAAGGAACATTTGTATCTCTGTAAGGAAGCATTAATAGGTTCCCTGCACCTTTCAGACCACTCCCCAATCTTCCTCACTGTTATGGCCCCAAATAGTATCCCTACATGTTTAATTGGAGACTAAACAAATCCCTACTAGGTCACCAATCCACGATTGATCTGGTTTCCAAACACATTAAAGAATACTTCTCCTTAAATAAATGCCCTGACCTCTCCGCAAACACCCTATGGATGCACACAAACCCTTCATCAGGGGCCAATTTATCAGAAAAAAACTTAGGGAGAAAGCAATAGACGAAGCCCTCAAAATATTCAGAGGCTAGAATCATATCATAAAAAGAGCCCCACAAATCTCCACATTCAAGAATTATCAAGACATAGAGCAGAAGTTAAAAATCCTCCTACAGACTAAAACGGCTAAATATTATATGAATTCCCAACACAAATATTTTGCTCATGGCGACAAAGCCACCAAATTCCTCTGAGTAGGATAAAAGGAAGAAGAGCCGCAAACCATATTCATCAACTTACATCACACGAAGGCAAAATAAGTCTTTTCTGCTCCCCAGATTGCTGCCCAGTTCCGCTCCTTTTACGAAAATCTTATAACCTCCCTTCCAACATACCTCCAGACAATCGGGCTTCCATTATCTCAACTTTTCTTGACTCTTCTAATATCCCTTCCGTCTCTCCAGACCAAAAACTAAAACTAGAATCGCCCCTTCACCCTAACCGAACTCAACAAAGCCTTGAGCCAAATGCTGAAAGGGAAAAGTCCAGGTCCGGACGGCCTTCCAGTCTCATACTACAAAACTTTCCATTAAAATTCTCCTACCCCACCTCCTTGAGGTCTGCAACCTAGCATTAAAGGTGTGCCATTGTCCAGAGACATGACAGCGGCCCACATTACACTCATTCCTAAAGAAGGGAAAGACCCTAAACAATTGCTCCAATTATAGGCCCATATCCCTCCTAAATATTGACCTCAAACTCCTAGCCAAATGTTAGCTAACAGACTAGCTATTCTCCTCCCCATCTTGTGCACAGGGACAGGTGGGTTTATCTGCAATAGGGAGGGCAAAGGTAACACTTCTAGAGGGTTTAATGCGCTTTGTCATGCTAATCACTTCCTCTACCCCCTTGTTCCTCCTCAGCACTGATGCTGAGAATCGCATTCGATAGAGTCAATTGGATGTATTTGAAAAATGTCCTGCTCAGGTTTGGTCTCCCTGGTCCCTATGTACAAGCCACCTTTACCATGCAACAGCTCTGGTTATGGTTAATGGGATTCTATCCTCCCCATTTGCTATACAGAATGGGACGAGACAAGGCTGCCCCTGTCCCCACTTTTATTCATTCTAGCACTGAACCACTCTTATCCATTATAAGATCGGACAGGAAAATTGAGGGTCTATATTTGGGAGGCAATGAGCAGAAAATTGCAGCATTTGCAGATGATGTCCTTTTGATGACAATAAACCCGTCAGTTTCCTACCTTGCATCCAATCCCATCTCAACCTTTACAGCTCCGTCTCAGACTTCAAGATTAACGCTAATAAATCTTTAGTCTTGTGCTCAGGTATCCCCCTCACCACTAAACGACATCTAATGGAGAACTCGCTTTTTAATTGGTCTTCTCCCACCATTACCTACCTGGGTGTTAAAATTAGCCCCATAATAAAAGACCTTTTTTCCCTTAACTACATCCCTCTCAAATCTTCCATTTTTAAAACTATAGATAACCTTACTCTATCCAACCCTACATTGTCTTGGTTTGGCCGCAAAAACCTGCTCTCCTCCCTAATCATCCCAAGTCTCACCTATCTGCAACAGGTGTTGCTGATTCCCATACCCAAACATTACTATGCCTCAATTCAAATAAAATTTAGGTCCTTTATTTGGAATGGGAAGAAAGCCAGACTTGCACTCTCCCTTCTTACCAAACCTAGGCAAGATGGAGGTATAGGCCTCCCAAATCCAGAACTTTATGGTAAGGCCATTCTCCTCTCGCGTGCAGCAGCCTGGCTATGCCCCTCTTCGCACTCCACTGCAGTTGAAATGGAACTTGACTTACTAAATACACCAGTTAGAGCACTCCTTCTAGGGCGCCAAAACGTTCTAACTGAGCCATTATCTCATTACCCAATTGTCAAAGCAACTCTAGGAGCATGGAAATGGCTGTCTACCTCTCACTGTGCCATCCCTTTTCCCTCCCCACTCCTATCGGTAAAAGACGTAATCGACACGGCCCTACTGGCCCTGAGATCGACTACTTCGCAAGACCTTAATTCCTCATCAATAGGGATATTATCACTGAAGAACCATTCTGGAAACATACAAGATCTAGACACCATGAATGCTTTATTGGGCCCTCGCCCATGCGATCTCTTTACAGTCTTATACCTTAGAGCCTATATAAACAAACACATCCATGGGGGTGACCTACAGCGTCCTCTAGTGTGGTTCGAAACTGTGATTTCCCTTCCCACAACCCCAAGGAGACTTATATCACAAATCTATAGCAGGCTTCGCTCACCACTAGGGATGAGCGAACCCGAACTGTATAGTTCGGGTTCGTACCGAATTTTGGTGTGTCCGTGACACGGACCCGAACCCGAACATTTTCGTAAAAGTCCGTGTTCGGGTTCGGTGTTCGGCGCTTTCTTGGCGCTTTTTGAAAGGCTGCAAAGCAGCCAATCAACAAGCGTCATACTACTTGCCCCAAGAGGCCATCACAGCCTTGCCTACTATTGGCATGGCTGTGATTGGCCAGTGCAGCATGTGACCCAGCCTCTATATAAGCTTGGGTCACGTTGCGCTGCACGTCACTCTGCTGATTGAAGCATAGGGAGAGGTTGCAGCTGCGACGTTAGGGCGAGATTAGGCAGTGATTAACTCCTCCAAAAGACTTCATTCTGTGATCGATCTGCAGCTGTGGATCATTGAAGTGCTAATATTGACTTGCTCACTTTTTTGAGGCTGCCCAGAGCGTTTTTAGATCACTTTTTTTCTGGGGTGATCGGCGGCCATTTTGTGACTTGTGGTGCGCCAGCACAAGCTATCACCAAGTGTATTTAACCATCAATAGTGTGGTTATTTTGTGCTATATCCTACATCAGCTGCAGGCTGAGCCTGTGTCACCGAAGTGCATTTAACCATCAACAGTGTGGTTATTTTTTGGCCATATACTACATCAGCTGCAGGCTGAGCCTGTGTCACCGAAGTGCATTTAACCATCAACAGTCTGATTATTTTTTGGCCATATACTACATCTGGTGCAGGCTGAGCCTGTGTCACCCAAGTGCATTTAACCATCAACAGTGTGGTTATTTTTTGGCCATATACTACATCAGGGGCAAGTTGAGCCTGTCACCCAGCGCCTAAAAAATAGACCTGACATTTCTATTCAACCAAATCTGTACTGTTTTAGCTGGTCAAGTTATTTGTAGTGACCGTAAAAGCACACTTTTTGTTCTGGGTTGAAAAACTATTCCCAAATTTGCCATTCTCAAAATAACTAGTTTCTGGTATATGAGGCCTACTTGAAATCTATCCCAAAAAGGATATCTTACATTGAAGGTACTGATAGTGTCATTCAGAAAAACCTAAGACACGCGCTACCGTGCAGATAGAAGTCTGATTCTGAGATTAAACCTTAACCTGTCACACAGTGCAAAAAAAAACAGGTCTCTCATTTCTATTCAAGCAAATCTGTACTGTTTTAGCTGGTCAAGTTATTTGTAGTGACCGTAAAAGCACATTTTTTTTTCTGGGTTGAAAAACTATTCCCAAATTTGCCATTCTCAAAATAACTAGTTTCTGGTATTTGAGGCCTACTTGAAATCTATCCCAAAAAGGATATCTTACATTGAAGGTACTGATAGTGTCATTCAGAAAAACCTATGACACACGCTACCGTGCAGATAGAAGTCTGATTCTGAGATTAAACCTTAACCTGTCACACAGTGCAAAAAAAAACAGGTCTCACATTTCTATTCAAGCAAATCTGTACTGTTTTAGCTGGTCAAGTTATTTGTAGTGACCGTAAAAGCACTTTTTTTTTTTCTGGGTTGAAAAACTATTCCCAAATTTGCCATTCTCAAAATAACTAGTTTCTGGTATTTGAGGCCTACTTGAATCTATCCCAAAAAGGATATCTTACATTGAAGGTACTGATAGTGTCATTCAGAAAAACCTAAGACACACGCTACCGTGCAGATAGAAGTCTGATTCTGTGATTAAACCTTAACCTGTCACACAGTGCAAAAAAAAACAGGTCTCACATTTCTATTCAAGCAAATCTGTACTGTTTTAGCTGGTCAAGTTATTTGTAGCGACCGTAAAAGCACTTTTTTTTTTCTGGGTTGAAAAACTATTCCCAAATTTGCCATTCTCAAAATTGTGGTGAACGGGAACAATGAGGAAAACATCTAATAAGGGACGTGGACGCGGACGTGGACATGGTCGTGGTGGTGTTAGTGGACCCTCTGGTGCTGGGAGAGGACGTGGCCGTTCTTCCACAGCCACACGTCCTAGTGTACAAACTACCTCAGGTCCCAGTAGCCGCCAGAATTTACAGGGATATTTGGTGGGGCCCAATGCCGTTCTAAGGATGGTAAGGCCTGAGCAGGTACAGGCATTAGTCAATTGGGTGGCCGACAGTGCATCCAGCACGTTCACATTATCTCCCACCCAGTCTTCTGCAGAAAGCGCACAGATGGCGCATGAAAACCAAGCCCATCAGTCTGTCACATCACCCCCATGCATATCAGGGAAACTGTCTGAGCCTCAAGTTATGCAGCAGTCTCTTATGCTGTTTGAAGACTCTGCTGCCAGGGTTTCCCAAGGGCATCCACCTAGCTCTTCACCAGGGGTGGAAGAGATAGAATGCATTAACGCACAACCACTTATGTTTCCTGATGATAAGGACATGGGAATACCACCTCAGCACGTCTCTGATGATGACGAAACACAGGTGCCAACTGCTGCGTCTTTCTGCAGTGTGCAGACTGAACAGGAGGTCAGGGATCAAGACTGGGTGGAAGACGATGAGGTCCTAGACCCCACATGGAATGAAGGTCGTGCCACTGACTTTCACAGTTCGGAGGAAGAGGCAGTGGTGAGACCGAGCCAACAGCGTAGCAAAAGGGGAGCAGTGGGCAAAATCAGAACACCCGCCGCCAAGAGACTCCGCCTGCTACTGACCGCCGCCATCTGGGACCGAGCACCCCAAAGGCAGCTTCAAGGAGTTCCCTGGCATGGCACTTCTTCAAACAATGTGCTGACGACAAGACCCGAGTGGTTTGCACGCTGTGCCATCAGAGCCTGAAGCGAGGCATTAACGTTCTGAACCTTAGCACAACCTGCATGACCAGGCACCTACATGCAAAGCATGAACTGCAGTGGAGTAAACACCTTAAAAACAAGGAAGTCACTCAGGCTCCCCCTGCTGCCTCTTCTGCTGCTGCCGCCTCGGCCTCTTCTCCTGCTGCCGCCTCGGCCTCTTCTGCTGCTGCCGCCGCCTCGGCCTCTTCTGCTGCTACTGCCGCCTCGGCCTCTTCCTCTGCCTCTGGAGGAACGTTGGCACCTGCCGCCCAGCAAACATGGGATGTACCACCAACACCACCACCTGCGTCACCAAGCATCTCAACCATGTCACACGGCAGCGTTCAGCTCTCCATCTCACAAACATTTGAGAAAAAGCGTAAATTCCCACCTAGCCCCCTCGATCCCTGGCCCTGAATGCCAGCATTTCTAAACTACTGGCCTATGAAATGCTGTCATTTAGGCTGGTGGACACACACAGCTTCAAACAGCTCATGTCGCTTGCTGTCCCACAGTATGTTGTTCCCAGCCGCCACTACTTCTCCAAGAGAGCCGTGCCTTCCCTGCACAAACAAGTGTCCGATAAAATCAAGTGTGCACTGCGCAACGCCATCTGTGGCAAGGTCCACCTAACCACAGATACGTGGACCAGTAAGCACGGCCAGGGACGCTATATCTCCCTAACTGCACACTGGGTAAATGTAGTGGCGGCTGGGCCCCAGGCGGAGAGCTGTTTGGCGCACGTCCTTCCGCCGCCAAGGATCGCAGGGCAACATTCTTTGCCTCCTGTCTCTTCCTCCTCCTCTTCTTCCACCTGCTCATCCAGTCAGCCACACACCTTCACCACCAACTTCAGCACAGCCCGGGGTAAACGTCAGCAGGCCATTCTGAAACTCATATGTTTGGGGGACAGGCCCCACACCGCACAGGAGTTGTGGCGGGGTATAGAACAACAGACCGACGAGTGGTTGCTGCCGGTGAGCCTCAAGCCCGGCCTGGTGGTGTGCGATAATGGGCGAAATCTCGTTGCAGCTCTGGGACTAGCCGGTTTGACGCACATCCCTTGCCTGGCGCATGTGCTGAATTTGGTGGTGCAGAAGTTCATTCGCAACTACCCCGACATGTCAGAGCTGCTGCATAAAGTGCGGGCCGTCTGTTCGCGCTTCCGGCGTTCACACCCTGCCGCTGCTCGCCTGTCTGCGCTACAGCGTAACTTCGGCCTTCCCGCTCACCGCCTCATATGCGACGTACCCACCAGGTGGAACTCCACCTTGCATATGCTGGACAGACTGTGCGAGCAGCAGCAGGCCATAGTGGAGTTTCAGCTGCAGCACGCACGGGTCAGTCGCACTGTGGATCAGACACACTTCACCACCAATGACTGGGCCTCCATGCGAGACCTGTGTGCCCTGTTGCGCTGTTTCGAGTACTCCACCAACATGGCCAGTGGCGATGACGCCGTTATCAGCGTTACAATACCACTTCTATGTTTCCTTGAGAAAACACTTAGGGCGATGATGGAAGAGGAGGTGGAAGAGGAGGAAGAGGGGTCATTTTTAGCACTTTCAGGCCAGTCTCTTCGAAGTGACTCAGAGGGAGGTTTTTTGCAACACAAGAGGCCAGGTACAAATGTAGCCAGACAGGGCCCACTACTGGAGGACGAGGAGGACGAGGATGAGGAGGAGGTGGAGGAGGATGAGGATGAAGCATGTTCACAGCGGGGTGGCACCCAAAGCAGCTCGGGCCCATCACTGGTGCGTGGCTGGGGGGAAACACAGGACGATGACGATACGCCTCCCACAGAGGACAGCTTGTCCTTACCTCTGGGCAGCCTGGCACACATGAGCGACTACATGCTGCAGTGCCTGCGCAACGACAGCAGAGTTGCCCACATTTTAACGTGTGCGGACTACTGGGTTGCCACCCTGCTGGATCCCCGGTACAAAGACAATGTGCCCACCTTATTTCCTACACTGGAGCGTGATAGGAAGATGCGCGAGTACAAGCGCACGTTGGTAGACGCGCTACTGAGAGCATTCCCAAATGTCACAGGGGAACCAGTGGAAGCCCAAGGCGAAGGCAGAGGAGGAGCAAGAGGTCGCCAACGCAGCTGTGTCACGGCCAGCTCCTCTGAGGGCAGGGTTAGCATGGCAGAGATGTGGAAAAGTTTTGTCACCACGCCACAGCTAACTGCACCACCACCTGATACGGAACGTGTTAGCAGGAGGCAACATTTCACTAACATGGTGGAACAGTACTTGTGCACACCTCTCCACGTACTGACTGATGGTTCGGCCCCATTCAACTTCTGGGTCTCCAAATTGTCCACGTGGCCAGAGCTAGCCTTTTATGCCTTGGAGGTGCTGGCCTGCCCGGCGGCCAGCGATTTGTCTGAACGTGTATTCAGCACGGCAGGGGGCGTCATTACAGACAAACGCAGCCGCCTGTCTACAGCCAATGTGGACAAGCTGAAGTTCATAAAAATGAACCAGGCATGGATCCCACAGGACCTGTCCATCCCTTGTGCAGATTAGATATTAACTACCTCCCCTTAACAATATATTATTCTACTCCAGGGCACTTCCTCATTCAATACTATTTTCAATTTTATTTTGCCATTATATTGCGGGGCAACCCAAAGTTGAATGAACCTCTCCTCAGTCTGGGTGCCGGGGCCTAAATGTGTGACAGTGGCCTGTTCCAGTGGTGGGTGACGTGAAGCCTGATTCTCTGCTATGACATGAAGACTGATTCTGCGCTGACATAAGGCCAGATTCTCTGTTACGGGACCTCTCTCCTCTGTCTGGGTGCCTGGGCCTAAATGTGTGACAGTGGCCTGTTCCAGTGGTGGGTGACGTGAAGCCTGATTCTCTGCTATGACATGAAGACTGATTCTGCGCTGACATAAGGCCAGATTCTCTGTTACGGGACCGCTCTCCTCTGTCTGGGTGCCGGGGCCTAAATGTGTGACAGTGGCCTGTTCCAGTGGTGGGTGACGTGAAGCCTGATTCTCTGCTATGACATGAAGACAGATTCTGTGCTGACATAAGGCTAGATTCTCTGTTACGCGACCTCTCTCCTCTGCCTCGGTGCCTGGGCCTAAATGTGTGACAGTGGCCTGTTCCAGTGGTGGGTGACGTGAAGCCTGATTCTCTGCTATGACATGAAGACAGATTCTGTGCTGACATAAGGCAAGATTCTCTGTTACGCGACCTCTCTCCTCTGCCTGGGTGCCTGGGCCTAAATATGTGACAGTGGCCTGTTCAAGTGGTGGGTGAAGTGAAGCCTGATTCTCTGCTATGACATGAAGACAGATTCTGTGCTGACATAAGGCAAGATTCTCTGTTACGCGACCTCTCTCCTCTGCCGGGTGCCTGGGCCTAAATGTGTGACAGTGGCCTGTTCCAGTGGTGGGTGACGTGAAGCCTGATTCTCTGCTATGACATGAAGACAGATTCTGTGCTGACATGAAGCCAGATTCTCTGCTATGCATGAAGAGACTGATTCTGTGCTGACATGAAGCCATATTCTTTGCTATGGCATAAAGAGACACATTCTCTGCTGATGTGAAGCCAGATTCTCTGCTATGGGACCTCTGTCCAATTGATATTGGGTCATTTTTTTTTTTTTTTTAAATTCATTTCCCTATCCACATTTGTTTGCAGGGGATTTACCTACATGTTGCTGCCTTTTGCAGCCCTCTAGCTCTTTTCTGGTCTGTTTTACAGCCTTTTTAGTGCCCAAAAGTTCGGGTCCCCATTGACTTCAATGGGGTTCGGGTTCGGGACGAAGTTCGGTTCGGGTTCGGATCCCGAACACAAACATTTCCGGGAAGTTCCGGGCAACCCAAAGTTGAATGAACCTCTCCTCAGTCTGGGTGCCGGGGCCTAAATGTGTGACAGTGGCCTGTTCCAGTGGTGGGTGACGTGAAGCCTGATTCTCTGCTATGACATGAAGACTGATTCTGCGCTGACATAAGGCCAGATTCTCTGTTACGGGACCTCTCTCCTCTGCCTGGGTGCCTGGGCCTAAATGTGTGACAGTGGCCTGTTCCAGTGGTGGGTGACGTGAAGCCTGATTCTCTGCTATGACATGAAGACTGATTCTGCGCTGACATAAGGCCAGATTCTCTGTTACGGGACCGCTCTCCTCTGTCTGGGTGCCGGGGCCTAAATGTGTGACAGTGGCCTGTTCCAGTGGTGGGTGACGTGAAGCCTGATTCTCTGCTATGACATGAAGACAGATTCTGTGCTGACATAAGGCCAGATTCTCTGTTACGCGACCTCTCTCCTCTGCCTCGGTGCCTGGGCCTAAATGTGTGACAGTGGCCTGTTCCAGTGGTGGGTGACGTGAAGCCTGATTCTCTGCTATGACATGAATACAGATTCTGTGCTGACATAAGGCAAGATTCTCTGTTACGCGACCTCTCTCCTCTGCCTGGGTGCCTGGGCCTAAATATGTGACAGTGGCCTGTTCAAGTGGTGGTGAAGTGAAGCCTGATTCTCTGCTATGACATGAAGACAGATTCTGTGCTGACATAAGGCAAGATTCTCTGTTACGCGACCTCTCTCCTCTGCCTGGGTGCCTGGGCCTAAATATGTGACAGTGGCCTGTTCAAGTGGTGGGTGAAGTGAAGCCTGATTCTCTGCTATGACATGAAGACAGATTCTGTGCTGACATAAGGCAAGATTCTCTGTTACGCGACCTCTCTCCTCTGCCGGGTGCCTGGGCCTAAATGTGTGACAGTGGCCTGTTCCAGTGGTGGGTGACGTGAAGCCTGATTCTCTGCTATGACATGAAGACAGATTCTGTGCTGACATGAAGCCAGATTCTCTGCTATGGCATGAAGAGACTGATTCTGTGCTGACATGAAGCCATATTCTTTGCTATGGCATAAAGAGACACATTCTCTGCTGATGTGAAGCCAGATTCTCTGCTATGGGACCTCTGTCCAATTGATATTGGGTCATTTTTTTTTTTTTTTTTTTTTTTTAAATTCATTTCCCTATCCACATTTGTTTGCAGGGGATTTACCTACATGTTGCTGCCTTTTGCAGCCCTCTAGCTCTTTTCTGGTCTGTTTTACAGCCTTTTTAGTGCCCAAAAGTTCGGGTCCCCATTGACTTCAATGGGGTTCGGGTTCGGGACGAAGTTCGGTTCGGGTTCGGATCCCGAACACAAACATTTCCGGGAAGTTCGGCCGAACTTCTCGAACCCAAACATCCAGGTGTTCGCTCAACTCTACTCACCACCCATACTAGCTAGACCTGCTTTTATAAAACAATGGGAACTAGACCTGAACATCACCATCCCCTTTGCATCTCTTCATAAAATTCTTGAATACCCCCACAGGGCCTCCCGCTGTGTCCGAATCCAGGAGAATGGGTACAAATTTCTCACCAGATGGTACAACACGCCAGATAAATATGCACTTTTCTCTCAAACTGCTTCGGACACATGCTGGAGGTGCCTGCGGGAGAAAGGGACCTTCCTCCACATATGGTGGACATGCCCCCTTATAAACAAATGGTGGTCTGAAATCTTCTCTCTGGCAAACTAAATCTGTCACACTTCCTTTCAGCCATCTCCTCAACTGGCTTTATTATCCCTCAATCAGGATAAGGAACATCCACACACACCCTTCATCTTCCTGCAACCACTGATAGCCGCTCACTTGTACTTCCCAGATACTGGAGGCAAACTCAAACCCCTTCCATAGAACAATGGTTACAAAAAGTTGACCAAATACATAGGTTTGAGGAATTCTCCTCATGGGAAAATCGTACACACATCACATTCATCAAAAAATGGCTCCCCTGGTCAACCTATAGAGCCCCCCAAAATAAAGACATCCTCAGCCCCCAGGTTCTATGAGGCAGTTAGCAGACAACAACTGCTCAGCCCCATGAATCTACTAAGGTTTTACATACAGGCCCCCATGGGCCTTCAACTCCATACAGAACGAAAGTGTGCTCCTTACTTTCCCATCTACTAGTATCCTTTCCTACTACTCAGCTAGACCAGCAGCGTAATGATCATCTACTGTCATCACAACTCATTCCTCCAACACCTGTAGCTCGGGATGCTTTTCACAATTATTTCTCCCTTCTGCCTACCCACCCTTACTTTGTTCATCGATTACTGCCTACATTTGATTGTTATTCACAATGTATCCAACTGTAAAATGACATGGCCTACGCGCCTTTACCTTGGTACCCTGATACCCTATGTTCTTTATTGAAAAATCAATAAAAATATAAATTAATATTTTTTTCTCTGAAACGCCTTTGGAGACGGCTTATAGTAGAGAAATGAACATTCATTGCACAGGCAACAGCTCTGATAGACATTCCTGCAGTCAGCATGCCAATTCCACACTCCCTCAAACGATGCGACATCTGTGGCATTGTGCTGTGTGATCAAACTGCACATTTCAGAGTGGTCTTTTATTGTGGGCAGTCTAAGGCACACCTGTGCAATATTCATGCTGTATAATCAGCACCTTGATATGCCACACCTGTCAGGTGGGATGGATTATCTCGGCCAAGGAGAAGTGCTAACTAACACAGATTTAGACAGATTTGTGAACAATATTTGAGAGTAATGGGTCTTTTGTGTATGTAGAAAATGTTTCAGATCTTTGAGTTCAGCTCATGCAAAATGGGAGCAAAACCGAAAGTGTTGCGTTTATTTTTTTGCTCAGTGTAGAACTAATGATAATGGCAACTCATCCCACAAACAATAAGGCTACTTTCACACTTGCGTTCGGGGTTCCGCTTGTGAGTTCCGTTTGAAGGCTCTCACAAGCGGCCCCGAACGGATCCGTCCATATTTATGGTATTTCAGTAGAAACTTGCCTAACAATTTAAAGGGCATGGTCTGTCTCTGATGGCACAAGCCAGGCACAGCATATTGGGTACTAAAATGTCATATCCGTAGAAAATTGCAATTTTCACTTTGCACAGTCCACTGCGCATTGATTTCTGCTAAATGTCTGTGGCATCAAAACGCACCCTGTACTCTAAATACATTGAGGGGTGTAGTTTCCAAAATGGGGCACAAAATATTGGGCACCAAGATTGAATATCTGTCAAAAATTGCAATTTTCACTTTGCAATTCATCTGTGGGAATTAATTTTTGCAGAACATCTGTGGGCTCAACATGTTGACTACTTGTTAAATTCTGTGGGATGTGTGGTATCTAAAATCGGCTCACTTCTTGAGGGTTTCTTTTTTTTATTTAGCCTCTGAGCCTATGAAAGTTGTCAGCCAGTAAATTACCAAACTAGGCCTCAAATGCACATTGTGCTCTTCCTCTTCTGGACCCTGCAGTGTGCCCATAGAGCAGTTTACAAGCACATATGAGGTGTTGCTGTATTCAGGAAGAAATGGTTAACCAATATTTCATTTTCACAGTAAAGTGTTTTTGAAATTCTATGAAACGCCTGTTAGATCAAAGTGCTCACTATACCCCTTGAAAAATGTATTGGGGGCTGTAGTTTCTAAAATGGGGTCACATTTTGGGTGTTTCTACTGTAGGGGTACCTCAGAGTCTCTTCCAATTCAATGTGGTACAATTTCAGCTAAATCTGCTCTCCAAAAATATATGGTGCTCTTTCTGTTCTGAGTCCTGTGGCGTACCAATACAGCACATGACCACATATAAAGTGTTGCCATAGTCATTAGAAATTGCGTAACAAATTTTTCTCATGTTACCCCTTTGTGCAAATGAAGAATCTGAGGCTAAAATATTTTATTTGAAAAAATGAAATTTTTCATTTCAAACAAGTGTTTCTAAATTCTATGAAATGTCGGTGGGGTTAAAGCACTCACTACACCCTTCAATAAATTCCTTGAGAGGGTGTAGTCTCCAAAATGGGCTCAATTTTGGGGATTTATTCTCTATGGGTACCTCAGGCAGTGTGGGAACTTTTTTATCAAGTCGCTGGAGGATGTTAGCATGGCGGTATGTAGGACACATGGTCATGGTGCTAATGTTGGCACCAGAGCCTTGCGTCAATACATAACCTGGAAAACCATGGCACTAATGTGGTGGTACAGCCTGAAGGTACTCGGCAGTGTGGGAACTTTTTTATCAAGTCGCTGGAGGATGTTAGCATGGCGGTATGTAGGACACCTGGTCATGGTGCTAATGTTGGCACCACGGCCTTGCGTCAATACATGGCCCGGAAAACCATGGCACTAATGTGGTGGTACAGCCTGACTGCATCTCCCAGCAGCGAGCATTCCATCTTCAGCAGTCAGGGCTGAACCTCAGCAGAAGGAAGCTGTAATTCTGTCACGCTGAGTAGGATACAAGATACAATAGAAACACAGAAAACCATGAAACAAGTGTCTAGGCCAGAAGCTGTGGATAAAGGTCACCTCCTAGCAAATTCCTACCAACTCTCCCTGAGCTTCTGTGCCCACGTTCAGACCCTGAAGGTGGGAATAAACGTGCCCACGTGCCTAAGACTGAAGAAACCCTAAGATCCCTAAGATAGTGGAAAAGGGAAAAAGAGACAGCCTGCTTCCTCAAGCAAGGAGAAAGCAGGTGTCTCCATAACAGCCTAGACAGAACACAAAAGAGAAACAAAAGCAACTTATCTGTAGCTGAGCAGAAACAACAATTCATTCATTCCTTCCTTCCTTCCTTCCTCAGAGCAAGATAGAAGCTATAACCCGCACAGGACACTGGGAAAGGGAGCAATTTAAACTGATACAAACGACCCCAACCAGTGCACCTGGAAGGAGGCGGATACAGCTCAAATCCAAACCCAAAACAAACGACACATGTGATGCTAGCCTGGCAGACCTCCGCACTTAACCTGAGCAGGGCATGACAAATTCCTTCCCTTTATCTATTGCTCCTGATGCTCCTCCTACTCCTCGTCATGTGTTTGCCAGTAATCCATCAACCTAGGCAATCGCAAAGAGACTACAGTATGTGTGCACTCATTCAACAGTTGCTGGTACTAGATTCCCTCCCTTTTTATATCATGGACTCTGAACATTTCAGAGAACTGATGGCTTGTGCCTACCCAAGGTGGAGAGTCCCAAACTGTCATTACTTCTCAAAAAAAACCTGAACCAGCCTTCCACATGTATGTTGAGTGGGCCAGTTCCTGAGCCTGTCGTTGGGGAGCTGTAACTATGGCCAAGGACAATAGATGTCCTTTACAGCGTTAGCCAGTGGCAGCTCATGCATGACACCTGCCGTTTGCTCAGGCCCTTTGAGGAGGCCACTTTATTTGTCAGTTGCCAGGACTACGGGATGAATTATGTGATTCCACTCCTTCATGTCCTGGAGCAGATGCTGATAAAACTGTCTGGCGAGGTGGCCACCTGAGCCCTGTGGAAGCTAAAACTGCACAGGAGGAGGAGGGGGACAAGGAGGAGGACATAAACGCCCACAAATTGTATACAGAATTAGGTGGTTTATCTACCCAAGCAACAAGAGAGGAGCAGGAGGAGCTAGAGGGTGACAAGGAAGATGACGCAGATGACCCCGTCAGACCGTGGCAGTATGCAGTGGAGATGGAGGCAGGGAGTCCCTTCGAGTCCCTTGCTCAAATAGCCAGATGCATGCTGAGTTGTTTGCTTAGTGACAGTGGAATTATCACCATTTGGCAGAGGGATGACTACTGGCTCTCCACAATGTTAGACTACCAGTCCAAAAGGTGGACCTTTTTTACACCTTCTGAGAGAGATGAAAAACTCAACTACTATCGAGACATTCTTTGTAGACGGTTGGATGCTGCTTAAGTGCCCCATCGCCCATCCTCACGAAAGTCTAACCAAGGGGACTGTATGAGCTCATGCTTCACTGCCATGACTGCTGGAGTGTGGAGGGCAGGAGCAGCACCAGCTCCATCAGCAGCATCTTAAGACTTGAGTAACTGATGAGCACTTTTCACCCACCTACTGAAGACACCACCCAGCAGCAGCAGGACATGGAGCAGAACCTGAACCAGCAGGTCGTTGCATACTTGTACTTCAACCTATCAACCCAGATCCAAGATCCCCTAGACTACTGGGCAGCTGAACTTTAATTGTGGCCACAACTAGGAAGCTTTCCTGCTTGGCCTGTAGTGTGGCATTAGAGCGGGTGTTTAGTTCAGTGGGGGGCATAGTTACTCTAAAGAGAACTCGCCTTTCAAAATGTTGACAGATTCATCTTTATAAAGATGAATCAGGCCTGGATTAACCAGGATTTCCAGACACCGGTGCCGGATACAACAGACTATTCATTCATTCTGGCAGTAATGATCTGAACATTGTGTCAAATGGCCCGTTACTTCTGCCAACTTCCTGCTACCACTATTCTAATGCTGTCACCTGCCTAATGCTACACGCCTGCTGCATCTACTACCATCTGCCCCTTCTGTGATCTGCCACCATTTTGTGTTGTTGCTGTCACTGCTGCTGCGTCCCCACACTCTGTTCCAGGGCCATCACCTTTTATTTTTCCATTCATCTGATCCGTCAGAAGTTTTGAAAAATAACAAAAAAATCTGTCATTTGAGCATCAAGGAGGCCTCTATCACATGGTCAGTATTTCGCATCAGGATTTTATCATGATTTGGAGCCAAAATCAGAAGTGGGTCCAAAACATAGAAGACATGCAAACATTTCCATCATATGCTATGTTTGTTTTGGACCCACTACTATTTTTTCCTTACCAATACTGATCAAATGCTAACCAAATACTGACAGTGTGAAAGCGGATGCTCAAACCACAGGATCTGCTTTTTTGTGCTGTTCTTCTGACAGATAAGAAGAACGGAAAAATAAACAATGATGTGAACACAGCCGTCCTGCTGACACCTTCCTCACTGTCATGGAGCCACTCTTTGAATTTTGGGTCACTGTACATTTAAGTCCTGACACTTACATTGACCTGTTATTTGGTCAGTTATTTTGATGACTTATTGTGAGGCAAATTCAGAAGCCAAGCCTACTCTCTGATTAGGTATCAAGTATAGATCTGCACCTGTTCTGTGGGTTTTTACCCACATCTGCACGCTTCAGTTTCCAGACATTTTATTATGAGGCCTAGAAATGAAAAGTCACTTTGAATCCAGAGGAAAAAAGCAGTCTGGTTTGAAGCTGTTTGGGAGCTGCACCTATACAAGTAGGCAAACAACGTTTGTGAGTGTTCACGTGTGTGTTTGTAATAAGTGTGTGACTTTAGATTCAGGGACTTTATGAGGGGACTACAGTAAATCAGTTTAATCTCACTGCACTGTATTGTATTTATTTCTCTTTTCTTGTGTAATCCTCATTTAGTATGTGTTCCATTATTGACAGCGCAATCCAGTGCATATATTTTCTAATTTATGCAGTCCTGGAACAGCCATTTGAGGGTACATATCTTTGCTCAAAATGTGAGCAAATTGCCAGTTTGGAATCGCACATCGCGTATCTAACCAGGCAAGTTTCAACTTTGAGAAGCGTTGGAACAGAGTTTGCTGCTCACTGAGCAGGCACTCTATGGGGTAGATGTGGATGAGGGTGATCGCATGGAGGCTCTGGAAAGTGAGGTAACTAGCTGGGTAAAAGTTAGAAAGCGGGGTAGAGGTAAGAGAGTGCCAGGGAGGCTATTGTGGTCATTTAACTTTCCTTATTTATAGTTGCTTCTCCCACAATGCTGTGAGATTTATAGCTTCAGTGGTTTCTGTGGTCTGCTGGTGTTTGGTTCTCGGCTGAGTTCCTGTTGCTACCCTAGCTACTAGAAAGTTAAGTGATTCCATTCCCTTTTGCATTTTGTTTTGCTTTATCTGTGTGTCTTTTTCCCCTGCCCTTTGTTGTAGGCCTGAGGGAGACTCCTGGTGGTCCTTCCTTCCTGGAGGAACAGGTAGTCTCAGTCCTGTCACTATCGCCAGGGTATTATAGAATGAGTTAGGACTCTAGGTACTCCTGCGTATGAACTCACCTACCTTTGGGGTCTGTTCATACTGATAGCCAGTCAGGACTGTGACTAGGGATTTGACTAGGAAATGTTCTTCTTTCAGGCCTTGTTGCTTGCTCCATCTCCTTCTTCGTCCGGTGTGGTGTCTCCCTCCCACACACGGGTGTGGCATTATAAACCACCCAAACCGTCATTTTTTGTTAATTCGAGTGCAGCCATGGAACAGATTGCTCCACTGGCAGGACAGCTACAGGGTCTATCTTTGGAAGTAGCTGATCTCCGCACAACCGTCTCTCAGATCCAGAGACCACAGGCTGCTGGTCCTGGTGGTGGTGGTTACCAGACCTGTCTGCAGCCTAAAGATGCTCTCCCAGACAGATTCTCTGGGGGAGGTGATAATTTCATTTTATTTAGAGAGGCGTGTAAACTATATTTTAGGCTACGTCCACATTTATCTGGGGATGAGGAACAGTGAGTCGGTGTGGTGATTTATTTGCTGAAGGGGGATGCACAGTCATGGGCTTTTTCGGTTCGCAGTCTCTCCGGTCGATGGACGTATTTTTCAAAGCCTTTAGTATGTCCTATGATGACCCGGATCGGACCTCCCTGGAAGCCCCAAACCTCGGAATTTTCCCAGTATCCTTTTTTGAGCCGACTTGCCCCCAGCCGTTAAGCACCAGCTCGGAGGCACCACTGACGGCTCGCCCAAATTCCGCCACAACCGACCACCAGCCATAGGAGTCCAGCCCCAACCGTGGAGCCCTCCCATCCTCGTCACCTGAATCTCTCCAACTTCAAGGACCTCCCACCGCCATGAACGCACATGCTTGACACCTTAAGCCTGTGCGTCCCTCCACATCCACAAAGCTGTCTCAATGCCTTCCTGTATTGCCAGACACCACATGTCAATCCCCACTGCGTTCAAGTGAACGCCGTCAGACCGCCAAAAAGCTCCAACCCCTTTTTCCAGTTCGGTATGCCGTACTACCACTGCCCCATTCCTTGCCATGAACCGCCCTATGGCCCGGTTAGCTTTTATCCTAGCCTTATTTATCCCCTCCACCGAACGCGCCCCCTCCACACTTTGCGGGGAACAATGTCCGACCAAACGGAAATAAGACCCGGGAACAGCGCCCACAACCGGAGTAGGTCGAATTTAACGTCCTTCACCAATTCCCGCAACGGCCGCGCCCCCAAATCGTTGCCCCCCACATGCAAAACCAACACATCCGGCACCCTATCCAACTAACAAACTTGTGGACCTCAGGTAACACGCCCCCCCACACCATACCCCTACGCCCCAACCATCTTACCACCGCTACCGACCGGTCAATCCCCAACTGTTGTCCATCCGGCCGAACCGCTGCCCGGATGGCTCCCCAGAAAACATAGGAGTGACCCATTATCCAGATTAGCGCTGGGTCCGAACCTGCAACGAAATAACAATAACAAAAGCATACCGTGCGGGATGAGACAGAATACAATGCAATATCACAACCGATCTAGACGAATATATGATCTAAAGTGAATAGATTCCCACCTTCCTATCCGCATGATCACGTCCTGCCCCAACCCGCGTCTGGCCGCCTCCGTCGCTGCCCCGATTCTGAAAGAATGGCTAGAGTAACCGCCAAGCGCTAAGCCCAACTGCCCTAGACACCGCTTAAAGACCGCCGTGAACTGGAAACGGGAAAGGAAAGACCCGTCCGCATGCACTAAGAGAGGGGAATTCGTCCCCACCACTGCAACCCGTACTCCCTCAAGCAACATACCGGACACATAGCGCAACCCGGGACCGCAAACAAAACAACCTTCCGACCTCTCCCTTCCACATCAGTTTTTGACCGCCTAATACGAAACTCCACCCTGTCCTGAAAAAGGTCTACATCGTCCCTAAACAAACCACCCTGTCTCTTAACCGACGGAGAAACCAACTCACCCAAACGCAAGGCCCCAAAAAATGCCAGCGAAAAAGCCAACCGAAACAAACGCAACTCCCACGGCGAGGCACAAACGTCGACTAGTTGATCCCCCAGCCTCAACAGCAAAGCAAAAGACACCGGCCTACGGTCATCCTGCCCTGACTGAGAACGCCGCCAACCCTTCAAAGCCCTCACCACCAGAAAAGACTTGGTGACGTTCGGCAGATTCCTAAGACGAAAACCGAAAGCCAATCCTGAAACACAACTATTAATCCCAGAGGACAGACCACCCCTCCTCTCTACAATGCCCAATGAACAATAGCAAGGGAATCTCAAAGTCATCCGACACAACAGCCAACCTGGTCTTCCAATCCTCCCAGCATTGCCATGCCCTATCGTATGTCTCCCACGTACCGGGTGCAAGTGAAGCCCGTATGAGACCCGCTACGGTGTCTCCAGAAGTTCCCACAGGCAACTCGGGCAGTCCAGCCGCGTTCCTCTGCCCCCGGGGCCAGCTGCGGAAACGCTCCCACTGTGAACGAGAGAGAGCATCAGCAATACAGTTATCAACCCCTGGTACATGCACTGCTACCACCCAAGCATTGAGTGACAAGCACTCCAGCACCAGCCTCTCCAACAGACGCACCACCAACGGTGAAGAAGCTGACAACCCGTTAATCGCTTGCACCACCCCCAAGTTGTCACAATGGAAACGAACCTTCTTGTTCCTAAACTCCTCCCCCCATAACATTACTGCCACCACAATGGGGAACAATTCCAGCAACGCTAAATTCTTGACCCAGCCTCTCTCCACCCAGGTATCAGGCCAACCCCCCGCACACCACTGCCCCCCACAATAGACCCCGAAACCGCCTCCCCCCGCCGCGTCAGAGAAAAGGTCAGAATCAAAGGAGTCTACCGCCTCACCCATAAACAGACCTCTGCCATTATAACACTCCAGAAACGATGCCCAAACTTGCAAATCCGCCCTAAGCTCCTTCCCCAATCTAATAAAATGGTGCGGCGCCGCCACCCCTGCCGTTGCCACCGCCAAACGCCTACTAAATACCCTACCCATGGGGATAATCCTACAGGCGAAATTCAGCTTCCCCAGGAGTGACTGTAGGCTCCGCAATTGGATTTTCTGCAGTCGCCTCGCCCTGTCGACCTCCATTTTCAAATCCTCAACCTTGTCCAAGGGCAGCCTACATTCCATCCTCACTGAGTCAATCACTATGCCTAGGAAGCTCAATTCCGTGGTCGGCCCCACCATTTTCCCTGCCGCCAAGGGAACCCCAAAGGAATCAAACAACGCCTCCATCGTGTGCAACAGTAAAGAGCACACCCTGGATCCCGGGGGGCCAATACATAAGAAATCGTCCAGATAGTGAATAAGTGATTCACATCCGGAGGAATGCACTACCGCCCATTCTAGAAAAGAACTGAACTTCTCAAAATACGCGCAGGACAACGAACACCCCATTGGCAGACAACGATCAACAAAAAACTTACCCTCCCAAAAACATCCCAACAAATGCAGACTCTCTGGGTGCACTGGCAACAACCTAAATGCTGACTCAATATCTGTTTTCGCCATCAACGCACCCCTCCCAAACTTCCTAACCCACTTCACTGCCGCATCAAACGAGGTATAGACTACCGAGCACAGCGTCAGGTCAATACCATTGTTGACCGACGATCCCTTAGGAAAGGATAAATGTTGAATCAGGCGAAACGTATTCGCCTCCTTCTTTGGGACCACCCCCAGAGGCGACACACGCAAGTTCTGCAAAGGTGGTTCCAAAAACGGGCCAGCCATCCTTCCCAGTCTAACTTCCTTCTCTAACTTTTTGGTCACCACATCAGGGTGCTCCCTTGCTGACTGCAAATTCTTCTTAAGCAACACGGGCCCCGATGGAACAAACGGAATTTTAAACCCCCCCGAAAAACCTTCCCGCAACAATTGCGCAGCCCCCCTATCCGGATATCTAGCGAGAAACCGGTCCATCTCTTCCAGACGCACTGGCGTCTCCCCCTTTTCCAGAACTCTCGCCCCCCTTCTGTCTTGCCCCTCTAAAGCAGCGCGTGGCTCCGTGAGACCCGCCACAGGTGGAACATTCGTGCTTAAATTTGCACTTGGCTCCAAATTTACACCCCCCTTCGCAGATGCTGCCGCAAATCCGGATTGTCCCCCCGCCCCTGATTCGCTCCGAAAGGGCTGACCTGACCGAACCGGCGCCGTCACTTTGAGCCACAAAGCGATATCCTTGTGGTCCCATTTGATGCTAGGGCGTACCGCCTTCCGCTGCCTAAACTGTTCGTCGTAACGCAGCCAGGCCATACCCCCATACACCCGGTAAGCTTCTCCAATAGCATCCAGGTAACAAAAAAGCGCGGAGCAGCACTCCGGCGCCTTCTCCCCTATCACACTGGCCAATATCGCGAACGCCTGCAACCAGTTAGGGAACGTCCGCGGTATCAGTCGGTGCCTACGCTTTTCCTCGTCCTCCCTCTTACCCTCATCCTTTCGCGTCCTATGCAAATTGAACCTGTCCAAAGGGAGTAAGGAAAATATATCCACATACTCCCCTTTCCAAATGCGCTCCCTAACCTCCTGCTTCAAATGTGCCCCCAACGGGCCCTCGAAACAAACATAAACTTCCCCCTTAGCCCTATCGTCTAACCGCATTCCATCCTCCTGATCAGACCCACCTACCTGCGTCTGAACGGACGCCGAAGTCCCACATGAAACCACCGTGGGTGTACCCCACGCCGGCAATGGCCCTGACGCTACCGCCCCGCCGACGCCACCCCCCAAGCCCCCCAACGGTAACACGGATTCCCTGCCGCCCCCAAATTTGCTAACAACCCCACCAAACCCCCCAAGAGCTGGCCCAGTCCCTTACTCAAATCCGACTGAGACCCCCCAGCCCCCCCAGACACTAACTGACATAAAGGTCCCCAAGGTGCCTCACCTGGCTGCCTGGGTGCTGTGACCCCATCAGCCGAAGGTCCTGACTCCCGCCGCTCGGTCCTCTGAGACGGTCCTGGCACAGCGAGCTCCCACGGATGTCCCCTGGCCGGGCTGGGGCCAGGGACGTGATCTTCCGGATCCTCCCTGGAAACGACTTGCGCGGCGACGACTTCCTCCTCGACTTGCCTGGCCGACGAGGGCCTGCTGCCAAGGTCTGCAGCAGCCCCGTGCCCTCTGGAACACTGCTCTGGCTGAGGGGCCTCATCCACATCAGGATCCTGGAGAGAGCCCGCCGTTCCCGGTCCCGACCACAAGGTGGCGCTGCTGCTCTGCTGAAGAGGCCTGCTGAGGCCTGAACGAGGGCTCCGCCTACTGGCTGGATTCCTTCCACGTCTGGGCGCCCGGGAAGGAGCTGCACCCGGCGCCTGCAGGCGTGAAGGGTCCTGAAAAGCAGGGCTCCGTCTGCGTCGCTGAGCCCGAGGGAGGCCATATCTGGGCTGAGGCGCGCCAGCTGCTGGACCTGCTCCTGGAGCCAGCCGGGTCCCCGAGCAGCTGCCGCCGACCTGAGATCCGACAGAAGTGACTCTACGCCCATGATAAATGTAAGTGACCGCAAGGGAGTGCAGGTGTATACAGCTCAGTTTTTTCCACAAAATGGCCTCCTTCATCCCGGGCCCTCACCTATTTAACCCCTCGTTCCACCGCCCCCATAACTTAAACTAACCAATCCCTCCCCAGGGGCTCCCTCAAACCAGCCCCCCGTCATGGTCGCCTCCCCCCAAGGCTGCGCCCCCCAGTCCGGCTCTGTCTTTTGTGTAAAAAAAAGAAAGAAATTTGGTCTAATTACGATCTAATGGCAGGCGAACCTGAAAAACCTTCAGGTCATATTTGCAGCCACCAAATACTTACTAGAAGTGCACAAATAGTCCCACAAAATGGACAGTGAGATACCAGAGGAGGATCAATGGCAAAAATTCCCACAAAAAATATGTATTTTAATAAGGGGCCATTTTTATGCGTCTTGAAGGGAAACTCTCAAAAATGTGCCCTGCTGGAGCCTAGATTTTTTTTTATTTAGGCCACTGGAGTACAGGCTAATATCACAGAAAAATTGATGAGGTTCGAAAAAACACATAAAAATGTATATCACAGAAATAATGACTTTTCTTTAAAACATAACTTTTACTCATATTCATTAGAAAATAGCCCCATATCAAAAAATAATAATTAGGCTTGTGCCAAATACATACGGAAGTGCCTTACTTTATACTGGATGTGGTGATCCAAAAAATAAGCAAATATTGTAACTTACAGTTTTAAAGACAGCTGATTGACACGTCAGATAATAGAGAGGTGAGGTCAGGGCGAGGGGGGGAAATAACCCTAAATTAACCCTCAAGCTACCCCTGCCTACAAGCAGAGCACCCGCCCTGAAAGGAGCGACCCCACTTCTTGGTGGCTAAGCCCTCAACTGTCACCTGGTTTAGCCCTGCAAGTGAAGTAAAGATGTACTCCTCCTTTTGGAGGGCTATACCTGGTGGCAGTTAAGGGCTCAGCCACCAAGAAGTGGGGTCGCTCCTTTCGTGGCGGGTGCTCCGCTTGTAGGCAGGGGTAGCTTGAGGGTTAATTTAGGGTTTCCCTCCCCCTCCTCCCCTGTCCTGACATCACCTCTCTATTATCTAACGTGCCAATTAAGCTGTCTTCAAAACTGTAAGTTACAATATTTGCTTATTTTTTGATCACCATATCCAGTATAAAGTAAGGCTCTTACGTATGTATTTGGGCACAAGCGTAATTATTATTTTTTGATATGGGGTTATATTCTAATGAATATGAGTAAAAGTTAGTTTTAAAGAAAAGTCATTATTTCTGTGATATACACGGGAGTACAGGCCCCAAAAAATAGGCATTCATCTGACAGAAAAGAACAAGTGATTATGTGGCTGGAGGTACATTAGACGGTCACTGGATACAATTTTACTGTAGGCTAGTGGAGTACAGGGCCCCAAAAATTAGGCATTCACCTGACAGAAAAGGCCTTTTATGCCGCTGTATATACATAAGACAAGGACCATTCTTTGTTCTGGGTGGTGGCGGATATGTGTGGGCTGGCATGAGGAAATTCAATTACACGTGGTCGTCCAAGATCCATGCCTCATTCATTTTTAGAAATGTAAGGTAGTCCACACTGTAGTGAGCTAGGCGAGTGCGCTTATCGATCACGATCCCCCCTGCTGCGCTGAACGTCCTTTCGGACAGGACACTCGATGAGGGGCAAGTGAGTTCCATGGAAAATTGTGCCAGCACTGGCCACAGGTCAAGCCTGCACACACAGTTGTCCAGGGGTTCCTCGCTTCTCAGAGCGTCCACATCGGCCGTTAACCCGATGTAGTCGGACACCTGTCGGTCTAGGCGTTCTCTGAGGCTGGATCTAGAGGGCGGCTGTCGATGGATTGGCTGCAAGAATGATCTCATATCTGAAGTGACCAACACATCTTCAAAACGCCCTCTTCTTGCAGACGCGGTAGGAATGGTACCCGCACCTGTTTGGCTGTGGGTTGAATTTCCTCTGCCAGCGCCCACAACAGCAGAATGCAGCATCTCTCGCAGCAAGGCCTGGAAATGCTGCATTCTAACAGCCCTCTGTGATGCTGGTAACGTGTCCGCCATTTTGTGTTTGTACTGGGGGTCAAGTACTTTGCCACCCAGTACTGGTCCTTGCCCTTAATGCTTTTTATATGGGGTCCTTCTTCAAACACTGGAGCATAAAGGCCCCCATTTGCACTAAATAGGAAGCGGAGGAGCGCCCTGGATGCTGCTCATCGCCCAGGAGAATTTCGTCCTCGGTTTCCTCCCCCCAGCCATGGACAACACCAGGGATGCCCAAAAAGTTTGCACTTCTTGCTCCTACTCCTCCTCCTCCCCCAGCCACCATCCTCCTCTGACTCCTCTTCAGACTCCTGCTGACTTGTCTCAGATGGAGTAGCCCCCCCTGGGAATTCATTCAGCATTTGCGACTTCGTCATCTTCCAGCTCCTGCTCTTTGACGGCTTGATGAATGACACAACGCAATGCACGCTCCAGAAAGAAGGTGTAAGGTACGATGTCACTGATGGTGCCCTGGCTGCGACTGACCAGTTTGGTGATCTCATCAAATGGCCGCAGAAGTCTGCATGCGTCGTGCATGAGCACCCACTGGTGCGGTGAAAAGAAACAAAGCTCCCCAGAACCTGTCCCGCTGCAGAGTTCGTACAGTTAGTCGTTAACAGCACATTGCTGCTGAAGCAGCCTATCAAGCATATACAAGGTGGAGTTCCAGTGCGTCACGCGTCACAAATCAGACGTCTGACGGTCAGGTGGTGTCGCCGCTGAACGTCAGCAGGCGAGCCATGGTTGTGTAAGATCTTCTAAAATGGCCAGAGATTTCCTGGCCTGCCGCAAGACGTCCTGGACCCCAGGGTATTTATCAACAAATCACTGTACGACTAAGTTCAGACGTGTGCCATGTATGGGCACATGTGTCATTTTAACCCTGTCTCAGCGCGCTCAGCAGATTGGCACCATTGTCGCACACCACTATACCAACTGTCAAATTAAGCGGAGTTAGCCACTTATCGGCCTGTGACCGTAGAGCTAAAAGCAGTGCAGTACCGGTGTGGCTTTTGGCTTCCAGGCACCACAGTCGCAGCACAGCATGGCAACGTCTCACCTGGCACGTCAAATAGGTTCTGGGGAGCTTGGGGGATGCAGCGGAAGAGGCGGTAGCAGTGGAAAAAAAGGAGTCAGCCGAGGAGGAGACAGAGGATGGAGTAGGAGGAGGAGAAGAAGAGGCAGGCCTGCATGGAATCCGTGGGCGGTAACACAAATCCACACGGTGCCACGGAATTTCATGCCTTGACGGCCGTCAGAAGGTTCACCCAGTGGGCAGTAAAAGTTATGTACCTTCCCTGCCCATGTTTCCTAGACCACGTGTCTGTGGTCAGATGTATATTGGCACACTTGCCGCTGAACGTGGCCATATAGCTCTGGGATGCCTTTTGGGAGAAATATTTCCTTCCGGGAACTTTCCATTGCGGTTTGCCAATGGCCACAAATTTTATAAAGGCCCTTTGAGTCCACCAATTCATATGGCAGTAGTTGGCGGGCTAGCAGTTCTGACAAGCCAGTGGTCAGCCGTTGGGCAAGAGGGTTATCCGGCATCATCAACTTTTTACACTCAGACATTTGGGCCCGGAGCCTGCCTTCTGCCAGATGAACGCAACGAAGGCACGGTGGAAGGTGGAGTGGAGGACAAATGGGAGGAGAAGAGGAGAAGGATAAGAGGCAGGACATGGAGCGCCGGGAGTGTGGCTTTGTGGGTTCTGATGGCGTTGCTCCCACTGGGCTTTGGTGATGGGAGGCCAGTGCCTTCTTAAGGCAGTCCTTCCCTAGGTGAGTGTTGGGCTTACCGCTACTTATGCGTTGACAAGCATAGGCTGCAGATGGCAACACTATTGTCAGCACCTGATACGTTAAAAAAGCGTCACCGCTGGGTGACGCCGTTGCTACCCCTCCTCATCTAATGCCAAGAATGGCTGCGCATTGGTAAGGTCTGGAATGGATGGGAAAATAATTCCTCTGACTTGAGTGAAGGAGCTATGGTGAAGGTAGTGTTGGCGTCTTTTAGGGTGCACACAGCAGAGAGTGGGGTGCAGATATAGAGGATGAGGAGGGGTGCAGAAGCGGAAGGGCTGAGTGAGCCACTGAACCAACTCTGGTGCATCCTTTGACGTAATCGCACACATGAAGCCTTTTCCCAATTTCCCACTTAGGCTCCAGCCTGGTGCACCTGCCCGACCCCTACCACACCTGCGGAATGGCCTGCCTCTTCCGGTGCCTGTCATTTTCAAAATGACCCTGTGCCAAAAGTCCCCTAGAGAAGAGCATTATTTGTGGAAGCATGTATATCAAACCCCTTAATCAGTATTTTGTGGAAGCTGGTATATCAAACCCATAATCAGTATTTTGTGGAAGCAGGTGTATCGCAGGCCTCAATCAATATTTGGGTGGGAGCAGGTATATCAATCCCCTTAATCAGTATTTTGTGTAAGCAGGTTGTCACGGCGCGGTCTAGGAGCCCGCACGCATCATCAGCGTGTCCAGCGTCGCCCGCGCTCCTGATAATACTATGCATGCCCCCCGCGCGTCTATGCGTATTCATGAGAATGGTTTTAGGGCTGAGCGCCGAGCTGATCACTCGGCGCTCGGCTGTGTAGTCTGTGTGGAGTCATGTGACGCTGGCCACGTCACATGACCCCTCTGGCTCCCTTTTTAAACAGGCAGTCTGCTGGCCACAGATTGCCTGTTATTTAGGTTCCACCTGCGACTTTGTCTTTCCTGGCGTACTTACCTCCTGCTGAATTCCTGACGATCCTCTGCCTGCTCCTTGTGTACTTTGCTGCTCTCCAGGTATTCTGACCCCGGCTTCCTCCTGACGATCCTCTGCTGACATTTTTGGTACTTCACGACTCTCCTGGTATTTACGACCCTGGCTTCTCCTGACTATTCTCTGCTTGCTCCATTTGTACTTCGTAGCTTTCCTGGTATAGACTCGGTCCGTTTCACATTCTGTTGTTTGTCTGGTCTGTCCTCCCTGCACTTATTCGAAACTAGGGATTGCCATCCAGTTTTTCCCCTGTCATTAGGACTCGCGAGGCAAGTAGGCAGGGCCAGTGGTGAGGGTGGAGCGCAGCGGTCACTTCCCTCCCCCTGTGTGTGTGTATGCGACCGTTACAGAATAACAGGCCTACTGAAACCACTGTATCATGAATCATCTAATGACCCTGACTGAGCATGTGTCAAACCTGATGCAGATGGTGCAGGAGCTTAGGGGAGAAGATTCATTCCCTAGAAATAGGACAAGACGCCGCTGCTCCTCAGGCCTCTGGTCCGAACTTGAGCCCTCATATGGAGCCACTGATCAAGCTTCCAGAACCCTTCCTGGAGATCGGAGAAGTTCCACTCTTTAAGGAGAGCTGTAAATTGTATTTTAATTTACGCCCCTGTCTCCCGGGTCGGAAAGCCAACGGGTGGGCATTGTTATTTCCCGCTAACAGAGGGATCCCCAGGAGTGGGCCTTTTCTTTACCCCCTGATGCTAGTTGTTTATCAAAGTAGAGTTTTTTTTTTCAGCTCTGGGTACCCTGTATGATGAACCAGACAGGGCCCTGGTAGCCGAAACCGCGCTGAAAGCATTGGTTCAAGGCAACCTCTCTGCGGAGTATTGCACCCAATTTAGAAGGTGGTGTGTTTCCTCAGGGTGGAACGAGCCAGTTCTTAAGTGGTCAATTCAGGTCAGGCCTATCTGATAATCTAAAAAGACCTACTAGTGAGTTATCAGCTCCCAGAGACTCTTGAGGAGACTGTGACCCTAGCAGTCCGACTCGACCGACGTGTGAGAGAAAGACGACAGGAATGACAGTTCTCTTCTCAGGTGATGGTCAGTCTGAGGTTTGTACCAGGAGTGGTGTTGAGGTCTCCTCAGAAGAACCTATGCAAATTGGCATGACCAGAGGGGATCAGCGCCGCAGACATGGGATCTGTTTCTACTGCGGCGATCCTGACCATTGGATCAATCAGTGTCCAAAGAGGATCCTTTCTGATAAGACTTCCAAGACAAGACCACCAAGGGACCAGGTACTCCCTGTATTACTAAGAGTAAGCTTTTAGTTCCTATAACCATTTCTCTGGGTTCTAATAAGTGGTCGGTTTCAGGCCTTTATAGATTCGGGCTCAGCGGCCAGCTTTAATGACCATGGGTATGCTACTAGACAGGGTATTCCAATTTTTGTTTTACCTAAGCCATCCATATCATGGCCATCGACTCCACTCCCCTGGTAGGGGGTACTGTGAGGTCATGTACCTCAGAGATTTCCTTAGCTGTATGAGTGTGCCACCTATAGAAATGTTCCCTGTTAGTCCTGGAGAACTTACCTGTCGAGGTGGTATTGGGGATGCTGTGGCTCCAATTACACAATCTATGATTGATTGGCCCAGGAGGGGAACTGGTGAGTTGGGGATCTGAGTGCGCTCGTGTTTGTCTAGAATACGGGTTTGGGTTCTCTGTGGAGTCTGAGGTATTACCCGCAGTCATAAAGGATGTGTCTCGTCATCGTCCCCGGAGGCTCTTCCTCCACATAGACCTTATGATTGCGCCATAGTCCTGGAGAAGGGGGCAAGGTTTCCTAAGGGGCGTATTTACAATCTTTCCAAACCTGAACGTGAGGCCCTTGAAGATGATATTAAGGAGAGTCTCATTAAGGGGCACATTAGACCCTCGGTTTTCTCCTATGGGGGCGGGGTTTTTCTTTGTTAAGAAGAAGGATGGTGGTCTTAGACCCTGTATAGATTACCGGAAATTAAATAAGATCACTATCCGGAATACTTACTCCCTCCCATTGATTCCGGTTTATTTAACCAGGTATTAGGGGCGGCCTGGTTTTCTAAGATTGA